>NC_090925.1:1063158252-1063806794 GCF_040938575.1 Ambystoma mexicanum | reverse complement strand
GGATCTCCACCCTAACTCAAATCCCCTCTCTCCTTTGCCCATATTTCCTAAAGTGGGGACTTTATTCCATATATTTTGAGACGCGAAAATACACCTGGATACATAAGGGCATATCTGACTTGTATGAATACAAGATATTTAAAGATGTAAGGCCTGCTTCATGGAATTTGATCACTATCCATTGTAAAAATATTACAACTTGCTCCTAAATTGGAACCCTTTGGCATGGCCCCTTACGATTACGATTATGATTATGAGTACGATGATTATGATTGATACCTGGATATGTATAGTGATTGTATTTATGTATTCATATGAAAGATATATTTTAAATAATTGTATACAATTTTCATATAAGTTTTATATTTAATGTTCTGATTGTATGTATGCATTAAGTACGTATGTATGTATTAAGTTATAGGTATTCGTATGGTTTGTGTAAAGTTCAATATGAACTAATTCACAATAAACGTATTATTATTATTGTAAAAACATACTTTGCACCGCTCTGTGAATCAGGGATTTTGGTGGCAGTGCAAAGTCACTTTGCACCACTCAAAGCATTCTGTGAATCAAGCCCTACATGTAATGTCGCACATTCATTGGAGATTATGCAAGCAAGACTGGGCATACCGTAGTGAAAGGAATGCAAACCAAGTGGGGAGGATTGTCTTGAATCCACGCTGCATCTTAGATTGCGATGTTCTGATTGTTCTACGACATTTATATCTTAGATCTTATAGCAATGAAAATATTGTTATGACACAAAAGGAATTATGGGATATTTTTATGGAGGGCAATGATATTAATTTAATATTTTATATACTGAAATTCATGGATTATGTAATGTTGATTTTACAAGATTTGATCGTTTTAAATGTTTTGGAGGGAGTGTGCAATATGGAAGCTGTTGTATACAAGGTCTATTTGACTATAGTATACTGTAAATAAATAAATAAATACGCATTACCCTTTTATGGACCCGTTTGTGTATCTCCCCTAACGCTTTCATTATCCGCACACAGCATATTTTTCTCTCATGCCCCACACACACTTCCACACAGACGCACTCACTTTCCCACCAGTCATGGAACACTCCCCCCCTGCATTGCCCTCTTAGGTCTTTCAATGCATGTGTTTTTTAAAGTTTTGATTTCACTCTCTCTGTCTCAGGCTTTCTTTAAAATGTACACATCCCCTCAACTGTCTGCAAATGGCCTGCATGTTCCATCTGCATTTCTCTGGTAACTCAGCCAGGCTGGCATTCCACCCTAAGGGCCTAATTCACAATGCATTTTCCAGTGGGGATTTGCCATTATAAAACGCTTCTGGGAATTAAGTAAAATACAGACACGGGGACGTGGACAACACAATTGGTCTCGTAGACAAAGAAAGACAGTGCAACTTGCATTGGTTTTGGAACGCCTGCAGCCAGGAAATCATAATTAACCGTAAAAGTCAGATTGATGTATTCCCGTCCTTCGGCCCACCTGCCTTTTTGCGCGTTAAGAGGTTTTCCGTGTGCCCCGGTGATATTAGGCCCGCTTTTCTAATTAGTCTCCACCGTATTTGACTTCGAAGTACATGCGTGTCCTGTTAGTTACATCTTCCAAAGAGAATGAGCCACAGGGTGAGCGACTGGCCTTGTGCTGATGACGTGTGTGCACGCAACCACGGGCTGAGCCCGTGTCATTGTCTTGGCGGGCTCTATCCATCAGCTGTAGATGCGAGTCACGCGGCCACTTAACCACTGCCTGCTGGGACCGATGCTCGGCGGCCAGCGCAAAGATTCCAATCCCGACAGCGCCGGCTCAGCCTTTCATCCTTCTAGGGTGTTAGAGTGAGCGCCATTGCATTGGCTAATGCCGACACCTGTTACCGCCCACGAAAAGGCAGACGAGGCGTGATTATTCCTCATATTAGGATGATTATTACTATGAGAGCTTTTGCACATGACAAGACATACATACAGTGCCTCCGTGTCTACGAGGGTAGCACGCAGCGCAGTGGGGCAAACAACGTCACAATCCGCCCCCTCCCGCCGCACCATCCGCTAACCCATAAATAAAAACCCTCGTGCTTGAGAGAAGGCTGCCGGGGCAGTGACCCCATAGCCACTCGAGCCTGCCACCCCATTTGATGCTTGAAAATCGCTGCCCTGGTTATCGGCCCATCAGTGAGCATTTTTTTTTAAAAAGCAGATTATATATGATATCACTATCGAGAGTTATGCACGTCTATGCACATGTACTACCTATTCAGATGTCGACCTCTGTCCCTGTAGATCTGTCCATCCAGCTAACCACCGTGCAATAATCTATTAATTCATCCACCCGGTACTGCTTACCATCTATCTATCGATATACAACCAGACAAAACGTTAAAAAAAAAGAAAACGCCACACGATGACAAAGAAAAATACCCGGACTCACGTCCTTTTAAAGTGCTTCAGTGCAGAAAGTGCAATGTAACTGCTAAGTAAATGAATGTCTAACATCTTAATTTGCAATATAATTTGCAATGCTGGTAAATTAGATCAGTGGGTTCAGCACTCGCTGCTGCGGTCGCAGGTTCGAATCCCGGCAAGGCCAACTCAGCCTTTCATCCTTCCGAGGTCGATAAATGAGAACCACTTTCGGTTGGGTGATATTGTATGTAAATATGTTTAAAGCGCTATATAAATAACACATCATTATAACCACGGACAAAAGAGAAAAAAAAAGACCTGCAAAAAAGGTGCACAACGTTGCCACGCATTCCATCCTCAACGGGACGTTGTCCAGCTGTCAATCAATCATCTATCTTTCCTTGGCCCCATCCCACTTCTATCCATACTTCTATCCATATATCTCTAAGTATGGCAATCTATCTATCTATCTATCTATCTATCTATCTATCTATCTATCTATCTATCTATCTATCTATCTATCTATCTATCTATCTATCTATCTATCTATCTCTATGTATGTGTCTGCCCATGTATCGTCTATCTATGTGTCTATCTATATATGTGACTGTCAGCTATCTATCCATCTATGTATTTATCTATCTATCTGTCACTCTATGTATCTGTCTGTCTATGTATCTATGTATGTGTCTGTCTGTCCGTCTATGTATATGTCTGTCTATGCATCTGTCGGCTACCTATCCATCTATGTATGTATCTATGTATCTGTAGGTCTATCTATGTATCTATATATCTATCTCTCTAGTATCTATCACTCTATGTATCTGTCGGATATATATCTCTTTATCTATCTGTCTAGGTATCTATCCATCGATCTTCATCAATCAATCTTTCTATGCATCTTTCAATCTCTCGATCTACCATCTTTCTATCTGCCTATCTCTATCTCTCCATCCAGATATGTTCTAGGAAGCTGCGGTCGGTGTCTCTGCCATGCGTCACGGGCAGAGGAGCCGCACCGGCCTCGGTCTGGAAGTCGCGCGCTGTCTCTTCCGGGCTTTCAGTCAGGAAATGGAGCGCGGGACTGCAGATCAATCTTCCAGGAGCGCGGCCGACGACGCATCTGTACTCGGGGGACTATTTAGTGGAACGGCCGGGCCCGCCCCCAGATCCAGGCCCATTAAAGGAAACCCTGGAAGTCTAAACTGTCAAAAAACACAAAACAGAAAACGATTCATCAGTGGAAAGATGATGGCTCCCGCCCCCACGGCAAACACAAGGGTCCTCTCGAGCAGCGATCAAAGGGCGCCATTACTGCATTCGTCCGCAATCACGGCGCAACATGTGGAGACCCTAAAGGGAGGCCATTTATTAAAAAAATGCGCGTGATCAATTCACATTTCACATGTAAATAGTTTCAGCAGCTCCCAAATGGGAGCGGCGGAATTTGATGGAGAGATTAAGGGATCTAAGAAGAGAAACTATCAACTCAAACTTTCTAAGAAAACGTGGAAAACTACGACGTACTTTTTTTTCGTGATATTGTTTCACCATGTTCATATAGATAATGCAATGGCGCATATGGCCATTTTTCCAACGTACAGCTCTTGGAATTATCGTTGTTAATTAAAGGAATAGTATAAATACGTGAGTTTCTACATCTTTATATATATATATATATATATATATAATTAAGGTGTGGAAACTTAAACGTTTCTTTTATAGTTGGTATAAGGCTTTTTTGACGCTTGATTCAATGCACAATACACACGCCCTCACGGCACTTACATGAACCCATATTGCATAGGCTTGTATTCGCATAATGTAGTCAAGCGAACATGTTTACGGATCGGTCAATGGCCCGCAAAGCCTTTATCTCGCGACTGCTCCCTTTGCTTCTGCAAGCATGCGGCGAACGCGCAAATACCGCTACTCCTCGAATATGGACCTACCACCTTATTTTGGACCCGTCTCCCGATGGCTCCATTCTGTGATGACCATTGTGAAATTAGGGGTCTGTGTGCATCGTTTTTTACAGGGGTCGCAGCACGCGTGCATTCATATCAAAGCTGGCTAGAAAGCGTGGACCGGGTTTGCGCCCCCCGCCCCCTAAAATCCCCATAAGAGAAACCGAAAATGTTAAGTGCATTTCAGAGGTGGGAAAGGCTAATTATTCCACTCAGTTTTCAAAATCAGCCCCCCTGCCCCCCCCCCGCACGCACAGAAATAAGGGGCAATCATTAATTCATGAATGTTCGCGGACGCACTTCACAGAATATTCGTTCGGAGACATCATTGTTCGAAAACTTGAAACAATTATACTTTCTGTCGTTTTTTTGTTTTTTTTTTGTTTTGTTGTTGAAATACTCTTGAAAGCAGTACGTCGTTGACGGGGAAGTTCGTCATGTTTTATAGCAATCTTCGTCGTTTTTCTGACGCCTTCGTTATTCAGTAGATTCCAAGACATCGCATTGGAACTCGCAGAAGACATTCCGCCGGAATGTTGGGCGGGACCTCACAGAACGAAAGAATGACATTTCCTCTGGAGCGAGCCCGGATCATAATATACAGCGCGCGTGCGTCAGGGCCCAGGGCAGCTAATGAGGCAGAGCTGCGTCCCCTGCTCCCGGGAGTGATGCCGGAGATGCAGCAACTGCTTCCGGAATACACTGTCCCAATTTCTGAGCAGACGCCGACGCTCTCCTGCCACAGCCATCTGCACTGATTGTGCCCCTGCATTGCAGGGACGAGGTCTGCACATCACTGTGGCCCGGGTGTGTGGTTTGTAGCGGTGGCCTGTCTCGAGTCGGTCAGATTTTGGGAGATATCAAGATGCTGAAAGGAAAACATCATTTGTCAGGTGATTTTGTCCGCGAACTTCACGAGTAACTGTCATGCCTCCAGACAAACGTACAGAGACACCCCCACCATTCCCCCCAACTATGCAATGGAACCACAGCACGTATTGTAATCTCGAAACCACCTTGCGGGCCATTTATCGGTGGGTCCCGTGGGTGTGTGTTCAAAGGCACAGCCCGGGCAGGAACGTGAGCACGTCCACATTCCACGAGGCATCTACTCTTTACAGAAACAGAATTTGCCAGCACTATCTATCACCGAATAATGACAAGGTACGAACAGCACACTTTAATCTTCCATTTCCACTAGAGGCCAGGACTCAATAAGACGCACAACAATCAGAGACGTAGTTTGACCTGTTTCGGGGGTATCAGTGGGTGTCGCAGTCATGCTTCCCAGGCATGATATCTATGCGGTTGGGGCCCCGCTAACACCAACATCGGGGCGAGTGAAACACGTGTGTGTGTGTCTGTGGAGTCGGGGCGGGAAGTACCACCCTTTTCACAGGTAGTGAAATAAATATACGTCTACACGCAGGCACACCTCGTCGCTACCCGCTGCTGTTTCACATCAAGAGGTTTTAGGGCAGAATCAAACCCGCACGCACTCAAAAGTTCCGCTTAAGCACGGGTTTAACCAGTAGAGAAAAGGAACAACTCCGAACAATTATCCAAAGCCCGCCCATGGCTCCTAAAATTACTTGGTTACCCTGCGACACACATCACACTTCCAAGCTTTTCAGGCGCTGGAGTCCCAGCAGTGGCTGTAGAAAAACAATTATTGGTAGTGAAAAAAAAACTCCGTCAAATTATTATTTTTAGTACGCCAAATACACGCTTGCCCCAATAACATGAAACAATTATAGACCCATTTACTGGTTTGTAGTGTGGCCTCTGCATACACCGTTTTAAACTCTCGGTTACATTTTCAAAGTGCTTGGATTGAGTTTGACGTTTTTTTTTTGGGCACCGAAAAACGCGAATTGTTGCTGCTTCCGAAGTCATTCATTTCGGCCGATCGTCCGTTTTCACTTTTTTTGTCAATGGTTGTTTGGAGCGGGCAGACCATTCCACACCTTCATCCTCTAAATGTTTTGAAGCGAAAGGGGAGGGTTTCAGAGTTAAAATTTGCATACGCGCAGATTTCATTCTAGCCGGTGTGGTTTTGTGTAGACTGTGTAAATTATCACCGGGAGTACAACTTTACAGGGACACACCACAGCTTGAAAATCCTTTTTTTTGTTGAACAGAGGCTAGTTGTGACATCATAACTGACCTGTAATAAGGAAATGACACCGCAGCCACTCTTTAATCAGTTATTACACTTGCTTCAGTTGTGACATCACAATGCCTACTGCTTGAGCCAGCACATAGCAGATCACCAGCTGCCACTGCAACACTTAATTAAATCCCTGACAAGCTTTTAAAATTGCTTACTAGTAATATAGTTTTCTGTGATACTTTGCCGACAGTAACACATGGACGTGTTTATATGGTAGATTTGTGCACTTCTGGAGTTTAACTGATTTTAAAGAACACGATCAAAACTGTTTTTGGTTAATTTTATGAAACTGCTCAGGCTATTTTTTTTGCAACACATTACAAGCTGCAGGTTAGCCTTTTTAAATCCAAAGGTATTCTACATTAATTATATGGAACAGGAAATGAAATATCTCTTACATTAGATTAAGCAAGAGGCCAGGTAGTAAAGGAGATGACAGTGTGTGCCCATGTATTATAAAGAATAAAATACCCCTACTTTATGTAAAAACGATATTTGCAAGTCACCTCAGAGTTCCATGACCTTATAAATGATAATGATGTGTTATTTATGTAGCGCCTTAATCCAAAGTGCTTTACCAAGCACATATTTACATACAATATCACACAACCGAAATTGGTACTTATTTATCGACCTCAGAAGGATGAAAGGCTGAGTTGGCCTTGCCGGAATTTGAACCTGTGAACTGCAGATCACCCTCAGATTGCAGCAGCAAGCGCTAAACCCACTGAGCTATCTTACTGGCATAAAAGGACCTCAGTCTTTGGTCATCAATCTCCTCAGTGGTTTGCAACAAACTTTTGAGTACGGTAGGGGATACTTTATCCCACATTTCAGCCTTAAAGAACACATGCTCCTTTTGGTATTCGACCCATGCCCGTTCTCAGTAGAGGGGCTCCCACACCCTTGTTTGAAGTTACTTTTTGTGTTCATTCGGTTCTTCCTGCTCCTTATGTTACATTGTATGGTTTCCCCAACACGCATAAAAACTGGACAAGCCACATTACATTACACTTACTGCCCTTTGAAGGGGGAAGAAAATGTGTCCTCCCGGTGGCAAATAGGGTTACAGACAGTAATCATTCTCCAGCAGGATACCCTGTGAATATGTCAGTGGCACACTTAACTGTCCCCCCAGCCATATGCCAACACTAGCCTCTTGCAATCCTGTTAAAATTGGGAGTCGGTTTATAAGGTCCAGGGAGTTCGGGGATGTCTAAGGATTGCCCTCCTTAAACGTCTGGGTGTCCAACCATACACAAGCTTCAATCTTATACCAAAGAAGGCTTTTTCAAGAACAACCAGCTCACCTTTCAGTAGACAGGCAGGTAGAGCACAGACTGGAGTACAGAGTGGATGGACATACTCATCTTTGAGTGAGCAGAGGGCATTACTATGGCAGCAACAGCTGGAACAAGTGATACAAGGGCATATAAAGAAGTTTAAGGGCCTTTTCCACTCAGCAAATCCTCACTGCAAGGGGCCTATAGCTATTAGCAACCCGGTGTGTTGTCCGTGGTGCTAAGAGTCTTGTTTTTTTAAATTGATAAATGGCACAGTAACAGTTCCCAATTTAAAGAAAAAACTGAAGAAGACGATTGCTACCACTGAAAAGTAAACAGCTACTCGTAGTCTCTTTTCTCTTTCCTTGGCAACAGGGCTCGAAACATAAATAAAAAAGCGGGGGTCTCTTACGCGTATTGGAAAGTGACGTTCAGGGCATCAAACTGAAATATGCACATTTTATTCAGGCCTGTCTTTTATGACCAAAAAAGGCAAACATGACAAAAAAGCATTTGCCAAGCGAGCAGATTTTTACACTACTTTGCTGCTTAAGTATAAAATGTCAGCACTTTTAAAATCTGAGAACCTCTAACAGAACATTTCCTGTATATTGAGATCACAATATGGGACGTTTTGCCAATTGCTGTGGTCTTGTGGTTAAGTGTCTCATTTCTGAGGCACAAGGCCATGGTTCGACTCCCAGCCAGAGCGGGGCACCCTGTTGTTAATATTTATTTATTTTATTTCTTAAACTTACAGGGCGGAAGCATCCGGCCACTCAATAAACAGGGCGCACGCCATCCACCCGCATGATCCCTTGACTGGATCCATATTTGGTAGTCACCTGTGGTAAAACGTGGTTGGCCAGGGGGATTGTGAGGAATTTGACCATCCGCATTGTGGGCATTCGATCGCCAGGACTTTGCGAATATTTAATTCAATTAAATGATGGTAGACCAACCTCAGGAAAATGTGTGGGGCTGATTAACACATATTCCTATGCTCACACCACGACAAAAGCATAGACACCTGTACTTCGAATGGGACACCGCCTAGAGGCACTGTCCGCTGCTGACATATTTAGTTGTAAAGTGACTGCTGAGTAGTGCACAATATCATCTCCAGGAAGGGGGAGAACCAATCTTCCCCTTGACATGGCCAGCCTAATTAACTGGCAAAGGCTTTGTGGATCTGCCTTGCTCTTTTGTTATGCCCTTAATATGGTGGCAGCGATTATCATACCACCGGTGGGTATTTCAAACAGGCCCACAAAGGGCCTGGCTGTAGAGGATAACAAAGGAGGCAGCAAACCCAACATTTTTTCATATACAACTGTTGTCTACCTGAAGCCAGCTCCCGCCTCTCACTATCAATGGCAGTGAACTGCCATGTCTGGGTCTGTTGTTCACAGTAGACCACCCCGCTAGGGGGACCCCATTCATAAGGTAAGAGAATATGGTTTGCAGGGGCCAGAGATTCTGGTCTCGCCACAGCTTAAAGGGAGACCTGCTGCTTTAACGTGGACCACATAGTGAGAACCATTAACCAGAGGGACTCTTTGAACACAACAAACAGGAAGATGGGTGGGACTTAGTAGCACAAATGAGTGAGCCCAGACCTCTTTCTGTTGAGAAAAGGGTTCCACCATTTTAGTTCTGGGATACATATTGTTCCTATTTTCACCCCATAAGCTTTCCTGTTGCAAATCACTCTGGTTATGACTCACACATAATAGAGATTGTTGGTAGAGAACCCATGATTGGTTCATTAAGGTAGGCTTAGCTTACATCAATCACCATGGCACACTTGTCTTTAAAGGAGGGCCTTAAACCCTCTTTTGCAGATCACCGGCTGACTTTACAAGAAGTCAGTAAGAAGAACGCAAACTTGGACCCTGGCTGAAGGTACAGTCTGCCTTACATCTTCTACCAGTGAAGGAAGGCCAGGATATCCAAAGAGGGAAGCAAGATCCCTTCCCATAACATATCCCAAGGAACAGAGGCAAATACAGAACTCAGAGGACCCACTAGTTACTCCAGAACTAGTACCCAGCAAGCACACAGTATGCCCTGCAAGGCTCTGCAGCAAGCTTCCTGGAGCCAGCGTGCCAGAAGGTCTCTGAACCTACAACCAAGGGCACAGCAGCTGTCTGCAACACACTTCACAGCTATGGGCCATCACCTTAAATGACGGCACAAGCCCATTGAAGAAGCTGCGAGAAGTGCCTCGACAAGAATATGTCGAGTTCCTCGTTCTGCAACTGACGGCAGCGCTGAATGTTTTCAGGCCGCTGTCGCTTAAAGACACCCAGTCATCTTGACCAGTGATTCCGAACCGCCGATCAGCACTGATATGATTGATTCCTGACCCCGAGCCGCCTTGTAGACCAGCCTGCAGCCGTTCGTCCAGCTTCGCTCGCCGAACTGTCTTTCCACCTGATACTCGCAGCTGACACCCATCTCAAGCAATGTCACAGAAGATTCCAAAGTGCCCTGAGGCCGACTTGACCCTGTTGAGCACCATGAACACCTCCAGCACAAGGTCCATTGTGGTTCTGTCCCCCTGGTACTTCCCACAAGGCCCCTAGAGACATATTAAGATCCATTGCTCCCTTTCTGCGGAAGCCAAGAAACCTTAAACTGTTGTGATTATTAACCATACTGATTACCCTCCTGTCAGTATCCAGAGTGCATCCCTGTTCCTTCTTTGAAATTGAATGTCCTCTGCATTCCTTTACAGGGTGGGTTGTATTTCATAATGTTGTTAGACTGTATGTTGTGATATAAATAAAGTATATATTTTTGATACAACCTTGGCTGTACAGTCCCTTTTTTCATTGGGTAATAATTGTATTTTCGCTGTGTTGCAACTAACCAACGATCCGTGACCTTTCGAAGATAAGCCTTCCGTTCTGCCCATGATACCAAAATTGGACAAGGAGGTTTATAATTAGCTTTTTATTCCAATCCGTTCAGACCCCTTCTGGTGTATTAGAGGTGTGGGGCTGATTAATGATTTAGAAACCGATATTCACCCCTGGATCACTGGTAACCCAGAAGTTGATTCGGCACAGGGATGCAGTGAGGCACAGTGCCTGCGGTTGCAGAGGACAGAGTGTCCTGAGGTGGGTGTGTTGGGGGAAAAAGGAAAGACAGTGCATGAGGCTAGGGATTTTTTTAAGGGTTTGGTGAAGCCTGGTGGTACGGGGGGAGGGTACATGTGGTGAGGCCTCTTTGCTATTATTTGCAGTGTGCCAGCGACATTGTGCATTGGAGATGTGAAAACCATCTGTTTGGGTTCATATGTGGATGGCATAGATATGTTAATGAGGTCCTCTGAATGAAGGTTGACTAAGCTAAAATCTTGCTGTTGGTTCATTGCACTTTACACCAAAAATATTTGTTGTGTACATTTTGGAACTGAGGATACTAAACATCTCACAGAGATCCTGTAATTGTAACCCAACATATCTCATCTTCGACCAGTTTCTATGGTTATGAAGCTAGAACCTATCTTGTATACTCTAGTCAGATGCACTCTGTGCATATTGCTGCTAGTGTGAGCTACAGAATTATATTTGCATCAAATACCCCCTTCCTTATATTATGTGTGTTTTGGCTCTCTCTAATGTGTTATATTCACAAAGGTAGACCTGGAGAGCATAAAGGCCAGGCAGACTGCACCCCCAGACCCAGCACTTCCTATTTAGAGTCAACTTAATTGTTTTATGTTTCTGACACCTATCATTTTGAGCAATAATACTCCAAGGTTTGAAGTCACTATGGCCCACATTTTATTATAGTTGGTATTATATAACTGTTTTATGTAAAGCGCTTCATGTCTGACTTGTCCTGCTTTTAAGTGCTGCACAAATAAGTTTTATTACTACCAAATGTAATAGTACTTAATTTATCAACCTACAGAAGTGTGAAGAATTTCCAGCAGGATACCGACAAAACTGTAATGAGGGCCTTAGTTTTGAAATAGTTTCCCTTTAAGTGTGACATCTGAGACTTATTCAACCTCATTCATGACTGTTTAAAATTAATATTCAGGTTTTTCTTTTTCTTTCTTGGTATGTGTGAATCTTATTTTATACTGCCATGACTGAAGCTGAAGTAGACGGGTTGAGTAGTGTAACAGATTTTATGACACGGCACACTCCAGCTAGGGACTTTTTCCACTGACACTGAAGGTGGCGCATAATAAAACACGCATTTTTGTTTTTATTTGAACCCTGGATTCTTTCTTGAGACGGCACCCAACCCATCTCACACCCAGCTAAACAAATACTCTGCGTCGCAATGGATCATGAACCAGGCCGGTGTGTAACAATGAAATATTATTTTATTTTTAGAATTCAAATGAAAAATCAGAGAAAAACAACATTTAGGGCAGGAGCCACCATGGTGTGGCAATACAAATGCAAAACCTTATACCACAGTTTATTCAACTTCTAACACAATATACATACACCTTTAAGAGAAATGGAAACAATATCACTTTTCTTCACAACCACAGATGGCACATAGGTTATGCACTCCCCCTGCAACACTTCTCCCAAACATCTGCGGACTAAATTCTGTGTGGATGGAAAGCAGTGTCAAGGAGTCAGAAAGTAGAAGGGAAAAATCAGATTTAAACTACAGCCCACCACCCCAATATAGGAGACCACAGAAGAAAATGAAAACCTTCAAAATGAGCAAAATAGCATATTCGGATTTCACTTGTTACTTGTATCTCAGTTTACAATTGCGGTAGGATAGCTATGACAGAAATGTGTGTGGCTGCACTACAGAGACAATTAAGTTTTCAGGCTACTGAGCAGGGCACTAAAGCAACGTGAACATAGGTGAGAAATTGATTTTGGGAAGGAAAACAATGCAGCAGAAATCACACGTGGCAGAATTTCAATTCCTTATTTTACACAGGCTTTAAACAGGCAAACAGCTAAGAAAATGGGCTTCGCAGTCAAAATCGGAAATTGTTTTTTGGGATGAGAAACAAAGATGCAGAACAGATAGGATACTGAGGGGAAGGGATGACTCTCTATAGGATGATAGTATGTTTTTTTTAATGGGAAATGTAAGTCTGATTTTTAAAGAAAAGCAACATACACGGGCAAAATCGGTTTTGTAAGCACAGTGATTAGTTCTACTGAGACTATATTTTAAGGACTATAATTGTTAAAGAAAGGCACTTGTCATAAAGTGGTTGGGTTCAAATTGCAACCAGCCCATTGTAAATCTCTTTATAGGGGTATTCATGTATTTATTGCAAATGATACTAGGGACTTACACATATAACTGAAATTATTATAAAAAGGAATATGCTAACAGATATGGACTAACACAGATTCTTCTAAGGAAAGAGTAAACAGAGAATACTGGCAATTTGGGAAATGACTAGGGTTTTTATGGGATTATTATAGGATTTGAATAGGATGCAAGGGTAAAAGAGCGGGATATGCAGTTTTGGGCACTGGGTAGAAGGATACTTACAAGGCAAGCTTGAGTTTGGTAATTTGGACAGCCAGCAGGTTCTCTGGACAGCGGGGTCAAGGATCCGGTCACTGGGCAGAGGGGTCAAGAGATCTGGTTACTGGGTCAGCGGGGCTCTCCGGAGCGGGAACACCTGGGCAAGAGCTGGTCACTGTGGACAGCGGGATGGGTCAGCTGGGCAAAAGGTCAGGTCAGTGCATTCACCTAAAGGGGATCAGCAGCCACTTCTATTTTCTCACTGGATTATTGGGTATGCCTAGATCTAGATGGGTAGCTCTGCCTGAATCTAGATGGTCGTGCTTGGATGAACTCAGATGCCTCTGGATCTGCTTTTGGGGTCTTGGAATCTTGAATGTTGAATGTTGAATATCCCTTGTGTCTCCCCGTCTCCCCCTTAAATAGCCATGGTGACATCATAGAATTTTACAATCTGGGGGGGAAGCACCCACGAATTAGTCCTATCTTAGGATAGGCCAGCCAATCGGTCCTCCCACCTCCCTCCAGGCTGATTGGTTACAGGGGAAGTGACATCAATTCATGTGTGTGCATTTTATGACTTACTTTGTCTCACCACAGCTACCTTTTACCAAAAATAAGTTATGGAACAAAACTTAATATTTACACTAGTTAGCATCATAAAAAGCAGATATGCAGATCCCATATTTCACAAGTAATCGACCTGTCCGAAAGCCAATTCTGTGTGATGTTACATCGCCCTTCGGCACAATTTTGTCATTTTCAGGAGAAACATAATATCTAAAATGCTGCAAATGGCTAAACAGATGCATACTATTATTTGGCATATTTTCCCCAAGTGTAATGTCTGTGCCATTTATGCTTCACCCAGAAATGCATTTTTCCTGCCATTCCAGTTCCCCAGGTGCCAGCAAGATGGCCTGGGTCTCATTTTGCTTGCTTAAAAATGACATCAGATACTGGCATAATATCGAATTGTTGCTTATTTAGGGTGCTGAAACAAGTGTCATAATGTACAACATGTCTTTAAAGTCCATGGGGTGAATTATTCACAGATGTAGGTCGTTCTCAACCTCCCACAGCCAGCTGTCTTCTGCCAGGCTTGGCTTGCACAAAGGACCTTCTGGGAGAGGGTGCTTGAAGGAAATCACACCTTTAAGTTAAACACAGGGCTTCACTCCCTACCTCTGTATTTGATGGCAGTTATGCCGGCCAGCCTGGTGAAATCAGTAATTATCACACCCTCAGTCCAAGAAGAGCAGAGCACATGTCCTTGCAGCCTCAATTCACTGGTAGGTGTGAAAAAAATGGGAGGCAAGCTTTCCTGCCAAACTGGTTTGACTGAAATTCCGTAGGCCTCAGCCAGGCTGATTGAAGTCTTTGTGGTGGGAAAAGCATAATCTACTTAGGTTTGCAGCCCCTCCACCCCTAAGTATAATATTTCTTGTGCGATCAACAGTGAAAGATTTGACATTTAACTTTAAATGACATTTTTCCTGATTTTCAGAAGTGTAAATTCACACGTGTGTTTATTTCAGTTCCATTTGAGTTTCCCAATGCAGTTTCTGTAGCACCAGTTTCTTATTAATTATCCTTCTGGAGTGCTTTTACAGATATGGTCAGTTTCTGGACACAGGGAGATATACTGCCAATCATTCTTTGCCATTAAAGTGATTTCCCAGTACATCAGCTGTCTGGAAATGTATTGCCTCCCTTCTTGGTACTCAGAAGAAGTAAAGCATGCCTGGGTGGGTTTTCATGAAGCGCACAACTTTGTGATGTTTTAAAATGAAATCAAGAGCAAATTGCAAATCCATCTTGGATGTCATGTGTGCAGCTTAAGTATTCAGAAAACAGAACAGCAAATGTAGTGCTGTTCTGCATGTAGGTTATTTTCAGATGGTTTATATGGAGGTAAAATAATGCAAAGCACTTATTTTGTTGGCATTGCATTTCTTGTATTCAGTGCTCGCCACACATATGCATCATGGAAAGGAAAGCGCAGACATTTTCCCGCAATATTTCCATGCAGTTTTGAGGTAAAGGGATTTTTGTTGTGGGCCTTAAATGTACCCCACAGTAGTCATTGGCAGTGAACAGACTAGTTCACACTATAGCAGAGACTTTGTTAATGCTATCAGCAACTGAAAATGCCCTCACCATAAAGATAACTCCTGGACACACCACTGTTTTGCCATTCAACCAAATGAGAAACCAGAGTCAAGCTCATTTTATAGCTAGCCTGCACCCTAACATGTAGCTGGTGGTGGCTGATTAGAGGTATTAATGGCAGAGGGAGTGGACGCTAACCCGATGCCTGAAGAAGTAACATTGCATAAAATGTTGGTGGGGACATGACATCTAAATGAAAGGGGCCCCTGCCAAATGAGTGAGACAAAATGGTGTGTCACAAAAGTTGGGGCGGTCAAGCACCCTTATCCCCCTCCTAAAAGTATGCCCATGCTGATGCCACAAGAAAGTTTAGACCTACCTCTTAATATATCTGAGCTAAAGTGTCAGAAACATGCAGATGTAGGTCTTAGCATTTGCAATCTGCTGGCAGGGCCATTGCAATGGGGCCGCTGTGAGGTCCCCTGCCAGAGTGATGTCTGGGGCAATTCAGTCCCTCTGCCCCCCCCTTGTGGAAGGGCTGCACGAGGTGGGTAACAGGATGGGGGAGTGGGGAGGTGGAACAGGAAGGAACTCGTCGGACCAGTGAGGGGGACTGATGGGGATGAAAGGCACCAGATGAAAAGTTGAGCCCTTCAGAGGGCACAGATTTAAGGCCAATAACGAGGTAGGGCCTCATCCTGTATTCTCCGATTAGCTGACAGCCACGGGAGGACTGGCAACTTTAGGCCGCCTGGAGGAAAAAGTATAGTTAAGTGGCCCATGGCGCACTGGCTCCAGACTTCAATAAAGAGGCCGCAACCCACCATTCAAAATGAAGAAGATGATGTGCCAAGGGTTCACACAATTTCGGTCTTGCGATGAAGCTGGGATTCTAACACAAGACACAGAAAAACGTATTGTACACCTCTTTCTACATTGTGTTAAAACAAAAATAATATTGCCTGAGCAGGTAAACTCAATACCAAACCCTTTCCACATCCACACTTGATCAAATGTGCATTGTGCATTCAATAGGCATTACTTTCCTTATTAAATGTGAGTACATGATTTTATTTTGTTGTCTTTTGGAGGCCCAGGCCCCAAGGAAGCACCCCCATATATAAAAATATAAAAAGATTTAGGAAAGGGGGTCAGTTTTACATCAGAGGTATTAAACCACTTATCGAAACTCATAATTCAGATTGATGTGTGTGGTTTGGAATCCAAAGGTTGGACGCTTGTCTTCACTCTATTAAGTATGTCGTTTCTTCAGGATTCTGGGTAAACACAGTGCCATTCAGGATAGAATTGTTTGGGTCCATAGTCAGCACAAAACAAACCCCTATTGAATAAGGATATCAATTAGAGCAGACTTCTATTGGTCGCAATGGGCTACCGTCTTGGTACATAATTCCAACGAATACACATTTACACATTCACATAATTCCGTTTGCCATCATAGCTTCTGCTGGATCACCACCAAAGAATATCAAAACTGGTATGACACCATGTAATACAGGTGCCCACTACCATCAGCGGCATCCGATCTTATTTAATAGTGAATCCATGTATCCACAAAACAAATATTCCAAGTCATATATGTTAATACAGATGATGCAATTGTCTTCAAACAACTTCCAGGCCTGGAAAAATGCAGGAAATACAAAATACATGTCTGATATGTTTTACTGAAAATAGATTTAATTTCATAAGGATCCTCACATGAATTCTTGTAAATTATTGCATCTAACAGAACTCTTGTAATGGACATTCCAGACCCTATAGGGTCTTGTTTCCCTTTGCACAACCCCTTAACCTTAATCTTGAACTCCTCCTCTTGCCATACACTCAGCTTAGAATTCTCATATCCTTCAGACCCCCATTTCCTTGCTGCTCTCTGATTTATTTTGTCCATCATACCAACAACACTTGCCACTCCCCTTTTGTTGCCTTCACACAAGTACCAGCTTTGATAAAGACCCCTGCCATGCTCTGCAGACTGCTGAGAAAGAGACTCGGGGGGCCAGGTTCCACCCCAATTGACTGAATGCTAGGTCGGGGTGGAATATGGAGTATCCTGAGGCAATTGTTTTGGATTTGCATCACATGCTAGGGTCAGTGACTAGGATACCACCACATCCCCTGCCCAATGAGTGCCAATCTTTAGTGGGCCCCTTCCCGTAAAACAATACTACGGAACCACTCATTCCTGGTACTAAACAAAATGGGCAGGCGCCTAATCAGACCCCCACACGCTCAGATTACTGCAAGTGCAATTCTGTGCATTCCCTGAGAAACACAGCCACATCTGTGGGGTTTGCAGACACTTCGAGATTCATGGACTCACAGAAAAAGTCCACAAATGTGTGAACTTTCACATAAAGCAAGAACCACACAATGAGCCCAGGAATAGTGTGGGGTCTTTTTTTTTATTTTTTTTTATTTTTTATTTGATTGGCTGATTAAATCAACCTTTCAAAGAGAATAACTTTTAGATTACAAAACATTTCTTAACATATAACAAATACAATGTATAGCAAATACATTTACTGGTTTACAAATATTTACATCGAAAAAGAAAAGAAAGAAAAAATAATCATAATAATAAATAAATAAGAAAGAAAAAAAAGAAAATTCTTCAAATTTATCAATCCTCTTAATGTCACAGCCTTCAGCCACTGATTGCGTGACCAGTTAACAAACATAAATTGCATAGAATCATCATAGTCATAAAAGAATTTAAGAACAAGAAATCAACCAAAATAAAAAATAAAAATCCACATTTAACAACAGGCCACTCATGCTACATGGTTGTATGGCAGAATTGTTTTTATAAACTGTGTAAGTGCAATGTGGATTGCAGTTCGATTACTCGTGATTAAAATGGTCCAGATTTCAGATTCAAAACGATCACAAGTCAATTGCAATAAATTACTAAAATAGCGTTCACGCAATCCATTTAAAGCAGGACAATTTACTACTAAATGTATCAGGGTTTCTATTTGTTTTTTATTTTGGCAAAATCGACAAAATCTGTGTTCTTTAGAGATTATACCTCGTCTGGCAAGGATTTGATTTGTTAAGTGCAAATTTAGACGTGTTCTTAACATTTCAACGCGGACGAAATTTGATGGACACTTCAAGAGGTAACAAGCCATTTGCTTATACTTTTTTGGTGGAAAAAGATTCAAGTCATAGTCCGCATAGTTAGAGCATAATTGATAAGTTGTAATCCAATCATGCCAATACATTTTTTTCTTTGCTCTATCAGGATTACTTAACAACAGCTCAATTGAAACGTCAGCTTCCACCAACCATCCCAAAATGCCCTTTACCCACTCCTTGGGGAAGGCATCATGCGATGAGCGCATATAAATTGCTAACGTTCTCAAAATATTTGGCTTTTCAAAACCAAGTAGACATTTCCGATAAAAATTACACATTTTCCACACCACTACTGCAGACAATGAAATTAGTCCCAACTCGTACTTTAGAAGGCACATCGGAGTGCACTTAGGTAAGGAAAAGATTGCCTTCCAGAATTTACCCTCCAGTAAATCCCAAACGTCCCTTCGCCGTGGCTGGAATGTTTCAGCTCCATAGGAAACAATCGGGACAACTTTCTGATTATAAAATGTAACTATATGAGTTGTAGTGAATTTGCCAAATCTGTACAAAATTATTCTTGCCTGTGATGTTAACATCAAGATTTTTGCTCTTAATGTGTCAAAATAAATTTGATTTTTCACAGTACCGGAAAAGGGTAGGCCCAGATATTTATAACTGTGGACAAGTTTTAAGGGCGAGTTCTTCAAAACCCATTGATAATTGCCCATCTTTTTGTCTTTTCTCTTTTGGCAGATCACTATTTGTGTTTTGCTGACATTAATTGTGAGATTATTCTTGTCAACATACGTCTCCAGTTTAATTAACAAGTTCTGAAGACCTCGCGGTGTTTGCGATATTAAAACCAGGTCGTCGGCATAAAGCAGCCATATGATTTTCTGCGTGCCTAGTTTAGGAGTGTCTGAGACTGCTTCTTCAAAGGCACTACCGATGTCTAGCAAGAAAAGATTAAATAAAGTAGATGCTAAGATGCACCCTTGCTTAAGGCCCCTTAAAGTGTCAATATTTGCCGAAAGAATACCTTCAATGGACAACCTAACTTGCATGGATGTATTTGAATGTAACATCTTAATTATTGTTAACACTGATGACGGGCAGCCATAGTTTTGCAACTTTTGGAATAATAGTGCTCTGTCTACCGAGTCAAAAGCTGACCGAAAGTCCACAAAAGTCATATATAATGGTTGATTTAAGTGGGCATATTTAGATTTAATCATGTTCAGCATTATCAAGTTTACAGAGGTCCCTAGGCCCGTCACAAACCCAGTTTGAAAAGGATCTCTTTTAAAGGAGACCGCTGACCATCTGGTTAATTCTTGCAAAATAATGCGGCTGTATAATTTACCAGGCGCATCTAATAATGCAATCGGTCTATAATTCTCAGGTAGAGAGCGGTCACCTTTTTTATGGATCGGTACAATAAGAGAATGTTTCCATGACAGAGGGATTTCCTGGGTGACATTAATGTTAACAAATATCTGATATAAGATCGATGTCCACAAGACTGGATGTTGCTTGAAAGTTTTGTTCGACAGGCCATCAGGTCCAGGAGCTCTAGATAGGCTAATTTTGTTGATGAAATAGAATATGTCGGCTTTGGAAATGTTAATATGAAACGATTGTTGAGGCAATGTGTTGTCTAATTTCACGGAGTTAGGCGGAAGCGCATACATTTTGGAAAAATAGCTAAGCCAGATTGCTTCCGGCACACCCTGAGTTTGTGACAATATTTGGATCGGAGATAAGGTATTAGTTATTACTTTCCAAATTTGCGTCACATTGCTGTTACGAGTCAGCATTAGCATTTGCTCACCATCACGCTGAAACAGTTTACTACGATGCTGTCGCCGCCAGTTTCTATATGTGATCTTAACTTTATTGAGTGCTTCAAACCTCCTACACAAAGGCAATTTTAGTGCCTCCCTTTTTCGAAGTCGATATTCAGTTTTTTTGTTTCTGGTTTCCAGATCGAACATATGTATGTGCTTAGACACCCTGGGCTTGCACATTTTAGTGTTGGAGAAGTGTTGCATAAGGTCATAGTAAGGAACAGAATTGACTTGGGAGCTGTTTCGTGAGTGACAAAAGGCTGTGCGCAAAGAATCATCAAATTTCCCAAGGCTGGTTTCATTCCAATTTAGGCGGTTTAAAGAATTGGATACCGTCATATGCCACCGGTCAGTTATAGAAGGAATCTTTAAAAGAGAAACATCAACTGCCCATTCAATAGAGAAAATGCAATGGTCACTATCCAAGTTATGCTCAATTTTGAAGGATTTGATTTTAGAGAACAGCCTATCGTCAACATAGATATAATCAATTGAGGCTTTTTTCCACCCCTGCTGCCATGTATAGGCCATTCCACCAGTATCAAATTTGCTTCCATTCAGCATACAAAACCCTCTGGAGAGCATTAAGTTCTCCCACAACCTTTGCCTGATGTTTTCTTGCAATATATTGCCCTGTAAACAGTGTAAATTTAGATCTCCAGCAACAATAGTATGCTTGATATTAGGTGCTAATATGATGAAGTCTAACATAGTGGATATATCAAGTAAAACATTTTGCATCTCAATGCCTTTGGGGTTCCAGTACAAGTTAACAATCGCATACAAGGTCTTTGCTAACGATATAATTGTCAGTTGTGAAAAGGAATTTGGAGCAAATGAGAAAATAATTCTTATTTGTGAGGATAGTTTAGCGGCAGTCAAAAGGCCAGACATAGGCCGACCCATCACACCTTTAATTGCTGGTAGAAAGTGTAAACCATGGTTATCCCATAAAGGGGCAGATAAAAGCCAGGTTTCTTGCAAAAGGATCAAATCGTACTTTGAGAGAGGGTCTTGTGTATTGTTAATTAAATGACGATAGCCGCGAGTATTCCAAGACACTAGAGTTATGGTCCGAGCTTTATTGACCTTGCATGGAAGTTAGCTTCTGGAATCACAATTACAACAGCATTGGTTCGAGGTGACTACAGCGGTGTTATTCTCAATAAATCTTTGTGCCTTGTTAAGTTCATTAGACGCCGACTTTATCCAGGATTCTACACAAAGAGGGCCATTGGTTGGAGTCAAAGGACCTAATAGTAATATGAATCCAAGATCTAGTAATTGGGTTTTGGCGTCCCATATCAGATTCCTAATAACACGGGACATCAGCCAGATACAAGCTGTACTCACTACATTATCATTGAAAAACTCCACCTGAGCAATGTCAGCCGATCCAATATCTTGTAGCATAGGAATATCAGAAAACACCTGTAGGATGCTGTGTCTATTAAGTACATACTGAGGAAATGGAGCAGGTCGACAGCCCAACACTAGAGCAATATTGGATTCTTTATCTGTTTTTGTTTTCAGTATGGATTTTATCAGAGGTTTATTAGGGACTAAAATTGAGTTAGTAGGACCAGGTTGTTTTGTTTTAGATCGTAAGGAATTTATTAGCAAAGCAATTTCTGCTTCCTGACTTGGAAGCGGTGAATCCGCTGATGATGTCGTTTTATCATCAGCACATTTAAACGTAACAATACGTTCAGATACCTGAGGAGTAGAAGTTGTTGATACTGCATATTCAAGTATGGGAGCTTTGAGAGTCGATAAAGTTGTGAAAGCACTCATATAGGCATCAACTTCGTTTCTAATTTCTAATCGTCTTCTTGCTAGCATCTGTTGCTCACAGCCAGCAGAAGAAGACAGTGAAGGTGTAGGAGGTTGATTCAAGGTGCAACTATTACTGATTTCCCTGATAGCGCCCTGAGGTTTCACACATTCTATATTTATTGTATTAGAGGAAGACTCGGATTTAGACCCAACTGGCTGTTCAGATTGTAATGGTTGGATTTCAGAATGAGCTTGCTGCTTTTCAGCGAGTTCGTAATTTTAAACAGCCTGCACTAGATGATCTAATGGCGCATAGGGTTCAGCTGCAACAAGATTTTTATCAGCACAATCGAGCTTGAGTTTACGCAGCTGATTCAGATGCGCATATTTTTTGGTAATAACACATGAAGTTTTCTGGGCCGATTCTTTTGGTAAAGTAAGCATATTAAAAAATGATTTAGAGCTTGCTGAGGTAGGTATTTCTGTATTTTTAATGTTCTTAGCTTTTTTAGATAGAGCAGACTGCATAATTTTCGTTTTTTTGGTTGGTTCCTTATTGGTCAGACAAGTCTTAGAGCCCGAGATGGAGGATTTTTTGAAAAATATTTTGAATGGAGCTTGAGGGGGTTCAGTTGGCGTCACGTCTTCAACATCCTCTATAACTTCTGTAGTTGCCTCTCTAATGATTTGACCAATATAAGGAAGTGAGCACAGGATTCCAGAATTGTCCACAGTGATTGGGGACAAAGGATCAACTCCTTGTTGATCCAAGCTCACATTTGCCACTGAATTATGTGACATTATTAGCGGTACAGGGTTAGGAACAGAGGTTAAATCAACCACAAGGTTAGGAGCTGAAGTTAGATCCACCGCCGGCGGAAACATGATGGGCGATAAACACTGATCAACTGTCAACCCTGGGTTCCAAGGATTTGCCTTTAAATTCAAGCCTTGACTAGCCCAGATTATTTCCTGTTTGGCTTGCCAAGCCAGCACTGATAGTAATTGCGTGCTTTGTACATCCAATTTGGAGTTCAATGTGTTAAATAGAGTCGTCAAGGTTTGCATTGTTAGGTTCATAGCACCCAGTGTTAGTTCCAACACTTTAGAGATGTTTGAGCAAGGAGGAATTTGATTCACTGGGGAAAATTTCCGTGGAGTGGGATGAATAAAAGAAGAGGTTAAATTTGATCTAGTGCAACCCCCAGCCGAGAATAGTTTAGGTGAAAAGGACAGACCTCCCAATGTTTGATTTAACAAAAAGTCAGAATCAGGGGGAGACAGATCGATAAGCGCCATTTCCTCTGAACATTTCGTGACCTCAAAGCTATGTTTCGAGGGTGGGTAGTAAGCCACAGAATCATTTCTTAAAACTGTGCTGTCAGAGAGTGAGACATGCACAGTAGAGCCACACACTTCTTGTGTTTGATTGGAGATTTTGGGGCCCTCTTGCTTAACAATTTGAGAGGACTGTGAGATGGATTTAGAATTTACACAGTCCGGGTAAAAAAATGTAATATCTTTCAGGTTTGAAACATTTTTTTGTCTAGATGTGGTAGTGTCACGAGAGGTTACTCATTTTTTAATTTTGGATACAAGGGGAACCACAGGCCCGGCCCCTGTAGCTCGCGGAGTCGAGACACACGGGACGGCCTGAACATGTAATTCGCTCGCATGCAATGGTACAGAAACCATTAGGGGCAATGCTTTTTTCACGCCCGAGTCATTCACACACGTGGTAATAACACCTGTGGTTATATTCGTATTCGGGTTCACACCACTTGATTTGGCGAACAGTTTAGGCAAGGGCGGCATCCCAGTGCGCAAGTTATAAATGTTACGTTTCATGCCAATGCTGCAATGCAAAGTGAGCAGAGTTGTTATAAACCACCAGAATTACAAGGTTTTTGTAGTCTTGCGAAATATATAGTGCTAGGTGCAGCCTCCTAACAATATTGTCACAATAAAATCACTCACTTCTCAGAGAAGCCCCTCGCTTTGCTCGCGCCGCTGCGGCGAAGTGGCAAAGCGGGACTTCACGGGGCTTCACCGGTGTGCGCGCACGAGTTCTATTTTATAGGCACGCCCACACTAGTCTGACAAAGTGCCTATAAGTAAATAGAAACCACAGTTAACACATGTATAATATAATATATGTATATATATATATCCCCAAGTCCATATACAGCAAGTCAATGCGACCACGGTCTTCACCTTGTGGTCAAAAGAGTCCAACGATATCCAAGGAAACAAATCCAAATCCAAATGGAGAGCGAAGCAGAGCAGCAGGCAAAGCGGGACTTCACGGGGGTCACACCTAGCTATCCCAACATGTACTTACCTCCCCAATACTACAGAACAGGCTGGCCACAGACAGAGGCAGATCCCTCTGACTTGCTGTGCACAAAAAGTCATTCCAAAATAGCTGCTAGGATTCACATAGAGGTATACCACTCCTAAGGCTCATTCTTACTCACAGGAAACCAGGGGCCACAATCAATCATAGGCCCATTCCGGCAACAGAACACAACTGCAGACCCTAAGCCAAAATTCCACCAAGGACAAGGGGGATCACCTTATGCACGCCAGGCAGCTAGACAAGCAGTGTGGTTTGCAGGAGCAGGAGGCTGGAGGTTGATGAAGGCTTGAAAGCCTGAAATGGAGTTGGCTGGAGCGACACTGGCAGATAAGGTTGTCACTGGAAATGCAGCAATAGCTGGAGAGGCGTCAGCAGGAGAAACAAGCAAGTGAGATCTACAGGGGAGAAGGGGTGGTGAGATCAGAAGGGTGGATGGTGGCAGTAAGAGGAGAGGCAGAGGTGTTAGGAGATAAGGAGAATATGGTTAAATAGGTGGTAATATGGGAGTGGAAGTCAGAGGTGAGATCAGAAGAGAAAGAGCTGGTGGTAGCGATGGAGATGAAGGAAGTGGTGACATCTAAGAGGTGGTAAAGAAAGTGGAATAATTGGAGGAGTGCCTATTTGTTGGAGGGAGGTGGAGCATGTAGATAACTCAAGGTGGTAGAGACAAGCCAGTGGCACAAAGATCAGCAAAATGTGGTAGAAAAAAGGGGGTCGTGAGAATAACAGGCCAAAGTGATAGTGAGGTGATGGTAGAGGTCGTTGTGGAGCAAATGATCATGGATACAGAGGAGTTTTGGGCTGAAGAATAACAAAGTAATGAGGAAGAGTATGAGCGTGAGGAAGGTATGGAGGAGGAAGAAGAGGATGAGGAGGAAGATCTGATTTTCATTGATGATAGGTGAAGGAGTAAGGAGAAAAACTGACAATGGGGTCTGGCACCTCAGAAACCCTGCATCTATGGTCTCTTGAGCAGAAGAAAAAGGTTTGTGTGACCCTTGAGCTCACAACCCCACACAGGGGTTATTCATGCCCTCTGGGATTTTTGGAACTAAACTTTTGGTTAACGGTAGAGACCAGAAGTGTTGTTATAGAGACCGGAATGCCCAAATACTCCTGTGGAGCGTGAGTTTTGAAGAGAGCATTTAGAAAGGAACATCCTATTTTTTTTTATTTTTTGGGAAAAGTCCAGTTAATATACTTTTGAGTTATCCCCCATTTTTTGGACACTTTCCTAAGAAAGGTGTTGGACTTAGAGTGTTTGGTGTTGGTGTCTTCTGATACCAACTGGCCATAATTTGGCACACTTTAATGTTTCCCTTTTATTTTCCACTCCAGCTTTTCATTTCATGGGCCTGAATGGGCCTAGATGTCTCTCTCCTGCTCCTTTTATTGTGTTCATGCACGAAACAGACTCATGTCTGAGGATTGGAGAGAGAAGAGCAGAATGCTCAACCCCTGCCATCCTCACTAGTCTCACCTGTGCGCCTTCTTGATCCATGCCAGCGACATCCCGTGGCACTAAGAGCCCAGCATACATTTCTCCATGGCATTGCTCATTGAATCTGCTTGAGAATGTATTTGTGTGGCCTTGGGTTCCTAGTTCTTCACCTCATGTGTTTGCAAACTACACCATGAGGACCTTGGAGCATAGCGACAACATGTCCCAATTTTTCACAACAAGGTGCCAATACAGCTCTCTTGGGTTTCAGAGGCAGAGACATGGGAAAATACATCTGTAAAGAGGTGAAGAAAGTGTCCTGAGATGAGGTAGGGGTCAGCATAGAGAATCGCAAGCGACTGAGGGATGTAGTGTCTGGAGACAGGCGGAAAGCATCTCAAGACCAAAGGTGAGACCGTTCATTAACCAACGAGAACATTTTCCAGAAACAGAGGCAAGCGTGCTCTGTCACAAAGTTCCTTGGAACCATATGGATAGACTCCAGAATGCAGACCTTTAAATGGTAGAGCTCCCCAGCCCCGCCAAACCTGCACCTCAGCTGACAGGAAAAGTCTAGCACCCCTCTATGTGACACAGTTGCACATGGTTGTTGGCTCAGATTCAAGAAGATGTCTTTTCACGTCTGAGTATAACACCACATTATGCATTGCTACAAAGGTGTTTGTTGATTAATTAGGTTTGTTAGTTAGCCTCATGGGAACTCTAGGCAAGTGCTTTGTTTCAACCCTCTCAGGTGAGTGCAATTGACATGACGTTTGCACTTCTTAGCCCCTCTGACTGTGCCCTTCTCCCCTGACTTGTGTACCCCTGCCCACCCAAGACCTGCCCCTCTGCCCGTGCCCCCTCTGCCGTGCCCCTAGGCCGGATGTGCCCCCTTCCCTTTTGATTCCTTCCCACGTGGTTCCATCGCACTCTTCCTTGCATTGCACTCTCTCGCCCCTTCCATCCGTGTCTTCCCACCTACACTTCCTCTGCCCACGTGGTTCCCTCGCAATTCCGTGAATGCATGGCTCCTCGCTCCTTCCATTCCTGCCATGTTTTCGCCTGCATGTCTTCGGCCTGCATGGTTCCCTCGCAATCCGTTATCGCGTGTGCTCTGTGTCCCTTCCATCCTTGGCTACGCTCATACTTGCGCGTCCCTGCCCACATGGTACCCTCACAATCCTTGAATGCGTGTTCTCCATGCCCCTTCCATCCTTGGCTACACTCGTGCCTGCGCATCTTCTGCCCGCATGGTTCCCTCGCAATCCTCTACCGCGTGTGCTCTGCACCCCTTCCATCCATAGCTATGTTCGTGCCTCTGCATCCTCTGCCCGCGTGGTTCCCTCGCAATCCTTGATTACGTGTGCTTCAAGCTCCTTCCATCTTTGGTTGGCTCACACTTACGCGTCCTCTGTGCATCGCATGCTCCTCATGCAGGCCCCTTCTCCCCTGACATTTTCCCCATCCCATCCCCTGTTGCTACTCTGTGCTCTGCTGCTTTTTCTTCTTCTAGGCCCCCTTTTTGCTTGACTGAACGGTTCTTGTGTCTGCTATCTTTGACTGCTGTATACATGTACTGCCTACTTCTGTATGATTTTCACTCTTCTCCTTAGGTTCCCTTGATCATTGTTCTGTTACTTAGCCCTTGATCTGCCTGGTCTTTCCCTGTTGTGTTCCTTTTTCTTTCAGGTTCCCTCGTTCTTATTCTGTTAACTGATTTGTTTTCACATCTACATGACTGCTCTTCTTTTTTGTCTCATCAAGCCAATTGTGTATTTTATTAATTTGTTCTTGTCTCGTTCTTGTCTCATCTGCTTGCTGTCCACACTAAGAAGAGAGCTCACATTCAAGTCTGCATCTCTGCAGCATCTAACAACTCTGCCAAACTCTTTAAAATCTGCAAGGGGCTGGCCAATCCTGCTGCAGTCTCTACCTCTCCTGTCCCCTCCCAGGCCCTCTGCTTCACATTTTATCTAACAAACCCAGGACATCCTGTCCACCCTCTCTTCCATCATCCTCTATTTCCACTACCTCTGGCTTTCGTGCAGCCGCCTCTCCTCCTCCCTTCTCTTCCCTTCCTTTGTTCACCCCTGACAAGGTTTCTAGACAAGTCTGATCTATGAAAGTCTCATCAAAACAGGTTTGTGTGTGTTCATCCAAAACCACCAATGACCACATTGACAACCTCGCTCCAGCCTTGCCCAACTTCTGCAACCACTCTTTCACCACTGGAACCTTCCCTTCCCCCCTGAAGAACTCTCTTGAGCACCCTCTTCCTAAGAAACGCTCAGCCGATCCCTTATGTCCGGCTAACTATCGCCTGATCTCATAACTCCTTTTCTGAGCAAACTCTTGGAAAAGCTGGCCATCTCCCAGCTTACCCTTCACACAAAATCAGTTGGGTGTCTCCATGACCATCAGTCTGGCTTCATAGCAGCTAGAAGCACGGAAACTGCTCTCCTGAACAGCCGTGAAGACCTGCTCTCAAACCTTGATAATAACCATCCCTCTGTCCTCATCCTACTCAATGTCTCTTCTGCTTTTGATACTGTCAACAATACCATCCTGCTCAACAGGCTCCGTGATAACCTGGCTATCACTGATCAGGCCCTGTCCAGGCTGAGCTCCTTTCTCTCTGACTGACCCTCCCAGGTCCAACTTGGGTCCTTCCTCTCCTCTATCTCTCTGTAAGTCTGTGGTGTTCCCCACGTGTCTAATCTTTCTCCCTGGCTGTTCAAGGAATACCTGGTACTTCCTACCCACCGCATAGCTGCTCTATGCTCCAACTTTCAGTGCTATGCAGATGACACACTGCTCGCTTTCAGGCTCTCCTCAGCCACCTCTTCTCCCTTTCTCATCCTGGATTGTCTGTCCGCAATCCAGGAGTGGTGTGCCGCCAATGATCTCTGCCTTAATTCCAGTAAGTCAGAGATCCTCCTCATTGGCTCACCAGCACCTTCCTTTCCTGTCACTCTAAGGCTGCCCACTCTGGGCCCTCGACCTGCTCCCACCTGTGAGGCTAAGAACCTCTGGGTCATCTTTGACTACACACTCTCCTTCTCTCCTCACATCTCTGATGTCTCAAAGAAGTCTAAGTACCAGCTGCACCTCCTCAGAGGTATTCTTCCTTCCTCACTTTCCCCCAGAAGCTCACTGTCTCCAGAGCTCTGGTTCTCTCTAGGCTGGACTACTTATCAACAGTATCTTTCTAAATCTACTTGCCTCTACTCTCTGTCCTCTAAAACCCATCCGGAACAGGACTGCAAGACTTGTTCTTGGGCTCAAGCCCAGGGATCATATCTCACCAGGTCTGAAATCTCTCCATTGGCTCCCAGTGGCATCAAGGATCAAGTTCAAGACCCTCTGCATTGTCCACAAGGCTTTCTGGGGCCTGGGACCACAATAACTCCAACTCACTCTACGGAAATAGCTTTGTACTTGAGCTCTTCACTCCTCCACCTCCAACTCCTTGAGGGTCAGTCGCTTCTCTAAGCAACAAGTTGGAGAGAGACCTCTTTCTTCGGCTGGTTCCTCCCTCTATAACAGCCTCCCTGCCTCTCTGAAACTTGAGCAGAGCCAGCTCTCATTCCGGAATCATCTCAAGACCTTCCTCTTTGTATCTGCCTTCTCTGGTTCTCTCCCCTGCTGCGCTCCTGCCTGATACATGCACTGGTTACCTGGCTACCCTCTGAATTCGGTGCCAGGTCTCTTGCCTGTCCAGCTGCATACCCGCACTGCCTCCTGGCACCCCCAGCACTTGTGGTCTGTATCTGTAACCCTATAGTCCCCTTTCCTGCACTTAATAGACACCTGTTGTCTGCACTTCTAACACCCACACTTGACACTTGTTGGCTGCACTACTTATTGTGTTGATTCCTTGTCCTGCACTTGTCCATCCTCCCACCCTGCATCCCCTGGCATTTCTCCCCTCCCTGCTCCCCTGCACTTTTGCGATCTCAATGTCACTAGGCAGAGTAAGATTGTTGTTTTTTGTCCTCCCTCTGTTTCCTCTCCCTTGCCTTGTCGTGCCTTGACACACTTATGTATAGGCGCGTTATGAATGCCATATCATATCGTTTCATATCATAAAAGCACAATGTTAAATGGATCAATCCTATATCTCAAGCTTGCAATGATCAACAGCAAAGAAATGACATGTTACTGCCTCAATCCTGTCTCTCCAGTTTGCATACATCAAAAGCAAAAAATGCAGTAATGAAACCACAATGCTAATGAATTATTCACTCATTTCAAAATGTGATAACCATCAAGAACACATGTTTAAAACAAGATATTCTCCAGCATATCACTTATAAGATGCCTGCTTGCTAAGTTAAACAGGACATCCCCTGTGGCTGTAGCTGGTCAGCTGTGACAGGACCCTCTAACAGCATGCATCTCCTCAACCATCCAAGTAGCAAGCCCCCCTTCTAAGGTTTGTATGTTATTATATACATTCTATTTGGAAACCGCCTGATCATTATGCTCACATGTCACTGGCTGGACATTTGCTCTGGATCTAATGTATCTAATGCCAATCTCTGTGTTGCAGGGCCGTTAAGGTCCAGCACTTAAGGTGTGATGTATATCAACAATTTAATTGGTATACCCCCTTCTGCTTTAAACTGGGGTAAACCGTTTCATTGCTCAGTGACTTATCTGTCACATGAACAAAACTTGCATTTTCTGTCTGCGTCTGTTATCTGTCTGCAGCATAAAGTGTCCAACGTGTCTAAGGCCATGTTTATCTGTGCCCAGAATGATATTCCTGGGGAAGGCTGCTCCAAAGCAATTATTTATTTGCGACTTCAGTCCCCAGCTCTGTGCCCCTGCTGATTAGTGCTGTCAACGCGTTATCAAAGCACAACAAAATACGTGCATGCACAACGTGCAAGGCCTTTTGCACAGTGCATCCTGGAGGACTGCTTTTCCAATCTTTCTATGGGGAATTAAAACAAGGTTGCTGGTGCTCTTTGCTAGTTCAATCTAAAACCTATAGAATTCTATCTAGAACTAAATATGCATGCATAACTCATTCATTCATAAATGTAAATGTACCATAACGCATACAACTAATTTAAGAGGTGGTTTTGCACATAAAAGCAAATGCAGGTTAATTCAGGCGTCTAGCACCTTTTGTGTTTCCTGATTTTCAAGGCACCATATTTTATTAACAGTACCTTGTCAGGCCTAGACTAGCCTTGCTTACATGAGGGTAATTCTAGCAGGCCATGATATCTAATTTGCCACTTCCTTCCTAGCCCAGAGGGAAGAATGGGTGACAACAGGTGTCAGCCTAAGGGCAAGGGAGTGCCCATAATTTGGTAACAGCATCAATAGACAGAGGGATGATAGTTTGAAAAACAGGTGCTGGCCACATGTAGGGAAGTGTGCATAGTCTGGGCAGGAAGAATGGTGCCATCCAAAGACAGGAATGAGAGTGCCCAGAGGCTGGTAAGAATGCCCAGAGAGAGGTGAGAGTATATCCATGGATGGGGGGATTAGAGCCTTCATAGATTGGAGTAGGAAGTATCAAAAGACAGGAGAGAAAACACCCACAAACAGGTGAGAATTCCAGGCCAGGGACATTGTCGAAAACACGGTTGACATCATTATCAAATAAGGGAATGATTTCATCCAGAGAACGAATGAGAGTCTTTTCGATACGCAATGGGGGCCATCCAGGGACAGGGTTAAGAATGTCAAGAGGCAATGTTGAGAGAATGCCCACAGATGGCGTAAGACCACGCCAAATAGAGAGGAAGAATAACTGCCTCCAGTGACATGGGAAAAGAGATGGCATCTGTGTTCTATACAAATACCCAATGCTTGAATTGCTAAATAATCAGTGCTTGCATCGCTGAATAATCAGTGCTTGCATTGCTGAATATTAAAATGTGTAGTCACATACCTAGGCAGCAGTAAATCCACCAATGATGCCGTATAATTACACCCTTGGAATGCATTTGCTGGTGAGATTATTCTTAAACAACATGCTCTACTTACTGGAGGAGAATAAAGAGGAAGAGCAGTGCTGATGAGGGGGGCACCCACGTTTCCTGATCTGACATGGTGAGCCCTCCCACTGGCCCCTGGACATAACAAACTGAACTCTGCAGAACTGGAGGGGTGTGAATGAAAACAATGTTCTCCCTTTTTTGTTTCTGTTAAACTTCACGAGATATAGTAGTAGCTTCACCCCCGAACCCAGCACAGACACCTGAGCGCTCTTATGGAGTGTGAGTGTGCTCCACTGTATTTGCAGACCAGCCCATTAACTGAAACTGCACTAGACATGATACAGTTTCCGTTACATGCTTTCAGTTTGTTAGCAGCGCCAGTACAGGTTCACAGCCCAATATGATAACACAAAAAATGTGCTTACTGCAAAGTGACACTTGGCGTCCATCCACTTTTAGGCTCACCAGCCCTGTCTAGACCTGCAATAGCAGCGTGGGAGGCAAATGCCACCTTGCCCGCCAGCCCGGTCCTCCTCGGCTGAGAGCCTCTATGATGTCACCTTCTGTGTCCTAATGCAGCATAGCACAACATTCCAATAAATAGATTATTTCCAGGTTATTATAAAATGTAACCCTTTATTTTTCGAAAATATCACACAGTTATTCTTTATAAAAATAAAAAAAAACCTGTGGATAATATGAAGACATCAGTACTGCAAAGTTGCAGCCATTTTACAAAAGTCAAAATAAATATTAAATAAAAAGTACAGGAATTGAACAAGCTGTCAACTCCTCCAAGAAATTGTTTGATATTCTAAAATCTATAAACAAAGCAACCAAAGATATTAACAGGCCTGAACCTTCGGTCGATTGTGGCAACTCCATTCAAGGCTACATTTGCGATAAAAGTAACAAGAGAAGGTCCAGAATTGATGACAGCAGCTCAACTGAAGTCTCCAATGACTCTGTTAAACTACCGAGTTATGCAAACTCGAGTCTGATGCCAACTGTCTGCAGTATTTCGTATGCCAAACCTGCCTTTAATCCTTCTGCACTCTGGTTTATAGAGGCTGCCTCCATCTTTGCTAGTCTGAATCCTACTTGTCTGAATGATCCCTGTCTATCCCCCATTATAAAGGAGTGCACAGATGTTCTAAGTCCTACCATCACTGCATTGATACACACCTCATTTCCCAACTCTCATGCGAAAGGCCCTGAAACAAGCTTGGGTCACCCCATCACTAAAGAAACCCACACTGGACCCAAGAGTCTGCTCAAACTATCATCCAATTACCAACATCCCCTTTTTACTGAAGGTTATGGCCAGGACAGCCACCATTGAACTGCAGACCTTTGTCGAATAACATGAATTGTTGGGAGATCATCAGTCTGGCTTTCGTTCAGTCAGCGGAATGCTATAGGCTCCAATTGACATCGAGGAAACCTTGCCTCCAACTCACTGATAACGGGGAAGCTGTTCTACTTATGCTCTTAGATTTATCTTCAGCTTTTTACACTCTGGACCACAACATCCGAATCCAAGGGCTCCAAAAGATTGTTGGTTCCACAGAGGATGCTGTCTTCTTGACCACCTCTTTCCTTTCCAACAGATCCTTAACTGTACAGATCGTAATTGCTAATCCTGCCCTTAATCAGTAACTCAGAGGGCTCATGGATATCTCTGCTTCTGTTCAATGTACATCTACAACCTTTGCACCATCTTCTAGTTGGACTCACAGTAGTAGTTCAACATGTTTCAGATGACACACACATCATTATTAAGTTTGAAAACCTGAACAAAAATCCTGATGTTAATATTACACATATTCAATTCATTTTTAAAATAATTGAAAGCTGGACGGCGTAAAATTGTCTTGTTCTTAATCCATAGAAAACAGAAACCCTGCTAGTCTCCACTCCAAAAAGTCGGTATACTTACAGTAGTTCTCAATATCCTTTAAGTACCGAGAAATCCATCTTTCTAATTTTCGAAACCCAATCTCAAATAAAGTAAAGATATTGGGGGTGATCCTTGAATAAACCCCCTCAATGAAAGCTCAAGTCAATGTTATTATCAGCAGAGCAAATGTTCATCTTATGGCATTGAGACAGCTGCAACCTCTGCTTTCACTGCTTTCAGAAAATCATTGCACCACCATCGCTAGAGCAATGATCAGCTGTCGAATAGATCATTGTATTGCTGTGTGCGCTGTTGCACCCAAATACCTGTATCAGTCTTCTTCAAGTCTCACGAAACACGACTGCCCAGATTCTCACAAATACAGCAAGATAAATGCACCTCATGAAACTTCACTGGCTTCCGATAAAGCCTCATATCACATTCAAACTTCGTACTCTGGTCCAACAATCTAACAATGGATCCTCACCTATGTACAAACATATTGTCTGGAAATATATACTCCAGCATGTCACATAAGATCTTGCTCTTTAAATCTAGATTTAAATGAGCCCAAGGACTAGGTTATACGAGCACATACCTTCGACTCTTCTAATCTTTAACCTTTTAAAATGTGTTGCCTTTAGGTCGAGCACTAAGATATCCAGGGCCGTAGCGCCATCCACCTACAAAACAGAAATAGAAAATAGGAAGGTTTTTCACTCCTTCATTGAATACAGTAAGCATAGGATACACATGTCCTCTTGTGAGCACTATAGAGAAGGATAACTCTCTAGTGTCTGGTCAATTTAGAGCCTAAAAATCCTCATGGCAGTCAAGGTTCAGGTATAAGTACTCGTACAAAAAACTGGCTTGCCAGTATGAGAAGAGTAGGTGCCTAGAGGCCAAATGGGGAAGTGTTTATTCACAAATTACTAATTCTAATTTACTTGTCACTTAAACCTGGTGACAGTGGCAGACAGGACTACAATGAACTCTGGAGAACTTTTCCTGCGGGTCTCCACCTTATGAGGCTCGTTTGTGTTCTGCATCACTTACCCTCTCTACCAGTCACCAAATCCCTTTCCTTCCATGTCGCCTCATCCCCCAAATGTCTTGGAAGCAAATAATGTGTTTTAAATATCCCTGACTTTGCTTGATAACTGTTTATATCTTTTTGTTGTTATATTTAACGGTTCTATGTGATAATCCTGAATATTGAAGGCCACACACAACAAAAACAAATAATTTTGGCTGATTTGGTGCAGCCTTCCTTAGCGGGAATGTCTCGATTTGGGGGTGGGGGGTATTACACTCCCAGCTTCCTCTGAAAGCCAATCCCCTGCACACCATCACTCTTTCATGCGCTAGTGTGGATTTCATTTAATACCCCCTTTTTACCCGGCCACCTCCTTTCCCCTCTAAAAACATTCCCCCTTCATCCCCTTCTGACAGACACACAAGCACAGACAGACAGACAGACAGACACACACACACACACACACACTTACTCGATCTCACACTCCCTCCCTTCCCTGCCACAAGCACTCCTCCTTGACACCCTCACAGACACAAACACACTTACCTTCTACCCTACCCCACTACAAACATTCCCCCTCAAAAGGCACAAAGCCACACACTTACCTCTCACACCTGTGACTCAGGTCTTCCAACCTGGTTGCACATGTCTTGTAGATGGGAGGTGTCTGTTAAGTTCGATTTACAAAGACTGATTATACCGACTGTTCACTAATGAACACTTTAGGTGAATTGACAAGAGGCGCATGGGGATAAGTCACTTTGAAGATGTGCATCAGTTGCAGAGACATTTCTTGACCAGTGTGTCAATAACGTACAGTGATATCCTTGATAATTACATCAACTACAACTTTGGCACAGATAAGTACCCATCTTCCTTGATGCCAGAATATTTTCAGTATCTTAATATTCACATTCCAGCACCAATGAGAAGCATTAAGGGCCTCATCACAAATCAGGCGTTAACCCTTAAAAGCGATGGTAATGGAATTAGCTCTGCCATTACTGCTCCACCGGATCATGAGCCGGCGCAAATACTGCCGACTGCAAAAGCAGCCAGCCCAATTACAACCTGTGCTATTACAGCTGGCACCATCACAGCTAGCGCAACTACAGCCACATCACAAGTCCAAGTCTGCTGCAAATAGCGCCAAAAAATGGTGTAAATGCCGCCAAAAACACAGCACAGATACCTCCAGCTTCCAGCTTCAGCACTGTGGTGCATGGTGATTGGCAGGCTGGGCACATGTCGGTGAGTGGGACGTACTTCCCTGTGGCTTGTCTGCCATGCCAACATGGGGCAAGCCTACTAGGCCTGCAACAATCCTGGTGCAACTGCAGCAAAGTGTTGTGGTCATTCACACACCCCAATCCCCCTGGCACTGGGTGCACCAGTAGAGGTGTTGCACGCATGGCATTTTCTTGGTGCACTTGCCTGCCCTTCCTGCTGCTGTGATGCTCAGGGGAACCCTTGGTGCCCTGCGCCGTGGCTGCTGTGGAGGGTGGCTGATGTGCCACCCCATCACTCTGCCCTGTTGGCATGCCCTGCTTACGGGTCTGCTGACTTGTGTCACAGTCCACTGGGGCATCTCATGCTGGGCTGTCATTTGTGCATACATTTGTGTTTGGGGGTTCACTCACCTCCTGCCTCCGGGCTGCTGGCACCCGCGTCCGCACTGCTGACTCCCTCTATCCCTTTGAGGTGCAACACTGTGCTTAATTTTTCCTCCCAGGCGGTGAGGACCAGTGGCTCAACACTGCCTCCTCCAGTCGCCAGGGACTCCCGGCGGTGTTGCGACTGCAGTCCCCGCACCCTGACTCTCAGGTCGTTCCACCGCTTGCGGCAGTCCTCTCCATCTGCTACTAGTGCCAGCAGTTATAGTTTCGGGATTCCCGGTGGTAGCGATATTAGCACAGCTTTTTCTACAGTTACCCTTATTTCCACGAAGTTAGTGCCGGTGTTAATAACATTTCCACTGGATTCGGTGCGCGTTCACGCCAGGTTGTGGTGCATCGCTAATTCTGCCACACAACCAGGCAGTAACACTATTTCTGCTTGGCGGTAATTGCACCAGATTACCATCAGACTTGTTATGAGGCCCTAAGTTTGAAGCTCAATAACTAGTTGAAGGTTAAAACTCATCACAACAAGAAGAGTTCACAAACACAGTTCTTGTGGCAGAACGTACAACCGTTTAATGATGCAATCATGACACAAAGAATCCAAATGTCATGCCTCACAAATGGGTTTGTGATGCTAACATTCAAAAGAGAAAGTGGACACAATAAATCAAGAAAAGTAAACACGTAGTTTGTGGAAACAGAAGACCCTAAACTGTTTATTCTTACCCTAGATTCCACTTGATACAGAAGACATAATGGATTGTATGTTGTTCCTAAAGTAAGTTTGAACACAATGTTCCAGAATAAGCACATATGATTGACCAGCAAAAAAAAAAAAAAAAAATAGATGTACACCGCGTGATAATCCTGAAGAAATTCCAAGAAATGCTTGTTATTGGCCAGGACACATAAAGACAGTGCACTTGATGAGTGTGTGTAGATTATTTTTACCTGGAGAATGTTTTTGAACTTTTTTAAACACTCTCCTTTGAAGATTAAAGAGGGTGTAGTCGTCCTTTGAAAACCTTTTTTATTCATGTTGGGAAAGCTACACAATTGTGGTGCATGGAAGATAAGCATGCTCAGTGGTTATTGTGATAATGCAGTTTGCTTGTCATTGAGTAATACTGCTGCAAAGAAGTACAACTGAGTCAATACCCTTACAGGCCGATTCATGGAAGCAACGTGCACCGAAAAAACAGCGCACGCGTGCTAAAACGTGCAAATCGCAGTGAAATAGCGAAAATCGCAGTGCAAGTGCGATTATCGCACAGAAAACATTGCACATCTATTCATGGAAGTCCGTGCACGTGCAAAATGTGGGATGTGTGCTGAAAAAGTGCGCGGCGCACGCTGGCGCACGCTGGTGCACAGGTCACCGAACGCCGTGCGATAAGGCCACAGCGAATTCGCACATAGCGCAGCGCACATAACAAAAGTAGGCGTAACACGGGGCGTTACACGCAGAATGGGGAACAACTCGTGAAAATGTGGGCGTCACGGGGGAAGTACAGGAGGCAAGTGCGCGGAACGCCCACACGCTCGCCTACAACACGTATTCATGGAATCGAATAGAGAAAAACAGCGCACGGCCAAAGACGCGCACATGCCCATACATGTCCGCCACAAGAAAGCAGGCGGTAGCTTCCCTGTGCAGGAAAAAAATGTGCGCCAAAGTCCTACACGCACGAGAAGTTCCACACGCGATCGGGCCTGGGGGAGCGTGTGCGTGTATTTCCGAGGTGCGCGAGAAGTTCCACACGCGATTGGGCCTGGGGGAGCGTGTATTTCAGAGGTGCGCGAGAAGTTCCACACGCGATTGGCCTGGGCGCGTGTATTTCAGGGGTGCGTGAGAAGTTCCACACGCGATTGGCCTGGGCGCGTGTATTTCAGGGGTGCGCGAGAAGTTCCACACGCGATTGGCCTGGGCGCGTGTATTTCAGGGGTGCGCGAGAAGTTCCACACGCGATTGGCCTGGGCGCGTGTATTTCAGGGGTGCGCGAGAAGTTCCACACGCGATTGGCCTGGACGCGTGTATTTCAGATGTGCGCGAGAAGTTCCACACGCGATTGGGCCTGGGGGAGCGTGTGCGTGTATTTCAGAGGTGCGCGAGAAGTTCCACACGCGATTGTGCCTGGGGGAGCGTGTTCGTGTATTTCAGAGGTGCGCGAGAAGTTCCACACGCGATTGGCTTGGGCGCGTGTATTTCAGAGGTGCGCGAGAAGTTCCACACGCGATAGGCCTGGGCGCGTGTATTTCAGAGGTGCGCGAGAAGTTCCACACGCAATTGGCCTGGACGCGTGTATTTCAGAGGTGCGCGAGAAGTTCCACATGCGATTGGCTGGGCGCGTGTATTTCAGAGGTGCGCGAGAAGTTCCACCCGCGATTGGCCTGGGCGCGTATATTTCAGGGGCTTGCGGGTGGTTTTACACACGATCGGGCCTGGGGGAGCGGGGTACGTGTATTTCAGGGGTTCGCGGGGGGTTTCACATGCGATTGTGCCTGGGGGAGCGTGTGCGTGTATTTCAGAGGTGCGCGAGAAGTTCCACACGCGATTGGCCTGGGCGCGTGTATTTCAGAGGTGCACGAGAAGTTCCACACGCGATTGGCCTGGGTGCGTGTATTTCAGAGGTGCGCGAGAAGTTCCACACGCGATTGGCCTGGGCGCGTGCATTTCAGAGGTGCGCCAGAAGTTCCACACGCGATTGGCCTGGGCGCGTGTATTTCAGAGGTGCGCGAGAAGTTCCACACGCGATTGCCCTGGGCGCGCGTATTTCAGAGGTGCGCAAGAAGTTCCACACGCGATTGGCCTGGGCGCGTGTATTTCAGAGGTGCGCGAGAAGTTCCACACGCGATTGGCCTGGGCGCGTGTATTTCAGGGGCTTGCGGGTAGTTTTACACGCGATCGGGCCTGGGGGAGTGGGGTACGTGTATTTCAGGGGCTTGCGGGTGGTTTTACACGCGATCGGGCTCGGGGAGCAGGGTACCACTCACCGTCTGCCTTGCGTGTAGAAGAACGCGTAGCCAACACCCACCCGCTGTGAAGTAATAGCGTGTGAACCCCAACGCCTGCAAAACACACGCACCGCACCCCACGAAAAGCAACGCCCGTGCGCGATACGTCACAGACACGCATACGCGCTAAGGGCCTTTGGTCCAATGGAATCGCGTATGCGTGCTGACGCGCTTACGCGCTAAGGGCCTTTCCTCGATTCACACGCTGACATGCAGAATTTTCACGTGCCAAATCACTCCGTATCAAGCTGGCCACGCGTAAGCACACGGAAGACCACGCTCCTGCCCAAAAGGCTGAATTACTGCCCCCCAGAGCCCCGAGCAGCCTCCCACGAGCCATCTGCTGCTGCCTGCCTGCCTGCTGCCACCGTGCCCTGCCATTTGGTGCCTGCACATCAGCCATCTGCAGGGGTCCAGTTGCTGTGTCCACCCCTGCTGGAACAGAACACTCCCGACTGGGATACCATCGCTCGGCAGCCCAGCCCCAGGACCCAGTTGCCCACCCACGCCTGCCTCGGGGGTCGCCATGTCGGGGCAAACACCATCCGAGACCACTGGCGACCCCCCGCCAGAGGGGCAGAGGGCCACCAGCTTCAGTCAGAAGGAAGTTGGTGTCCTGGTGGAGCTTGTCCTGGGGCATTATGATGCCCTCTTCGGATCACCACGCGCCGACAAGGAAGGACAGGACAGGATCTGGGACGACTTTGTGGTTGCCATCAACGCGGAGGGGGTGGCAACCCGCAACATCAAGCAAGTCAAGAAGCGCTGGGAGGACTTCAGGTCCAGGACCCTCATAAAGGCCCGGCGCCTCGTGGAGGGGGGCCAGGGCAGCATGAGTACCATCCAGCTGAGGGTCCTGGAACGCGTACGCCCAGCGCTCCATGCCCAGATCCTTGAGAGGCAGACCCGTCTGGAGTCGAGCGGTAAGTGGCCAAGAATTGATGTGTGAGACAGGGCATGTTGCAGCGTGCTGGTTCTCTGATACTTCCCTGTATGTGTGACATAGGCCATGTACGCGTGTGTGTGTGTGCAGGGACATCATGGTCACGCATGTGAGACCAGTAATGTGTGAAGCACACGGTTGGTGTATGTGTTTAAATGTAACATGGGGAGCCCTATGCGGAATGGACACATGAGAGCATGCCAGTCTCTGTTCCTGGACATGGGTGTGGGTGAGGGATGGGTGCTGATGCCATGTACATGTATGGTGTCCATGTCTGTGTTTCTGACCTGCGTGTCTGTGACTTGTGGATGCCATGGATGCATGACACATGTCTGTGACAATGTTCAGATTCACTGATGCAGCCTAGTTATCCTTGCATCCACTGTGTCTGGGGTGTACGAGTCCAGATGGATGAAAGTACGTTGAAGTGTGTGCATGTGATAGGCATGACCCATGATGCATGTGAGTCCAAAAACAACATTGTATGCTTCAAGAGTCCCTTGGACATGTTTGCTTATGTCCATAGCATGCGCCATGCCTGTTACTGCATGTGTTTTGCCTGCACTGACCCATGTGTTGTGGAGGGACATGATGGAAGTGATCTTTGACAGTGCCACTCATCTGCTATTGCTTCCTGTCTAGGAGACCATTGTACAGTACCCTGATGCTTGTGTTCTATGTCTCCCTCTACACAGCGCAAAGTGAAGAAGAGGGCGGAGACGGCGCTGTGGAGCTAAGCGGCGGGGATGCCCCCACGGCTGCAGCGGAAGGGGTGGGTGAGCCCCCACAGGGGCTTGCAACGGCGGAAGACGGTGTGGAGCCATCCAGGTTGGTGGTTTCCACAGAGGAGGAGGAGGCCGCTACTGAGCCGCACATGGGGCCTGGTGGGGGCATCCCTGCTGGTGCAAGTGGTGCAGTCCAGGGGCAGGAGGCAGCACAGGTCGCCGTGGAGGTGCCTGTGCATGTCACTGTCCCTGACACTGTGACTGCACCACCATGCACCAGCAGGGATGCCCCATCCCAGGCCCGTCCGCAGGTAGGGGGGATGTCCATGTCATCTGACTCCCCTCCACCTGCGGACGAGGGGACCCCTGGCCGTATGGAGAAGGTCCTGATTGGAGTCGCGTTGCGCACGGCTGTCATTCGTGATGAGGTGCGTGCTTCCCGGGGGGAGCACGCACGTCATCACGAAGGGCACCGTGCCAACGTGGCCCAGTTGGGAGCGGTCATGGTCGGGGGTCTCGTACATGTGTCGGGCACTCTGGTGACCCTCTCCTCCTCTGTGGAGGCTATGCACCAGTCGTACTCTATGCCGTCTTCCGGCCCAGATGCTACCAGGGCCCCCTGTGGACCTGCCCCGACCAATGCAGCTACCTCGGTGGGGATCCCATCCCTGCCACAGTCGGGAGTCGGAGGTCCAGCAGGGGTGGACACACCAGCAACTGGACCCCAGCAGATGGAGGATGTGACGGCATCATCGGGCAGGGCACGTGCAAGACGGCGTCGGTGGTTTCCATCAGCCTGGATGCCGTCGTGCTGGCACAGGCAGTTGCGTCGGCGGCAGCGGCAGGCTCGACGTGGGAGGTATCATGGCTCAGGGCCATCAACATCAGGGGTGCAGGCATCGGCCGGAGGGCAGGAGAACCCTGGAATGGGAGTGGCTTCTGTGTGGGAGCGGCTGGGCCAGTAGATAGGTGCGGAGCGGCAGCGGGCAGAGGAGGAACGGCTCACAATGGTCAGGGCGGAGAACTCCATGCCGAGGGCGCTGAGGCGGGCTGAGTGCCTCGAGGGTCTTCGCAGGGAGTTGGAGCTGGACACTGCATTATCCCTGCGGGACCTCGGGGCCAGGGAACATGCCCGCTTCCAAGCCATTGAACAGGAGTTCGATGATGCCCTGGCCCATGACAACAACCAGTGAGCCGTCGGACTAGCCCGCTGCCCTTGTAAATAGTTATGTAGTTAGTGTTAGGTTTCCTTGCCTTTTTTATTTATTTTGGACCTTTTGGACAAAGGGCCACATTTTTGTATATAGTTTTATTTTATTAGGTAGTATTTTTATGTAGGTTTCATTTCTTCAGTACGGATCATGGACCCTGGTTTGTTTATCTGTATATTTTTTTGGGATTTACCCATGGAGCAATGGTTTTCGGTTTTGTTTTTACCTTGGATTTACTTTCTTGAACTGTGACTTTGGACACCTTCCCTTTGGATTATGATTTGTCGTTTTTCATTATTTTATGGACATGCTGCTTTTGGTTTTTGATTCCCATTGTCATTTGTTTATTTTTAATTCCATTTATGCTGTTTTTAATACATTTTTTTCATCAAACTTCAATGTGTAGTATCATCTCATTGGTATCATGCATATCATGATATGGGTTTTGAGATTCACTGTCACCCATTGGGTGTATGTGAGGGCCATGTGTTCATTTCCAAACTTGCTATTGGGGTTCTATCATGTCATTGCCATTTCTAAGTGGGTGGATGCAATACTCGAGTGGGTGTTTTGCATTTGGAGGCTGACCATAAGGAACAGGGATCTGGATTGTGATGACATGTTGGCTGGGGGACATGTGTGGGGGCCTGCTGGCAGGTGCCCCGCAATGCTGGGGGTGGGGGTGCAGGGCGACATGAGTGGTACATGAGTGGGGGCCTGCTGGCAGGTGCCCCGCAATGCTGGGGGGTGGGGATGCAGGGGGACATGAGTGGGACATGAGTGGGGGCCTGCTGGCAGGTGCCCCGCAATGCTGGGCGGTGGGGGTGCAGGGGGACATGAGTGGGACATGAGTGGGGGCCTGCTGGCAGGTGCCCCGCAATGCTGGGGGGTGGGGGTGCAGGTGGACATGAGTGGGGGCCTGCTGGCAGGTGCCCCGCAATGCTGGGGGGGGTTCAGGGGGACATGAGTGGAACATGAGTGGGGGCCTGCTGGCAGGTGCCCCGCAATGCTGGGGGTGGGGGTGCAAGGGGACATGAGTTGGTGATCAGTAGTGCAAGGAGACATGTGCCTTTGCTGGGGGGCATGCCCATGTTGGGTGGGCTGCCTGCGGGACATGACCAGGGATGCAGGGTAGTCCCCTGTGGTGTGGTCTGCCTGCAGGGGCCGTGGAGGGTGTACAGGGGACACCTGGGAGGACCCACACTGCCAAATCACATGTAGGACTCCCCGGCACCCCTGAAATACACGTACCCTGCTGAAATTGCGTGTGAAAATTCTCGCGCACCCCTGAAATACACGTACTCTGCTGAAATCGCGTGTGAAAATTCTCGCGCACCCCTGAAATACACGTACCCTGCTGAAATCGCGTGTGAAAATTCTCGCGCACCCCTGAAATACACATACCCTGCTGAAATCACGTGTGGAACTTCTCGCGCACCTCTGAAAAACACGGACACGCACCCCCAGGCCCGATCGCGTGTGAAACCACCCGCGAGCCCCTGAAATACACGCACCCGGGCCAATCGCGTGTGGAACTTCTCGCGCACCTCTGAAATACACGCACACGCTCCCCCAGGCCCGATCGCGTGTGAAAACACCCGCGAGCCCCTGAAATGCACGCGCCCAGGCCAATCGCTTGTGGAACTTCTCGCGCACCTCTGAAATACACGCGCCCAGGCCAATCGCGTGTGGAACTTCTCGCGCACCTCTGAAATACACGCACACGCTCCCCCAGGCCCGATCGCGTGTGAAACCACCAGCGAGCCCCTGAAATGCACGCGCCCAGGCCAATCGCATGTGGAACTTCTCGCACACCTCTGAAATACACACGCCCAGGCCAATCGCGTGTGGTACTTCTCGCGCACCTCTGAAATACACGCGCCCAGGCCATTCGCGTGTGGAACTTCTCGTGCACCCCTGAAATACACGCACCCAGGCCATTCGCATGTGGAACTTCTCGCTCACCCCTGAAATACACGCACCCAGGCCATTTGCGTCTAATACTTCTCGCGCACCCCTGAAATACACGCACACGCTCCCCCAGGCCAGATCGCGTGTGAAACTTCTCGCGCACGTGTGTTCCCGACACCCGTAATACGCGTTCGCCACTTTGCGTTTGCTGTTTGCCAGTCCGGTAAACTGGTACAGGGTTGGCGCAGCCCTTTGCGATGGTTTTGCGATCTTGATGGCTTTTCCTTGCGCGAGAGCGTTCTTGGGGGCGTAACTGGCGCTGCTGCAGGGTTGCTGCGCCACTCTGCGCCACGTCTGCTTTTGGAGGTGAGAATCCATGAATACACTGTGCGCGGAAATTGATTTTATCGCACGCGGCTGGCACAGACATTCGCACGGGCACGCTGTGCGCCAGCCGCGCGCGACACTTTTGAGAGGAATTACATGAATCGGCCTATTAGTCTTGTGCATGCCGTATATATATATGCTTCAGCAGCTAAACCCGATGCACGTTAAGACAAAATGCACTTAAAGGGTTTAACACCCTGCTTTTCATAAACATCTTCATTCTTCTTTCGCATTTTCACATTTGCAAATTTTTTTTAATGTGGTATATTTCATCCTCCGCTTCTCAGACAATTTTTAAAGGTACATGTTGACATTTTTCCAAAATAAATTGCTTGAAAGGTGATATTCATGTAATGTAACAGCCACGAAATGCACATGTTTCAATCACTCTGATCGTCATCAGGTGGCGAAATGATATGAACAAACCCGTTTAGACTGAACTGCAGCAACACCTGCCACATGTCCCACTTTTGATAGTCTCCTCCTTGATAGTGTTGTGCATGCTCTAGAGAGACTTTGTGTACCAAGGGTTGTTGGCAAATAGTACAAAACAAGCTTCAGACACAATCCCTAAATGTGCAAGTTATTGTGTCATCAGTGCTGCATTTAGACATTACACAAATTGAAAGTGCACACAAAACATAATTGACCTAAAAACATTTGGCCTAAAACATTTGATCGAATTTTTTTTACCTTTTTTTCGGTCAAATTTAATTAAATATATATATATGGGTGTGGGTAAGGATATAGATTAGGTTGAGGGGAAGTGCGGGTGGGGTCTTTGGAGGGGATCTCCCACTGCATTTTAGACCAAAAAAAGGTCAAATAAATTCGATCAAATGTTTTAGGTCAAATAGACCCACACACACGTGCGCCCAAACACACACAAAAAACAATATTTTCTTTTGAACTTGGCACATTTATCCACAACATAAAGAGAAATAAAGCACAACAGCCAATGCCAAATGCCCTGTTGTCAGCCATGGCGTTAGGATATTTCATTTTGTTCGTGCCCACATGCCCTGTTTGTACTGTGGTCCACATAGGCCATAACCTGTGGCTTTAGTATATATACCAGAGCTGTTGTATTATGCATGGTTTTATTAGGTAGCCTATATGGCGTGCCCTAAGGTCAGCAATAATAAACCTCTTTGAGAAGTGCTTTCAAATAAGCAACAGACACTTAAAAACAACTCCGTAGCAGAATACAGCATATTCTTCCCCTGTACCGAGGCGACTGTTTCTTGTAGTGAATGATGTCATGGACGATATCATTTGCGATATCCTCATCACGACCCAGGCGGTAAGTTACCGTCTGGGCCGTGACTTTACCACCATGGCGTAAACTATGTTTACGCCATGGTGGTTGGCGGACTTACCGCCCCATTCCGACCTTGGCGGGGCGGTAAGTCCCCAATCCCCATTTACCCTTCCCCATTCCCATTTTTGCCCCATAGGGCATAATGGGAGTGGGGAAGGCGTTAATTACGCCACCGTAAATTACGGTGGCGTAATTAACTCCATGGTCCCTTAGCGCCATGGATTTTAACACCTGCTAAAAGCAGGTGTTAAATCCGCCATGGCGCTAAGGGACCTCGTACTCAGGCGGTAAGGGTCGGCGCTGTTTACGGCGCCGTAAACCCCTTACCGCCTGAGTTGTAATGAGGGCCCATCATGTGTTGCATGATGGACAGTGCATGGCGGTGGCTGATTTATGGTTAGGTTTTTAACCAAATCTGGTGAAATTCAAGTGGGGTAGGTGGAGGAGGGGGTCTCTGTGCAATTTCGATTTGAACAACATGACTCCCAAAGTTATTTCATTCATTATTTGTTTGTTAATTGATATAAGCTAACATACCTACTACTACAGTGCCAACTAGTAAGGGCCTATGGACAAACAAGTAGCATATTGCAGTCGACTGGGTGTCCCCTGCACCCTTGGCAAAGTGAGAGGGTATAAAGGGAGTGCAACATGGCCACAAAAAGAAAAAAAAAACATGCATTTTTGCCGTGAGGACCACATAACGTGTTCCCGGTTTTGAGCCGGGCTTGACGTTGTTGCGAAAGGCTCGCATGCAAGAGCCAGGTTTTGGACCAGGCACAGGTCTGCAAATCCAATGCAAATCATACTGTCTGGGACAAAGAGTTTTTTGGAAGACCGTGTGGTCCTGGCATAGCGCCATTGGGCCCCAAACCTGGAATGGACCAGGTTGCCCAGGCCTGCAGGCCTAAAGCTAGTTTTCAATGGGAACACAGACCTGGTTTTTGACCCGAGTATAATCATGTCTGGTGTGGAGCATGCATGGGATAGGTCATGGGCCTAGGCCCTCAGCAAGGTTTGTGCCAGCTATATTGTGGCCTGCATACCAGGAACCGGTGCTGAGGACCCTGAACCAGAGAGATACTGGGTCTGTGCAACCCTATGGCACGCCGTTTTGGGGACCACAAGCCCCTAGTTTGGTCTGAACTGGGCCTGTGTTTTCCGTGTTGGTTTCACAGATCCCGAATTGGGTGTTAGCCATGTATCTGGTGGCCAGTGGACTTGACTCAGAGCCTTCTGGTCCAAGCCAGAACTGTGTGGGGCCATGTACCAGGCTTGGTGAGATTGGGACATGACCAAAGGCCATAGCAAACTGGGCATTGCCAAGTCGTCATATATACGTGAGCACAATGGGAGGCTTGAATGTACTGCCAAGTGTTTGCTGGGCATGACCATAGCGAAACAGGGAAGTGACTGTATTTGAGGTGCCATGGGAATGTCCCAAGGCTATGACCAGGTAAAAGGACCGATTGACATGGCCACCGGCCCTTTACAGAGGGAACATTGGGGTTCTTAAATGAGCCCAGAGGATAGCTGAATTCCGATGGGGAGGGGCATGGCCAATGTTTATACCCATGGCCATGTACTGACGCTCATTTCCACAGGCCGTGCACGCTCAGAATAATAGATGCCATGGGTGTGCCTACTGCAGAGCTGTATGCTAGCAGTACGAACTCCCCAACTACTTTCACGTGTATGGCCTCTGTTTGGACTTTGTCAATGAGCATACTCCAAAAAACGTCACTACCCAAAGTTTCCCCAGGACATTTACAGCACCAAGAGTATGGACTCGATTCCACTTTCTTGCAGTAGTATTGCAACACGTGAAACACACAAACTCAATAACAACCAGAAACCTTACTCAGAAATATAACCATGAAGCAATAAAAGCCACAATGTACAATTGCAACACGATCAATACAAAATGAATAGTGAAGATTAAAACACGAAACAAGCAGCAACCTTCTTAGTGTACACATATGTCACAACACACTTCCTGTATATTAAATACTTTTGTTTAAAAAGTTTATACTATATATGAGCAGCTACTATCAAATCTATCTGCCTTCACAATGCTCATAGCTCCAACACCCTAGTTCTGGAACATTCGACTCCCAAACGTCTAAAATGTATGCCTTAACCCTGGTCTACAAGGTATAACTTGTCATTGGAAATGTAACTTCAGTTTAGGTCTTACTGTGGGAGCAAAAAAGTGCCTCTTGCTTGTGCTCGGCATACACCTTAACTAGCAGAGGCTTGAAACATCTTTCTCTTAATGCTTGGAGGTGGGACATGAAAAATAAGAATTACATTGAAGCCTCCTGGCGTAGGTGCATCCGAAGACACAGAAAGTCACACGTCTCAGACCTTGGATCATTTCCTAATATGTGCCATTGTTTCGAGGTTCCCCAACCTTAATATTGTGCACAACTCTTTCATCTCAGAGCAGACCATGTGATGCAGATACCTTCCCAAGCAGTGAAACGTCTTATTGTAAGATTAAGCCTGGGGTGTTCAGTTATTACAGACGGCTCCTAGACTCTCATCCTCTACCCATTTCCAGGAATACACCCTCTACTCCCCCGCACCTACTTTTTGTAGCCTGAGTCTCCTAAGCCAAGTTTCTATTTGGGCCTCTGCCCCTCCATCCAACCCTGTTACTTCATCAATGTGTATTTTATAGACTGATGGACGTGACTTTGCACAAATCCTATACCACAGGAGTCTGGGCTTTAGGGTCATGATGTGATGAATCACTCGAATTCCCGATCTCCTCTCCAGCTAAAAGGAAGGAGCAAATCATGTATATGCAGAGGACGTGCTCGAGTAGTTTATTTTCTTTCGATATGATGGGGTGAAATGGATCCCCGTGCCTCCCTAACTCCCAACCCTCTACCCTGTACATCAACTGTAATGACTATTATTGCATAGACTTGAGCTGGCATTGTTAATATGGTCCCTCTCTGGTGAGTGTTTCACAGTCTAGACTTTCCAAGAGGAGGCAGAACGCATACTAGGGTAATGATCAGCAGGCTGTCTCAAAACTTCCACCCCCCCTAACATTCCTCATGTCTTAAAGGTTCTCTAGTTTCCATCACCATCATCTTTGTTTTTGCAATATTCCCGGTAAGGCCCTATTGCATGCAATACATATCAAAACTCTCCAGCAGCCTAATTGCCCCTTTTTCTACCCCTGATATGAAGACTGCATCATACACAAACAGCCGGATCAGTACACCAGACGCGCAACCGTTAGGCTTTCAAAATCACAAAAAAGAATAATAAGGGACAGGGAAAGCACACAACACTGCCACACATACCTCGATAATGGGGCCTTGTTCTGTTATCTCCCCATTGGGCTCAAACTTGACACACTTTAGAGTGTTTCAGCACACCAACTACATCTCTAGTACCTCTGTGACAGGCTCATGTTGCATCTTGCAGTTTTATTTGACTCCCATCACTGCCAATGTACTACATTCTAAGTTTTCCAAGTGCATGCCAAACCAATCTCTGATCATTCTTGCAGATTGTCTATGCACAGGAGACTTCATAGGTGTTTTATTAAAGCTGCTGTGGATGATATCACTAGCATCATCTGTCATGTAATGTATGGTGTCATGATCAGGGTGTGGTGGTGGATGAGTCATACTTTCCCTAGTTTCAATAATTGCTGAATTATGGGATTTTGATGTAACCATGATGCCCCTTCAAGGAATGTTTATTTCAGCGAATATGCTCACGTTTATTCAAACGTCTAGGGCATAATGGTTGCTTATCTGGATGATGTTCACTGTGGGTTAATATAGACCCTGTCACATTTCAAGACTAGGAATTCAGATATGTTCATGCACAACATACTTCCATTAGAAAAGAACAGGGGGATTATGGGGGGCTGAGTGCAGTTTACATGAAAGAAAACAGTAAGATGTAAAGTGCATTTTGAATGGTAGTTGTGTCCGGTGCTGTAGGGTATGGGGGTCCAGAATCTCCCATTTCCCTTTATAACGGGTGTATGTAGTTCTTGAGCAAATACAAAAGGCTGGAATATGGAAATGTGGTAGAGCCTCTATATTGGCCCACAGATAACTTAATCCAGAAAAAGTTACAATTCCCTACTAGATTTTGGAATATCATTAAATGTATGTATGAGTTTGGCCTTGCATATTTGTTATTGTCCTGTCCATTATCTATATACATAAAAGTCAAAAATTGTTGGTTTCTAGTTTTGTGAAACATTTGACGTATGGGAGGAGAAGGTGTATGAGAGACGTAAGGTGAAGGCCTATGGGACGCGAAGACGAGGCGTATGGGAGGCGAATGGACCTGAGAGGTGAAGGAGGTAGCATTCCAGACATTTCCAAATTGTTGCTGTATAAAGAGGTGCAAGAGGCATTTGTGTTACTCTCTTACGAATAGTGCTAAAGTGTAATTTGACAAGTGGCTGTGTGAACGAACCATCCTTGCTGTTAAAAATTATTTTGTCAATGAAACTAATAGTTAAATCCAGGGTATGTTTCCAGGCACAGTTACTGAGTACAACTCAATCGATATGGTGGTGGATACCGACAAAGTTGTAAACTATCCAACAGAGTTCCTCAAATCACTCAACACCCCCATAAATACTATCACATCACCTTCGACTGAAAGTTCGGTCACCTATCATGATGCTTCACAACCTGGAAAAATACTGTTGAGTGATGATTAAGTATCAGAACTGCCCCTCCACTAATCCCTAACAACTGCTGAAGCAAGGTGTGCCTACACCACTCTGACTTCCTTGCCTTACCTAATCAGACTCATTCCTATCTACATCACATTTTTCCTTTTACAAATTCGAAGCCTGGTGTGTGTTTATTGCCTAGCCAAAATACTTCAGCGCTTTGGTATAAAGCGCTATATAAGACTAATAAATACAAATACAAATACTTCTGCAAACGCATTCTCCTCCTGTGCTTCTAATTTGTTTTATGTGTTTAGAGTGCTTAGGTAAATTAACAAGGAGGGGTCCTGGGAGTCCCTCTACCAGACATTAGTCCTGGTTACGTGATCCTTACCCAGATTCTTTATATCTTTCACAGAGGAGAAATATCCAAAACATGTCAGTCTTTGTCTTGCCCTGGGGCAGTCCAGCACCGATATTTTAGGCAATTCTCCTCTAAACAAGAGTACCAACAGCAACGCCAGACACGTCTTTCGGTCTGGTTGGACCTCATCAGTAGGGTGGAACTGTGACTCTCTAAGAATAGTGAGCAAGGGGTCCACGTCTGGATTCCACTAGTAACTTAGGGTGAGACCCAAAGTTACTTAAATTATGCAAATTAACAAGGGGTGTCCTGGGAGTCCCGCTGCCAGACATTAGTCCTGGTTAAAAGATCCTTACCCAGATTCATTAGCTCACTATCTTTCAAAGAGGAGAAATATCCATAACATATCAGTCTTAGTCCTGCCCTGGGGCAGTCCAGCACTGAAATGCTAGGCAATCCTCCTCTGAACAAGAGTACCAACAGCCTAGGTAACATTACATCTTGGTTTCCATTTGGTTCTATGTGTTTAGTGCCTTGCATCAAAAATCGAATGTAGGTGTCCTATGTGTGTTTTGTGTGCTTTGATTGCTACTCCAGTGCATCTGCTTCTTGTTCTTCCTTGGCTACTAGACCAACTGGTGAGCTTGTTATCATGATGTACAGTCCCTCTCCTCTATCTCCCATCTTTAACTTTCCACCACCCAAATGACACTCTCCATCTCTCCTATCTATTCTAACTGCTATGCTATCACCTATGCTCCTTCTCTCACAAAGTCTGGAAGAACTTTTTTTAAGAAAGAAATCCTGACCACTAACCATGGCCTATCTATCAGAGACACCTATGTCAGCACATCTTCCAGACAGATCTTTACTGATATCCTCTTCTCTGTCCTGTCTCCAGATCTTTGGACTTCTCATCTCATCTCTACTCTCTCTCCTCTTACATCCTCACCCATTAATGGTGGCACTAAATGGTAAGTCCTCTTGGCGGACTACGCATCATCCAGGTTTATCATTACCGTCTATCACAATGGCACTCTCTTGGCTCAGGGTCTCAAGCCAACCTCCACCTGCTTGACCAGCTGCCACTGCCCCTCATTAACTTCCCACTCCTACTACTACTTCTTCCACTCTCTCTGTCCCCCCCACTCCGACTTGTGTACCACATCCCCGTACCCGTCCTCGGAAGACCTTCAAAGGTGGAGATCTCTGACATCTTCCGCCCTCTTCAAGACCTTGACCTCAATATCCTTGCTCTCACAGAGACATGGCTCAAGGTCAGCTCAGTCACTACTTTTGACTCCCAGATGGCTATAAGATTATTTCTAAGCTTCACCCTAACCGTGCATGTGGTGGGTTTACTTTTACCTTCCCGCAGTAGGTTTCTTCTTCCCTCATATCCACCCAGCCTTACGCTTCCTTCGAGAGCCTGGTTTTCAAGTTGGTCATCTCCCCCACCTCCTCACTGGCCATTGCCAACATCTACAGGCCACCTGGCTCAACCTCTCTGAATTTCTCCTCCTCTCTCCTCACTACCACCAATAAACTCCTTTTCATGAGCAATTTTAACATCCACCTTGACTCCTCAATCATGGCTTCCACTCTCTTCCATGACCTCTGCACCTTACTCTACCTCTCCATTTTCCCTTCTGGTCCTACCCACTTAGCATGACACACAGTTGATGCCTTCATCCACATCAATCATTCACTCTCCCTTCACTGACAATACCACTTTCTGGGTCAGACCACTCCCTCCTTTCCTCTCATCTGGGTCCTCTCGGCCCTCTAACCGCACCTCCCTCAGCAATAACAACCTTGTTCACAAATATCTGTCTGATGAAATGAATGTCAATTGCTGCCTTTGCATCTACCTCTGACTCCACTCTCGGCAGCTTCCATCTTGCCATTAATAATACTCTAGACATTCTTGCCCCAGTCGTGAGGATCTGCCTGAAACATGCCTCTAAGCATAAGACTTGGTACGACTCTGAAATTACAGCCCTGAAACGCAAGTGCAGAGCTGCAGAACAGATGTGGCAGACCTCAGGCTCACCCTCAGACAAACTGGCTTGTCGCCTACTCCAAAGGCAATACAGACTCTCCGTCCACACCAAGAAAAGGGCCCAAATCCAGACCTGCATCTCTAGTGCATCCAACAAAATGGCTGAACTCTTTAAAATTTGCAGTCCCTCTGCAGTCGCCTCCTCCCCTCTTCCCTCCCAGGCCCTCTAAAACGCACTGGCAACACACTTTACTGCGAAAACTCAGGACATCCTGAGCACCCTCGTGTCACTCTTCCCCTCCCATCCACCAACCCCCCTGCCTCCTATGGCCTCCAATCCTCCCTCTGCCTTTCTCTCTTATCACACCTGATGAGGTTACCAGAGCTGTATGCTCCATGAAGGTCTCCTCCAAACAGGTTTCCCCCTTCCTCCCCCAGAACCATTAAGGACAATGCTGGCTCCCATACCCCTGCAGTGGCTGATTTATGCAACCATTATTTTGCTACTGGATCTTTCACCTCCTCTCTCAAGCACTCCCTTGTGTTCCCACTCCTGAAACAAACCTTCTGCAGACCCTTCTTGTCCTGCCAATTACCACCCCATATCTATCACTCCCTTCCATGGGAGACTCCTGGAGTGGATGGTCCTCCACCAACTGACCCATCACACCAAACTTGTTGCTTGCCTCCACGACCATCACTCTGGATTCTGAGCATCCAGAAGCATGGAAACTGCTCTTCTTAACATCTGTGAGGAACTGCTTGCATCTCTTGATTAAAACTCTCCGGTTGTTCTTATTCTACTTGATGTCTCCTATGCATCTGATACAGTCAACCACTCCATCCTCATAAAACGGCTTCACGATACCCTATGTATCTCCATGCAGGCACTGGACTGGCTGACCTCCTTCCTTAGTGACCAACCGTCCCATGCTATTCTGGGCTCTTTCTCCTCCCTCTCCCACCTCGATCTCCACCTGTAACATCTCCCAGGGCTCCAACATTTCTCCCTGGCTCTTTAATAACTAGCTTGCTCTTCTTGCATACCTCATTTCCATCTTCTCTCCAAACCTCCAGTGTTATGCAGATGACACACAACTCTTCTTCAAACTGCCCTCTGATTCCTTTCTTACTTCCTCCATCGTTCCTGATCGCAAATCTGCCACCCGGTACTTTTGTACTTCAAATGATCTCTGCCTCAATGCCAGCAAGACTGAGATCCTTCCTACTGGGACTCCTGCTCCCTCTTTCTGTCCCTCATTCCGGCCATCTTCTATGGACTCCCCCCTTCTCCCCAACTGAAGCCAAAAACCTTGAAATCATCTTCAACTGCTCTCTTTTCTTCATTCCACATTCAGGACCTTGCCAAGCAGTCCAACTTTCATCACCACTTTCTCAAAGGAACTCTTCCTTTCCCCACTTTCACCCAGAAGCCCAATGTCTCTAGAGCTCTGGTTCTCTCTAGGCTTTACTACTGCAAAAGCATTTTCCTTAATCTACCCTCTTCTTCTCTACTGCCCCTCTAGCTAATCCAGAATAGGGCTGCAAGACGCATCCTTGTACTCAAGCCTAGGCACCACTTCTCTACAGCCCTAAAAACTCTCCAATGGCTCCCGGTTGCTGCCAGGATCAAATTCAAATGCTTCTCCCTCATGCACAAGGCTGTCTGGGGTCTGGGACCATGCTATCTACAACTTGCTCTCACTAAATACTCTCCCACTAGATCTTTACATTCCTCCGGCACCAACTCTCTGTATGTTAAGCGCTTTACTAAACAGTGAGCTGGTGGCTGATCCCTCTCCTCAGCAGGCTCCTTCCTTAGCCTCCCCCTTCCTCTTCATCTTGAGCTGGATCTCCTCAAATTCCGGAAGCTCCTCAAGACTTTCCTTTTCACCTCTTCCTTCCCTTCTCCCTTCTCTGTTAAATCCCACAGTGGCTGAGATTGGTGACCAGGGCCCTTATTTGTCCTCCCGGGTCCTGGCATCCCACACCCAATCGCTTACAGCCTCCACCCCCCCCAGAACTTTGCCTTAGCACCCACTGGCCGCTTATGTCTCCACAGGCCTTGCACTTATTTATTGACGCCTGACCAATCTGCCTACGCATTTACATCTGCTCACTCCCTAGCTCTTGATACACCAAGCACTTACCCCCCACTCCCTCATCCCATCTCTCGTCTCTCTGCATGTGCATGTTCTGAATGCTCACAAGGCTTACTAGCACCGCTTCCATCTTTCATTGTTGTATTGTAATGTATTTCCATGTCCCCTCCCTGTTGCCCTATGGGTGCTATGAAACACAATTTACTTGATGTAAAAGTGCCTTATAAATGCATAATACATAAATAAATACATATATATTTACTCAGTGAAAAATGCTTGGTTACGAGAGAGTTAAGGGGGTGAGGTTTAATTAAACAAAATCATTGAAATTCAGTACTCGCATTTCAAGCATGTCTACCTTAGTCTTGCACCCGCTGTTGCTAAGCGAATGACCACAAGGATGACATCACAGATGACATCACTGGTGATATCACTCGTGCCCGAACTAATGACATCACTAATAATATCAATAATTACATCATATATGACATTACTGATTATGGGCCTGATCACGACTTTGGCGGTAACCCTTAAATCCGGCGGTAGCACTATTACCGCCGGATTTAAGGGTCTGCCAAATCAGGACTTCGGCGGATTTCGCCCCAGCTCTTAGCTGGGGGGAAATCCGCCGAAAATTTGCGCTATCACCGCCGGCGGGAAATCCGCCGGCGGTAAGAGCGTGAATTTTCCCCATTGAGCCCAATGGGGAATGGGGCATTCCTGAATGGGCTCAATGGGGAATTACATTACCGCTGAACTCGTGATCCGGCGCTATTAGCGCCGGGGAGTTTGGAAGTAGGGCTAATACCGCCGGCGGTAATACCGCTGGCGTTACCGCCGAATTCGTGATCAGGCCCTATATAAGTTAGAATATTTTTGTTGGCCACTTTTGATACTTATATTTATTAGACCTGCAGTAATAACAACATGACATTGAACAATTCAGTCATACACACGTTTCATATGATTATGTGTGGAGCATTCATTTGTATTACTTATCAAATTATTAAATGTAACATAAAAATATGTAACGTTATACAAATAGTTCAAATTTCATATATTAGTACGTCATTAAATACTTAATTGCAGGGAAAGAAACCATCCAGCTAAATTTATTTCAGGTATTTCAAAGATAATATAATAAGTTGATTGACAAAGTATTACCCTGTATTCGCCCGACAATGGGAAGAATGAGCAAAAAGTGCTGAAGTAATCCACGGTATTCCCCCAATAAGCTGCCTTCACAGCACTCACCATGTGCCCCACTCTTCTTTACTTGCTTCCCCACACTCTCGAATGATTTGTTCCTCCCTAGCCCTCTCCCATTAACTGTGATGCATTTTCTTTTCCAAGCCCGTCTTTCACCTTGTGTTATTACAGTGATATTCTCACGAGTTTCCCCAGTATTCCCCATATAATACAAACATTTTGGAACTGTGACTAACTCTCCTGACAACCCCCAACTCTCCAACTTCACATGGTGTTCTTTTCCCCCTCCCATCACCTGATTCGAGCAAAGAATAAAGGGAGATTTACATTTCTGAAAAGCCTCTCTGCTGCAAGGCACCATGAGAGATATATCATTCTTTTTGGGAGCAAGATTTACCCCATCCCCGTTGAATATTTGCTAAACTCTTGGAGGGATCTACCACAAACCTGTACGGTAAATGTGTGGGCCATAAGAGAATGTTGCTTAAAAGCACGTGTTGAAACCCTATATACCGTAAAGTGTGTGTGGCATAAGAGCATGTGTGGAAAGATTGAATGTGGTGTAGGAGTGCACTCTGTTGAAATGTGTGTCTTAGAAGCATTTGTCGTAGGAGCGTGTGTCATAGAACAGCGTGTCATAAGGGCATGCATAGTAAGAATGGGTTTTGGAGCTTGTGTTGTAGGAGCATGTTTCATAGGAGTGTGTGTTTGTTACAGTGTGCGTCATAAGAGTGTGTGTTTTAAGAGCATAGATGTGATTATTCAGGCGATGCATATTGTGTAATGTACGGCCTGTGATACTCATATGCCTCTGTGTACAGTTCACATGAAAGATGTACATTTTGTATAAAAGTTGTTTCTAGTGTGGCTGTTCTTGGGCATGGACACCATTTGGATATACATGCTGCTGAGGAGGCCAGAGGGCCAGCAATGTGGTGGCGGACAGAGACAAGGTCAGATTCCACAGTACATATCAAATATCCAAAATGCAGTGTATGTTTCTGTCTAGCCTTTAGGGACATGGATTCTAATCTCACTTATAATGACTGGCATACATACATTGATTCTTAGCATGTTTAATGTACATATTCTAAAAGTATGTATACATTTTATATAGAAGAGGTTCCCATGTATAATAGCGTACAAAATGAACATCCTACATTTTGTATAGAAGGTGTTCATTGATTCTCAGTGTTTGCCTTAATAGCGTGTTTGGTACGAACATGTAGTGTAAGTGTGTGGGGTTCAAGCACATGTTGCTTAACTGCATGTGGTGAAAGTGTATGGTTCATAAGTGTGTGTATCGTAAGAGCATATGTGGTGAGATTGTGTGTCTTTTGTGTTGTAGGAGCAGGCTTTGTAAAAGTGTGTGTGGTTGGAGCGTGTGTCATGGGAGCTTGTGTCATAGGAGCATGTGCCACTGAGGCATGTGTTAGAACAGTGTGTGTCATAGCAGCGTGTGTCATAGGAGTGTGTATCATAGTAGCATGCATAGTAAGAGTTTCTGGTGTTGAAGTGTGTGTCATAGGAGCATGTGTTGTAGGAGCTTGTGTCATAGGAGCATGCATAGTAAGAGTGTGAGTTGTTGGAGTGTGTGTCATAGGAGAATGTTTTGTAGGAGCGTAAATTTAATATAAGAGTGTGTGTTTTAAGAGCGTTGATCAGATTTTTCATGAGATGCACATTGCCTTATGTACGAACTGTGAAACTCATACACCTCTTTCATTTGAAAGATGTACAATTTGCATAGAAGCTGTTCCTCGAGCAACTATGCTTGGACATGGACTTGGACACCATTTGGATATTCCTGCTGCTGATCAGGTACCAACAGTGCAGTGGAGGACAGAGACAAGGTCAGATTCCACCGTTCTTATTAAATATGCAATATGCAGTGTATGTTCTGCTCACACCTTTAAGCACATTGATTCTAATCTCACTTATGATGAATATTATATGTGCATTTATTCTTAAAGTGTGTAAAGTATACATTTTGTATACAAGCTGTTCCTATGTATTGTAGCATACAAGTGCGAAATGTACATCTTCTACATGTACTTGTACATTTTGTATATAAACTGTACATTAATTATCAGCATTTGTCTTAATAGAGTAGCCTGTGTTGTAAGAACATGTAGCGTAATTGTGTGTGGCGTAAGAGCATGTTGTGTTACAGCATATAGCGTAAGTGTATGTGTCATAAGTGGGTGTGTGTTGTAAGTGTGTGTGCGTCATAAGAGCGTGTGTGGTAAGATTGTGTGTCGTAGGAGGATGCATTGTAGAGACTTGTCTTTTAGGAGCCTCTGTCAAAGGAATATGTGTCGTGGGAGAATGTGTTGTAGGAACATGTGTCCTATGAGCGCATGTCACAAACAGTGTGTGTCATAGGAGCATGTGACATAGGATGCATTTGACATAGACGCACATGTCCAAGGAACATGCATAGTTAGAGTCATTGGAGTATGTGTAGTAGGAGCACATGTAGGAGAATGAGTCGTAACAGTGTTTCTTGTAAGCGTGTGTGTCTTAAGAGTGTTGATGTATGTTTTTGGGAGACGTACATTGTGTAATAAACTGTGAAACTCATTCAGCTCTCTGTACAGTTTGCATGAAAGATGTTCATTTTAATATTCATTAGGAGGGAGAGCTGGTTTACTTCACATTTAAATCAATAGAGATGAAGTCCTATCCTAAGACTTTCTAACTAATAAAAATAGCTTTACTAGTAAATAATAGTTTATAAAATTGCAAAAAGCACATACAATGCCCTCATTGATGCTTCAAAACAATTTGGAATTAAGTTTGGATGTCTGAGTTTCTAAGCATCCACTTTCTAACTGGCACATGTGGACACTTACAGTGGCAATCAAAGTCATGAATCATAATTGCTAGGTGATGAGAATAGTAATTTATGATTTTTATATTGATAATGATATACTTCATTAACCTGAAATACATGTGGATTTCATTGATGACAAAGTTTGGTCCACTGTGTGCGCCCAATGGATTTGGGAACATTAAGAAAGCATTGTGATCTGCCCAATTGCTGCCTTACGCTGTTGATTTCCAAACCTAAGAAGACGTTACTGCTCCTAGAAATGCTGACAATTCACCCACCTGTAACATTTTATGAAATGAGAGGTCATGTCTAATAAAGATGTTTTCATTAATTTGAATAATCCTTTTCAGATACAATTACCTTCGCTATACCCATCACGACTTTTTGACTTCTGAGATTATACTATTTGCATATTGGTTGATAATAATAATTTAGAAACTACCACTTTGTGTAAAGACATGTCTATTGAAAAGGCTCTTAGCTCAATGGAGCACTGGCGTGGGACAAAGTGGGATTCAGTGTTTCTTGATGGTATTGGTCCTGAAAACATCTACATTCGACCAATGCTCCACTGGGTAGAGGATATTTACCTGTCACAATTTTGACAATGAAATGGTATTCAGAGTTACAAATAATTATCACAATACCAAAGTGTTATCCAATCAGTTAGATAAGATTCACTGAGATCTTTCCACCCAACTCCGATGCATCTGAAATTGCAATACCATATGTTTTTCAGGCTTCCTTCATTTGGTAAAAGAGTGATTGGCCTGGCTGATGTCTGTGAGACCAAAGAACAGAGACACCAACACAGAGATAGGTGTTTTTGGATTTGGAGATTATCCTCTTTGTTGATTCTTACAACTATGGACATACATCCCTGCATTAGACAACAATTCCCACAGATCAGGATATGGTGCAAGTATTTTTCAGACAGTACTACCTGCCTCTTGCAACCATGGAATCACTCACAGACTGTATTACACATTCGGAACCCCTTATGATCATTCCTCTTATTTACAGTACTTTTAATAAACTAGTAATTGGGGTACTAAACCAAATGGACACGGGAGACTATGTACTGATGTTAGAGAAATGAACAAAATGGTCCACACATCCAGTTCACTTCTTCCTTAAATCCAGTCACAGAATCAAGCGTCTAATGTGTATGCAGCCCTTGATTTTCCAGATTTTTGCTACTCCCCATGATTCACACATATCAATTTTAGCTTGCTCTCACATTTGAGGGTAGCAATACACATGGACTTTACACCATTTAGGTACATCAACAGAGGGAATTAATTTAATATATTCCCACATAAGGCCTTGCCTGACCTCAATGAATGAGGAACTAGGCCTATTTTGATGATCTGGAAGTAAAAAGCAAAATGGTGGAATTTCACCCTGTGGACATCCATCATGTTCTGACAAAATTACAGAAAGGAGGTTAAAAAGTATAATTCTGGAAAGCTCAATGGTGCAGAAACAAAGTAAGGATTATGTGACCTGAAATCACAGCTGAAGGCCTTTAGCCACAGAAAAAAGAAAGCTGTAGTCTTATTGAAATTAAGGGACGCCACAAATCACTGTGAATTATGTAACTTCTTAGGACTCACCAATTTTAGACACAAGTTCACAGAGGATTAAGCAAAGATGATGCAGCCATTAGACCATTTATTAAAGGCAGAGGTAATGTGGGAGTCATGTCACCCACAAATATTTGGTAAAACAAGCGATACGAAGCCTGCCTCAAACCTGTTACTTAGCTAACCCCTTTAAGAGCAAGATCTTTATAGAAACTGGATTTTTCAGCACCTGCTGGACCACAGTATTGTATCAGAAACATGGCCCGATCTATAAGGTAATCTCCCATGCAAGTAAAACTTAGCCACCTGCAAATGTAATGAATGCCAAACACATTTTCAGCGTAATGGCATGGGCATTTAAAAATGCTCTTCTGTTGATTCATGGAATACACATCATAGTGGAGATCCCCCTTCAGCTGCTGCACATCCTCCATTCATTCAGTGAAGGGGTAACCTGTTGATATCCAGTATGGTCAAAATAATAATTGTCCAATGGTCAAAAATTTGGTGGATTTACAGGAGTGTGTCAAAGATTATTGGCTAGAAGAAGAATATTTAAAACAGTGACAATTGTGGCATAATTAGCTTCCCTGCATAAGATGTTTGAAGAAAACATCTGTCAGGGGGTGCACACAGTTTGTGGATGTACGTTTCTGCCATACTACTGTAAATGTCGAGAAGGAATCTGGGCTACCATTGGAAATGCTTGGGTTGATGATATTTTTGAACCCTCAGATGGTTACAAAACTGATGCCCATAGTAGTAAGCTGGTAGAAGTGATGGCCATTTAGCAGGCATCCCTCATTGCCATATATTCACAGCCCCAGAACATGTTATTATTAGAGTTTCTGACTATGTCAATTGAGTTGTTAAAGCTCTGGTAAATTGAAAAGCAAGGGGTATGCAAACAAAAAGGCCTGGTAAACTGATCCAAACTATCAATTATTTCTGATGTCTAACAACGTGACAACATATTGGAGAACCTCAAGAGTTATTGAAAAGTAGATTGCCCCAATGAAATATGAAGTTAATTGTCTGATCAATTAGCTAAAGCAGGAGCTCTACGTGGTATTTCAGTGATGTGGAACATCTCCTCAGAGGCAGATGCAAGTGACAGTGCTGACTAAATCACAGTCTCTTCTGGACAGTGAACTCTTCATAGCTCAGTTGAGTAGATCTGCTCCCAGTGCATATTAAATCACTGCTCAATAAGATGGTCTGATTATTAGGAAATTGTATCAATACCTACAAGACCACTTTCCCCTTACTAAACAAGATTATCAGGGGAAGGAAGATTTGAGAGTCCTGTTGAAATTTAAAAACATGTTTCAAATCTCAGATGAGCTGTTGTCTATGCATTTCCTATTTGAGTCTGACAAGTGTTTAGTACCAATCTCTTTCACAAGTATAATGTCAAATCATGTCTGAGAGAACCCGTAGGTTTCTACAGAACAAGTATCCTATAACACCGGTCTTGTATATACTTCCTAAAATCTGCAAAAGACTCATAAAACCTCCAGGACGCCCAATCATTGCTGCAACAGAGAGCCTACTTGAGCCACTAGCGCAGTATTTAGATAAGATTCTACAACCTTTGATCCAGAATACGCCTACATACCTGAGGGACACTATGGCTTTCCTGAAAAAACTTCAAGATATACAGTTTGTCGAGGGACGGGACATACTGTTCACAATGGATGTGACTTCATTGTACACTAACATAGTCCATGAATCTGGGCTTGAGGCAGTGGAATGGCTGCTTTTGAACTCTGACAACTGCCAAGGTGATCGTGTATTCGTGTTGACCTTGCTGAAGCTAGTTTTGATGAATAATTCTTTCAAGTTTGACGATAGATATTTTCTGCAGATCTCAGGTACGAGCATGGGAGCAGCCATGGCTCCCTGCTATGCTAACATATACATGTATTTTCTCGAGCATGAGTATGTGATCTCCTCACCAAGATGGTCTAGGCACCTTACCATGTACACTCGATATATTGATGATATCTTCGAGATTTGGAGCGGACCGGATGATGAACTACAGGCCTTTTTTAGTATGATGAATCAGATGCATCCAACGATCCAATTCACAACTGTAACCAGCAAGTCAAGTATTCACTTCCTGGACGTTGAGGTCTATGTTCAGGCACATAAACTCGAGACCCGGATCTTTTCTAAAGCCACGGATAGAAACAGTTTACTCTTGGCTACCAGCTTTCATCCGCAGAGAACGTTGGACAGCGTTCCCTTGAGCCAATTTCTAAGATATGGGCATAACATCTCAGAACCTACAGAGTACACCCGGCAATCTGCCATGTTGGAAAAGAAGTTTGAGGAGAGAGGCTATGATCACAATCTTATCTAGAGTGTGAAGGACAAAGTGAGTAAAGTACCAAGGGACACTCTACTCACACCTAAACCACGGAAGACTGGTGAGACACTGGTATATGTGACGACTCATTCCACGCAAAGCAAAAGAATCAAGAGGATCATACAGAAGCACTGGGCCATGCTATAAATGGACTCGAAGCTCCAACAGCTATTCCCCCAAAAGCCAACATTTGCATACAAGAACAACAAGGCACTGCGCAATAGCCTCATTAAGGCAGAATTACAAGTACCAAAACAGGATGCAAGAACATACAAGGGTACGATCTCTTGTTTGAATTGCCAACATTGCGCGAACATTATCAAGGGGAATAGTGTCAGGCACCCACACTCGGGTAAACCGATTTGGCTCAAACACTCATGTACATGTGATGCTGTGAACGTGGTTTATGGCCTGAAATGCCCTTGTGGCTTCTATTACGTGGGGATGACCACGAGAAAAGCCAAAATACGCTGGATGGAGTATAAGTCTACTATCCGAACTAAGAACCAGAAATCACCAGTGGCGATGCACTTTACAGAAGCCAGACACACAGTGGCACAACTGAAATGTGTCATATTAGAACAAGTGAAACTGGGCCCAAGGGGTGGTGATATTACTAAGAAGCTCCAACAGAGGGAAATCCTGGATTGATCTACTGGACTGTATCAGTCAAAGGGGTATGAATCTGGAATTTGATTTGATGTGTTTTGTTTGAAGGGCTGGATCCTGAGGTTGGGTTGGGTACTTTTTGAGTAACTTGGTTCTAGAATGACCAGACAACATGCTACTGATTGTTGCTAAAATGTGAATGGATTTGTAATTTTAGCTGGTGTGTGTTGTGTAGTGGAATGTATAGACCAAAAGATGTCAGTGCACTTACACTTGCATATTATGTGCACGCTTGGGATGTCTACTCAAGGTACTCTGAATGCAGCAGTTTGGAGAGGTATATCGCCCCTTTTGGGCCTGCTGACATTTTGAATTTGACACATGAATTTATGGCCGTGACCCCCTGCCTTTGTGGGATGAGGGGAGATGGAGACTGAGGACTGACTGTACACCTTCCTGTTACATTAATAAGATGGGGCATATCCCTTTCTTAGATGGTGCATAGCGTTATTGAGGCTGTTCTGGACAATCACAGCATACTGGCTGTGGCATTCAAAACTTAGGTAATCAGTGACTATGGGGGCCCCAGCAGACTTTGATCTGCATTCCCCCATGCTCACCTCCAGGAAATGCAGTGGAGTACAATGTATGGATACGGGGTGTTGGTGATTTGTATAGTTGCCCCTTGAGACCCCTACGAGCGTAATGTGCTCGGTTCGCATTGAACTTGCATATACGGCATTGGGCCTCGATTTGCCCACACAAATATGGCGGCCGCCGGCACCAGCGCGCATGCGCGTAGTTGCCACGGCAACCGTTATACACAATGGAGAACGGCCCTGCGTTGACACAACGATTGGCTGGCTCTCCATCTATCCGAAGTGTTAATGCTATTGACATATGGAGAGGTCCCCTGCTGGGTTGACATCCCGTGAGGGTGTAAACGCTGCAGGGATGTTTAATGGATAACATGGCTTTCCTTTTGAATTGGGGGCGCCATTTTTAGGACTTTACAAATTCGAGCTTTCACTCTGATGGAGTTGGGAATGCTGAACCGGATAACTCCCACACACAACGGGCCTTGTTAGGTGACTAATTCATAAAGGGTCATAGCAGCACACCCCTAATAGTCAGTGACTGTACTGTGGATTTGGGATATAATGGAATAGTCTGGGGAGTTTGAGTTCCATTGTACTCCATTGTAGATCCTTTAAGCCTCATGCATTTTTAAACATTGTGGTGTATGATTTTGTCCTTGACACACCATCCTTTCCTCCTATAGGACACTGGGCGCCGCCACACACGACTCAAATCTGTAGCTGGACTCAGTGGAGCGCTGCGATTCAGCTTACCTGCTTTCAATATTTGGTATCCACGGCTGATGAGCCACGAGGTTGGTGTTTTTCCCATGGAAACAAGTGATATTATTGTGTTTAGGATCCCTTTAAAGATATTTCTAGTGATTGTACTTTCTGTTACCTTATAGAAATCAGAATTGTGGAAATTCAGAAAAAGGTCGGAACGGATAGCAACCATAGCCCTGAAGATGGATTCTGTTGTAATCCGAAACGCGTTGGCGATTGTTTGAATTCATTGGTGCTGTTTGGAATTTTGAAATGGTTACTGCTGTTCTACCTAAAACAATGCTCTAGTGTGATTGTTGTAAACACTGGACATTGTAAATTGTTTTGAAGATTATTTTCTTTCCTATTGTTTGTTTGTAGCATTCAATTTACTTTGAAAATGTGAACACAAAACATTCTGTAATCAAGTGTGAGGTACTTTTATGTTTACAACGGTGCTTTCCTTGATGATTTACTTTTCCTTATTAAAAAAACGTTAGAGATAAGTTGATGCCTGTTCTTGAGAAAGCCAAGAATTTGTTGGTACTTATATGCTTTAAGTTCACCTTCTCTCAGTGTGAGAGTAATACTAGCAAGTTAGTTATAAACACTTCACATGTGAGAAATGTAATTGATGGTAGTCGGTACCCCCCTCATTATCCCAGTGTTGGGGACACAGACTCGTAAGCTAAACCTGGGGTAACTCTTCGCCCCCCTTGGAGTGCATATGGGGTTACCGGGTGGCAACACACGGCTTTGTTTTGTTTAATGTCAAATCATGCCCATGATGCAGAAATAATCAGAAAAGTGAGACTTTAAAAGACATTTGAAATCCTACACCAGGTAGCTTATGGACCACACCTAGGTCAAGACTTACATAACTATTTAAAGAACTGTCTAGTGTGTACACCATTCTAGCTGAGTTCTCGCACTCACAGGACCTCATTTCAGAAAAGAAAAAGGACATTAGCGTGGTCAGGTCGACAGATCGTTTTATTCAGGGCAGAAATAAGTACAAGTTGGCTGTGACATGCCTATTCACAAAATGGGTTACATGTCTCCCAGCCTGAAACTTTGAAGTGGAGACAGTGGCTATTTACTGATGAAACACATATTTTATAATTTCAGGATTTCTCAAAGTATTGAGTCTGACTGAGATCATCACTTCAGTAGTGAAATGATTACAAAGATATGGGAAATTGTAGGTGTAAAAAGAAAACTCCACGTTGCCTGTCACCCTGCATCTTTTGAAGGAGTGGAGCGGTACAATAAAATACTGGGCAGGTTGTTAAGAAGTTTGTGGTTGACACCAGGCTAGATGGTAATTATGACTACCCTTAGTTCTTATGGTCCTAAGATGTAACCCTTCTTCCACTACCCATATCACCCCCATTTGTACTCATAATTGGCAGAAAGATGGTGTTACCTGATGAAAACAGTCAGTAAAGCAGATATTTACACACAAATATTTAAAAAAATAGTTAGAGAACCCGTATGGGGACATCTGTTATACTGCACCAACCACAGGGATAGATATTGCTAAATACCTCTACTACATATGAGAACATTGAAAACATTTGAAAGCATTTATAGATGCTATTTCACATGCTCAACAAAAACTTTAAAAGCCTGCTGGTAGAGTGAGAACTTACTATTACCTCACAACTTCTAAACAGGCATACAAATTGGGTGAGAGGCGCGTCCCCTATGACTTCCAGGGGAACCAAACTAAGGAAAAGAACTTTCATCCTAAGCGGATCAGATCCTTTGAATTTGTAGGAAAATATCTCCTGTCACTTACAAGATCTGAATCACAAAAGGAGTACAAACAAACCAATGCTGTTTTCATATCAACAAGTTGAAAATCATGCATTCTAAGACAAATATAGGGACTATTTTAACCAATGATTGAGGTAACCTGAGAATAAAGATCAAGAAGAAAACTTGAAAGAAGAATGGATTGTAATTATCACACAGAGTAAGTAAGAATGTTTACATAGAAGGGTGGAAGTTTGAACTTTATTATTAAAAAGGCATTCGGCAGTAGGGTAGAATGTATGCTGTTCAATTAAAAAAGGTCCATTACAATCATTTACTTATAATGGGTGCCCAAACTTTTGGTTCAAAGGAAAATAGATCTTCCATGCATTTTATCTGGGGAGGCAGCTGTTCCCTTTCATTGCTCAGTGAGTTATTGAACTACCTCTGCTTCATGAAACACCTGTGGGCTCGTGGCCACCAAGGTTTCTGTCATGAAATTGGCATCCATGTCATTCTTTGGCTAGTAAAGATTTTCTTAAAATGGAGAATATAGCAGTCAGTGCCACTTGGGCATTACCTTAGTTTTGCATGTTGTCCTCCTATACTTTGCTCTTCTACCCAACAATGACTTATCATCCTTTGTTTGGAGACCAAACACAGCGATTTCTACAAATGATTAAATTCATCCTGCTTTTTTTTCCTTTATTGTAAGTTTATAGCAAGAGTGTCATTTTATCACAAGCTGAGTCTCTGTGGGTCAAATTCTGTAAGATGTGATCTAGCCTCCTTTTAGCATCTCGTTGTCATACCGCCTGTATGAAATGTTTCAGTATTAGACGTTTTAGTTGTAACATGGAGAACAATTGCCTGCAGTAACGCCGGTTGTGTACATTCAACATCCTCTTGGTTCAAAACAACATCCTCTTGAACAACTGAACAACTTTCTATACTGGAACAAAGTTCACATACATAATTGGGATTTGCATAACCTTATCTATTTCAACCAACATAATAATGATTTTGCTTTGTTTGTGGAGAGACCTTTGAATCATTAGTGTACATTTTCTTCCCGGGAACATGTATAATAAGAAGAGCTTTTGGAAGAAGGACCGGATTGTCATTGTACTCTTTTCTTTGTACCAGTTACATTTTTTGGGCTGAATGCCAGTGTACTATATCTATAAGAATGTAGTCTATAAACAGGGAGGTTTTTCCTTGCCGGAAAGAGGGCTTGGGTGGACGGTCCCCTTTTAATTGACCATTACCAGCACTGCACCAAAGTTTCCAGAGTTTGTTATCCATCCTGGCGGCATCTAAGTGTTTACATGTTGGAGGAGCAACCTCCAATACAGGGATATTTATTGCAAAGTCCTTCTCACTGTATAAGACAGTGGATGACATAGAAGATTTGTATTGATTCATACAAAGTACTTCAGTTCATATAAATTCTATTCTAACGTTCCTTGATCTAAAATAAACATTAAATAAAACAAAAATTCTTTCCTTATTATGAAAAACATTTAGGCACATTAGATCTGAACTATCAGTCTGTTCAATCACAATATTAAAACCCACTTTATTTTGAACCCATGTGGATAATCCTCTACTGGGATATGATATGACTGGTTATTACCCAGAGGTTTCTAAACGAGGACCTGGGGATCGAACCTGTGTTGCTCTGTGTCGTCTTGCTTCCAAGGTGAGCATGTTGCCCCTGAGCTATTCTCCCAAAACACAATGCCCCTTAGTGTCCTTAATTGCAGCCATAAAGAAACTGGTAATCTGCTTTGTATAGCTCGGTCAAAACGCAGATCTCCTGGAAATAGACTATGTCCTCAATGTTCAGAAATAGGTGCCAATCAGGATCATCCATTATTCTACGGAGCCCTGCTATATTCCAAGAAGCTATCACAATGTTGGCATAGACATAAGTGAGTCACTGGATGGCCTCCTCATGGGGTTTCATGTGGAGAAGAAAACCTTCAGGCCCGTCGTGTCCCATTCATAGAATGGTAAATACAATTATAATTGTGTATCCCCCAAACTTCAGATTGAAGGTGAATAGATCTCAGGGTTCAATGTCCCCAAATGGATAGAAAGTCTTTTGCAGACAAATATGTTCAGATTCGATGGAGGGAGAATCATAAGGTATATTGATAATAAACCTTTGTGAGCCGAATTTTTAAAATGTTACTTTAAGGATGTCCTTAGATGGTTGTTTCGCGTCTGAAATTCACTGTTGCCACCAACTAGTCACACAGAATTCCACAACATACCTTCTTGTGACACATCTAATGGATAATCTTACTAGTTACGGAGTCCTTGGAGTCAAAAGAATTTGTAGAGAGTGAAGGGATACATTCTGATGGAAGAGGATTGATGAATTGATCCTTATACGCTGTGGCCAGTTAAACGATACTGTTGAAGAGCTTGAGACTTTCCTTTACTTTGTCACAGGATTCTCAATTGGGCCAGTATAGCATTTTTTATCACCAGAACACCGAAAGTTTATTTCTCAACAGGGCCTTGCCTTCATCTCTTTGCTAGCACGTAGGTAAGGTAAAGCCTTTGAGTTGGCAGAAGTGAGCCAGACCAAAGAGGATTTCAGTACTGCAACTTCACTATACTACTTTGTTGATTCTTTTAGCTAAATCACTTCTTTCAATCCCATGGACAGGCCACACATGAGCTCAGGATACAATTAGGGACTTCAGGTCTCGAAGGAACATTTGAAAATTCTGTCTGTGCTCTTGGAGGGTTCCCTATACCCAAGACCTCAAACCAATGAGATATGACCATGTTCGCTGCAGTTTTAGCTCTAGGAGATAAGCTTTGTCACCTGGTGGGCACAACATCAAATGATTGATTGATAGTGGATCGATCCATGTGAATAACCACTATCTTCTCTCTATATATAAAGCAGAAAATCTGTTAGTTTGTTCCTTAAATAATTCCACACTGTTGCACCAATCTGCACAAAATTTAGCATAGTAACCTATTTGGACCCTCCGGACATTACTGGCTACATGACATTTGGATACCCCACCCTTTGCCCGCATTTCAGCCCCTTCACACATGAGATGGTTGCCTGAAATCAGAAAACCATCAATGTGGTCGTAGAAGGACCAGATAAAGGTAATTTTAAGTGTCTCAATGCGAGCAACAAAACTCAGCGGTCCCCATTGAAAGCCACATTTTGATGTCCTAGGATGCACCACTTCTGAGATTTTTGCACCGCAACAAACTGCACTGATTTTGATTTTGTGCAATTTCTATGCTTTTCTCTTCCCAGATGCCTCCCAAAAAGCAAATATCCACTGGGCAATCGAAAATCAAAGAAAGTGAGATTGTTAAGGACCTGTCTATAGAACCTGTGCGGATAAGAGTACTTTTTGCTAGTAAGAAAATATAATCTACTGCCTTCCTGATAATTGGGCAATGACATTTCGTACTGGAACAGTTCATCATTACAATCTTTATGAGGTTTTGACCTGAATGCTGCATGATCTCTGTGATCACTCGTGTTTTCCTGCGAGCCAGGATATGCCGGTTTTGTATTTTAAAATCCTCCAAGAGCACTACAAATAAGTACTTTCCGTAATTATGTAATTGAAGCACAATTAGTAGATGATTTTGCAGGCAGAGGGAGAGGAGGAGGTTTATTTACCATGTTCAATTTGCCATCAGTGCTTCATCCCTTCTATTTGAGTGTCAAGAAAAAAGCTGAAAAGACTGGTAAATCAAGAGGAACCAAAAGTGCTGGTCGATCCAGAAACACAATTCTAAAATAGCCACCTTACTCCACACTCCAATGGAACTGGGCAGCACAATACAACACAGCACATGCTGCACGCTGCGGAGGTTGCAAGAAAGAAGACGGACTTCCAAATGTCAAGAAGCGACCCACAGCACATTCAAGGCCAACAGCAAAGTTGCTTCGAACAGTGGCTCTGTAGCTCTGTTATCAAGTGTGCAATCCTCTGCTGGAACACTTTAGGGGCTTTCAACGTATGTTAGTATACGTTATACTTCATAAAACATGGTCAATCAAATGCTAAAGATTCAGACCACAGGAACCTGGCCCAGAAGTCACTGTAACTCTGTGACTCTCCCCACCCCTAGGCGAGATAGTGAGCAGGCTCAGTATCAGAACGGAACATCAAATATTGAGGCAGGGAATCAGCTCTACCTCAAGCGTGCCACAAACAACAAGGTGCACATAGCTTCTGGCCATTGGACAGAAACAGAAACGAACAGGAGAAGTAATAGCAGTTTGATTGACCGCCCAGTTGATCAGCAGCGTTGCTCCTTTCACCACTGCCCTATGGACTCTACTGACCCCCGCTCTGGGACCAACGCAGCTTGCAGTATCGCTCCAGTATAGCTGATATCAGCTATGCTGATACCTTTAGTATCAGCTGCCCTTCACAACAATCTGCCACTTTGGTGCTCCTGGTTAGGGAACGTAATCCACCATCGTCCTGGGTTGAACTGCGCTGCCTTGGCAGCCACTTCCGACATCCCCAGCTCGCTCGAGAAATTTAAGTTAGTAAATTGAAATTTGAAAAAAGGCATAGCAGTACATCTCCTTAACAATTTAATATTGAGTCGGGCATATTGGTCTCTGCTTTAAGAAATTAATGAATGCACTTGGTTTTGCCAGATACAAAATACATCTCGCCTTTAAGGAATACTGCATCACAAATCTTGAAGATTAACAGTGATTAAATACCTGTTTAAATACAAGATTTGAATTAACCTATTTCCTTGTTCTTACAGGGACTACAAAAAGAGAAGGATAATGGGGGAACAGCACCCAAATAGACACCTGCGGTTGGGCTATTTTGGCCCCTTAACTTTTCATAGGAAACAAACCGTTATTTCAAAATGACCCATTATGACTACATTGCAATTTGAAACATTTCGGAAGTCAAGGGTTCTCATGTTCTATGTCCCCACAGCATAAAAAAAAAAGGCTAACGAAACGTGTAAAGATGTTACACTTGTCGCACACCTTTTTTTACGCTGCAGGTCATGTTTTGTTGTCGGATTTCAGGAGGCTTGGGGGGTAAGGCCCAGAATGGGAATTATGCCCCCGCCCCCTTTTCCTCTCCTCCAAAAAACTGTTTGTTTTACACTAGCATGGTATTTACAATGTTTTCAAACAGAATCTTCTGGCTTTTTTCTTTCGGCAGAAGCAGGCGATTCTAAAGGAATCCATTGTATATTCTGCCTGACATGCCTAAATGCTAGGTAGCATGTACTCAATTTGCAATGTGAAGTGCAAAAAGAAGATGTGATGCTGATCTTGCCTGCTTTTTAAACATACGTTTTGCACTTCATAGTGTAAATAATTAAAACTGCAGTTTACTGCTGTGCAATTTACAAAGAGATTGAACATGAACTCCAAGAGGGGTTGCCCTAGTTGAAAGCTTGAGACCTATAAGCGAGCGACTTGCTGATTCTTTCATCATTTTTATTTCCTAATTTCTGCGAAGACATAAATAATGCTGTGATTTTGTTTTATCTGTAATTTTAGGGAGCCTTATTCTGAATACATTACCACCCAGTGATAGAAGGGTGATTTTGTTTTGAATGAGTACTGCAAATGGAGCTGAATTATAATTGTTTGTAGAAAGATGCAATCTGGAAGAATTAACTTTCTCTCCTGCGGAAAACCAAGCCCTTCATCCCAGAAAAGAACTTCGGATCTCCTGTCCAACCACGGTCCTCTCCCACCTGGATGGTGGCAATGCCCCTTTGGGAGGCCTTCTGGCATCTACACTGGCACCCCTCAGATGTGTCCTGCATGCTGCAGTATGACTCATTAAAGGATTAGGCAAATTCGACCGCACATCACCCACAACCCTCATCAAACTGCGCTGGCTCTCGCTGCAAGCCTGTATTATCTTCAAATCCTGCAGCATCATCTACAAGACTATCACCCTGAAGTCTCCAAGCTACCTCACTGAGAAACTCAGCATCTCTGAAGTCCTACAACCCACCAGAAGATGTGCAGACTTGAACTTGACTTGTGCAGGAAATAAAGAGCCAGAAGACAGGCCTTCTTTGTCTACACCCCAGGGCTCTGGAACCTTCTCCCAGTCAATATCAGACTTCACCCATTGCTTCTACAGTTCAGGAAGGAGCTCAAGACAATCTGCTTCAATAAATGGCTCCTTCCTAACACCTACACCCACAGCCCTCTACTCCCCACCCTACCTGAGATGGGGTGATCTGTTCCCCACAATTTCATCACCTGGTTGCTTGTAGATACCTGGCTGCCAAATTGCTTGGCTCACCTCCCCCTCCCTCTTGTTAGCTCCTTGTTCCCATTTTGATTTGCTTCCCTCACTGGGTTCTTCATCCTATGATGGGAAAGTGCAAAGTAGCTCCCCGAAACTAGGTCTGCACTCAATCAACACCCTACTACAACTACTACTACTAATAATATATCATTCTGAAATTGTGTATTTATTCTACATAAAAGGTTATCATAATATCCGTCATAGGTTGGACAATCTTTATTCACAGAGAAATCTTGGGACTTTTTATTTTCTGGAACCAGCTTGGCTTTAAGTTTACCGTGTATTACATATGGCAAGAGATTTTAAAATTGTCGAATGATGATGTGTGATTTAAGCATGAGGATATCTCCTGAATGTTTTTTTATACTTTATTAAATTTAGATCTACTTATGTGATCCAATTATGTGATTGTTTTAATTTAGGCATGTTAAACTAGATATATGTTCATGAGTTATTAAGTGTTATTATGTGTTATTATGTATTTGAATTTTTAGTATGATGTTGTATTTCACAAATTGTATTAAAAGGTTAGATTTTAACCAAAACACTTTAATTTAAAAAATAGAAAACACAAACAAAAAAAATATATATTTGTTCTTTTTGTTTTTGGCAACTGTGATTCACAGGTATTTTTTTTGGTTTTACAGTTATACAAACCTTAAGCTTACACAAAATTTGAAAAAAACACAGAAACCCCAAAAACAAATAAAAACAAGAATAAGAATAAGAAAAAGAAAAAGAAATAGATAAAAGGCTTTCACCTCATCATTTTCGCCCCCTGCCCACTATAAAACATGTATTTCCCTTGCATTAAGAGTAAGCATTAAGAGTAAGCAGACACCACCTAAAACAAAGATCTTGTTACAGCACAAGTTGTTTCTTTCCCCAGAAGGAGAGATTGAGAATGGGATGCAATGGACCATTATACTGAGGTTCCACATGTACATCAAAAGTACGTGAAATAATGAATTGTGCTAGTTTTATTTGGGAGTGCTGTTAAACATCCTTGAATGAGGTGCTGTTGAAAATTGTGTTACACTGCATACCACCCGGCTCAACTCAGCCCTCTTTCTTGTGCACATTTCTATGGACACACGTATATTTTCAAAAACAGGGAGACAACACATCTTAAACTTATGAGCTTTTTCCAGTACAGGTCCCCACACCCACCTGCACTTAACCATTTGACTCCCGGCAGGAGTTTTTCTTTTTTTTGTTTTGATCTATTTATTGCTTTTTACATTTTAAAGCCTTCTTCATTCTTAGTCTACATTATTTTGAGTAACTATTATATGTATCACTTTATTGTCAGTGCTATTCATTTTTACAACACGCCTAGGTACTCTGAGACTACTATGGTGGTGATTTAGTGCAGTATACAAACATCTTAACATAACATTACTTTGGCACAGCTTACCAGATGTCTAACTAACATCCAATGCCACTACATTGCATTGAATGCCATTCCATTCTGCTCTATGAAAGAGTCTTTAGGACCAATCATGGAGATAGTCCATTTGAGATGGTGTTTTGAGGGCATAGCTCATTCCGAGGACCCTAGCACAGTTCTGTGGTGCACTAAAGCCTCTTATTAGTTTATTTAATTTATTTCCAGGGCTTCGCAGCATGCGTGCCTGAAAGTAATATGTGGTAAATTCAAGGCAGAATGCTAACATAGAATCAAAAATAAGAAAAAAGAAACCACGTTTATGGAAGTCTCCAGCTGTGTCAAAGAATGATTGAGCCAAATTATAAAAAGATATGAATTAAGTCCAAAAAATAGCAGATTAATTTTCGTTTTCCCTTTCTGTTTCTTCTTTTTCGTTTATGTGTAGGTTTTTGTTATACAAATGACATTTTCAGTGTCTTCGAACACCAAATTTGCAAGGACTTGAAAATTAAGGAAATTCGATGTGTTAGAATTGAGGAACAATGGTAAAATTGCCCTGAAGAAGCTCACTACAGTCACTGTAATTGCACTGGTCTCAAGAGTGAATGACATGTTGTCAAAGTGTACTTGTTTATAATCTGAAAGGCAAAGTGTTCTCATTTATAATTTTAAAATGTTGTATATGCAGTAGCGTTTTTTGGAGATAAAATAATTTGTTAATTATATGGTTACAAGGTGGAAAGAAGGCCAAGTGTTCTCATTTGCAATTGTTTTTTGTGCTAATGTAAGTGCTGAACATTTTGTGTATATACTAGCCTTTTCTGGATATTGTATACACATTTGAAAAGATTATAAAAGAGGTGTAACCAAAGAAATACAATTATTTCCCTTGGAAAAAGGGAAACCATGAAAATATAATTCGTTTTCTTGGATTTCAGAAATCATAAAGAAAATTTGAATGTACAATTCACCAATTTAATACATATTGAGAAAGGGACAAACTATATTAATAACTCTGAATTGTGTGACTCACAAGATTACAATGTGTCAGATTTATATTGGGGTGATGTTACTTGAGGCAGCAGGCCATCCCTGTCGATAACGGTCCACCGACCAAGTTAAGGTCTCGAGCGAAGAGAGGGTCCCTTAACATGCCAGCACCAGCAACAGAACGTAGGCTTGTACCAGACAATACAGCCCGCATTCTGACTATCCTAATTGGCCAGCACCCGCTTTCAGGTTGCTAATAAATGATCTAATGCACAAGGAAGAGTGCACTTTATATAACAGGGTTGCATCCACACATTTCATAACATAGTTGAGTTCTTAACCTTGCTTTACATACTCGATACAAAGCTCAGACAGGATAATAGGGAATTTCCTATTTTTCGATGATTCTCCTTAACATGCAAACAAATACAAAACACAGGAAGGAAGGTATACCGGGAAATGTAATCTGGTAACCCAGTCTACACTCCTGTTCTGACCTAAGATTCACATTAATCCCTCTTTTTAACAGGGCAAGGTAATTGTAAATATTCGAAGGCTGGATTATGAAGAGTAAATCCCATTAGTGTATACCTCAGCCTAAAATGATTCCTGCCTCAAATACCACTATAGCCATGGCCCAAAAAGGTAATTGTAGGCTTTAAGAAGCTCCAGCAAACCCGGTATCAAGCTTTTGCTTCCAGTGCAGACATGATTGTAAACCTCACCCTCCATATAGAAGTGACTGCATTTCCTTTCAGCTTTCCTATTTAGTGAACCTGGCTGTTCAGGACGTATGGGGAGTATGTTGAAGTGCTTTGTCTCTGTATTTCCTTGGGCACAGTTTCAACATGCCCAACTTTCCAAGACAACACTGGCAATGTGGAAGGGTTAGAAGTATCACCACTGCTGAGTCAAAGATAGTATTATCTTCTTAAATACTATGAACAAAATCGCAATCCTAGGTTGCTCTAAGTGAGACTACAGTGGTGGTGACTAGGTGCAGTATAAACACTTTATTGACAGCATAAAATAAAAGGCAAGAAGAGGTGATTCTGCTCACTTTTAAGGGAATCAGTATCATGGCAAACAGTCATATCTGACATTATAATCCTTCCAACCCAATGTTGTTATTAAAGGCAATTACATTTGTTGCAGGGTTACCAGGTCACAATTCCTCTTGACTGTGAGTACTTTTTCACACTCATTTCCTCCACATTGCTGGCTAGCAAAATGTCTGGGGGCCCTTTATTGTTGATATTTGCATGCAGTGGTATTCAGGTGTGTTGGCTTGGGAGCTGAAAGCTAGCCTCCCTGATCATTGGTCCTTTGAGGTGGCCTTACTGTGGCATGATGTATTGTACAGAGCATGGCTTTGGTTCTTTGTAACAGTGAAAGCATAGTAGCATAACATAAGAGAAGGGTGCACGTCTGTCACTGGATACAGAAGGACCTAATCTGTCCCTTCTCTCCCTACCTATCCTGTTTTGTCGAACATCCACCTCTTGCATAGTGACCTCAGGCTCTATTTTCCTCATTATAGAAGGGTAGGTTCTGTTTTACTTTGACAGCCCAATTCCGAATAAGACACCCCCTGTGTAATTTTGAGCTAAAATGAATCTTAGGAGGACATGACATGGAACAAAATCAGTACCAGTTCACTACTCCATCCCTTAATGTCTGAAACTAGCATTTACCTTTTAAAAATGTAATCCTTGGCTATGAAACTCTTGGCTTAAGGTTGGCAGTCACAGAATTGATATTTTGCACTTCGACAATTATTGGATTGGCATTGATGAAGGTGATGTATCAGTTCTGATTAGGACCTATGTGCTTTGAGGTCGAAACACGTGTTGGTAAGACCAAGAAAATCACCACCTTGATTAAATATGTTTCAATGGAAAACACTATTGGTGTAGAATTTGTGTCTAAAGAGTGGTTAGACTTAATTTTTCAAAACACAATAACACAAATACAAACAAAATTTTTTCAGTAGAATTCTTGAGTGTTATGCGCCGTGGACAGACTAAATACTTTTCTATTATTTTGTGTCAGGCTCGTTAAGGGACTATGGATCTCATGCCAAGCTTGCCGGTCCGGAATCAATGGTGCCGGTAAGCTCACTGGCACCCTTGTTTTCTGGACCAGTAAATTACAGTTTGCCTGCCAGAGCCACTGTGCCGGACAGGTCTGACCCTTCTGGGCGCAGCAGTCATGGTAAGCAAATCCGTCATGTAAGAACAGTGCTTCCCAGTCCACATTCCAATAGAGTCCTATGTGACTCTATTGGGAATAGAATCCTATGGGACTCTATGGGAATAGGGATTTACAAATTTACTGGCACCTGACTTCCCGGCCGCCGGACTCATAATGAGTGGGGCCCATTATGAAGCCCTCTGAGTCTTTTGGCATTGGCCCATGCAGCAATAGCAGACAATTGTATATATACACTTGTATATTGAGTCATTAACTCTTTTTGAGTGGATTTTGTAGAGGAGTATTAGACCCTGAATTTATTTGCTATACCTCAAGATCGACTCCATCAAGGACATCCAAAGCCTCAAAACCTAACTCTCACTGATCCAGTCTTGGAATTACAGTGCATACTTGAAGCTGAACCCCTTTAAGACCAAATTCCAACTCCTCTCCAACAACACCGAACATCCAGGCATACAGGCTTGGCTACCACCCATGCACCCTGAGGGCTTCACACCCGAGCTCACCTCCTGTGCCAAGTTCCCCGGGTCCCACATCGACCAACACCTCCCCTTCAAGACACACATAGCTAAGAAACCTCGGACAGCTTGGTATCAGCTCTCCCTATTGTGGAAAGTAAAGCTTTTCCTCCCTCCAGACAGATTTTGATTCACTGTTCAAGTACTGGTTCTATCCCACTGGTATGGGGACAATGCGCTCCTCGAAGGCCTCCCTTGTGCCCCTTAAAATTGTCCTACATGCGACTGCATGATTCATCAAGCGTCTATGCAGATATGACCACATCACCCCGAACCTTCACTGGCTCCCACTGCATGCACAAATTACCTTCACGTCTTGCTGCATTATCTATAAGGCAGTCACCCTGAAGTCACCCAGCTACCTCATGGAGAAACTCAGCATCTTCGGCAGACAGCACACCACCAGAAACCCAGATATGTATATACTTGAAATCCATCGCTGCAAAAAGGAAACAACCAGAAAACAAGCCTTCTCTGCCTGCGCCTCAATACTATGGAACCTCTCCCCATCAGCATCAGACTCTCCCCCACGCTTCTAAAATTCAGAAAAGAACTCAAGACTCACCCTTCAAGGAGTCTCTCCTCCTCAACACATAGGCCATCACATCGCCCCTATGCCATCTGACTTGCTAGACTCTGTGTGCCCCTCTACTCCCAGCCAACCTGTACATCTCTACCCCTCCTCTGTGCCCCTCTGTTGCCCACATCCCACTGTTCATGTGTTCAGTTGTTACCTCTGAAAGTAGCTCTGTTATGCATCTGTACTGTTGTATACCTATGTGAAGCACTCCATTGTGTATCTGTATTTTTGTATACCCCTGTAAATCTCTCTGTTGCATCTCGAAGCCGGGTCCGCACTCAATGCATTCCATAATATTATAATAATAATAATAATAATAATAATAATAATAACACTGTATTTCCTTATTTCACATTCTCTTATTTCCCTCTCGTTCATTTTCTTTGTTCCAGCAGATTAAAGTCTGGAACCTCCTGGAGGGGGCAAGGTATGCCACTCCACAAACAAGCGCAGGCGCTCTGAAACTACTAAAGTGGTGATTTGATACAGTATAAAGCATATTAACACAAAATATAATACGTAACCCCTATGCCCACCTGCAGCTCCAGGTCGCTGGGAGTGCTATCTGCATACAAGTGGGTGCCAATTTGTCCAATGAGGACATTCACGTGATTAAAGAGAAGTCTGAGCAACGAGGTATCCCACAGGGAATAGTGAAAGGTTTGAAAGTCAGCTCGACAATTCTGACCTAGGATATGTGGAGCATCACGAAGGAATACAACCAGGCTGGTATAGTGGCACCAATGTGTAGTCCCACAAATACAGCTGGTATGTCCAATGGAAGATAGAAAGGAAATATGCACGCTGTATGCGGTTGGCAGATCTCCTCACAATCCCTTTGTTTCTAAAATATAAGGCATCCTTCCCAAGTCCACACTTTTTAGAAACTGGATTTTCCTTCCTTACTAAGAGTCTGGGTTACTCTTCCCTCCAAAGCCTCAGCACCTTTGCAAAGTATAGCATGGAGCTAAACATATGACTAAACCACAAGTGCAATTCACAAGAAAGAAATATTACAACAGAAAATTCACCTGCCAAACGTCTTGTGGGTTTTGACAAAATGAAAGCAAAAACATTCTTGTAAAATTAGTATTCATGTTGAAAATTGACTTGGAAACGCAAGCTGTGTGATAGTAAATGAGTCCAGCTTTATTAGGTGTATGCATTGATTGATGAGAGGGACCCTCATCCCCCAAAATAGTCAAATATCCGTTCGTCGCCTGGGTGTAGACCCCGGTGTTTATTGATGTTTGGCAAATATCATTCAGGTTTAGTTTCAGAATTTGAAGGGCTGTGAGATAATGGTGGGTCTTAAAGTCATTCTTCTGGGTGTTTGATAGTTGTCAAGCGTGATCTATTTTTAATTTAAGATTTGGTGTTGTGAGAAGGATGGGAGTTTTTGGTTTCAGACCCTGAGCTAGCACAGGTTTCGCCCTATGGCTTCCTCAAGGATCATGATGTATGGTGATCTAGTTCCGGGGGGCAAATTTGTTTTGTCTGCCTGTGAGGCGGAGGGCTGATGTGCTGATTGGCAAAGGCTGTCCTAGCAGCATGGTCTGCATCATTCCAGGCATCCCGCCGGTCATATGAGCAGCTCAATCTGAAGAGTCTGAAAGTTTGTGGTATGCAGGCAGTAGTTTTTTTTGTTGTATTTGGTTTATTTAATAAAAACCTTTATAATTGATTTTCATTCAATGTACATTAAAACAATATTTAAAATAATCCAACAATTACATTCATCTATGATTCTTACCAAGCTTCATTGAATTTGAAATTGAATGTATAGTCATCGTGAAATACATCCATACAAATGCTAACATTTTACTTCGTCATGTCTCATTTAGGTAGTAAACCTCTAATTGCAAAATCAAAGTAATGATTAGATACAATTTATCAAAAGGCTTCCAATTCATACGGTTTGATTCACGCTACTTCGTACAATGCATAGTTAACAAATTACAGTTGTTACAGGTATGCAGGCAGTAGTTACTTCCATGCGATTGTTGGAGTTTACATGTTCTCAAAATACCTAGGGTGAAATTGACTGAACACAAATGTGTGTCATTCATAGAAATAGAAGGTGAAACAGGCAGGATCCCGGCCAACAGTTTGAAGGGTTGGAACACATGTAATGGAAAATATCCATTTTATAATTATTAATGATAGCGAAACGGGTTTGGAAAATTAGGCCATGCGATAGCCAACGAATGCAGCAATATATTCTTAATTTACAGTATGGTACATAAATGAAAGTTTGCTACAGGGCAGTTTGGCATCAGCAGAATCGGCTCATTTCCACTGTTTACGTTTATGAACAAAGCTCACTGTTAAGGAACAATGAAACCTTTTTTGAGTTTGTCTATGGAGCTGTTGCCAAAAATTCGATGGGTAACACTTCCCTACACACCTCTTTGCAGAGATCGGGTTTCCTACACTGATATGATATGTCGCTCTAAGAGAGCTGGGTCACACTGACTGTACTCAGTGTATTGAATAAGATGGTCCCCATGCAAAATTGTACTGTCTGGAATTATGTTTAGCTATATAAGGAATAGGAAGATTGCTTTTAGGCCATTTGACTCTGGCTGACGTTCCCTGCAGATTAAAATGTTATTTGTATCTTAAAAAATAGTCCATACGGGCCCCTCTGCAAGAACAAACACAGCTAAATGACCTGTTCTTTGGGAAGGTACCCACTCGAGAGTCCGCAGCCACACTTTAGCACACTGTACCTTTCACAGAAGTGAAATGCCCAGTTGCATATCAGTATTTGTCCCGCCCACATGGGCAGTCCGGCACCAAAATGCTATGGCAATACCCGTCTGAACAACAGCAACCGCATGAAATTTGTTTTAGCCTTGGTGGGCCTCATCAGTGAGGTGGAGCTGTGCCTCTCTGAGCACAGTGAGAAGGGGTCCACGTCTGGATGACACTTTGAAACTTAGGTTGACTAAACCTAAGTCCCTTAAATAATCAAAAATACTCCATAGGCGCCCCTCTGCGAGAACGAACACGGCTAAATGACCTGTTTTTGGGAAGGTACTCACTCGAGAGTCCGCAGCCACACTTTAGCTCATTGTACCTGAAACACGTGTATGGGTTCTCTGTTGGTACTCTTGTGCTGGACTGCCCATGTGGGCAGGACAAAGACTGATATGGAAATGGATATTTCCCAAATGTGAAAGGTACAGTGAGCGAAAGTGTGGCTGCGGACTCTCAAGTGGGTACCTTCCCAAAGAACAGGTGAGTAGGCCATGTTCATTCTCGCAGAGGGGTGCCTATGGACTATTTTCTGATCGTTTGTATCTTAGCATAGTGCAAAGTGAGATGCTTGACATAATATTATGGCTTCCCCAATAGATTACTATCAACTAGGACTGTCAGCTTCCTTACAAGTATGGTGGTGTTGGAAAAGTCCCATCGGAATTCCTAGACAAGCGACCAGAAGTATTTTGTGAGTCACTGATCCAAAACGTTGATGATCCTTGAAATTTAGTCGGTCACTTACAATATCCCATGGCCTCCCTCCACCCACTCTACGCTATCCTCCAGGACCCTTCACTTGCCTAAGAATGGTTTACACCTTTTTTTTTCAATTTCCTGCAAAGGAGCACTAGACATAGCAAACACGTTTAACATGCCCTATTGACATGAGGGGCCGAACAGTCCCCAGTAACTTAGTGTCCCCATTTTTCTTAACTCGGGGTGAGCTCAAATTCCCTGTATGAAAATATGGGGGCATTCTAAAAGATTGTAGCACTTGAACCACACACTATTCTGGCCGTTCGAATTTTGCACAAACTGTCCTGCTCACTAGCTAGTTTATATGCTGCCTGCCATTCACACACGGAAGACATCACTTAAAACAGATTTCTATGGAATCCTCCTTCTTTAAGCATGTGCTAAAACGGGTGGATTCCATAGGAATCCATTGGTTTTATGGTAGCATGTAAAGGGAGGCTTCCTTAAAACCATTTCGTTTTTGCAATTGAAGTGTACATAGCATGCAACAACCTTTACAGTCCAGCACAGTACAAAAGCAGGTGCAAAACCGGGTCTAAAATCTACACCTGTTTGTGTGCACCAATAATTTGTAAAATGACCCCCTCTGTTTCGGATATTGAACTCTTGCATTAAGTGATCCATTGTAAAAAGGGGCCAACATGCAAGTTTCACATTCGAATCTGGGAAGGGATGACTGAGCCCTTCAACCATCCGAGAACGACAGACTAGCATTAAATATGAAAATTACAATAGCTGTTATTTACACACTTACAAGAGGGGGTTGTCCAGCATGGAGTACCGTTTTAAACCTGATATTATTGGGTGCACTATAGTATTGTCTTGTTTGCTAATGTTTTAGCTTGTTGTTTTTCAATTCTTAAAAATAGCGGACGTGTAGAGTAGCTCTTGGGAACAATAATAGAAAAGAAAGGTTTCAAACATCACAGGATTTGCAGACTACTTTATACAAAGTTAGGATCTAGGATTTGTGGGTTATTGTTAGAACAATTTACATATTAAAGCAAACGAGGTCAGTAAAACTGCTCAGAATTAGATTAGATTCAAAGGCCAATTAACAGGAGAGATTTTGTTTTCCCCACAATGGCAGATTTTGCCACTGTAGGGAGCCTGCCATAACCTAGGCAACATTTACAATTGAAAGGCATGTGTTGAAAGTTGGCAGAGACTGGCAGATGCTCTCAACTTCCAACAAATTGTTCTTAATTGACCCTTATTTTCTTCTCATCTGTATTTGCATCCGGACAGCAATAGAACTAGCAAGGATTGGGAGGGGTTCGAGGATGTGGCTGGAGAAGGGCTGACATCATCGTGTTTGGCTGCTCTTCTGTTCATTGATGAGCACTTTGTACCTGTTACTACCTAACGTGATTACAGCTTGCTTCTGAGGACAGATGGTGCGTCTGTTCGACTCATTTTGATGTGCCTCTAACATATTATTGCCAAAAAATGATTCGTGCAGACCCCACTCCCCTCCCAGAGACCAATAGCCATACTGATTGTGCCCTCTGCCGCTCCTGTCTCGGTGAACAGGGTTACATTTGCCCTATGAAACTGATGTGGTGTAAGCCCATTGGAGTATCCCACCAAACGCTGTGCACATTCAGTAACACCGAGTAATGTCCTGGCTGTTGTGTGCACACCCACTGAGATAATTGGAATGCTTCCAGGCTGCACACTGCACAGGCTTTGTTATTTTGGTGCAATATTGTCCAATACTATGCGCTAAAGAGAAAGGCGGGAGCCTTGCCTTATTATGTGACCGTTTTAGCGTGAGCTGTGGTGTGTGTGCAGTAGAATATGTGGCTTCTGCATAAGGACCAGGGGTAGGGCTGCCACCTTTGTTCGAAGCAAAAACTGGACTTTTAGCCATGCCCACCCCTTGACACACTCCTTTCATAGATTCGAAAGCTGTAGTACAATTGCCAGGGGGGGGAGCATGGTAGTAGTTATGTTTTTAACTGACCTATATGTATATATGTTTTTCAAAAGCAATCTGCATTGTTAAAATAACAAATTATTATTTATGGGTAAACTGACAGTGCTCAAAATTATAAACCAAATTTTTTTTTTTACCTTGGAATGATGAAAAGTGGAGTTGATTCAGACAAAATAGATCCAGTGATGTCAAGTAAGACCTCCCTACAGTTGAAATCAAAATCTCTGACATTTCTGGTATTTCCATTGAGCATTGAGCTCCTGACCCAGTTCCTATTTATTAAACATTCTGCCATTGTCATATCTCAGAGTAAAAAAGGTTTAGTATAATATCGTGCGCACACACGCATGTCAACATTTTTAACTATCTAGATAAAAATGTAAAAATTTTAACCTATTATCATCACTTTTAATTAATTTAATTTGGAAAATCTGAATTTTATATAAATGTATATATATATTCAGTAAAAAAACGTTGTTAAAGGGACGTTATGGTTAAGTTGCGCTACTAAAAACCTATGAAATTCAGTAAAAAAAAACATTGTTAAAGGGACGCTATGGTTCCAAGCAAAACCAAAAAACCCCTGAAATTCGCCAGTTATGGTAAACTAAGCAACCATAACTCGCGCCACCACCGTGTATTGCTAAGACTAACAACCAGGACATCAAAGATGACATCACAAATGTCATTGATGACATCACTATTTTTTTTCTTATACTTTATTTAACCCAAGAGTTTTTAAAAGATTTTGTGTTACATTCCTTCATGTATTCAGTCTGTTTGGCTACTTTTCTTTGTCAGAAGTTAGAAGGATTGCATCTAAGATTTTCGCTGTAGCTGTGACCCAGGTTGTACGGCCGCCTCCAATTATTCTCGACCACCAAATCTCCTCGTCAAAGGTGTGAGCCGTAGCTAATACCGCCTTCAAATAGGGTCTTCTTATAGCCTCCACTCCTGGGCATGCTAGAAGCAGATGTCTTGTTGTTTCAACTGCAGACAGATCTTTACAAAACCTGCATTTGTTTGATGGGGCCAGGCCTCGTATCTTCAAGATTTCATTGGGCTGAAGTAGATTGAGGCGGGCTCTTAAAAAAGTGCTCCTCAGCTTGAAATTTGGATATTTTTTCACGAACGGTTGTAGCTCATGTAATTTATAGGCCGTGAAAGGCAGATGCGACACCAGTTTGTAAGAAGCGGCGTGATCCAAGGTATTAATCCAATCAAGTTTGTTTAAATTTTTGTGAGTTGTCATAGGATTTGCCATAAGCTCTTTTTTGGAGAATTGAATTAGGTCCAGTTTCACTTCTTGTTCTTTATACCATTGGTTCAGGACCGCAGATCGACCTCCTTCTGCCTCGTTGTTTATAGCTTCAAATAGCTCAGTGCGATTCTCCAGCAGTAGCTTCCTGAACAGTATCATGGTGTTCCTTTCCACTATCGAGGCAAGAGAAAGCTGGCTCATTTCACGTCTTATCAGGATCATTGGCATCAAGCTTGGTAAATTCAAAACTTCCCTACAGTATTGGCTTTTAAGTTTAATCCAGATTTTTTTAGGTAGCCCTAGCATTGCTTCAGCACTCTAGACGAGTGTGGGGACGACCTTTGCTTTGTAAAAGTCCACAATTGATATGAGGGAGAAGCAACAACATTTCTTATCTATCGCTTTTGCCTGGGAAGTTAAGCTCTTTATTTTTGCCAACAGATGCTTTTGCATTGCATTTTCAGTGGCGAATTGTCCACCATAATACCCAGGTATTTGAATTCTGTGACCTTCTCAATGCACTCTCCCTCCATGGACCATGTGAAGGTATTGCTTTTTTGTCTCCCCTTTCCAAAGAATAGAATTTTGGTTTTTGGCTTATTTATTTTGAGGCCGTTTGCAGAGATATATTCCGCAAAATGAGTGAGTTGTCTCTGCAGCCCTATTGGCACTAATGACATCACATGTGTATTTACTTTTCATGAAAACTCTGTACAAGGGATTCTTATTATAATGTTGACAGAACAAGTTTCAAGGATCATTTGAATAGATATCTTGAGCTATGTAGTGCATTAGGCAATGCGTTGATATAAATAACATACTATTATGAAGTTCTTTACAGTATAGTAAGCTACTCATGTATAAATATAAGCATTGTGTGCAGCATACATGATGTAGGTGCAATATTCATAATCTTCCTATGTTGAATAGTGAAATGATAAATGCTTTCTTATTAGAGATTTGTCTACTGTGCAACATATAATAAGTAGCTAATAAAAACACTTACTACATAATTTCATTATTACATACAAAAGACAAAGACACAACAACACATACAAATATGAGTATATATACAGAAAGTGAAGTATGCAAAAAAGCAGCAGTAGAAGCAGAAAGTGTTCACAACCTAACTGATTATCTTTATGCGCAGAAAGGATTACTCTGCTTCAAACCTACTACTTCACTATGTACAAATATCACATGATATGACTGCACTCTAAAGAAAATAATGCAAATACAAATATGAGCACATCCAGAGAAAGTACAGTAATAAAAAAAAGAGCAGAACAATAAGTGTTGATAACCTTACTGATTTTCCTCATACAGAGAAAGCATTGCTATCATTTAAGTGTGTATCTTTCCTGTGTATATGTTTCATATGCTGTGAGTGGACTCTAAGTGAATTATTGTAAGAACATATTTGAAGTATAAGTCTACACATATAGTACTTTTTGATTTCTTTGTTCCTAACTATTACTTGTCAAGATATATCACTAAAGGAAAAAAGAGCGAGTCAGACATGTGTTGTCACCAGTGATGTCATCAATGACATTTGTGATGTCATCTTTGATGTCCTGGGTGTTGGTTTTAGCAATGCACGGTAGGGGCGCGAGTTATGGTTGCTTAGCGTACCATAACTGGCAAAGTTCAGGGGGTTTTCGGTTTTCCTTGGAACCATAACGTCCCTTTAACAAAGTTTTTTTACTGAAAATATATATATATATATATATTCAGTGAAAAAACGTTGTTAAAGGGACAGGGACGTTATGGTTCCAAGTAAAACCGAAAAACCACGGTGGTGGCGCGAGTTATGGTTGCTTAGCTTACCATAACTGGTGAATTTCAAGGGTTTTTCGGTTTTCCTTGGAACCATAACGTCCCTTTAACAAAGTCTTTTTACTGAAAATATATATATATATATTCAGTGAAAAAACGTTGTTAAAGGGACAGGGACGTTATGGTTCCAAGTAAAACCGAAAAACCCTTGAAATTCACCAGTTATGGTAAGCTAAGCAACCATAACTCGTGCCACCACCGTGCACTGCTAAGACTAACACCCAGGACATCAAAGATGACATCACAAATGTCATTGATGACATCACTGATGACATCACATGTGTATGTACTTTTCATGAAATATGTGTACAAGGGATTCTTATTATAATGTTGCGAAACAAGTGTCAAGGATCATTGCAATAAATATCATACCCTAATTAGTGCATTGAACGATGCATTGATATAAATAGCATTCTATTATGGGGTTCTATCTGGTATACTAAGCTACTCATACAGAAACAATACATTTTGTGCAGCGTACAAGATGAAGGTATAATATTCGTAATGTTAATATGTTGAATATTGAAATGATAATTGTTTTCTTACTAGATTTTTGTGTACTGTGAAATATGTAATACGTAGCTAATAAAACACATGTATTACATAATTGCATTACTATTGACAAAACACAAAAGCACAAGAACACATACCAATATGGGTATATACAGGGAAAGTGAAGCTAGCAAAAAAGCACAAGTAGTAGCAGAAACAATTAATAATTTAACTGATTATTTTCATGCAAATAAATGATTGCTCTGTTTCAAAGCTGCTGTTTACCCTATGTATATGTATCACTTGATGTGATTGGACCCACAGGGAAAGTACAGCCATAAAAAAAAAAAAACAACAGAACTATTAGGAAGTGCTCATAAGTCTATTGATTATCTTTATGCACAAAAAGGATGGCTGTCTTTCAAGCTTGTGTCTTCCCGTATGTATATGTTTCATATGACGTGACTGGACTCTAAGGGAATTACTGTAAGAACCTACTTGAAGGATACGTCTACAAATAAAATAACATTTTTAGTTTCTGACTGTTACTGAAGAAAACCATGTGGCCTAGACATGTCAGCAAAAGAAAAAAGAGCGAACCAGACATGTGATGTCATCAGTGATGTCATCAATGACATTTGTGATGTCATCTTTGATGTCCTGGGTGTTAGTCTTAGCAGTGCACGGTGGTGGCGCGAGTTATGGTTGCTTAGCTTACCATAACTGGAGAATTTCAAGGGTTTTTCGGTTTTACTTGGAACCATAACGTCCCTTTGAAAACGTTTTTTCACTGAATTTCATATGTTTTTAGTAGCGCAACTTAACCTTAACGTCCCTTTAACAACATTTTTTCACTGAATTTCATAGGTTTTTAGTAGTGCAACTTAACCATGACGTCCCTTTAACAAGTTTTTTCATTGAATTTCATAGGTTTTTATTAGTGCAACTTAACCATAACGTCCCTGTAACACAATTTTTTTTTACTGCATTTCATAGGTTTTTATTAGTGCAACGTCACCATAACATCCTTTTCAATAGATGAAGACCACTAGCATCTTAGGTCCTCAAAGTGGGAACCCCAGGTGGTAAAAAAAAGATTTGTCTTCCCAAACCGGGACGCATGCGGCGTCCCGGTGCAGGAAGGAAAATCTTTTACCAAGATGGCCACCATGGAAAGGGAAGGCAGGGTGTATAAAGAGAACACAACAGGGCATGAGCAGGGGGTTGGTGGGAGGGGATAGACACACACAGGGCATGAGCGGGGGTGGGTGGGAGGGGATAGACAGACGGGGCATGAGCGGGGGGTGGGCGGAAGGGGATAGACACACGGGGCATGAGCGGGTGGGTGGGCGGGAGGGATAGAGACACACGGGGCATGAGCAGGGGGGTGGGGCAGGAGGGATAGAGACACACGGGGCATGCATGAGCGGGGGGGCGGGAGGGATAGAGACACACGGGGCATGAGCGGGGGGTGGGCGGGAGGGGATAGAGACACACGGGGCATGAGCGGGGGGTGGGAGAGGGATAGAGACACACGGGGCATGAGCAGGGGGTGGGTGGGAGGGATAGAGACACACGGGGCATGAGCGGGGGGTGGGTGGGAGGGATAGAGACACACGGGGAATGAGCAGGGGGTGGGTGGGAGGGATAGAGAAACAGGGGGCATGAGTGGGGGGAGGGTGGGAGGGATAGAGACACACGGGGCATGGGCGAGGGGATGGTGGGAGGGAAAGAGACACACGGGGCATAAGCGGGTGGTGGGCGGGAGGGATAGAGACACACGGGGCGTGAGCGGGGGGTGGGTGGGAGGGATAGAGACACACAGGGCATAAGCGTGGGAGGGTGGGCGGGAGGGGATAGACACACGGGGGATGAGCGGGTGGGTGGGCGGGAGGGATAGAGACACACGGGGCATGAGTAGGGGGGGTGGGACAGGAGGGATAGAGACACACGGGGCATGAGCGGGGGGGCGGGAGGGATAGAGACACACGGGGCGTGAGCGGGGGGTGGGTGGGAGGGATAGAGACACACAGGGCATAAGCGTGGGAGGGTGGGCGGAAGGGGATAGACACACTGGGGATGAGCGGGTGGGTGGGCGGGAGGGATAGAGACACACGGGGCATGAGTAGGGGGGGTGGGGCAGGAGGGATAGAGACACACGGGGCATGAGCGGGGGGGCGGGAGGGATAGAGACACACGGGGCATGAGCGGGGGGTGGGCGGGAGGGGATAGAGACACACGGGGCATGAGCGGGGGGTGGGAGAGAGGGATAGAGACACACGGGGCATGAGCGGGGGGTGGGTGGGAGGGATAGAGACACACGGGGCATGAGCGGGGGGTGGGTGGGAGGGATAGAGACACACGGGGCATGAGCGGGGGGTGGGTGGGAGGGATAGAGACACAGGGGGCATGAGCGGGGGGTGGGTGGGAGGGATAGAGACACACGGGCATGCGCAAGGGGTGGGTAGGAGGGATAGAGACACACGGGGCATAAGCGGGTGGTGGGTGTGTGGGATAGAGACACACGGGGCATGAGCGGGGGGTGGGTGGGAGGGATAGAGACACACGGGCATGAGCGGGGGGTGGGTGGGAGTGATAGAGACACACGGGGCATGAGCGGGGGGTGGGTGGGAGGGATAGAGACACACGGGGCATGAGCAGGGGGTGTGTGGGAGTGATGGAGACACACGGGGCTTGAGTAGGGGGTGAGGGGAGAGACAAACGGGGCATGAGCAGGGGGTGTGTGGGAGTGATGGAGACACACGGGGCTTGAGTAGGGGGTGAGGGGAGAGACAAACGGGGCATGAGCAGGGGGTTGGGGGAGGGAGAGACACACAAGGGGCATGAGCGGGGGGTGGGTGGGAGGGATAGAGACACACAGGGCATGAGTGTCGGGTGGGTGGGAGGGATAGAGACACACGGGGCATGAGCAGCGGGTGGGTGGGAGGGATAGAGACACACAGGGCATGAGCGGGGGGTGGGTGGGAGGGATAGAGACACAGGGGGCATGAGCGGGGGGTGGGTGGGAGGGATCGAGACACACGGGGCATGAGCGGGGGGTGGGTGGGAGGGATAGAGACACACGGGGAATGAGGGGGGGTGGGTGGGAGGGATAGACACACACGGGGCATGAGCGGGGGGTGGGTGGGAGGGATAGAGACACACGGGGCATGAGCAAGGGGTGGGGGGGAGCGGAGAGACACACGGGGCATGAGCGGGTGTGGGTGGGGGGGATAGATACACACGGCATGAGCGGGGGTGGGTGGGAGGGATAGAGACACACGGGGCATGAGCGGGGGGTGGGTGGGAGGGATAGGGGCCTGAGCGGGGGGTGGGCGGGAGGGATAGAGACACTCGGGGCATGAGCGGTGGGTGGGGGGAGAGGAGAGACACACGGGGCATGAGCAGGGGGTGGGTGGGAGGGATAGAGACACACGGGGCATGAGCAGCGGGTGGGTGGGAGGGATAGAGACACACGGGGCATGAGCGGGGGGGTGGGTGGGAGGGATAGAGACACACGGGGCATGGGGAGGGGAGAGACACACGGGGCATGAGCGGGGGTGGGTGGGAGTGGAGAGACACACGGGGTATGAGCAGGGGGTGGGTGGGAGGGGAGAGACACACGGGGCGTGAACGGGGGGTGGGTGGGAGGGGAAAGACACATGGGGCATAAGCGGGGGGTAGGTGGGAGGGGAGAGACACATGGGGCATGAGCGGGGGGTGGGTGGGAGGGCTAGAAACACACGGGGCATGAGCGGGCAGGGGGTGGGTGGCAGGGCTAGAGACACACGGCGCATGAGCTGGGGGTGGGTGGGAATGCTAGAGACACACGGGGCATGAGCGGGGGGTGGGTGGGAGGGCTAGAGACACACGGGGCATGAGCGGGGGGTGGGTGGGAGGACTAGAGACACACGGGGCGTGAGCGGGGGGTGGGTGGGAGGACTAGAGACACAAAGGGCATGAGCAGGGGGTGGGTGAGAGGGCTAGAGACACACGGGGCATGAGCAGGGGGTGGGTGAGAGGGCTAGAGACACACGGGGCATGAGCGGGGGTGGGGGGAGGGAGAGAGACACACGAGGCATGAGCGAGGGGTGAGCGGGAGGGAGAGAGACACACAGGGCATGAGCGGGGGTGGGGAGGAGGGAGAGACACACACGGGGCATGAGCGGGGGTGGGGGGGAGATAGAGAGACACGCGGGGGTGGGGGGCTGGCGGGGAGGGAGAGAGACACACGGAGCATGAGCGGGGGGGAGGGAGAGAGACACACGGGGCATGAGCGGGGGTTGGACGGGAGGGATAGAGACACACGAGGCATGAGCGGGGGTACGGGGGAGGGAGAGAGACGCACGGGGCATGAGCTGGGGGTGGGTGGGGCAGGAGGGATAGTGACACACGGGGCATGCATGAGCGGGGGGGCGGGAGGGATAGAGACACACGGGGCATGAGCGGGGGGTGGGTGGGAGGGATAGAGACACACGGGGCATGAGCGGGGGGTGGGTGGGAGGGATAGAGACACACGGGGCATGAGCGGGGGGTGCGTGGGAGGGATAGAGACACAGGGGGCATGAGCGGGGGGTGGGTGGGAGGGATAGAGACACACGGGCATGCGCAAGGGGTGGGTAGGAGGGATAGAGACACACGGGGCATAAGCGGGTGGTGGGTGTGTGGGATAGAGACACACGGGGCATGAGCGGGGGGTGGGTGGGAGGGATAGAGACACACGGGCATGAGCGGGGGGTGGGTGGGAGTGATAGAGACACACGGGGCATGAGCGGTGGGTGGGAGGGATAGAGACACACGGGGCATGAGCAGGGGGTGTGTGGGAGTGATGGAGACACACAGGGCTTGAGTAGGGGGTGAGGGAAGAGACATACGGGGCATGAGCAGGGGGTTGGGGGAGGGAGAGACACACAAGGGGCATGAGCGGGGGGTGGGTGGGAGGGATAGAGACACACAGGGCATGAGTGTCGGGTGGGTGGGAGTGATAGAGACACACGGGGCATGAGCGGGGGGTGGGCGGGAGGGATAGAGACACACGGGGCATGAGCGGGGGGTGGGCGGGAGGGGATAGAGACACACGGGGCATGACCGGGGGGTGGGGGAGAGGGATAGAGACACACGGGGCATGAGCGGGGGGTGGGTGGGAGGGATAGAGACACACGGGGCATGAGCAGCGGGTGGGTGGGAGGGATAGAGACACACAGGGCATGAGCGGGGGGTGGATGGGAGGGATAGAGACACAGGGGGCATGAGCGGAGGGTGGGTGGGAGGGACCGAGACATACGGGGCATGAGCGGGGGTGGGGGGAGGGAGAGAGACACACGAGGCATGAGCGAGGGGTGAGCGGGAGGGAGAGAGACACACAGGGCATGAGCGGGGGTGGGGAGGAGGGAGAGACACACACGGGGCATGAGCGGGGGTGGGGGGGAGATAGAGAGACACGCGGGGGTGGGGGGCTGGCGGGGAGGGAGAGAGACACACGGAGCATGAGCGGGGGGGAGGGAGAGAGACACACGGGGCATGAGCGGGGGTTGGGCGGGAGGGATAGAGACACACGAGGCATGAGCGGGGGTACGGGGGAGGGAGAGAGACGCACGGGGCATGAGCTGGGGGTGGGTGGGGCAGGAGGGATAGAGACACACGGGGCATGCATGAGCGGGGGGGCGGGAGGGATAGAGACACACGGGGCATGAGCGGGGGGTGGGCGGGAGGGGATAGAGACACACGGGGCATGAGCGGGGGGTGGGAGAGAGGGATAGAGACACACGGGGCATGAGCGGGGGGTGGGTGGGAGGGATAGAGAAACAGGGGGCATGAGCGGGGGGAGGGTGGGAGGGATAGAGACACACGGGGCATGAGCGAGGGGTGGGTGGGAGGGAAAGAGACACACGGGGCATAAGCGGGTGGTGGGTGGGAGGGATAGAGACACACGGGGCATGAGCGGGGGGTGGGTGGGAGGGATAGAGACACACGGGGCATGAGCGGGGGGTGGGTGGGAGGGATAGAGACACACAGGGCATGAGCGGGGGGTGGGCGGGAGGGGATAGACACACGGGGGATGAGCGGGTGGGTGGGCGGGAGGGATAGAGACACACGGGGCATGAGCAGGGGGGGTGGGGCAGGAGGGATAGAGAGACACGGGGCATGAGCGGGGGGGCGGGAGGGATAGAGACACACGGGGCATGAGCGGGCGGTGGGCGGGAGGGGATAGAGACACACGGGGCATGAGCGGGGGGTGGGAGAGAGGGATAGAGACACACGGGGCATGAGCGGGGGGTGGGTGGGAGGGATAGAGACACACGGGGCATGAGCGGGGGGTGGGTGGGAGGGATAGAGACACACGGGGCATGAGCGGGAGGTGGGTGGGAGGGATAGAGACACAGGGGGCATGAGCGGGAGGTGGGTGGGAGGGATAGAGACACACGGGGCATGAGCAAGGGGTGGGTGGGAGGGATAGAGACACACGGGGCATAAGCGGGTGGTGGGTGTGTGGGATAGAGACACGCGGGGCATGAGCGGGGGTGGGTGGGAGGGATAGAGACACACGGGCAAGAGCGGGGGGTGGGTGGGAGTGATAGAGACACACGGGGCATGAGCGGGGGGTGGGTGGGAGGGATAGAGACACACGGGGCATGAGCAGGGGGTGGGTGGGAGTGATGGAGACACACGGGGCTTGAGTAGGGGGTGAGGGGAGAGACAAATGGGGCATGAGCAGGGGGTTGGGGGAGGGAGAGACACACAAGGGGCATGAGCGGGGGGTGGGTGGGAGGGATAGAGACACACAGGGCATGAGCGTCGGGTGGGTGGGAGTGATAGAGACACACGGGGCATGAGCGGGGGGTGGGCTGGAGGGATAGAGACACAGGGGGCATGAGCGGGGGGTGGGCGGGAGGGGATAGAGACACACGGGGCATGACCGGGGGGTGGGGGAGAGGGATAGAGACACACGGGGCATGAGCGGGGGGTGAGTGGGAGGGATAGAGACACACGGGGCATGAGCAGCGGGTGGGTGGGAGGGATAGAGACACACAGGGCATGAGCGGGGGGTGGGTGGGAGGGCTAGAGACACAGGGGGCATGAGCGGGGGGTGGGTGGGAGGGATCGAGACACACGGGGCATGAGCGGGGGTGGGTGGGAGGGATAGAGACACACGGGGAATGAGGGGGGGTGGGTGGGAGGGATAGACACACACGGGGCATGAGCGGGGGGTGGGTGGGAGGGATAGAGACACACGGGGCATGAGCAAGGGGTGGGGGGGAGGGGAGAGACACACGGGGCATGAGCGTGTGTGGGTGGGGGGGATAGAGACACACGGCATGAGCGGGGGTGGGTGGGAGGGATAGAGACACACGGGGCATGAGCGGGGGGTGGGTGGGAGGGATAGGGGCCTGAGCGGGGGGTGGGCAGGAGGGATAGAGACACTCGGGGCATGAGCGGGGGTTGGGGGGAGAGGAGAGACACACGGGGCATGAGCAGGGGGTGGGTGGGAGGGATAGAGACACACGGGGCATGAGCAGCGGGTGGGTGGGAGGGATAGAGACACACGGGGCATGAGCGGGTGTGGGTGGGGGGGATAGATACACACGGCATGAGCGGGGGTGGGTGGGAGGGAGAGAGACACACGGGGCATGAGCGGGGGGTGGGTGGGAGGGATAGGGGCCTGAGCGGGGGGTGGGCGGGAGGGATAGAGACACTCGGGGCATGAGCGGTGGGTGGGGGGAGAGGAGAGACACACGGGGCATGAGCAGGGGGTGGGTGGGAGGGATAGAGACACACGGGGCATGAGCAGCGGGTGGGTGGGAGGGATAGAGACACACGGGGCATGAGCGGGGGGGGTGGGTGGGAGGGATAGAGACACACGGGGCATGAGCAGGGGAGGGGAGAGACACACGGGGCATGAGCGGGGGGTGGGTGGGAGGGGAGAGACACACGGGGTATGAGCAGGGGGTGGGTGGGAGGGGAGAGACACACGGGGCGTGAACGGGGGGTGGGTGGGAGGGGAGAGACACATGGGGCATAAGCGGGGGGTGGGTGGGAGGGGAGAGACACACGGGGCATGAGCGGGGGGTGGGTGGGAGGGCTAGAGACACACGGGGCATGAGCGGGCAGGGGGTGGGCGGCAGGGCTAGAGACACACGGCGCATGAGCTGGGGGTGGGTGGGAATGCTAGAGACACACGGGGCATGAGCGGGGGGTGGGTCGGAGGGCTAGAGACACACAGGGCATGAGCGGGGGGTGGGTGGGAGGACTAGAGACACACGGGGCGTGAGCGGGGGGTGGGTGGGAGGACTAGAGACACAAAGGGCATGAGCAGGGGGTGGGTGAGAGGGCTAGAGACACACGGGGCATGAGCAGGGGGTGGGTGAGAGGGCTAGAGACACACGGGGCATGAGCGGGGGTGGGGAGGGGGGAGAGACACACACGGGGCATGAGCGGGGGTGGGGCGGTAGATAGAGAGACACGCGGGGGTGGGGGGCTGGCGGGGAGGGAGAGAGACACACGGGGCATGAGCGGGGGGGAGGGAGAGAGACACACGGGGCATGAGCGGGGGTTGGGCGGGAGGGATAGAGACACACGAGGCATGAGCGGGGGTACGGGGGAGGGAGAGAGACACACGGGGCATGAGCTGGGGGTGGGTGGGGCAGGAGGGATAGAGACACACGGGGCATGCATGAGCGGGGGGGCGGGAGGGATAGAGACACACGGGGCATGAGCGGGGGGTGGGCGGGAGGGGATAGACACACACGGGGCATGAGCGGGGGGTGGGAGAGAGGGATAGAGACACACGGGGCATGAGCGGGGGGTGGGTGGGAGGGATAGAGACACACGGGGCATGAGCGGGGGGTGGGTGGGAGGGATAGAGACACACGGGGCATGAGCAGGGGGTGGGTGGGAGGGATAGAGAAACAGGGGGCATGAGCGGGGGGAGGGTGGGAGGGATAGAGACACACGGGGCATGAGCGAGGGGTGGGTGGGAGGGATAGAGACACACGGGGCATAAGCGGGTGGTGGGTGGGAGGGATAGAGACACACGGGGCATGAGCGGGGGGTGGGTGGGAGGGATAGAGACACACGGGGCATGAGCGGGGGGTGGGTGGGAGGGATAGAGACACACAGGGCATGAGCGAGGGGTGGGTGGGAGGGATAGAGACACACGGGGCATAAGCGGGTGGTGGGGGGAGAGGAGAGACACACGGGGCATGAGCAGGGGGTGGGTGGGAGGGATAGAGACACACGGGGCATGAGCAGCGGGTGGGTGGGAGGGATAGAGACACACGGGGCATGAGCGGGGGGGTGGGTGGGAGGGATAGAGACACACGGGGCATGAGCAGGGGAGGGGAGAGACACACGGGGCATGAGCGGGGGGTGGGTGGGAGGGGAGAGACACACGGGGTATGAGCAGGGGGTGGGTGGGAGGGGAGAGACACACGGGGCGTGAACGGGGGGTGGGTGGGAGGGGAGAGACACATGGGGCATAAGCGGGGGGTGGGTGGTCGGGAAGAGACACACGGGGCATGAGCGGGGGGTGGGTGGGAGGGCTAGAGGCACACGGGGCATGAGCGGGCAGGGGGTGGGCGGCAGGGCTAGAGACACACGGCGCATGAGCTGGGGGTGGGTGGGAATGCTAGAGACACACGGGGCATGAGCGGGGGGTGGGTGGGAGGGCTAGAGACACACGGGGCATGAGCGGGGGGTGGCCGGGAGGGGATAGAGACACACGGGGCATGAGCGGGGGGTGGGAGAGAGGGATAGAGACACACGGGGCATGAGCGGGGGGTGGGTGGGAGGGATAGAGACACACGAGGCATGAGCGGGGGGTGGGTGGGAGGGATAGAGACACACGGGGCATGAGCAGGGGGTGGGTGGGAGGGATAGAGAAACAGGGGGCATGAGCGGGGGGAGGGTGGGAGGGATAGAGACACACGGGGCATGAGCGAGGGGTGGGTGGGAGGGATAGAGACACACGGGGCATAAGCGGGTGGTGGGTGGGAGGGATAGAGACACACGGGGCATGAGCGGGGGGTGGGTGGGAGGGATAGAGACACACGGGGCATGAGCGGGGGGTGGGTGGGAGGGATAGAGACACACAGGGCATGAGCGAGGGGTGGGTGGGTGGGAGGGATAGAGACACACAGGGCATAAGCGGGTGGTGGGGGGAGAGGAGAGACACACGGGGCATGAGCAGGGGGTGGGTGGGAGGGATAGAGACACACGGGGCATGAGCAGCGGGTGGGTGGGAGGGATAGAGACACACGGGGCATGAGCGGGGGGGTGGGTGGGAGGGATAGAGACACACGGGGCATGAGCAGGGGAGGGGAGAGACACATGGGGCATGAGCGGGGGGTGGGTGGGAGGGGAGAGACACACGGGGTATGAGCAGGGGGTGGGTGGGAGGGGAGAGACACACGGGGCGTGAACGGGGGGTGGGTGGGAGGGGAGAGACACATGGGGCATAAGCGGGGGGTGGGTGGGAGGGGATAGACACACGGGGCATGAGCGGGGGTGGGTGGGAGGGCTAGAGACACACGGGGCATGAGCGGGCAGGGGGTGGGCGGCAGGGCTAGAGACACACGGCGCATGAGCTGGGGGTGTGTGGGAATGCTAGAGACACATGGGGCATGAGCGGGGGGTGGGTGGGAGGGCTAGAGACTAGAGACACACGGGGCATGAGCGGGGGGTGGGTGGGAGGACTAGAGACACACGGGGCATGAGCGGGGGGTGGGTGGGAGGACTAGAGACACAAAGGGCATGAGCAGGGGGTGGGTGAGAGGGCTAGAGACACACGGGGCATGAGCAGGGGGTGGGTGAGAGGGCTAGAGACACACGGGGCATGAGCGGGGGTGGGGGGAGGGAGAGAGACACACGAGGCATGAGCGAGGGGTGAGCGGGAGGAAGAGAGACACACGGGGCATGAGCGGGGGTGGGGAGGAGGGAGAGACACACACGGGGCATGAGCGGGGGTGGGGGGAGATAGAGAGACACGCGGGGGTGGGGGGCTGGCGGGGGAGGGAGAGAGACACACGGGGCATGAGCGGGGGGGAGGGAGAGAGACACACGGGGCATGAGCGGGGGTTGGGCGGGAGGGATAGAGACACACGAGGCATGAGCGGGGGTACGGGGGAGGGAGAGAGACGCACGGGGCATGAGCTGGGGCTGGGTGGGGCAGGAGGGATAGAGACACACGGGGCATGCATGAGCGGGGGGGCGGGAGGGATAGAGACACACGGGGCATGAGCGGGGGGTGGGCGGGAGGGGATAGAGACACACGGGGCATGAGCGGGGGGTGGGAGAGAGGGATAGAGACACACGGGGCATGAGTGGGGGGTGGGTGGGAGGGATAGAGACACACGGGGCATGAGCGGGGGGTGGGTGGGAGGGATAGAGACACACGGGGCATGAGCAGGGGGTGGGTGGGAGGGATAGAGAAACAGGGGGCATGAGCGGGGGGAGGGTGGGAGGGATAGAGACACACGGGGCATGAGCGAGGGGTGGGTGGGAGGGATAGAGACACACGGGGCATAAGCGGGTGGTGGGTGGGAGGGATAGAGACACACGGGGCATGAGCGGGGGGTTGGGTGGGAGGGATAGAGACACACGGGGCATGAGCGGGGGGTGGGTGGAAGGGATAGAGACACACAGGGCATGAGCGGGGGGTGGGCGGGAGGGGATAGACACACGGGGGATGAGCGGGTGGGTGGGCAGGAGGGATAGAGACACACGGGGCATGAGCAGGGGGGGTGGGGCAGGAGGGATAGAGAGACACGGGGCATGAGCGGCGGGGCGGGAGGGATAGAGACACACGGGGCATGAGCGGGGGGTGGGAGAGAGGGATAGAGACACACGGGGCATGAGCGGGGGGTGGGTGGGAGGGATAGAGACACACGGGGCATGAGCGGGGGGTGGGTGGGAGGGATAGAGACACACGGGGCATGAGCGGGGGGTGGGTGGGAGGGATAGAGACACAGGGGGCATGAGCGGGGGGTGGGTGGAGGGATAGAGACACACGGGGCATGAGCAAGGGGTGGGTGGGAGGGATAGAGACACACGGGGCATAAGCGGGTGGTGGGTGTGTGGGATAGAGACACGCGGGGCATGAGCGGGGGTGGGTGGGAGGGATAGAGACACACGGGCATGAGCGGGGGGTGGGTGGGAGTGATAGAGACACACGGGGCATGAGCGGGGGGTGGGTGGGAGGGATAGAGACACACGGGGCATGAGCAGGGGGTTTGTGGGAGTGATGGAGACACACGGGGCTTGAGTAGGGGGTGAGGGGAGAGACAAACGGGGCATGAGCAGGGGGTTGGGGAGGGAGAGACACACAAGGGGCATGAGCGGGGGGTGGGTGGGAGGGATAGAGACACACAGGGCATGAGTGTCGGGTGGGTGGGAGTGATAGAGACACACGGGGCATGAGCGGGGGGTGGGCGGGAGGGATAGAGACACACGGGGCATGAGCGGGGGGTGGGCGGGAGGGGATAGAGACACACGGGGCATGACCGGGGGGTGGGGGAGAGGGATAGAGACACACGGGGCATGAGCGGGGGGTGGGTGGGAGGGATAGAGACACACGGGGCATGAGCAGCGGGTGGGTGGGGAGGGATAGAGACACACAGGGCATGAGCGGGGGGTGGGTGGGAGGGATAGAGACACAGGGGCATGAGCGGGGGGTAGGTGGGAGGGATCGAGACACACGGGGCATGAGCGGGGGGTGGGTGGGAGGGATAGAGACACACGGGGAATGAGGGGGGGTGGGTGGGAGGGATAGACACACACGGGGCATGAGCGGGGGTGGGTGTTTCGGAATAGAGACACACGGGGCATGAGCAAGGGGTGGGGGGGAGGGGAGAGACACACGGGGCATGAGCGGGTGTGGGTGGGGGGGATAGATACACACGGCATGAGCGGGGGTGGGTGGGAGGGATAGAGACACACGGGGCATGAGCGGGGGATGGGTGGGAGGGATAGGGGCCTGAGCGGGGCGTGGGCGGGAGGGATAGAGACACTCGGGGCATGAGCGGTGGGTGGGGGGAGAGGAGAGACACACGGGGCATGAGCAGCGGGTGGGTGGGAGGGATAGAGACACACGGGGCATGAGCAGCGGGTGGGTGGGAGGGATAGAGACACACGGGGCATGAGCGGGGGGGTGGGTAGGAGGGATAGAGACACACGGGGCATGAGCAGGGGAGGGGAGAGACACACGGGGCATGAGCGGGGGGTGGGTGGGAGGGGAGAGACACACGGGGTATGAGCAGGGGGTGGGTAGGAGGGGAGAGACACACGGGGCGTGAACGGGGGGTGGGTGGGAGGGGAGAGACACATGGGGCATAAGCGGGGGGTGGGTGGGAGGGGAGAGACACATGGGGCATGAGCGGGGGGTGGGTGGGAGGGCTAGAGACACACGGGGCATGAGCGGGCAGGGGTGGGCGGCAGGGCTAGAGACACACGGCGCATGAGCTGGAGTGGGTGGGAATGCTAGAGACACACGGGGCATGAGCGGGGGGTGGGTGGGAGGGCTAGAGACACACGGGGCATGAGCGGGGGGTGGGTGGGAGGACTAGAGACACACGGGGCGTGAGCGGGGGGTGGGTGGGAGGACTAGAGACACAAAGGGCATGAGCAGGGGGTGGGTGAGAGGGCTAGAGACACACGGGGCATGAGCAGGGGGTGGGTGAGAGGGCTAGAGACACACGGGGCATGAGCGGGGGTGGGGGGAGGGAGAGAGACACACGAGGCATGAGCGAGGGGTGAGCGGGAGGGAGAGAGACACACGGGGCATGAGCGGGGGGGAGGGAGAGAGACACACGGGGCATGAGCGGGGGTTGGGCGGGAGGGATAGAGACACACGAGGCATGAGCGGGGGTACGGGGGAGGGAGAGAGACGCACGGGGCATGAGCTGGGGGTGGGGAGGGGCAGGAGGGATAGAGACACACGGGGCATGCATGAGCGGGGTGGCGGGGGGGATAGAGACACACGGGGCATGAGCGGGGGGTGGGCGGGAGGGGATAGAGACACACGGGGCATGAGCGGGGGGTGGGAGAGAGGGATAGAGACACACGGGGCATGAGCGGGGGGTGGGTGGGAGGGATAGAGACACACGGGGCATGAGCGGGGGGTGGGTGGGAGGGATAGAGACACATGGGGCATGAGCAGGGGGTGGGTGGGAGGGATAGAGAAACAGGGGGCATGAGCGGGGGGAGGGTGGAAGGGATAGAGACACACGGGGCATGAGCGAGGGGTGGGTGGGAGGGATAGAGACACACGGGGCATAAGCGGGTGATGGGTGGGAGGGATAGAGACACAAGGGGCATGAGCGGGGGGTGGGTGGGAGGGATAGAGACACACGGGGCATGAGCAGGGGGTGGGTGGGTGGGATGGATAGAGACACACAGGGCATGAGCGAGGGGTGGGTGGGAGGGATAGAGACACACGGGGCATAAGCGGGTGGTGGGGGGAGAGGAGAGACACACGGGGCATGAGCAGGGGGTGGGTGGGAGGGATAGAGACACACGGGGCATGAGCAGCGGGTGGGTGGGAGGGATAGAGACACACGGGGCATGAGCGGGGGGGTGGGTGGGAGGGATAGAGACACACGAGGCATGAGCAGGGGAGGGGAGAGACACACGGGGCATGAGCGGGGGGTGGGTGGGAGGGGAGAGACACACGGGGTATGAGCAGGGGGTGGGTGGGAGGGGAGAGATACACAGGGCGTGAACGGGGGGTGGGTGGGAGGGGAGAGACACATGGGGCATAAGCGGGGGGTGGGTGGGAGGGGAGAGACACACGGGGCATGAGCGGGCAGGGGGTGGGCGGCAGGGCTAGAGACACACGGGGCATGAGCGGGGGGTGGGTGGGAGGGCTAGAGACACACGGGGCATGAGCGGGGGTGGGTGGGAGGGCTAGAGACACACGGGGCATGAGCGGGGGGTGGGTGGGAGGACTAGAGACACACGGGGCGTGAGCGGGGGGTGGGTGGGAGGACTAGAGACACAAAGGGCATGAGCAGGGGGTGGGTGAGAGGGCTAGAGACACACGGGGCATGAGCAGGGGGTGGGTGAGAGGGCTAGAGACACACGGGGCATGAGCGGGGGTGGGGGGAGGGAGAGAGACACACGAGGCATGAGCGAGGGGTGAGCGGGAGGGAGAGAGACACACGGGGCATGAGCGGGGGTGGGGAGGAGGGAGAGACACACACGGGGCATGAGCGGGGGTGGGGGGGAGATAGAGAGACACGCGTGGGTGGGGGGCTGGCGGGGAGGGAGAGAGACACACGGGGCATGAGCGGGGGGGAGGGAGAGAGACACACGGGGCATGAGCGGGGGTTGGGCGGGAGGGATAGAGACACACGAGGCATGAGCGGGGGTACAGGGGAGGGAGAGAGACGCACGGGGCATGAGCTGGGGGTGGGTGGGGCAGGAGGGATAGAGACACACGGGGCATGCATGAGCGGGGGGGCCGGAGGGATAGACACACACGGGGCATGAGCGGGGGGTGGGCGGGAGGTGATAGAGACACACGGGGCATGAGCGGGGGGTGAGAGAGAGGGATAGAGACACACGGGGCATGAGCGGGGGGTGGGTGGGAGGGATAGAGACACACGGGGCATGAGCGGGGGGTGGGTGGGAGGGATAGAGACACACGGGGCATGAGCAGGGGGTGGGTGGGAGGGATAGAGAAACAGGAGGCATGAGCTGAGCGGGGGGAGGGTGGGAGGGATAGAGACACACGGGGCATGAGCGAGGGGTGGGTGGGAGGGATAGAGACACACGGGGCATAAGCGGGTGGTGGATGGGAGTGATAGAGACACACGGGGCATGAGCGGGGGGTGGGCGGGAGGGATAGAGACACAGGGGGCATGAGCGGGGGGTGGGCGGGAGGGGATAGAGACACACGGGGCATGACCGGGGGGTGGGCGGGAGGGATAGAGACACACGGGGCATGAGCAGGGGGTGGGTGGGAGGGATAGAGACACAAGGGGCATGAGCGGGGGGTGGGTGGGAGGGATAGAGACACAGGGGGCATGAGCGGGGGGTGGGTGGGAGGGATAGAGACACACAGGGCATGAGCGAGGGGTGCGTGGGAGGGATAGAGACACACGGGGCATAAGCGGGTGGTGGGGGGAGAGGAGAGACACACGGGGCATGAGCAGGGGGTGGGTGGGAGGGATAGAGACACACGGGGCATGAGCAGCGGGTGGGTGGGAGGGATAGAGACACACGGGGCATGAGCGGGGGGGTGGGTGGGAGGGATAGAGACACACGGGGCATGAGCAGGGGAGGGGAGAGACACACGGGGCATGAGCGGGGGGTGGGTGGGAGGGGAGAGACACACGGGGTATGAGCAGGGGGTGGGTGGGAGGGGAGAGACACACGGGGCGTGAACGGGGGGTGGGTGGGAGGGGAGAGACACATGGGGCATAAGCGGGGGGTGGGTGGGAGGGCTAGAGACACACGGGGCATGAGCGGGGGGTGGGTGGGAGGACTAGAGACACACGGGGCGTGAGCGGGGGGTGGGTGGGAGGACTAGAGACACAAAGGGCATGAGCAGGGGGTGGGTGAGAGGGCTAGAGACACACGGGGCATGAGCAGGGGGTGGGTGAGAGGGCTAGAGACACACGGGGCATGAGCGGGGGTGGGGGGAGGGAGAGAGACACACAAGGCATGAGCGAGGGGTGAGCGGGAGGGAGAGAGACACACGGGGCATGAGCGGGGGTGGGGAGGAGGGAGAGACACACACGGGGCATGAGCGGGGGTGGGGGGGAGATAGAGAGACACGCGGGGGTGGGGGGCTGGCGGGGAGGGAGAGAGACACACGGGGCATGAGCGGGGGGAGGGAGAGAGACACACGGGGCATGAGCGGGGGTTGGGCGGGAGGGATAGAGACACACGAGGCATGAGCGGGGGTACGGGGGAGGGAGAGAGACGCACAGGGCATGAGCTGGGGGTGGGTGGGGCAGGAGGGATAGAGACACACGGGGCATGCATGAGCGGGGGGGCGGGAGGGATAGAGACACACGGGGCATGAGCGGGGGGTGGGGGGGAGGTGATAGAGACACACGGGGCATGAGCGGGGGGTGGGAGAGAGGGATAGCGACACACGGGGCATGAGCGGGGGGTGGGTGGGAGGGATAGAGACACACGGGGCATGAGCGGGGGGTGGGTGGGAGGGATAGAGACACACGGGGCATGAGCAGGGGGTGGGTGGGAGGGATAGAGAAACAGGGGGCATGAGCTGAGCGGGGGGAGGGTGGGAGGGATAGAGACACACGGGGCATGAGCGAGGGGTGGGTGGGAGGGATAGAGACACACGGGGCATAAGCGGGTGGTGGGTGGGAGGGATAGAGACACACGGGGCATGAGCGGGGGGTGGGTGGGAGGGATAGAGACACACGGGGCATGAGCGGGGGGTGGGAGAGAGGGATAGCGACACACGGGGCATGAGCGGGGGGTGGGTGGGAGGGATAGAGACACACGGGGCATGAGCGGGGGGTGGGTGGGAGGGATAGAGACACACGGGGCATGAGCAGGGGGTGGGTGGGAGGGATAGAGAAACAGGGGGCATGAGCTGAGCGGGGGGAGGGTGGGAGGGATAGAGACACACGGGGCATGAGCGAGGGGTGGGTGGGAGGGGAGAGACACATGGGGCATAAGCGGGGGGTGGGTGGGAGGGCTAGAGACACACGGGGCATGAGCGGGGGGTGGGTGGGAGGACTAGAGACACACGGGGCGTGAGCGGGGGGTGGGTGGGAGGACTAGAGACACAAAGGGCATGAGCAGGGGGTGGGTGAGAGGGCTAGAGACACACGGGGCATGAGCAGGGGGTGGGTGAGAGGGCTAGAGACACACGGGGCATGAGCGGGGGTGGGGGGAGGGAGAGAGACACACAAGGCATGAGCGAGGGGTGAGCGGGAGGGAGAGAGACACACGGGGCATGAGCGGGGGTGGGGAGGAGGGAGAGACACACACGGGGCATGAGCGGGGGTGGGGGGGAGATAGAGAGACACGCGGGGGTGGGGGGCTGGCGGGGAGGGAGAGAGACACACGGGGCATGAGCGGGGGGAGGGAGAGAGACACACGGGGCATGAGCGGGGGTTGGGCGGGAGGGATAGAGACACACGAGGCATGAGCGGGGGTACGGGGGAGGGAGAGAGACGCACAGGGCATGAGCTGGGGGTGGGTGGGGCAGGAGGGATAGAGACACACGGGGCATGCATGAGCGGGGGGGCGGGAGGGATAGAGACACACGGGGCATGAGCGGGGGGTGGGGGGGAGGTGATAGAGACACACTGGGCATGAGCGGGGGGTGGGAGAGAGGGATAGCGACACACGGGGCATGAGCGGGGGGTGGGTGGGAGGGATAGAGACACACGGGGCATGAGCGGGGGGTGGGTGGGAGGGATAGAGACACACGGGGCATCAGCAGGGGGTGGGTGGGAGGGATAGAGAAACAGGGGGCATGAGCTGAGCGGGGGGAGGGTGGGAGGGATAGAGACACACGGGGCATGAGCGAGGGGTGGGTGGGAGGGATAGAGACACACGGGGCATAAGCGGGTGGTGGGTGGGAGGGATAGAGACACACGGGGCATGAGCGGGGGGTGGGTGGGAGGGATAGAGACACACGGGGCATGAGCGGGGGGTGGGAGAGAGGGATAGCGACACACGGGGCATGAGCGGGGGGTGGGTGGGAGGGATAGAGACACACGGGGCATGAGCGGGGGGTGGGTGGGAGGGATAGAGACACACGGGGCATGAGCAGGGGGTGGGTGGGAGGGATAGAGAAACAGGGGGCATGAGCTGAGCGGGGGGAGGGTGGGAGGGATAGAGACACACGGGGCATGAGCGAGGGGTGGGTGGGAGGGATAGAGACACACGGGGCATAAGCGGGTGGTGGGTGGGAGGGATAGAGACACACGGGGCATGAGCAAGGGGTGGGGTGGAGGGGAGAGACACACAGGGCATGAGCGTGTGTGGGTGGGGGGGATAGAGACACACGCCATGAGCGGGGTGGGTGGGAGGGATAGAGACACACGGGGCATGAGCGGGGGGTGGGTGGGAGGGATAGGGGCCTGAGCGGGGGGTGGGCGGGAGGGATAGAGACACTCGGGGCGTGAGCGGGGGTTGGGGGGAGAGGAGAGACACACGGGGCATGAGCAGGGGGTGGGTGGGAGGGATAGAGACACACGGGGCATGAGCAGCGGGTGGGTGGGAGGGATAGAGACACGGGGCATGAGCGGGGGGGTGGGTGGGAGGGATAGAGACACACGGGGCATGAGCAGGGGAGGGGAGAGACACACGGGGCATGAGCGGGGGGTGGGTGGGAGGGAAGAGACACACGGGGCATGAGCAGGGGGTGGGTGGGAGGGGAGAGTCACACGGGGCGTGAACGGGGGGTGGGTGGGAGGGGAGAGACAAATGGGGCATAAGCGGGGGGTGGGTGGGAGGGGAGAGACACACGGGGCATGAGCGGGGGGTGGGTGGGAGGGCTAGAGACACACGGGGCATGAGCGGGCAGGGGGTGGGTGGCAGGGCTAGAGACACACGGCGCATGATCTGGGGGTGGGTGGGAATGCTAGAGACACACGGGGCATGAGCGGGGGGTGGGTGGGAGGGCTAGAGACACACAGGGCATGAGCGGGGTGTGGGTGGGAGGACTAGAGACACACGGGGCATGAGCGGGGGGTGGGTGGGAGGACTAGAGACACAAGGGGCATGAGCAGGGGGTGGGTGAGAGGGCTAGAGACACACGGGGCATGAGCAGGGGGTGGGTGAGAGGGCTAGAGACACACGGGGCATGAGCGGGGGTGGGGGGAGGGAGAGAGACACACTAGGCATGAGCGAGGGGTGAGCGGGAGGGAGAGAGACACACGGGGCATGAGCGGGGGTGGGGAGGAGGGAGAGACACACACGGGGCATGAGCGGGGGTGGGGGGGAGATAGAGAGACACGCGGGGGTGGGGGGCTGGCGGGGAGGGAGAGAGACACACGGGGCATGAGCGGGGGGGAGGGAGAGAGACACACGGGGCATGAGCGGGGGTTGGGCGGGAGGGATAGAGACACACGAGGCATGAGCGGGGGCACGGGGGAGGGAGAGAGACACACGGGGCATCAGCTGGGGGTGGGTGGGAGGGATAGAGACGCACTGGGCATGAGCGGGAGGTGGGTGGGAGGGATAGAGACACACGGGGCATGAGCGGGGGGTGGGAGGGAGGGATAGAGACACACAGGGCATGAGCGGGGGGTGGGTGGGAGGGATAGCGACACACAGGGCATGAGCGGGGGGTGGGTGGGAGGGATAGAGACAGACGGGGCAGGAGCGGGGGGTGGGTTTGAGGGGAGAGACACATGGGGCATGAGCAGGGGGTGGGAGGGGAGAGACACACGGGGCATGAGCAGGGGGTGGGTGGGAGGGGAGAGACAAATGGGGCATGAGCGAGGGGTGGGGTGGAGGGCTAGGGGCATTAGCGGGGGGTGGGTGGGAGGGCTAGAGACTCACGGGGCATGAGCGGGGGGTGAGCGGGAGGGATAGAGACACACGGGGCATGAGCAGGGGGGTGGGTGGGAGGGATAGAGACACACGGGGCATGAGCAGGGGGTGCGTGGGAGGGATAGAGACACACGGGGCATGAGTGGGGCGTGGGTGGGAGGGCCAGGGGCATGAGCGGGGGGAGGTTGGGAGGGCTAGAGACACACGGGGCATGAGTATGGGGTAAGGGGAGAGACACACGGGGCATGAGCAGGGGGTGGGGGGAGGGATAGACACACAAGGGGCATGAGCGGGGGGTGGGTGGGAGGGATAGAGACACACAGGGCATGAGCGGGGCGTGGGTGGGAGTGATGGAGACACACGGGACATGAGTAGGGGGTGGGGGGAGGGAGAGACACTTAAGGGGCATGAGCGGGGGATGGGTGGGAGGGATAGAAACACACGGGGCATGAGCGGGGGGTGGGTGGGAGGTATAGAGACAAACGGGGCATGAGCGGGGGGTGGGTGGGAGGGCTAGGGGCATGAGTGGGGGGTGGGTGGGAGTGCTAGAGATACACGGGGCATGAGTAGGGGGTGAGGGGAGAGACACAGGGGGCATGAGCGGGGGTGGGGGGAGGGAGAGACACACACAGGGCACGAGCGGGGGTGGAGGGGAGGGAGAGACACACACGGGGCATGAGCTGGGGGTGGGGGGAGGGAGAGACACACGGGGCATGAGCGGGGGATGTGCGGGAGGGATAGAGACACACGGGGCGTGAGCGGGGGTGGGGGAAGGGATAGAGACACACGGGGCTTGAGCGGGGGGTGGGCGAGAGGGATAGAGACACACGGGGCATGAGCGGGGGGTGGGCGGGAGGGATAGAGACACACGGGGCATGAGCGGGGGTGGGGGGAGGGAGAGAGACACACAGGGCATGAGCGGGGGTGGGTGGGAGGGCTAGGGGCATGAGTGGGGGGTGGGTGGGAGTGCTAGAGATACACGGGGCATGAGTAGGGGGTGAGGGGAGAGACACAGGGGGCATGAGCGGGGGTGGGGGGAGGGAGAGACACACACAGGGCACGAGCGGGGGTGGAGGGGAGGGAGAGACACACACGGGGCATGAGCTGGGGGTGGGTGGGAGGTATAGAGACAAACGGGGCATGAGCGGGGGGTGGGTGGGAGGGCTAGGGGCATGAGTGGGGGGTGGGTGGGAGTGCTAGAGATACACGGGGCATGAGTAGGGGGTGAGGGGAGAGACACAGGGGGCATGAGCGGGGGTGGGGGGAGGGAGAGACACACACAGGGCACGAGCGGGGGTGGAGGGGAGGGAGAGACACACACGGGGCATGAGCTGGGGGTGGGGGGAGGGAGAGACACACGGGGCATGAGCGGGGGATGAGCGGGAGGGATAGAGACACACGGGGCGTGAGCGGGGGTGGGGGAAGGGATAGAGACACACGGGGCTTGAGCGGGGGGTGGGCGAGAGGGATAGAGACACACGGGGCATGAGCGGGGGGTGGGCGGGAGGGATAGAGACACACGGGGCATGAGCGGGGGTGGGGGGAGGGAGAGAGACACACAGGGCATGAGCGGGGGTTGGGGGGAGGGAGAGAGACACACGGGGCATGAGCGGGGGGTGGGTGGGAGGGGAGAGACAAACGGTGGATGAGCGGGGGGTGGGTGGGAGGGCAGAGACAAACGGGGCATGAGCGGGGGGTGGGTGGGAGGGCTAGGGCCATGAGCGGGGGGTGGGTGGGAGGGCTAGAGACACACGGGGCATGAGTAGGGGGTGAGGGGAGAGACACACACGGGGCATGAGCGGGGGGTGGGTGGGAGGGATAGAGACACACGGGGCATGAGCAGGGGGTGGGTGGGAGGGATAGAGAAACAGGGGGCATGAGCTGAGCGGGGGGAGGGTGGGAGGGATAGAGACACACGGGGCATGAGCGAGGGGTGGGTGGGAGGGATAGAGACACACGGGGCATAAGCGGGTGGTGGGTGGGAGGGATAGAGACACATGGGGCATGAGCGGGGGGTGGGTGGGAGGGATAGAGACACACGGGGCATGAGCGGGGGGTGGGTGGGAGGGATAGAGACACACAGGGCATGAGCGGGGGGTGGGCGGGAGGGGATAGACACACGGGGGATGAGCGGGTGGGTGGGCAGGAGGGATAGAGACACACGGGGCATGAGCAGGGGGGGTGGGGCAGGAGGGATAGAGAGACACGGGGCATGAGCGGGGGGGCGGGAGGGATAGAGACACACGGGGCATGAGCGGGCGGTGGGCGGGAGGGGATAGAGACACACGGGGCATGAGCGGGGGGTGGGAGAGAGGGATAGAGACACACGGGGCATGAGCGGGGGGTGGGTGGGAGGGATAGAGACACACGGGGCATGAGCGGGGGGTGGGTGGGAGGGATAGAGACACATGGGGCATGAGCGGGGGGTGGGTGGGAGGGATAGAGACACAGGGGGCATGAGCAAGGGGTGGGTGGGAGGGATAGAGACACACGGGGCATAAGCGGGTGGTGGGTGTGTGGGATAGAGACACGCGGGGCATGAGCGGGGGTGGGTGGGAGGGATATAGACACACGGGCATGAGCGGGGGGTGGGTGGGAGTGATAGAGACACATGGGGCATGAGCGGGGGGTGGGTGGGAGGGATAGAGACACACGGGGCATGAGCAGGGGGTGGGTGGGAGTGATGGAGACACACGGGGCTTGAGTAGGGGGTGAGGAGAGAGAAAAACGGGGCATGAGCAGGGGGTTGGGGGAGGGAGAGACACACAAGGGGCATGAGCGGGGGGTGGGTGGGAGGGATAGAGACACACAGGGCATGAGCGTCGGGTGGGTGGGAGTGATAGAGACACACGGGGCATGAGCGGGGGGTGGGCGGGGGGGATAGAGACACAGGGGGCATGAGCGGGGGGTGGGCGGGAGGGGATAGAGACACACGGGGCATGACCGGGGGGTGGGGGAGAGGGATAGAGACACACGGGGCATGAGCGGGGGGTGAGTGGGAGGGATAGAGACACACGGGGCATGAGCAGCGGGTGGGTGGGAGGGATAGAGACACACAGGGCATGAGCGGGGGGTGGGTGGGAGGGCTAGAGACACAGGGGGCATGAGCGGGGGGGTGGGAGGGATTGAGACACACGGGGCATGAGCGGGGGGTGGGTGGGAGGGATAGAGACACACGGGGAATGAGGGGGGGTGGGTGGGAGGGATAGACACACACAGGGCATGAGCGGGGGGTGGGTGGGAGGGATAGAGACACACGGGGCATGAGCAAGGGGTGGGGGGGAGGGGAGAGACACACGGGGCATGAGCGTGTGTGGGTGGGGGGGATAGAGACACACGCCATGAGCGGGGGTGGGTGGGAGGGATAGAGACACACGGGGCATGAGCGGGGGGTGGGTGGGAGGGATAGGGGCCTGAGCGGGGGGTGGGCGGGAGGGATAGAGACACTCGGGGCGTGAGCGGGGGTTGGGGGGAGAGGAGAGACACACGGGGCATGAGCAGGGGGTGGGTGGGAGGGATAGAGACACACGGGGCATGAGCAGCGGGTGGGTGGGAGGGATAGAGACACACGGGGCATGAGCGGGGGGGTGGGTGGGAGGGATAGAGACACACGGGGCATGAGCAGGGGAGGGGAGAGACACACGGGGCATGAGCGGGGGGTGGGTGGGAGGGAAGAGACACACGGGGCATGAGCAGGGGGTGGGTGGGAGGGGAGAGTCACACGGGGCGTGAACGGGGGGTGGGTGGGAGGGGAGAGACAAATGGGGCATAAGCGGGGGGTGGGTGGGAGGGGAGAGACACACGGGGCATGAGCGGGGGTGGGTGGGAGGGCTAGAGACACACGGGGCATGAGCGGGCAGGGGGTGGGTGGCAGGGCTAGAGACACACGGCGCATGATCTGGGGGTGGGTGGGAATGCTAGAGACACACGGGGCATGAGCGGGGGGTGGGTGGGAGGGCTAGAGACACACGGGGCATGAGCGGGGTGTGGGTGGGAGGACTAGAGACACACGGGGCATGAGCGGGGGGTGGGTGGGAGGACTAGAGACACAAGGGGCATGAGCAGGGGGTGGGTGAGAGGGCTAGAGACACACGGGGCATGAGCAGGGGGTGGGTGAGAGGGCTAGAGACACACGGGGCATGAGCGGGGGTGGGGGGAGGGAGAGAGACACACTAGGCATGAGCGAGGGGTGAGCGGGAGGGAGAGAGACACACGGGGCATGAGCGGGGGTGGGGAGGAGGGAGAGACACACACGGGGCATGAGCGGGGGTGGGGGGGAGATAGAGAGACACGCGGGGGTGGGGGGCTGGCGGGGAGGGAGAGAGACACACGGGGCATGAGCGGGGGGGAGGGAGAGAGACACACGGGGCATGAGCGGGGGTTGGGCGGGAGGGATAGAGACACACGAGGCATGAGCGGGGGCACGGGGGAGGGAGAGAGACACACGGGGCATGAGCTGGGGGTGGGTGGGAGGGATAGAGACGCACTGGGCATGAGCGGGAGGTGGGTGGGAGGGATAGAGACACACGGGGCATGAGCGGGGGGTGGGAGGGAGGGATAGAGACACACAGGGCATGAGCGGGGGGTGGGTGGGAGGGATAGCGACACACAGGGCATGAGCGGGGGGTGGGTGGGAGGGATAGAGACAGACGGGGCAGGAGCGGGGGGTGGGTTTGAGGGGAGAGACACATGGGGCATGAGCAGGGGGTGGGAGGGGAGAGACACACGGGGCATGAGCAGGGGGTGGGTGGGAGGGGAGAGACAAATGGGGCATGAGCGAGGGGTGGGGTGGAGGGCTAGGGGCATTAGCGGGGGGTGGGTGGGAGGGCTAGAGACTCACGGGGCATGAGCGGGGGGTGAGCGGGAGGGATAGAGACACACGGGGCATGAGCAGGGGGGTGGGTGGGAGGGATAGAGACACACGGGGCATGAGCAGGGGGTGCGTGGGAGGGATAGAGACACACGGGGCATGAGTGGGGCGTGGGTGGGAGGGCCAGGGGCATGAGCGGGGGGAGGTTGGGAGGGCTAGAGACACACGGGGCATGAGTATGGGGTAAGGGGAGAGACACACGGGGCATGAGCAGGGGGTGGGGGGAGGGATAGACACACAAGGGGCATGAGCGGGGGTGGGTGGGAGGGATAGAGACACACAGGGCATGAGCGGGGCGTGGGTGGGAGTGATGGAGACACACGGGACATGAGTAGGGGGTGGGGGGAGGGAGAGACACTCAAGGGGCATGAGCGGGGGATGGGTGGGAGGGATAGAAACACACGGGGCATGAGCGGGGGGTGGGTGGGAGGTATAGAGACAAACGGGGCATGAGCGGGGGGTGGGTGGGAGGGCTAGGGGCATGAGTGGGGGGTGGGTGGGAGTGCTAGAGATACACGGGGCAAGAGTAGGGGGTGAGGGGAGAGACACAGGGGGCATGAGCGGGGGTGGGGGGAGGGAGAGACACACACAGGGCACGAGCGGGGGTGGAGGGGAGGGAGAGACACACACGGGGCATGAGCTGGGGGTGGGGGGAGGGAGAGACACACGGGGCATGAGCGGGGGATGAGCGGGAGGGATAGAGACACACGGGGCGTGAGCGGGGGTGGGGGAAGGGATAGAGACACAGGGGGCTTGAGCGGGGGGTGGGCGAGAGGGATAGAGACACACGGGGCATGAGCGGGGGGTGGGCGGGAGGGATAGAGACACACGGGGCATGAGCGGGGGTGGGGGGAGGGAGAGAGACACACAGGGCATGAGCGGGGGTGGGGGGGAGGGAGAGAGACACACGGGGCATGAGCGGGGGGTGGGTGGGAGGGGACAGACAAACGGTGGATGAGCGGGGGGTGGGTGGGAGGGCAGAGACAAACGGGGCATGAGCGGGGGGTGGGTGGGAGGGCTAGGGCCATGAGCGGGGGGTGGGTGGTAGGGCTAGAGACACACGGGGCATGAGTAGGGGGTGAGGGGAGAGACACACACGGGGCATGAGCAGGGGGTGGGGGGAGGGAGAGAGAGACACGGGGCATGAGCGGGGGGTGGGTGGGAGGGCTAGAGTCACACAGGCCATGAGCGGGGGGTGGGTGCGAGGGCTAGAGACACACGGGGCATGAGCGGGGGGGGCGGGAGGGATAGAGACACACGGGGCATGAGCGGGGGGTGGGCGGGAGGGATAGAGACACACGGGGCATGAGTGGGGGTGGGGGGAGGGAGAGAGACACACGGGGCATGAGCGGGGGTGGGGGGGAGGGAGAGAGACACATGGGGCATGAGCGGGGGTGGGGGGGAGGTAGAGAGACCCACGGGGCATGAGTAGGGGGTGAGGGGAGAGACACACACGGGGCATGAACAGGGGGTGGGGGGGAGGGAGAGACACACACGGGGCATGAGCGGGGGGTGGGTGGGAGGGCTAGAGACACACAGGGCTTGACCGGGGGGTGGGAGGGCTAGAGACACACGGGGCATGAGCGGAGGGTAGGAGGGCTAGAGACACACGGGGCATGAGCGGGGGGTGGGTGGGAGGGCTAGAGACACACGGGGCATGAGCAGGGGTGGTGGGGAGGGAGAGAGACACACGGGGCATGAGCGGGGGTGGGGGGAGTGAGAGAGACACATGGGGCATGGGTGGGGGGGAGGGAGAGAGACACACGGGGCATGAGCGGGGGGTGGGCAGGAGGGATAGAGACACACGGGGCATGAGCGGGGGTGGGGGGAGGGAGAGACACACGGGGCATGAGCGGGGGTGGGGGGGAAGGAGAGACACACACAGGGTATGAGCGGGGGTGTGGGGGAAGACACACACGGGGTATGAGCGGGGGGTGGGCAGGAGACATAGAGACATACGGGGCATGAGCGGGGGGTGGGCGGGAGGGATAGAGACACACGGGGCATGAGCGGGGGGTTTGGGGGACAAACCAAAACACGGACATGCGTTTGTGCGGCAGATCCCGCTCCTCGGCCCTCCGCTGGCCACTGACACGGGGCATGAGCGGGGGTGGGGGGAGGGAGAGAGACACACGGGGCATGAGCGGGGGTGGGGCGAAGGGAGAGAGACACACGGGGCATGAGCAGGGGTGGGGGGGAGGGAGATAGACACACGGGCCATGAGCGAGGGTGGGGGGAGAGAGACACACGGGGCATGAGCGGGGGTGGGGGGTAGGGAGAGAGACACACGGGGCATGAGCGGGGGGTGGGCGGGAGGGATAGGGACACATGGGGCATGAGCGGGGGTGGGGGAGAGTGAGAGGCACACACGGGGAATGAGCGGGGGGTGGGCGGGAGGGATAGAGACACACGGGGCATGAGCAGGGGTTGGGGGGGACAGAAAGGACACACGGGGCATGAGCGGGGGTGGGGGAGACAGAAAGGACACACGGGGCATGAGCTGGGGATGGGGCAGACACGGGCATGAGCGGGGGTGGGAGGAACAAGAGACAGACACGCTCCTGCTGACCTGACAAAGCCTCTCATGCGGCAAAGAAAGAGGGCGGGCGTCTCTGAAGCCACACGCACTGCACGCTTTCACCGCATCCAATGAGAGAGCACGTCAGATGTCCGCGGACATCTCGCAAGCTGCTGGCCCAATCACCGTCCTGTCCGCGGAGCGAACAGGGAAGTCCATCCGCGGACCGAACACAGATATCACTAATTTTTTTTTACCTACATTTTGGTCATTTTTAAAAAAACTACTGGACGGATTTTCACCAAATTTGCAAAAGCACACTTTTGGGACCAAGCCGCTGCTCCTGGTCCAAATTTCGGGAAAATCCGTCCAGCGGTTTGGGCTGTAGACGTGAGCAAAACATTTTTCCCATTCAGTCTATGGGAAAAATTTAAGTTTTGGGACCCCCCTATAACTTTGCCCCCCCTGGATGAATCCTCACCAAACTTTGCAAAAAAATTCAGAGTGGACCAAATACTTTTTTTGCAAAGTTTGGTCAGGATTCGTCCAGGGAGATCGAAGTTATAAGCCGCCCAAAAAGTGTTCTTCCTATGGAAACAGCAACTTAACCATAACTACACGGCCACTACCGTGGCCACGTAATATATCACAGCAAAAAAAACTTTGTTGAAGGGACGTTATGGTTAAGTTGCCCTACGAAAAACCTGTGCACTTCACTAAAAAGAAAATGTTCAGCCTCCCCATTATGATTCAAATTAAAACCGAAAATCCGCTGAAATTCGCCAGTTATGGCAGAATGAGCCCCCATACTTGCCATCACCACTGTGCACTGCTAACAGTCACACCCAGAACATGAAAGATGTACTCAAATGTAACTGATGACATCACTGACCACATCACATGTTTAACCCCTTCAGTGCTTTAAATGGAGTAAGAAATTGAGGGGGGGCCCTCGTTTGGGGGCGTGGCTTCCATTGTGGGCGTGGCCTAAAACGTGCACAAATCATTGTAAGGTGCGCAAACAAATATATAAATGTATGTGAGCATTTATATATTTGTATGCGCACTACTATGGTTTGTGTACCTTTCAAGCCTTATAAACATACCAATGTTACGTATTTCTAGGTTTATAAAAAGGTGGCTTGAAAAGTGCACAAACCATAGTAATTTACGCACACTTGTGTGCTTACCTTACTATGGTTTGTGCACTTTTCAAGCCACCTTTTATAAGCATAGACATTTATAACATATTTCATAACATAAACAATTCAAGGCATCTTTTATAAAGCGTTGAGGACGGACAAAACCTGAGGTGGCTTTGTCCATCGACAAAGCTTTATAAAAGATGCCTTGAATTGTGCACGTTTCAAGCGGTCTTTTATAAACATAGAAATATTTCTACGTTTATAAAAGATGGCTTGAAACGTATACAATTCAAGGCATCTTTTATAAAGCTTTGCCAACGGAGATAGACGCCTCGGGCTCTGTGATCCATCTGCTCTGAGCAGATAGATCACAGAGCCCGAGGCACCTTTCACCCTCTGCGAACCTGTGGGCTCCGTGATCTAATCTGCATATTAGATCATGGAGTCCGCAGGTTCGCTGAGGGTCAGTGACCTGGCGAGGGCAAACAAAGGAACTGTAACTCCCCTGATGACCCTCAGATGAGGGGTCATCAGGGAAGTTACAGTGACTGACAGAAGTGCCAGCCAGCCTCAGCGACGCTGTGCCTGGCTGGCACTTCTGTCAGCTCGCCTGAAATTAAACTGGCGGGCGCATCTCCCGTCGCGGCTGCGGCGGGATAATGCATCCTGCCAATGTTGTGTGGGATGGGGGGCCCCGGCAGGGCCCCGGCTCAGTCCCACTTTTTGGAGACTGCCGGGGCCCGGACCCAGCAGGCCCCTGCCCACTTTAAGCACTGAGCCCCTTTGTTTTCGTTCACTGCTCTATACATATATGTAAATTCAGTAAAAAAAATGTGTTAAAGGGATGTTATACTTCACAGTGAAACCAAAAAACACTGCACATTCCCCCATTATCGTAAGCTCAGCAGCCATAACTCACAGCATCTACATGCATTGCTAAGACTAAGACCCAGGACATCAAAGATGACATCACTCATATCATTGATGACATCACTGATGACATCACATGTGAAAATAATGTTGACGAAAAGTCCCTACCTACAAGGGGTTCTTTCTGTTATGTTGGTAGCAAGCAAGATGTCAGGGGTGATTGTGTAATGTTAAATATGTAATAACTAGCTAACAATTCAAGACTTAATACACACTTGTACTAGTACAAACAATACATATGAAGACCCAATGCATACAAATCAAAGGCAAATACGGGGACACTCAAGTAAGGAAGAAAGAAACAGAATCATCAGAAAGTTTATCTTCATGTATACAAATTAATTGTGAGTTTGAGGCCTTCTATTGCCCCATGCATATGCATCATGAGCTCAGACCAGACCCTAAGGAAAGTACTTTAAGAACACACAACAAGGTTACCGTTTTGATATACAGCACCTTTTCAATGTTTATATTGTGATTGTCAGTGAATAAAACCACCTTGCCTAGATTTTGCAATGCACCAAAATAAGTAAGGCAGACATGTGATGTCATCAGTGATGTCATCAATGATATTTGTGATGTCATCTTTGATGTCCTGGATGTTAGTCTTAGCAATGCACGTAGATGCTGCGAGTTATGGCTGCTGAGCTTACCATAATGGGGGAATGTGCAGTGTTTTTTGTTTCACTGTGAAGTATAACATCCCTTTAACAAAGTTTTTTTACTGAATTTGCATATATATAGAGAGAAGGGAATGGAAACAAAGGGGCTAAACATGTGATGTGGTCAGTGATGTCACCAGTTACATTTGAGATACATCTTTCATGTTCTGGGTGTGACTGTTAGCAGTGCACAGTGGTGATGGCAAGTATGGGGGCTCAGTCTGCCATAATTGGCGAATTTCAGGGTTTTTTCAGTTTTAGTTTGAACCATAATGGGGAGGGCGAACATTTTTTTTTTAGTGAAGTGCACAGGTTTTTTGTAGGGCAACTTAACCATAACGTCCCCTCAACAAAGTTTTTTTGTAATGAATTTTACAGGTTTTTGGGAGAGCAACGTAACCATAACATCCCTTTAACAAAGTTTTTTTAACTGAATGCCATAGGTTTTTAGTATTGTAAATACATCATAACAGTACGTTAACAAAAATATTGTACTATATTTATTAGGGTTCTAATAGTAACACATAAGCATACCACTGTAAAGGAACATTTGAAGTAACTGCCCACCTTCCGAAGAATTCCACATTATCATATGCTGGCGCACAGCATGGGGGCATGTTCGAAAAGTCATACGCACTTCACAATGACATGTGTAACTGGGTGATAGTGGAGAAGTACATTGTATATTCTTGTACGAACTTGAAAATTGAACATTTCCGGCACAGAACTCCACAAGGCAAGCGTGCAACACAATATAAGCAAGAGTGTATACCAATGTATCTGGATCATTAACCCCCATTCCTCCCCAAAGAGTGAGGGATGAATGCCTTAAGCAATCGAGATTTTACAGCAGCAACCCGTGCTACCAAGAAAGAGGATTTTTTGTCTTCAACCGGAACGCCTCTGGCGTTCCCGGCTGAAGAAAACAAATCCTTTTTCAAGATGGCCACCATAGAAAGGGAAGACAGGTGTTGGATAGAAACCCTTCTTCACTTTCCATTGCAGGCTACAGAAAGCAAAAATGAAACTGTGTGACCGTAAAGGCAGCACCACATTTGTTTTCCTTGAGAAATGTATGGTTATAAGTAACACCTTTACCAGAAAGGCAGTTCCTGATGGACATGGCGACCTTAATGCAATGTTTTGTCCCTTCCAGTAATGGCCAGTAGCCACATCCCCGACATTGTGGCTACTAACCATACATAGATGTTACCCCTCAGAGACGGAAGCTGTACTGTTGATTTGTTATGTACATGAGTACACTTGTTCAATATCAAAACACTATCACATACACAACATAAACCTTTTCGGGTGTTGGCAATGACCTTTACTTACATGTGTTGTAAATGTAGTAATGTTTTTCTGTAAAAATGTGCTTACAAAATGCAAAGGAGTAGTTTACTTACGTTTACATAAAATCTGAAACAAACTCTGTGATGGGAAGCACAATGACGTTAGAAATACTGGAAGCAACACCATTACGACTCACCGTTTGACACATAATTTCGTAAGTGGCACAGGTCGAAAGGTGTGAAGATATGTGTATTGGGAGGGTGTAACCATGTATTATTTTACAAACATTTCTGTGCACCAAACACTTTCAGTGCACCTTACCTTATTTTCCCGCTTTTAAGAAGATAGTAAGTATTCTGAACTAATGTTGGTTAATAGGGCATCTGGGTGACAGGTCTGACGGTGACAGAAATTGGCCTGATGGCACTAAAGCATATGATATGGGCCTGACCCTCCCGTAGCCAAAGCAAGTGGGGTATGCAGTACCTTTCGCCATAACGTTCTTTGGCATCTTAAACAAATGCGTCCATATTGACGTACGTGCCGTGATGTAGAACCTACAAAAGAACACATTACAACATGCAACGTAGCATGCCACATTGTGAAAGCAGAGTAAATTTGTTTAAAAAAATGGACATTTCAAAATTAGTACAGTAGTTTTATTTCACAATAAACTGAGCAAAATCATCGCCCTATGCAATTAGTAAAGTAGTTGTGTTTCACAGTGAACTGTGCGAAATGATTTCCCTATGCACATTTCCATACAAGTTTTACGTTTCTGTCTTTCGTCGACAACAAAAATGGTAGTGGGCACGTTGGTTTCTTTCACACACAGAAAGTGAGCGTTGCTGCCACAGTAGTCGTTTTCCTCCCACATTGATGTGCAAGACATCGTTTTTAAGGGAACTACTGGATGGATTGTCACAGAATTTACAAAAGCACGCTTTTGCAACCAAGCCCCTGCCACTGCCGCAAATTTGGTTGAAATCCGTCCAGCGGTTTGGCCTGTAGCCGTGCGCAAACCTTTCCCCCATTCAGTCTATGGGAAAAAAAAGAGTGGCCCAGGATTCGTCTAAGTGGAGCGGAGTTATAAGCCACCCAAAAAGTGTTCTTCCTATGGAAACAGCAACTTAACCATAACTACACAGCCAATAGTGTGGCTGTGTAATATGGATATATATTCTCCAATAGGTTTCCACCGATCCCTCGGTGAACAGCGAGCCACACTCACAGGGTATTAGTGGTGAAGAAATATGGAACAGTTACCAGATTTTTTAAATCAACACCGCGGTCCAGCATGTATGGATGATTTAAAATTTCAATTTTATATTTTCATTATCCAAAATTAAAATCATAGCTCAAAACCCGCCCCCAGCATACAAAAGCGGAAGGCAAAGCAAAGATGATGCGTTTCGCTACCTCTCGTAGTTTGGTCACATGATTTTGCTCATGTAAAGGAACACAATATATTTGCATGCATCAACGGTGTTGTAGACAAAGAAAGAGGACTGGATTTAGTATTTTCAACACTGTCTCTCCTCTGTGCTTAATATGCTATCAACTCACTGCTTCAATTCATACACAGCACAATTTGCACCTATTATGTCTCAAATCCATACCATATTAGATATAGTTATGTCATCAACCAACCCTGATGCCTTAAGTGGGTACACCATAAAATACGTGTATAAAATCATTGTAACATCAGACGGTGGAATTCTGACAAGTCACCACCTTTTACATTTGACAAATTCTGTATCTTTTGGGGCTGCCAATCTGTCATACGTTGAGCTTCCACATTTAGATCGGCTCTTCAAGTTCTATGTCCAATGGTGGTAACTCGAGAACACATATACATCCATGTCCCCATTTAGTGCCCACGTAGATGGTTCTGTTGGAGCACTCTGCAACCGTAAAGTGCAATAAATACCAATAAAGAGCCAAGTGCACTTTCCTATGTCAGTTCAAATACTCTAGAATGCATAGTATATATATATATATATATATATATATATATATATATATATATATATATATATATATATATATATTTCTGTTTGATTGAAAAAAGAAAAAACAGGGCTTATGTAGGTCACGGTATTTATTTATTTAAATTGTTGTAACACGCAACATGCCAATGGGCCTCAGATCACACATTAGATGTGCTACAGATAAGGCACAAAAGGATAAACAGATTTGTCCAGAATCACACATTTTAGTGAAAAGATGAAGCTAGGATTTGAGAAAATCCACCACTTAGGGACTTGACCTCATATTGTACGTGCAAGATAGGAACATTACCCTCACTGAGCGGATGGCACTGTGCATTGCAAAGATCACTGCTGGAGGCCCATTCAGCCGTGCCCGATACACATCTTCACAGGCCACAGGCTGCTCCTTATGCAATGTCCCTGGCTTCTGAGTCTTGAAACTCAGACTGCTGTTGTCCCAGGAGACACATACAATCTGCATGTATTGCATCTTAACCGGACAAACTCCGAAAGATATGGTCAGTCCGGTCGAAATCTGGGCAGGTGGGAACCCTACCCTGGGGCAAGGTCGTTAAGGTCGGCATAGGGCTAATCATGCTGGTCGCAATGCTCCTCAGATCTGTTATGCAGAGTGTGTAGTGCTGAAGAGAATGACCCTGAGGTAAGCACTGGGACAGTGGGAGCCACTGAGAGAAGCCCTCTCCTTATCTATAGGTGACGTCAGAGACTGCCACTGTAACAGAAAAAAACAATACTGCTCGTCAAACTTTATTGAGCAAGTCGCTGCAGCTTCTCCGAACGTGGCTCTAGAAGCCCTATGTTAATGTTAATGTTAATGTTAAAGGACATTTGTACCGCGCACTATCACCACCGAAGTGGTCCCCTGGCGCTCTGGCGGCCCTGAAAAAGGGGAGGAGAGGGGGTGGGTTAGTGGGAGTAAGCTGGGAAAGTGCAAGAGAGCAGTGATGTGCTGTTGGCAGCCTCAGCCCGGTGGGTCCGTCAGCTGGGCTTGGGGTGTTTTATGGTCCGTAGTCGTCGTGTGCTGTTGTGCAAGTCTATGTGTGGTTTGTTTTGTTGTTGCGTTGTTGTGAAGTTTGTGCGGAATGCTGCGTTTAAGGCTTGTGGTTGTGTTTGGTTATAGTTTGAGAGGTGTATGCAGAGGGATGGAATTGTTAGTTGGTTGGTTAGTTGGCATTGCTGACCTTGCAATTGTGGGATTCCATCTAGGTCTGGTACATGCTAACAGTCACATTTCTATCTGGATTCCGCGCAAGCTAGGTTCACAGTTCTAAGTGTGGTGCATGCTAAGTGTTACAAATGCTAACAATCACATTTGTGAAATTCCATCTAAGTGTGATATATGCTAACCTTCACATTTCTGTCTAGATTTGGCACAGGCTAAACTTGGGAATTCCATCTAAGTGTGGCATATGCTAACAAACACATTTCTGAAGTTCCATCTGAGTATGGCATATGCTAAGAATCACATTTCTGAAATTCCATCTAAGTGTGATACATGCTAATAATCACATCTCCGTCTAGATTTGGCGCAGGCCGAACTTGCGAACTCCATTTAGGTGTGGCATATGCTAACAATCATATTTCTGTCTAGATTTGGCGCAGGCCAGATTTGAGAATTCCATCTAGGTGTGGCACATGCTAAGAATCACACTTCTGTCTAGATTTGGCGCTTCTATCTAAGAGTGGACATGCTAATATTCACAGTTCCGTCTAAGAGTGGACATGCTAACATTCACAGTTCCGTCTAAGAGTGGGCATGCTAACGTTCACAGTTCCGTCTAAGAGTGGACATGCTAACAATCACAGTTCCGTCTAAGAGTGGACATGCTACCATTCACAGTTCCGTCTAAGAGTGGACATGCTACCATTCACAGTTCCGTCTAAGAGTGGACATCCTAACAATCACAGTTCCGTCTAAGAGTGGACATGCTAACAATCACAGTTCCGTCTAAGAGTGGACATGCTACCATTCACAGTTCCGTCTAAGAGTGGACATGCTACCATTCACAGTTCCGTCTAAGAGTGGACATGCTAACAATCACAGTTCCGTCTAAGAGTGGACATGCTAAAAATCACAGTTCTGTCTAAGAGTGGACATGCTAACAATCACAGTTCCGTCTAAGAGTGGACCTGCTAACAATCACAGTTCCGTCTAAGAGTGGACATGCTAACAATCACAGTTCCGTCTAAGATTGGACATGCTAGTATTATGGCACTCTATGTTATTGGTAGGTAAAATAGAGTGGCAGGGTTTTCTGGAGTAGAGTGATTGCTCTACTCCCCACCCATGCCACACTCACGGTTTTTTGTTGGTGTCTGTTGGCTGCAGGCCTCCTTGGCGTCCCCTGCGGACACCTGCAGACACATGTTGGAGCCGCCATTGTTGGAGCCGCCCTTTGCCTTGTGCCTGCAAGCAATGAACCTTTGGCTCACGCCAAGTCACGTGAAAGCAGGCTGAACATCTAAAGACATCTGATTTGGCAGCAGGGCCCTGGGCGAATTGGCACATCCCCGCTCCACGTCACTGGCATGGTCAACAGGGGGGGAGGCAGGGGAGGGGCCGGATGCACCCCATTTTGTTTTTACCTCCTCGCAACGGCGCCTCACAGGGGGTTAAATCACAACGCATGAGCGCCCTATTCCAATGCAAACTGCCTCGCTCGAGGTAATCATGTGAATAGGGCGCTGATGCAGAGCATCATTGTTATTAAATGCGACCTGCTGCCATGGGCGCATTTAATAAGAAAAGGGTGCCTGCCGTGCCTACTCCCACTACGTCAGTTTGGGAGTGCCCTTGAAAGAACCCTGAGCTGGCGTGACGGGGGGCTAAAGGTGCCCTGGGGGGCATGGTGCCCCGGGCGATCGCCTGGCCCGGCCTGCCCTACGGCTTGCCCTGACTGTATGTTGAGTTGTATTGTTTTTTGTGTTTTCCTTTCACTTTCTTTGTTTGAAGAATTAGGACATGGCTTGGGTGTCACTACGGGCAGGCTTTGCCGATAGGGATTTAGTTGATGGCTCTCAGGTGCCACTTCTGGCTTTAACTACTTGGGTGTTATATTGGACTCCTGTGGCATCAAGGGATATTGAAATGCATTCCTAAATCCCCTTTGCTTCTCCTTTTCTTAGCTGCTTTGCACCTTAATTGGGACACCTGTGGAGAGGACTTTCAGCATTGTGTTTATGCTGTTCATGGGTCGACATTTAACCACTTAAGTGCCAGGCTATTATGCAAAAAGTACAAGCATACTCTTCCTTGGCACCCTATCGCTACATTGTTTTTTGAAAGTCGATCAGATTATAGGCAAGATACAAAATGCGGGTACAGCACCACATTAAATATGGATTAGAAAGTTGGTTCTCCATTATCATCCAAAAGTGAACATCATTTTAGAAAGGAACTACTTTGGGGTATATGATTCAGAAATATGTGACAAGCTTAATGGATCTAGCCAACAAATGCAATTTTGATAGATCACATGGTGAGCTCATTTGTGACCAAATTATGTTTACTGTAAGGCACAACAGGATGAGGGATGAGCTCTGTAGCAAGGGCGATTCCATCTAGGAACAAGTGGTAAACATTGCAAAACGCCTGGAACAAAGTCTACAGTGTTTTAAAGACCTGGAAAAAATGAGACAAGGGCAGGATGTAAGGAGTTGCTTGTTGTGAAGAAGGGTGTACAAAGGAAAGGGAGAGATGATAAGGAGATGCAGGACATGGTCAACATGGGGTGAGTGAAAATCATCCAATCAATGACAAGTGGCCTGAGCACAGAAGAATCATGTGTTGCAATCAGTATTGAAGTATACATCTCCTGGCCAATGCTGTGGAATGTGCTGGATATAAACCGGTCTGCAGGAACCGTGGGTGGAAGTGGCAATATACTTTGTGCTACGGTAACATTGCATGTGGGCTAGTCAATGAAGTATATAAGCAGGATAAGGAGGATGCAGGTGATACGTTTTCAGTGAGTGATATTGGTGCTGGAAAGAGAAAGAGAAAGAAGAAGAATGGTCATGGGGCACAAGTGCTTGTTGGGTCAGGTGCTGACTGCACCCTGATTTGCATGGACATCTGAATGGAAAGAGGGAAAGAGGTGGTAAAGTGCTGTTGACAGATACCAAGGTCGTGGCATATGGAGAGACGTGTGATAGGCATCATTGAGAGTTTGCTGTTCGAAAAGCCTGCTGGGATTCATAGGGCATGATGTCAAAGGTAATCAGCTGTGAATCAGCTGGAAAGTATAAATGCTGAACTTGAAGCCTAGAAGAAGCATTGGGGAAGAGAACTTCTTTCTGGATGTGTTCTCTGGAAATACATGTTGGGCCATGGTTTCCCACACCTAATGAAGAGGACTTTGTACCAGTAGTGGCTTAGGAGCACAATGTGCCAATCAAACTGCAGAAGTAAGGGGTGAGTGAACCAGTGGTGATGCCGGAATGGATCTCCCCTATTCTGGTGGCTGAAAAGTCCATAGGGAAAATCAGCCTGCATGATGCATTGTGTGGTGGCAGAATATATTCCGTCTCCCCCATTCTGGGGAGCTAATCAGTTTGGTGGAAATTGCCAGATTTATTTTGTAAGTTTGGCATAATGTCTGCTTACTGTCCGGACCCAGAATGAAAGACTAGCTACACACCAAGGTTCTAGTTTTAAGTAGGCAAAAAGTCTGGGAGCCCCCCTACTGAGAAGGAACACACCAACACATATTCTCTGGGTAGGTTCCCACTTGTGATGGTCTGCAACCATGTTTTGGCTCACTGTACCATTCAGAGCCCATAAGGGGTGGGGCTGCCAATATGGATTTGGTTATAGTGCTGTGCCTCTGCCTTCCTGCCCATCTCCAATGCAGTAGCATCTATTCCCATCTGAACTTTTAATCTTTGTATGATGGTTAATTGTATGTAGGGAACTGATAGATCAAGGAGTACTATAGCAGTTGGTGTATTGCTCTGTTGATATTGCTATTGATATTGACATGTTATTTCTATTGCGCTCATACACAAGTGTTTCAGAGTGCGAGAGAACACTCACTGTCACTGCGGAATAACAGTTGGGTTGAAGTTATCTTTTCCAAAATGTTAGCAATGAAAGGAATCGCAGATATGAGTCTGTAGCATTCAAATATTTATAGGTGTGCACTCAACGTTTTTAGGAAGGGTAATAGGGGAACCCCCCCCCCGTAGTGATGTCAGGATACTGCCTGATGTAAGTGATATGTGACCATATTCAGTAAGTGGTTCCACTAGGTTAGCTATGTTAACCTTGATAAGGGCTAGTGGACATTGTGCAACTGTGGTGTCTAGTTTCTTAGTAATATTAATCAGTTCTTCAGGTGTGATGGAGTGGAATTCCATACACGTAGGTGGATGGTTTGTGCATGCTCCTCCACCCGATTCTTTCGGGTGATGAATCTTGGCTTACATGCTGAAATTTTTAACATGAAAAGCCCTAGCAATAGTTACGTTTAGGACCAGCTGCAATTTCTACTCTCTTCTTTGTGCCTGCCTACTGCTGAGCACACAGAAACAGCACTTCATGCCATTGCACAGTTGATGGTCAGGCAGACGCTCCAACAGCATGCCAAAGATGCACCGAAGGCAAGCCTGTCCGTGCCCGTTCACACCCAGACAAAGCCAAGGTTTCAGCTGCTTCAAACTCAGTTGACTCATCTTCCATTTCCCACATTTAAAAATTGTTCAATACTGGCTCTTTGAAGAAAGAAAAACTATACCTTCCTATCACGTTGACAAAGTCAGTATTTTTTAAGGTGCTGTAGTCAGCTGACCTTACTTCTAGAGAAAACAACAGGGCTACTGATCATGAAACACGGCACGGCATGCAGTCATACTTATCTGTCGATTGCTAAATGCCTGCGCTGCCATGAACAAAAAAAAAAATGATTGATGATTCATGATTTAATTGTTAATATTTAGAACTCATTTGTCTAATGAGTCCTGGCTTTTGGATGTTAATGTATCCGCTTTAACTGACCTTGATTCTTCTATAAATACAATACTATCACATCCTTGTGCCCATTGCTAAGAGGGTTTGGTGGTGACTTGTATTTACTGTCACAGCTTAGCAGTCACTAGACAACCTGTTCCCTCCATCCCAGGCTCTGCATCTTCATAACGTCATGTCACCCTCTCTCAGGCCTTCAACTTTAGGTCTATTGGTCATCTATTGACTATTTGGATGAAAACAATACTCAACAGATGCCTTAGTGGATATCTTCGTAGAGGACTCTCACATATTGTTAATTGGTGATTTAAATACATTTTCCTTTTGGCAACAAATCGTATACCACAGCACTTTACATTATCTGTTGATCTCAGTGGAAGACCTAGGTTTCCATGTATTATTCATGGAAGAAACACACCAAGATGGGCAAATATTAGATCAGATATTTGCCTCCTTCCAATACTTAGTAACATGCTAGAAAAGCTGCACAACCAAACGGTCAGACCACCATGTAGTTTGCTTTCGTGCAAACTTGTGGAATTTAGTCCAAAATAATATACCTGAAATGCAAATTTATATGGCCTGACTTTGGAAACAGATCACTAAAGATTCAGTTTTAATTCTACGCTGCTTTCTACTAATACCAAGATGGTAGATTCAATTATATGCAAGATTACGAAATATTGTCATAAGTGTGGTGCCTTACAAAACCTATTTGAGGTACAAAAATAAAGACTGTAAGATGTTAACCTAGCTCATAATCAAACTGAAAACATTTAATGAAAATTACCAAAAAACTATTGTCTTGTCTTAAAACTGAGTTCAGACACAGTCAGATTACATTTAATTCCAAAAAGAAATATTTTTCAAAAAAAAATTGAGACATCTCTAAATAATTGTGAACTTTCTTTTGGGATCATAAATACATAAGTGTCCCACCAACTGGCATGTTTAATACTGCCACCTCACAAAATCTGATTTATTCACTTAAAAAACAAAATTGACAACACAGTGTTGGAGCTCATCTGAAACACCCACCCAAATAAGGTCCATTACCACAATCCCTTAGAACTCCCCATCATTAAAGAGTTTCTGCCCACTTACCATCAAGGATACAGAATCTCCTTAAACTGCTGCTAAATGTTCCGGATTTATTGCCACCTAAAGTTTTAAAACAATGTGTCCGTATATTCTTCATCAAAATAAATCTCTGTTGAATATCTCCTGTGTTTCTGTTATAGTGCAGGCCCTTTGGAAGGAGTCCTACAACCTCTCCTGAAAAAAAGACATCATCAGACCTGGCCGACTTGAGTCATTTTAGACCTATCTCTCAGTTTATGTTCTTGACTAAGCAGATAGAATGAACAGTGGTATCCCAACCTTATGCTTTTACAGGACAGCATGACCTGCTTGAAATAGCCCAGAATGATTTTAGACCTAACTATATCACAGAAGTGGCAACCACATGTATGTACTAGATATACTGAGAAAATAGGTGGACAGCAGTGCTAATTCTTCTGGATCCCTGCATTGCCTATGACACTGTTGATCATCATATTCTATTGGCACTCGGGAAATCACGAGGCTTTTGAGGAGTTGCCCTATATACGATTAAAGCCTTTCTAGTCCGCAAATCCAAAGTGTATAAAATGGGCAATTTTACATCTTATCCAAGACCACTCCCATGTGAAGTCCTGCAAAAGGGTCAGTATTGTTCCCATTATTGTTCTAACTGTACATGTGGCCTCTCATTGACATCATTCATCAACATGGTTTATTATTCTTTAACAATTTGGATAATACATGGGTGCACATAACATTTTAAGGAAATAGAAGACCAACAGTAAATATGCTAAAAGACTGTCTAGTATCCATAAAAACCTAGATGAAGGTCAACATATTAAATATCATTCCCAGAAAGTCCAAGATCCTGTCCATTAACGCCCCGCTTAATCCATGGGACACCGCTTTTTGGCCCGCCACGGGTTGGATCTGTCCTGAATCTGCTTTGTCTGTGAGAAATCTAGGAATTACTTTAGACTCAGAATTAATGCTAAAACATGACCTCTCTTCTGTTGTGAAATCTTGCTTTTTCCAGTGTAAAAAATGAAAAAAACTGCTTCTTTTTTTCTCTTTTTCTTATAAAGACACTGTCACAAATGATTTTGTGCCTTCCCAACTTGATTTTGGTCATGGATTTTACCTCGACCTACCAACTAATTTACTGAACATATTACAGAGGGTTCAGAATGCAGTGGAAAGAATGCAGTATTTGGACTTGGTAGGCTTGTTCATATTTCACCAGGATTAAAGTCCATCACTTGCTGCCTATCACAAAGAGTATTCTTTTTAAATTGTTGTGTCTTTTACAGAAAGCTGTGAATGTTCAACAATTGACTCTTTCATCTCAGTGACTCAATTGCTATCAATCTGCCAGCGAGTGTCGATCTCATTTCACTAGCCTCCTGCACATTCAATCCTTTAAGGAGGGAAAATGGTAAGCCACACCTTCTCTGTGCTGGCACTCTAATATTGGAATACACTATGACCATTTTTAAAAACATGTTAATCTGATGTCTTTTCAAACATCCCTTACAACCTTTCTATTCAGTCTTTGATTGGAAATTCCAGTTTTATCAGAGCTTTTTTATTGTTGAAATTCTGCTCTACATATACAGATGTCAGCCACCTAATTATACAGTTTGGCTTCTGCACAATATGTTCCATTTCTTTGATGACGTCCATGCCAGGTGTGCTCTACACTCCCCGGACAAATACAAACAAATAAAAATACAAGAAATTTGGCCAGTTCTTCCGGGTTGGCCAGTAGGTCTTATGCACTAACATAATAATGTTTTAATCAACATGTTTTTGGCAAGCAGCGTTTATTTATGCAACACCAACAGGTTTATGTATCGGGACTCTCACATGCTTACCACACAGGAAAGACATTGGAACTTAGATGTTCTGTTTCTCACTGATAGAGGTAAGCACTAGCATTTTATATTGCACTCATGCTACCTCATTAACAAAATTCACTCCTCTTTCTAATCGAACAATAACATTTTTCGGCATCATTTTGATTTTTGTAAATACTAAAGGAATTAATAAACAGGGAAAAATAATCACTGAAATGTTTTATCAAGCATATCAATACATTAATTGGGCATCATTCTTTATGGAAATTGATTGAACAGTCACAATAATAAGTCTATTACATATATCTTCATAACTGCTAGAAAATGTATCTAATAGCAACCAGGCCATATAATTAATCATTTTACTAATACATTTTAAATCTGTTTATTTAGAGTTGTTCAAAAGAAAGCTCAGAGCAATTTAAAACACATTATAAATCCATTAGGTCACATTTAATGGAGCAGTGATTTATTTATTTACATTTACATGATTGATTTGTGTACATTTCTAATTAAAATGAATCACTGTGGATTTAAATTATACTACTACATTATGAATCAATGAACCTAAAAATAATGTCTTGTTTTGTTTTTTAGGTCTCTTTGTTTTGTTCTTGTTTCCATCCCTTCAGTTTGGATGATCTCATTTATTTTCAAATGTATTTTCAAATTATATATATGTCTCTTATGATGACCTGAATTTAATTTAATATTACATATTGGCACTATCATTATATTTTCTATTCCATATGTGTGCTCACTGAAACGTGTGTGTATTATTTTTGCTTTTAACTCCATCTTTTTCTGCATGTTCTCAAATGTGTGTATCAATCTATTTTGATGCAATAAAGGCCCTAAAAAGCTCATGTAAAAAGCAAAACATGTGTAGGACAATATTAGCAAAGTGAATTATAATACAAAAGAAGTGTAACAATAACTTTGTTTTGATACTTTTTAAGGGATAGTAATTCTCTTTGAATGTTAAATGCCCTTAACACCCATCTAAATCGTTTATGTCCAGGTAGCATTTATAGGGTCACTCAAGGTTTTGACACAAGCAATCATTTTATACATTTAATTCTGTACATTTTCGATACTAAAGGTATAATTACATAGATGACAATCTTTAAAACGATATCGCTTTTACAGACCATTGTATAGGGAGTTTTTGAAATAATCCAAAATCCCCCATGTCATCCTCAGTACACGGGAACATAATTATTCCATAGCAGTAAATGCACACAGACATTGTCTGTCTGGAAGGATTAATGCTCGGACAGCAAACAATGTTTGTGCCACTAACAGACATAGTACCTGATATAAGGGGATCCATTGGAAATGTCTGTTCTAGTGGAGATAGCACCACTTTTAAATGTAGGACCAGGCCATAAAATGCCATCCGCTGTTCCCATTACAAGAATAATCACATTAAAAATAACATGCCTGAAAATTCCACGCAATCAGAAGAGCTACCATCATATGCTATAATCATTTTAATCATTTTTGAAGATTTGTTTAACAGAGAAATTTCCCCATACCTAACACCCCTACAGTGAGAATCACATCCCAAGATTGTGTGTCAAAAAAGGCTGTTTTAAATCTGAATAGATTGTGTTTTGTCTAAAATAATTAATCAAAATCAAAGGTCATCTCGTAACTAACTCTAAATGCTCAGGAATTCACCCACAATATTCCACACAAATACAGGCAAATTGTTTACAGAAAAGAAACACACCCTATGTGCTATTATCTCTCTGAAGTTGTATATTCACAATGCACAGAAACATCCATTTGTATACTAGCAAGTCAGACCTATTCTAGACAAAAATATTTAGTCTTCTCCAATATGGACATTCCAATAATAACCTCTTGTCGGCATCACATTTCCCCCAAAAAAAACACAAAAGTGTATTTCTTTTAGTAAATGTAAATTGCATGTAGGAAACCACTAACATTAGCACTTAATTGCTGCTGGGTCCCCTGTTTGCAAATGTAAACATTCATAAGATAGAGTGGAGCACTGAACAGTACAAGGCATTTGTGGACCTAGCTGCAGCATCTTCCTCCCTCTGCACTCAGCTTGTCTGACATACCCAAACCACACCTGGTGCAGATAAGATACCTAGTAGCAAGGCAACAGGATACGTCAGACCTTCTCTTCCATATGCTCTCTACAAGTATAGCGTGAGCATCATATATGGAAGATAACAATAGTGTGTCTGTAAATGCCACTTATGCATGTTCCAAAACAATGTACCGACTTGACTTTGTCACAAAATCGCAAGTAAGATGCTGACAGTTATTGTCAAATGTCTGCAATGTCATGTGTCTGTGTTTTATTTTTTGAAAATATCATCATTTAGGTACAAAAAATAGTGATATACCTTTGGTGACTGAGGTATATAGCTTGTGGCCATGGGCAGTCGCCAGAATGTCTGAGTCATGGTATGTTGCCATGGGCAGTGGCCAGATTGGCCAAGTCATGTCCAAAGGCCATGAGTCAGACAATCTGGCTAATGTCCGTGACAGTTAAATCAGGCATTGCCACCAGGAACTGGCTATCTGTTAATGATTTAGAAAATTGGGATAGTTCTGCATGGGAAACAAAATTCTACTTCTGGATAAAATTCTGCCCATGGCTACAGCCCAACGTGCTGCACAGGACTGTATCACCAGATTGCTGTGACTACCGCTGCATTCACTTTGAGTCAATGCTAATCAGCACATAATATCCGAGCACGCCAAACAAGATGCCCACGTGGACACCAGGCCACCCCTTCAAATCATTAGCCCCCTTATTTGCGGCGATACCACAATAAGATATTGTGATTGCATGCGGGACTCATTTCCACAACCTCGCAGCAATGACTGGTCCCAAACCCATGCGCCTTGAGAAAGACCCTAAAGGGGTGAAACACGTGTCGGCTGACTTCTAACAATACATATAGCAACATCAATGGTTTTGAAGACTGCTTTATTTGACAACAGTTATCTATTGAATAACCCAACTCTCAGGTGAGCAAACAAGATTGGTTATGCATGCAGCAATTCATTAATTTGTATTTGTATTTTATTGAATTTCTATAGCGCTTCATGCCAAAGTGCTTAACAAATATGGACGGTACATGTAAAATGTTAAATCAAAATGCATGTCTGGACATTAAGGGGATAGCAGATAGGTCTTAAGGAGTGTGTGGGACCAAGGAAAAGAGGAAATAGGTAGGTCAAGAGGGAGAGAATTCAAGAAAGTGGGAGCTAAAAGTGAAAAATAATACAATCGAGATTGAGCACGAGGAGGGTGAGGGAGAGTACGAAGACATTGAGACTCAGAGCATGGATAGCGGGAAGTTACATAGAAAAAGACGAGGGAGGAACGATAGATAGCTGCCTTACCATGGAGGATTTTGACAAGATTCAAAGGATAGAACTAATGAAGTAGGTCACACACCTCTATTTGCAGGATCGTTTTGAATGAATTTAAGCACAAAGGTATGTCTATTTTGAGTGCTGGGTAGAAAAATGCAGCTCTAGCACTGTAAGCTGCTCTACAATCAACAACAAAAAACATTTTCCTTGAGTAGTCAAAACTCCCTTCTCCTGCACACCTTGAATACTGAGCAATGGTCAGTCAAAATTAATTCAAAAATGAAGAAGTTATAGTATGTTGAACATGACGAGATGTTCTGAAACAATTGGTGTCTATGTGACAATTTCTTTAGTTCAGCATGATCAATTTAAGCAAAAAATTATGTTTGATTTAAGCAACAAATTAACTAAAAGAGCCCAACACGTTTCGGGGTATTCCTTCATCAGAAACAAGTTTCAATATATAGATTCTTCTGTCTGCCTCAACTATCTAAAATGTAAATTAGAAAAAGTATTATCAGTATTTCGGAATATACAAACATGTACTCTTAAATGCATAAACTGTATTTAAACCTTACATGGTATCTTACTGCTATTTACCTGGCTGACTTTTGGCCTCATTACGACCCAGGCGGTAAGTTACCGCCTGGGCCGTGACTTTACCACCATGGCGTAAACTACGTTTACGCCATGGTGGTTGGCGGACTTACCGCCCCATTCCGACCTAGGCGGGGCGGTAAGTCCCCAATCCCCATTTACCCTTCCCCATTCCCATTTTTGCCCCATAGGGCATAATGGGAGTGGGGAAGGCGTTAATTACGCCACCGTAAATTACGGTGGCGTAATTAACTCCATGGTCCCTTAGCGCCATGGATTTTAACACCTGCTAAAAGCAGGTGTTAAAAGCACCATGGCGCTAGGGGACCTCGTAATTGGCGGTAAGGGGTCGGCGCAGCTAACGCTGGCGTAAACCCCTTACCGCCAGGGTCGTAATGAGGCCCAGTATATAGCTGTGGTGACACTCTGGGGCTGATTCATGGAATTATTTGCGCTGGAAAACGGGGATTTGTGCGCCATTCTGCCCACAAATCCCCATTTGTTAAACAGGGATGTGCGGGCAGAATAGCGCACAAATCTCCGTTTTTCGGTGCAAATAATTACATGAATCAGCCCCTCTGTCTCAACACCTCTCAATTAGTATCCTGTCCTTCAGGATCCAAAGAAGGTTTGTATCTCTTAAGTAAATAAAGAAGAAGGGCTCACAATGAAGTCGATGGTCAACATAATGACATAATCTCAACTAATGTTGGATCAGCATTCATGTTCCTAAGTGCTTGTTATAAGGTTCATGATGTGTAACATCTGCAAGATATATGGGGGTGGATAAGGAAACGCTCTGGTATGTAGTGTTGTAAATATCTTGAAGTTGTTTAAGTGAGTAATGTAAAAACGACCTACCATCTAAAAGCAGGAATGGTACAATCCTCAATGAATATCAGTTCACTAGAAAGCAGAAATACTACCGGTCCTAATATCACCATGGACTGAAATGACACATAATGCTCATATATGTTTGAATAAGTGGATAATTCAAACAGCATCATGTTCTAACTTTTGCATTATAGGAAGATACAGATCACATTTCCATGGATCTTACCTTAGAACCTGGGCTTCCTCCAGTATTGCAGTTTATTCATTGACTGGTCCTCGTGTGTGAGAACAAAATGGCCACTTTAAGAATGCGTGCCTATGTGAGACGTCACCACGTAAAAACGCAATGACTTCATAGCGTAATTGCCATGATTTACCACAATTGAAAACAAAAAAGTCTCATGTCTGATGACGTTTCTTGTTAGTAAATATTCACTTCTTATAGCGTTGGAAAAATTAGTCTAATAAAGGAGTTAAGCCTACTCAGTATGTGCAAATTAGGTGTTCAGCATGTGGAAAATCTATTTATAACATAAATAAATACCCCATGATGTCTAACATTGTGTGATGGCTATCGGCAAATGTGGCCAATCATTATGAAGGTCTATAATACATTATTTCAAAATTTTGGTGAACAGTCAGACGGGTATAAATGGGAGCAGATATCACACGTTTACAATCTTCAAGAATGAAAGGATAGCCATTAAAATTATAGGCAAGCAGGAGTGATAGCATTACGAGCAGGGATTCAAAAGAGAAGTCTGACAGAGGGGTCGTAGATAGAATTAAGTGGTGCAACTTGGTAAGCTGGAAGGCAAAGATGAAGTGATGAACAGTAGAAATGTTGGGAGAAAATTAACAAAGAGACCATGGTTTTAGTGCCATGGAAAGAGAGGAAGGAACGGGTATGCCTGACATTATAGAGCTAGATAGTGACAGGAGCGGGCAACAATGGAAATATGAGTGGACAATGGTAAAGTAGGGTCAACGATATCGCCAGGATTACGTGCTGAAGATGAGATTGGGAGAGAGGTGGGAGGAAAAATAACAGAAGGAGAGGGCAAAGGAGGAGGAATGGTGGAAACAGGGAAGAAAAGTGCCTTAGTCTTGGATGAGTTGAGAGGTCAAAAGTGGTCAGACATCCAAGAATGAACACATATAAGAGAGGCATTCAGGCTACAGCGAAAAGTAACTGAGAAGGAGGAAAAGGAGAAAATCAGAGAATCATTTGCATAGAATTGGTGCAAAAGAATAAAGGAAGAGATAGATGATGACAGGGGAATTGTCTACAGAGAAGAGTTCAAGAGAGTTCAAACATTTGTATCATCCCATGATTACATGAAGATCCGCATTCATGTTGTGTTCATTGGGTTCCATCGTCCCTGTTCTATGACAGCCCAGAGTTTACATTCTGTATCATTTCCACTGGCATAACAGATGATCTTTTCCATAAAACCTAAAAATGTTTAGACCTGTTATGTGGGTCTCAGTCAACTGTTTGGCAACCGGATTTGAAAAGTCAATGTTCTTGCTTGCCCTCATATGCTGGAGAACACACAACTTAAGAGTGTTGATGCTTCCGCCTATGTAGAGTTTCAGATGTGGACATTAGATTGCGAAAAAGATACTTTCATTGTTACACATGATCCTTGTATTTATATTCATAGTTTCTCCGGGCATGGAGTGGATATTAATGGGCCTTGCACTAGTTGCATTTCTAAAATCCTTTCTGATTCTTGATTCTTTCAGCCAACTATTAGAGTCCCCTTGTTCTTTTTTTATAATGGTTACCACTATGCTTTTGAAGAGGGTGAGTTCCTGTAAATCATCTCAATACTGTTTCCGAGAATGCTGTTCAAGTCCTTGGCTGAGAGGAGGTGGAGGCACAGTAACAAAGTCCCTGTAATTTACATTTGGGATTTGTTGTGGCAGACAATAGTTTGAATGTCCTTGCTTCCTTAACAATTGGTAATATAATGTATTTTGCATGTTTTGTGCATGTCCTTCAACTGACGGTCACATGTTTCATCAGCAATTGTCAGCCTATGAAAGTAATGGTCGGCTTGAGCCAGTAGATCAACTCAGATTTCATTGAGGCTTCCATGCCAAAATGTCTTGTGTGCCACAAGATGCTACTGCACAATCTGAACACCTTAGGGGTCCCCAATGGAACGCTACCATGTATATCATAGACAGGCGATGTGAGCAGTCCAATTTCATCACAAATTTTGTTTTACTACAGTCAATGAGAGTGGGATGGGTAAGCCCATACTTGGGTCCCGAGTCTGCTGGGCCTACAGACCTAAGCTACGACTCGCTGATGATGCCAATGAGTCTGAAACATATCTAGGTTGTTTGTGGCCTCATGCCGAAGGGATGTGATCATGCAGTTCAGGCGGGACTTCCCCTTTTGGGCTGGGAGCAAGCCTGGTTTGTATATGGTAATCTCCCTTTCTGGAATGGCTTGGAGAGCTGAAGAATAATGGTCTGCATGATTGCCCAGAGCAATGCCAGAGGTTTTCTTTAATTCAAAACCTCCCAGCCACCACTGCATTTGTTTTTGTTAAAATCACAGATCATTTAGGTACTTGCAGTAGAGCTACATGGGGCAGTGTTAAAATTGTGTTAATGGTACCTGTCGTGCTGTCGATTGTCTGCTCTTCACTATAGATTTTCAAGAAGGCCACACAGTGGGTTCATCTGTCAGTGAGGTTCACCTTCTTGAATATCTGCTTAAACTGAATCTGTCCAACATGGTGAGGACCCATGACTTGGCACATTAAACAAATGTGACACAGCTAGTGAGGACCCTGCTTTCATCCTGTGTGGCTATGTATGTGTAGTTGGAATGAAATTTGCCGATGTGTACTTGCTGTCCTACTTTATGGATCCAAGATGCAAGGTAAAAGTGGTAGCTTTGTATCCATCTGTCAGTGGAGTAGTGCTTCCAGCAATATCACAAGGCTAAGACACTAGAAATGTGCAAGAATGTTTTGTTGCAGTGCTTAAAACATCAATTGGTTAAATAACTCAGGCAGCAGGAAGAACATCAACCAACCCAAACTGTTCTTTGTTTGATTCCTGAGACTTCTGTTCCTGCCTTGCGAGTAAACCAAAGAACCACACCCAAAGAACAATATAAACAATGCCACTGAACCCCTACAATTATAACAAGTATCTTAGGGTGGTCAGGAAAGGTCCCCATGATGAAGAGGGGTTCATGTTGCGCGTGTCATATTTGTGACTGGGGTGCAGTGAAATGGGTGCGATGTTGCCATTTCATATGTATCCAGTGTAGTTAAATGTGTATGGGATTTGTTACTTTGGCGTTACTTTTTGTTTAAAGTTAATACATGTTGGATTTGGACGCACATAGAATGATAAAATGTTAAAATCACAAAATGAAATATAAACATGATTCAGGCATAATGTGCTATGGAGTGCCCTAAAGCTTGCAATGAGGAGTTTCCTACTGCACATGCAGAAAAGAGGGGCCTGTCCTGAAGAACCCACTGTAAAGGAGAGGTAACATTTGTTAAACATGCATGCACACTGAGGAACATATAAAGGGAATGTACACATCTGTATGTAGTGATCTTTTATGAATTCAGTTAGACTCTGCAGCCAGCAGTTTGTGCAGTGAATTTCAGGTGTCTGGGAAAATCTAGTTCTGTAGGATTGAAGATTAAAGTAGGAACAATGATTAACCAAGCAGATGGTCAGCCGTTGAACAGGAACAATGTTTATGTTAATGGTAATGTTAAAGGTATTTGTACCATGCACCATCACCAACAGAACTGGTCCCCAGGTGCTCAGGCAGATCTGCAAACAAGAACGTGGGGGGAGTTAATTGGGTGAAGAGGGAGTAGGAAAGTGGGAAAAGTGATGTACTGTTGGCAGCTTCAGTTCGGTTTTCACGGTGCGCTGAACTTGGGTGTGAATTGTGTATGGTGGTAGGAGGTAGATGTAATCTCTTTAAGTCCATTGAAGTTTTTTAGAGGGACCTGTCCATTTGTTTTGACCAGCAATACATATGGGGTGAAACAACACCCAAGGCTAAAGTAATTGATACCCAGGAGTTTCAATTGTATTCTCAGATGTGATGTGCGTGTTGTAATGGTAAACATTAAGATTAAAATGTTCCGGGATGCCAGCTAATGTTGAAGTGGATGAGATGATTATCAATGTTTTAAAGGGAACTTGTTTTCTCTGTTTTTCCCAAAGTTGATGAAGTATCCATGCGAACCATGCAAAATTACGATTACGGTTAAAGGTCTCAGGCCAGTTGTTGCTGATAATGAATTATGTTTGCACACATATGTTTAACTGTGTGATGATGTCATGACCTACCCAGAATGAATCCCAAGAAAGGGTGTGCTGTGCATACGGTCTGAAGTTTGTAGTTAAGATAACAAGTGGCCAATGAGAATGGAAGAATTGGAGAAAGATGGTATTTCATTGTAGAAGTGTTCTCCAATCACATGTGGGGATTGATTGTATTAAAATATATGGGAGCATTTTAACTGTTGTGAAAATGTATATAATGTGTCAACTTACGTGGGTGAGTGAGACTTGAGTTAGTTTGACTTTACGGCGTCATCCAACCCCTCCCCGGACAATAGTACAATAAACTTGCTTTGCGTACAAAAGTGCACTCGCTTCTTAAGTGGTGGGCCTGCTTGGGTTAAGGTGATTATAGGCCCATCCGCCCAAGAATTACAAAGGACCATCACAACCGACCCAAACCTTTCCTTCTTTGCTCCCTGAGACTTCTGTACCTGCCTTGCCCTTTGTTGAGGCTCCTCTTCCAGCCCCCAAGCCCCTCTGGTAGGTCCACCTCTAACTGCGGAACCATCACAGGCTGATCATCCATTGAGTTTCCTCTCCAACCTGATGCTCCAGGCCATTCCCTGCCCCCTTCTCCCGCTGCTTTGTGAATACGATTTCTTCCACCACAGCAATTCACACACAGACAGCAAACACCTTCCTGCCACATGAGGAACCTACCTTGTTCTCTTCCTGCACCACTTGCATGCCCTCATCCTCCTCCATCATATGCCATAACTCTGTAAAGCACTCTGCCAGAGAACCTTCCCACATGGAATCCTCCATAGGAATCTCTGTCTTCCCTGCCACTGTGCTAGATTGAGTCTCCTCCAATAGCCTTGTCTCCTCTAGACCTCCTCCACCTTATCCTGAGGCCTCCGCCAATAGCTCAGCCTCTCCTACTTCCTTGGAAGTCCATTGATCCTATGAGGACCCTGCCAGTGAACCAGTGCTAACAAACAACACAGAGTCCCTGCCCTCCACATCAAACTTGGGGGAGTTGTCCTCCTTCTGCCAATACTACTGCTCCAACGTCTCTCCTCTCATCTCTTTTGCTTCCCAGTGATGCAGCTGTGCCATTTCACTTTTGTCTATATTGGGACATTTTGAGAAGAGAACCAGAGAAACAGCTTTACAAAGAAGCACACAACCAAAGAACCACATCCAAGTTCTCTCCAGATATGCACAAGCTGAAAAGTGATAACATTAAAGCACTGTACAGGTGGAAAAGAATGCTTGCTGAACCTGATAGAGAACTGTATAAAATGACAGTTAAAAAATGTAAGTCTGCTGTTGTTTCAGTAAAAAAATCATATTTGGATGACCGGATATCCAAGGCTCAATCCAAACCGAGATATAACTTTTTAAAGTTCTAAAAGAGCTAGAAACCCCTAAGTAAGATGATTCTGAAATATCCTTTAGAGACACCAAATGGTGTAACCTAATACAAGACACCATGGACTCCAAATTAAATACTATCAAGGAGGGGGTTGCTATATTGAAAGAAGCAACTTCTTTGATTCACCTTGATACAGGAGATGACAAATGTAGAACCTGGAAAGCTGAGAAAAATCAATAAGTGAATCAGAGATGGCCTTAATCATTAAAAAAAACTTAAGCCTACAAATTGCAAGGGGGACATTTGTCCAGCCCTTGCCATTAAGGCATGTTCACCTACGCTTATTCCAACACCATGTAGGTTTGTGAATGCCTCATTCAGGGACTGTTATGTCCCCAGAAGCATAATAAAACTCAAGGGTTACACCATTATTGAAGAACCCTGGCCTAGGCCCGAGAGACCCTTTGAATTATCTCAACCTCTCAGTTTCTCCTAAAAATACCAGATCACGTTGCATACACGCAAGTCCTCAGTCATCTTAAGACATATAACATCCTGAATCAATGGCAATCTGACTTTAGAGAAAGTCATGGAACTGAGACGCTGTTGCTCGATCTTAAGTCCAGGCTACTTCTTCATATGGACCAGGGAAAAACGTCAATGCTTATGCTTCTAGACCTGTCTGCCGCATTTGACCTGGTCGACCATACATTGTTGGTCGCCAGGTTGAAGAAGGTGGCAGGTTTTGCTACACCAGCAGCCCAATGGGTCAAATCATTTCTTATTGAGCTCCAGTGGAGAGTGAGTAGCACTGTGGCAGATAAACACAATAAGTTGTATCAAGGAGTGTCACAGGGGGCATGTTTGTCGCCTATATTTTATAACATATTTACATCCCCTTTCCTCTACTTCCTAGAAGACAATAACATCGAATTTACCAGCTATGCCGACAACACACGTCTTCCCTTTGACAGGCATTTTTTTTTTTTAAACTTTATTTTATTGACATTTTCATAATGTAACAAACTGGCTGAAAGCTTTTTCAAACAGTATACAAATCACAGGCCCAAACCCCCCCTCCCTTCTCCCTCCCAGAACGAACCCTCACCCCCAAATAACTTAATCCCAGTAGAACCCCCTTTATGGGGAGACGCGTTGTGAGCTTTGTGTGACCGGAGCTCGGGAAAGAGCGAGAACGTTGACTGCATGTTTGGCTGTATACCGTCCGCCGTCCCTCGGGCCGTGGGCGCCCTTTTCCATCCATGTTTCTTCCCGGAGGATCAGTGGACCTCCCATCCCCAGATCTGCTGCACCCCATACCAATTTGCCTGGAATGAGCTCAAGTTATTGTTCATCATTGCCGTTAATTTGTCCATCAAAAATATATTTTTAACCTTTTGTAGCCAGTCCTCCTTTGTGGGGGTCTCCGGGCTCTTCCATTTCTGGGCCAGGGCCACCCTCCAAGCCCTCAACATTGTTTCCCACATTCCAGGGTATCTGTATACGTCTGTGTCCTCTGGGGGGAGGCCCAGCAACACTGTCAGCGGATTCTGGGGAAGCAATTCCTCCGTGACTTCAGCGATCCAACCCCTTACCCTCTCCCAGTATGCCTGTACATTCGGGCAGTGCCACCATATGTGTCCCCTCGTGCCTACCTGGTCACATCCCCTTGGGCATGCGGGGGACATTCCCGTGAACATCTTTGACAGCTTGGCGGGATCTCTATGCCACCCCTGTAAGATCTTGAAGTTGTGTTCCATGTCCGCTGTGAACAAGTTCCCATGGAAAGCTATTTTAAATATCCTTGACCAGGCGTCCTCCGAGATCTCCTCCCCTGCCAAATCATTCCAAAAGGTGCAGAACCCCCTCCTTCTCCCCAGGTCAACAGTTTTCAGAATTGTATACATCCCAGATACCGCCCCTTTCCTGGAGGTCGCAGTGTCGAGTAGTTTCTCAAAGGGGGTCAGCTGTCTTTTTAAACTTTGGCCCCATGATTGGTCACATAGGATTCCCTTCAGGCGGAGGAACTCAAATATGGAGAGCGACTCCCGCCCGAGGGCGTCTCTCAAATCTTCATATGGCAGGAATTCCCCCTCCCTAAATATTTGCCCCGCCCATTCCATCCCCGAGTCAGACCAGGACTGTGTGTTACGGAACCCCCTGCTTCCCAGTTTGAGGGGGGACCCCAAAGGGATGACATCGGAGACGGCCACGATGTTAGGTGTGCCGTCTGGGGGCTTTCCCTCAGATTGCCCAGAGAACTCCCATTGTTGGGTGGGATTTGAGTCTGTTCGGAATAAATCTACGTGGAGCCCACAGGAGGTCCCAAACCTTAAGTGGGTGAGCGTCCATGTCCTCCAAGTATGACCAGTATGTACCCATCCCCTCTTTCATGTGTTCCAGGAGAACGCGTAATTGGGCGGCGCGGCAGTAAAGTTGGAAGTCAGGCAGCCCAAACCCTCCCGCCTCCCTTGGTAGGGTAAGGACGGCCTTTGCGGTCCTCGGGGTCCTGCCCTGCCATATGAACTCACGCACCGCGTTCTGAAGGACCCTAAAGGTTTGGTCGGGGACGCTGGTTGGGAGAGCGGTAAAGAGGTATAGTAAGCGTGGTAGTATGTTCATTTTCACTGCCGTCATGCGGCCGTACCAGGACAGAATCATAGAGCTCCATCTCCTTAGATCGGCGGTGACCTGTGACATAACGGGATCGTAGTTGGCAGGGGCGAGATTGGTTAGGTCCCTAGTTAGAAGGACTCCCGGGTATCGGATAGTGCCCCTCCCAACCGTTATCCCCTCCAGCCTGTCCAGGGAGTCTAGGCCCGAGTTCTCATGGCGAGCAGGACTGATTTAGATGCATTAATCTTTAGGCCCGACAAGTGCCCAAATGCGGTCAACAGGAACAGGAGGGGGAGGGAGTGAGGATCCCGGGTCCACCAGGTAGGCCAGGATATCGTTTGTTTGTTTGTTTGTTTGTTTATTTATTTATTGTGCGCACCAGACCCTAGGGTAGCAGGGCGCAAGAGAACAAGGAGGTTTACAGCTTAGTTAACGTTTACAGGTTACAGATTAGTTAACGTTACAGGTTACAGGCATAGTGGACATTTCGAATCTGCAGGGTAGGGCAAGTGCAAGTGCAGATAAGGCGTAGCTAAACAGTCAAATCTATGGCGATCAAACAGTAAAAGCAGGTTAGTACAAACATTATAAGAAGACGTTACGTATAAAGTGACATACGCTATGTCGCATTCTCAATAAGCCATTTTATGGTGTTCTTTCTAAAGTTATTGAAGGTTTGGTCAGATCTGAGTGCAAGGGGTAGGGAGTTCCATAACTGTGCTGCCTTAACTGGGAAGCTGGAACCTCCAATGGTGGCTAGTTTGAATCTGGGCACTAGGAGGCAGTTGGGGCTGGCTGTCCTTGTGAGTCTCGTTGGATTTTTCCTGTTGAAGCGTTCTGAGAGGTATCGGGGAGCTTTGTTGTTTAGGCATTTGTGGATAAGGGACGCAGATTTAAGGTTGATTTTTTCTTGGGTGGAAAGCCATTTGTGTTTTCGTCTTATTTCTGAAATGTGTGCACTTCTGGGGATACTTAGGGCCGCTCTAAGTGCATTGTTTTGGAGCACTTGGATTCTGTGGATGATTTGTTTGGTAGTCCCTATGTAGAGGGCGTTGCAATAATCTAGTTTCGATAAAATGAGGGCTCTAGCTAGAATAAGACAGCTGTCCTCTGAAAGGAATGGTTTCCCAGCTCGTATTAACTTGCATGTATAGGCAGTGGATGATGACAGTGAGTTCACCTGTTTAGTGAAAGATAGTGTCGCATCAAGGTAAAAACCTAGGGTTTTTACTTCTCTGGCGACCTTGATAGTGTTGCCATCGATGATGAAGGCGGAGTAGTTTTGGTTAAGTTTGGAGATACGGGCTGCCGTGCCCAGGATGATGAGCTCTGTTTTGTCATCGTTCAAGCATAGGCCATGGTTGGCCATCCATGCCTGAACGATGCTGTAGACTCTATTCACCAGAGCCAGATCTTCGACGTAATCCCCAGTAAGTGGTAAGAGAATCTGAGTATCATCTGCATAGTTAGTGTAGGTGATACCCAGATTATCAAGATCGTCAAAGAGTGGCTTGGTGAAGATGTTATAGAGTGTCGGCGAGACGCAGGATCCCTGGGGCACTCCGCAAGTGATTGGGATAGGGTCTGCTGCCGCTGCGGGGGAGAACACCCTCATGGTCCTGTCACTAAGAAATGATTGAATCCAGACTATAGCCTCCTCTGAGAAGTGGGCAGCCGAGTCCAAGTGATTACATAGGACTTTATGGTCCACCAGATCAAAGGCGGCTGAGAGGTCTAGAAGGAGGAGGAGAGCTAGTTTTCCCTCGTCTCTGAGTGAATCTATTTGGGCTTTTAGGTCGATAAGGGCAGTCTCTGTGCCGTGTTGCGGACGGAAACCGGATTGGCGGGTGCCGAGGAGATGGTTCATCTCAAGGAAGTTCTGGATTTGGGTGTATGCTACCTTGTCTAATATTTTTAGTAGGAAGGGAACCGTGGTGATGGGCCTGTAGTTAGTAGGAATGTTGGGGTCCAATGTTTGCTTTTTTAGGAGGGGGAGTACCCAAGATTCCTTTAGATTGCGGGGGATGGTGCCCGTAGTAAAGGAGGCATTGATAAGTTTTGTGATAAAGGGGGCTAAATCCCTAGCCGCATCCTTGATCAGTTGTGCGGGGCATTGGTCGCCTTTGCAATTAGAAGGTTTGAGGGTCAAAATGGTCTTCTCTACCTCAATTACTGAGACCTTGGAGAAACGGAATTGGGTGGATTCTGGGTTGTTGGATGAGGGAATTTTGACTATCAGAGGTTGAGTTGGCAGAGAGGCTTTCTTTAGGGCAATTTTTGTTTGGAGGTTGGATACTTTGTTGGTTAGTGCCAGTTGTATGTCTGTGCACCAAGTTTTGTCTTTGATGGAGTCATCCTGTACTGTGATAGGAGTTTCCAATTCCTTTAGGATGGAGAATAGCTCCTTCATGCTGGAGTTGGATTGGGAGATCCTATTATTATAGGTTTCTTGTTTGGCCAGGATGATGTCTCTTTTGTATTGCGAGGAGATGTTAATTAGGTTAGTTTTATTTTCAGCGGTCGGATGTCGGTTCCAGGCTGTTTCGCATTTTCTCTTCTGTAGTCTTAGGTTTTTTAGGTGGGGTGTAAACCATGAGTTCAAATGCTTTTTGGGTTTACTGATCCGAAGTTTAAATGGAGCAATACTGTCAAGAGCAGAGCACATGGCTGCGTTGAATGCATCCACTAGGATGCCTGGGTCAGAGTGGTCAGGTAGGGAATTTAGTTTGGGTAGGATGTGGGGCAGAATATTGTCGGCTGTAATGTTTTTCTTGTTTCTCGTTAAGGTGGGTGTGGCTGGCGTGGGTGTTAAGACTGTGGGTCTTTTGGTGTTGAGGGTGAAAGAGATAAGGTAATGGTCAGACCATATTTGGGGGGTGATGGCTGTTATAGAGGGGTAGCAGTTGTGACTGGCAATCCAGTCTAGTGTTCTTCCCTTGATATGTGTGGAAGTATTCACGAACTGCGTGAAGCCTAGCACTGACAGAGTATTGCCTGTGGCAGTAGCATGATGGTCGTTGATATCGTTGAGCCCTAGATTGAAATCTCCTAGTACTAGTGTTTGGGAGGATTCTTTTAGCTTCTCAGAGATAACAGTGGTGATGTCTTCAGTGAAGGTGCTGACGGGGCCAGGGGGTCTATAGATAAGGTGGATATTTAGTGTTTGGGAGTTTGCAGTCGGTAATTTGATAGAGAGAAGTTCGCAGGATTTGAGGGAGGGTGTGGGTGTGATTCTCATAGAGAGATTAGATTTGGCGATAATTGCAATTCCTCCACCGCGCGAGTCTGGTCTGTCAGCTCTGAGAATGGTATAATTCTCTGGGACTGCCAGAGTGAGAGCCGGACCTGCTGCATCGTGGAGCCAAGATTCAGTAATGGCAATGAAGTCAAGGCTATTATCTCGTATGATATCTGCTATGTCAGTGGCATGGGCGACTAATGATCTGGCATTGATTAGAGCAGCTTTTAGTTCCGGTTCTAGCTGTGCTGTGAGCGGAGGTCTGGCTATAAGTTTATTGATTTTATGGTGTGGTTGGTGTCTGAGAGGGGCGGTGATTACCAGTGGTCGGCATATTTTGGGTCGGAGGTGTTCTAGGTTAATGTTATATTTAGTAATAGGTTCGAATATTTTAGGTAGTCGAGCCCGGAGTCTAAGCTTCCTTTGTTCTAAGTTGCAGGGTTTAGAGATGAGTTGTATGTGGGCACCAAGGCCCTCTGTAGGCAGAACTGTAGGCATGGTCGTGTAGATGATGGTAAGGATAATTGTCAGTTTGGAGAATTGTGCAAGGTGAACTGGGTTGGGCATGTGGAAGTACATACTGTTACTACTAGCTGAGCTAGGTGGGCTGGAATTAGTTGCCGTGGATGGATACGGGGCAGAGTTGGCAGAGTACAGTTCACAAATAATTAGCGAGATTAATGCAGCAGTGACGTACTAGTCTGAGAGTAGCAGTCAGATATTGGGCTAAGTGCGACGGTCAGATGTAGGTCTAAAAACCGAGGTCAGATACTGGGCTGAGAGTGATGGTACAGTGGTCTCTGGGCGACCATAAGGCACTACACAATAATACAGTGGTCTCTGGGCGACCATAAGGCACTACACAATAATACAGTGGTCTCTGGGCGACCATAAGGCACTGCACAATAATACAGTGGTCTCTGGGCAACCATAAGGCACTACCCAATAATACAGAGGTCTCTGGGCGACCATAAGGCACTACACAATACTACAGTGGTCTCTGGGCAACCATAAGGCACTACACAATACTACAGTGGTCTCTGGGCAACCATAAGGCACTACCCAATAATACAGAGGTCTCTGGGCGACCATAAGGCACTACACAATACTACAGTGGTCTCTGGGCGACCATAAGGCACAATACAGTGCAGTGGTCCGTTAGCGACCAAAGGGCACGGCCAATAGCAGTCATGGGGCATAAAGCACTAGGGCTGAAAATGACTGAGCTATTAAAGAGGTGGCAGCAGTAACGCAAAGAGGCGGCGGAGTTGGAAGCATAAGCGTATGTAGCAAACAGTTATCGAGGGTGAAAGAAACCGAGTTCAAATGTTTATGAATGCGGAATAGCAGAAGACATACCAGAAAGCACAATAGTGTAAACTGAGGGTATCCCCTTTACTCACAAAAGATTAAAGGTCCGAGTAGACACTGGCTCCGAGGCTCCGGAGGCAAACAAGGTGATTACACAAGGTGTTTGTGATGCCTGGAGCAGCACGGGCAGAGTTTGTGGCCCCTGGCCCCTGTGGCTCCGAACAGGCACCCAACAGGCCTTAGAGTGGCCTTGGAGCTGGCCGCCGGCGCGATCCGCCTGCCGGCGGTCACAGCTGAAGTTAACGAGGCACAGCCTCGGTTTCAGGCCGCGCTGCGCCCGGCATGCGCGAGTCAGGCGGCGTGTGGGGACAGGGTCAGGCAGGCCCCTGTCCGTGTTCCTCGTGGTTCCTCTGCTGGGCTGGGGTGCTGGGGGGGCTCCTGCCCTCGCCCCACGATGAGGAAGAGTGGAGTGAGGGGGTGAGCAGGCACCCAACAGGCCTTAGAGTGGCCTTGGAGCTGGCCGCGAACAGGGAGAGCTTAAATTCTATGTTGCCTCTTCTGATCCCCTTGATGTCTGGGTGAGCTCTGACTGTTATTGCCAGGGGCTCCATGGTGAGGACATAGATTAGAGGGGAGAGTGGGCATCCCTGCCTTGTTCCCCCGTGAGAGGGGGAATGGGTCTGACAACCTGCCATTCACTTGTACCCTGGCCTTTGGGGCCCTGTATAGCGCAGCCACCCAATCCCTGATGTGTGTCCCGAAGCCCATCTTCTGGAGGGTGAGTTCCATGAATCTCCATTCAACCCTGTCGAACGCCTTTTCCGAGTCCAGGGATAGGACACTCGCGTCTAGGTCAGACGCCTGGGCATAGTGGAACAAATCTATGGTTTTACGAATGTTATCTGAGCCCTGTCTTCCCCCAATGAATCCCACCTGGTCTCCGTGGACCAGTTTCGGCAGGATCCCCTCCATCCGTCTCCCAATAACCTTGGCCAGGATCTTTATGTCAATATTCAAAAAAGAAATCGGGCGGTAGGAGGAGCACTCCGGAGGGTCCCTGCCGTCCTTGGGGAGCACCACGATAATTGCCTCCATCATGGAGTCCGCCCCTCCAGCACCGCGTTAAACACCCTAACCAAGTGGGGGGCAAGGGCTGACCGAAACCTTTTATAGAAATAGACTGAATAGCCATCCTCGCCCGGGTAGGTGCCCACCTTCATACCACTGATCACACGTTCCACCTCCTCCTCGGTCACCGGACCCTCCAACCCCTCCGCCATCTCCCTGGTCAGGGCCGGGATCTGTATAGAATTCAGGAATCCCTCAATCACCCCCTCGTCCCCATTGTATTTGGACGAGTATAGCCTTTCATAGTATCGGCGGAAGGCCTCTCCAATGTGGGGAGTGTCATAGCCTACCCCCCCCCTTCATTCTTCACTGCTTTCACCATTCTGCTTCTCTGTACCTCCCTCAGTTTCCAAGCTAAAATCCTATCCGCCCTGTCCCCTTTTTCGTAATACTTTTGTTTGACCAGGTGGAGACTTCTCTCTGTTTTATGGAGGAGGAGATCTTTCAATTGGAGCCTATAGTCGTCCAGGGCGGCCACCCGGGCATGGGATAGGGGCTCCGTGGGGGGGCCTCCCGGTTGGAGTTGGGCGATTTTTCCCTTCAGATACCTTTCCTGGGCTTCCCTTTCCCTTTTTTTCTGGGCTCCCATTTTAATCAGGACTCCCCGCAGGGTTGCCTTGAAAGCGCACCATAGGGTGTGCAAACCCACCTCACCGTTGTCGTTAAGTTCAAAGAAGTCTGCAATGGCATCGAGTACCTCCTGAGCTAGAATCTCGTCCTTCAGCAGGGAATTGTTGCACTTCCATCTCCCCCTGTGTTCGTTTAGCCCTCCCCTTGCTATGGTGACTCGGACCAGGTCGTGGTCGGACCAGGGGACGGGGTCAACCCTATGGCCAGTGATGAATGGGTGCAGGGTCTCGTCCACCAGGACATAATCTATCCTGGAAAATGACGTGTGAATGGATGAGTAGTAAGTGAAGAAGGGGGTGTTCGTTCTAGGGGTCGGGACCGTGTCCACCAGGCCCAGTTCTGAGTTGACCCTTTGGAAGTTACGTTCCATGGTCTCATCTGCTGCCCTGGAGGACTGAGGTCCAGCTCATTCCTGTCCCGGGTTGGATCCAGGACCATGTTGAATCCCCCCCCCACCACCACCGTTCCGTGGACAAAGTATTTGAGTTTATCCCTCACTTCCTCCCAAAATTGAATTTGGCCTTCGTTTGGACCATAGATGACGGCTAGGGTGAGTGGGGCCCCCTGCAGGGATCCCCGCACCAGCAGGTAGCGGCCCTCTGGGTCTTTCAGCGTGGCCTCATTCTCAAAGCCCACATTCCTCGCCACCAAGATGGCCACCCCTCTCTTTTTGCTCTTGTGGGAAGCACTAAAGACCTCCCCAATTCCTCCTCCCCGCAATTTGGGCTCCTTCCCACGTGGCCAGTGAGTTTCTTGCAAGAAGAGGAGGTTGAGGCTGGCCCTTCTAAACTCCCTACAGACCAGGGATCTCTTTGTGGGGGTGTTTAAGCCTCGTACATTGAGGGAGCCCACCCCCAGGGCAGGCAGACTCTCAGCCATAATCTAAAATTCCCTCCCTCTCAGTCAACACCCTCGCAATTCTCTTCCTTGCGTGCTCCCTTGGTTCTACTCTGTGCACCCCTTCGCCCCCTTCCACTCCCCCGGGTGGGCTTAGAACAAATCCCCAACTGCCCCCCGTTCCCCAACCTTAACTGAGCAACCCCAACTCATGTATACACCCCCTCCCCCCTCCCCGGCGTCCACCCAATTAGTTCCGCCATCGCTGGCTTTTGGCCGAACCACCAGCCTGCCCACCTCGGCCAGGCAATTCACGTAAGAAGCTCATCACCTTGAGCCCCCAATGTCCCCCCCCCGGCTGCGTCCCATCTGTATACACCATATACTTGCTGTTCGTGGGGACGGCGTTAGTGGTAAGATCTCCGAGTCTGTGCACGTCTGTCCCGGGCTTAGCGGGTCGCCCCCATTCTCAGTCCTCAGAGTTGTTTCGTTCTCCGTCCTTCGCTGGGGATGGAGTGTTCATTTTTCTAAATTTTCTTGCGCCGGTTCGCCTTCTTCTCTCTCCGGACGGGCCGGGGCCACTAGGTCTGATGTTCTCCGGCCCCGCCGGGCCCCTCCGGGGGTTCGAGTCCACTGTGTACTCTTGAATAGCTCCCCGTATGTCTTCTTCCGTGATTAGGGTTGAGCGTTGGCCCATGTATTCAAAAGTCAGGGAGAAGGGGTAGCCCCATCCATAGCGCACACCCTTCTCTTTGAGTAGCTGCATGAGGGGGCGGCACATTCTACGCTTGGCCAGCGTGTAGGTGGAGAGATCCTGATATATTGAGACCTGGGCATTATTGTAGGTAATTTCTCTGGTCTTTCTGTCCACCTCCAGCACTTTTGTCTTCTCCGAGTAATAGTGGAACCGGACCAAAATTGACCAGGGGCCCCCGCTCTGCCCCCTGCCCTGTGCACCCTGTCGAATATGAGCTCAGTTGTCATCTCCTCTGCGAATAGGAGGGTGATGATGTCCCTCACCACTCGGGTGACATCCCTCTCCTTCTCCCCTTCCATTTCGGGCACCCCAAAGATTCTGAGGTTCTTTCTCCTCTCCCTGTTTTCGAAATCGTCCATCTGTCGGGCCCTTTCCTCGTCCCTCTTCTCCAGGGCTTCTAGCCTCATACATACTTGTATATCTTGGGTCACTGTTGACGATTGGTTGGCCTCAACTTGTAACAATCTGTCCTCGACCTTGTCCACCCTCTGGTCCATTTTCTCAAATTTCTGGGCAATGTCGGAGCGCATGTCCCTGATTTCCTGCAAGATCGAGGCAAAGCCTCTTTCCATTGCTGCCGAGGATGGAGCCGCGTCTTCGGGTTGGGCCATAGTTCTTTTGAGCCTCGTACCTTTGTTACCTCCAGGAATCTCCTGGAAGCGGTATCCCTGTAAGGATTCCCGCCAGTTCATGGTGTTTCCCTGTGCCCCGCCGTGCCGACCGCCGCGGCCCTGGCAGAGGGTGGGGGGCCCTTTCCGGGTCAGTCCTCGGCTTCCTTCCCGGGGCGCCTCGGGGGGGTGTGTGCAAGGGGGGAAGCCAAGCGAGGTCAACCCTCTCTGGAGTTGGATGATCCTTAGCTGCTTCTTGGGGGTTGTTATTTTCCGGGGGGGGTGGGCACACGCCCCACCTGCCCCTAGGCGGGGGCCTCACACTGTTGTATGCAGCAGGGCCCATGTGGCCAGAACAGGAGGGCCCCTATCGTTGGGCAGCGGGTGGAGGGTGCCGTGACTCTAGCGCCCAGCCTGTAGGCTCTCGTGGTGCGGGGGGCGGGCACACGCCCCACCAACAATAAGTGGGGGCCTCACACCCGGACAACCCCTGAAACTGGTGATGTTGTTTGTGTCCGGGGGGGCTGGGGCGCCCAACTGGTCCCTCCTGGCAGGAGCCGACACGCTCCAGGGGCCCCCTTCTGCCCGAGTCGGGTGCGTGGGGGACCTCCTCACCTTCGCCCGCTCGCCTGAGGGGGAGCGGTTCCAGGGCCTCTCGTATGTCTGCTGCTCTCTTCTCCTCTCTCCGGGACTTCCGGGGGCCGCGACAGCCCACTTCGAGGAATCCTGATGGGGGCGAGGGCCTCCACTCGCTGGCCCACTCTGCTGGGAGTAGAGAGCGTTGTCTCGTTGTCCGCGGCGTGCCGCTCTCTGGTCCGGGCGGTGGGGGGAAGGGCGAAGGGAGCCTGTCTCCCGAACCGCCACGGGGTCCTCAGTTCCTCCGAGGCCTGGGCCACGGTCAGGCCGCTCCCCCAGGCCGGAGAATGGGGTAATCGCATAGGGGGGTGGTGGATTGGGCAGTGTGCCCGTGTGAGTGCGGGAAGGCCTTGTCTCTCCTCTGGCGCTGGGGCCGCCTAGGCCGCGCCTCTCTTCACGGCCAGGAGTCGCTAGTCCCGATCTCGGGGACCCTGGGGTCGCCAGACTCCGCTCTTTCACGCCAAGGGTGCCCAGGGTGGTCACCCGTCCAATTCGCCGAGTTGGGCCTGCCGGGGGAATCTCGGGGGGGCTCAATCCCCTCTAGACGCCGGGCTTCGGTGGGAGCAGTACGTTCAGGCAGCCATTGCCTGCGCACCCCCTGGTCGCCTCCCTTGACAGGCATTTTTGAAGAAGATGAGCGGAACATTAATAGGATGTATGCCCTAATCCAAACACGGATGTGTCTCAACGGCCTTGCTCTCAATACAGGAATAACTGAGTTGATGCTCATTGTGACGGATGCAGTAATCCGTAAGATGATGTCAGAATATACTCAGTTCCTGATTGAAGGCTGTACAATAAAAATCAAGAACAAGGTTAAGACCCTTGTGAGTAGCTTGGTGTCGTCGGCCTCTTACTACATTAAGTTGTTAACTCACGCATGTCCTTTTATTTCAAAAGATAGTCGGGAAACTTTGGCAAGAGCCTTGATTGGTGCAAGAATCGACTACAGTAGCAGCCTCCTTGCTGGGATGCCTAAGACAAAAGTCAATAGACTTCAGGTAGTGCAAAATAATGCACTTAGAGTGATTGTGGACCTGAATAAAAGGGAACACATATTGGAAGCGAGACAGAGCCTACATTGGCTCCTGGTCAAGGAGAGAATAAGTTTTCGGCTGATGCTAACCTCATTTAAGTGTTTGGAAGCACAGCACCAGTGTATTTGAAGGACAAACTGGTCATCAAGTCAAATAGCCATAACTTGAGGTCCAACAATGCAACACAACTGACAATTCCCACAAGCAAACTCGCTCAAGTTAGGAAAGGAGCTTTCTATGCAGCAGCATCGGTGGCTTGAAATAGTCTGCCGTTGACGCTGAGGGAGGAATCCTCAATCACCTTGTTCACGAAGTGACTTAAGACCTTCCTTTTTAATTAGTTGCTCTGTTCAAGTCCTGGTTCTCTTAAGCATTAGTGTTCTCTCTCCCAGCTGGTTATCCCCTCTGCCTATGTATTTGTACTGTTTGACTGTTAGCACCCTTAAGCCTCTGGGTCGGTGGCAGCACTATTCAAATGTAATTAAGTAAAGTAAAGTAAATAAACAATATACACAACACTACCGTACCCCACAAATACAAGAATTACAAAGCACCATTACAACAAACATGTTGGAAGACAGTGACAATAACACAAATGCAAGGAAAAACTGTAAAAGGGCAAACAATCATTTTTGGGGTGAAAGGAATGGGCCAGAAGAGTGTCTTTTTAGCTCTGAAATTGTTATCAGGGATAACAAAGAGAAAGGGACAAGAGGAAAAGACAGAATTGTATATCTGAGCAAACTAACAAAATACTAAATAAAACATAAAGCAGATCAAGAGGCACAAATATGAACAACGGTAACTCTGCAAACAACAACAAACTACAGATAATCAAACAGCAAAGCACAAACACTGCTCCTAAAACTGCTCAGAATTCTCACAATCTCCTCATAATATGAGCCTGTCCGGCATAACACTTTCCCTGAAAGACTAGCAAATCCCACATAGGAATAAGAAGCTTTTTATATAGCCTTGATTAATTTGCGAGATCTATTTGGCTAAACAAACTTGGCGTATCATTCTGAAAAGGATCTAATTGGCTGGCACAAGATTTGACCCAAGGTCTGAGGCAGCCTATAGGCAGCTGAATCAATGCGAGAGACCCAAAAACATGCTGCTGGCTCGAGCTGGGATTTGTCCATGCCAAAACCCATTGTCCACTCACGACAGAAGACAAATCATGCTAGGAAGTTAATTTAGGCTTCATGTGAAGCTTGTACTCCTCCTGTCATGGAGTTGTCAATGGGTCTTGCAAGTAGATCACATGTGAATCATAGAGAATAAAGGAAGAGACCTGGAAATGTAGAGGCATAGAGAATAAAGGAAGAGACCTGGAAATGTACCTGGAAATGTAGAGGCACTTGCCAGTAGGGAGATGCTTGAGATGATGATTGACCTACTAGTTGCTAGTTGACAGATTTGTACAGTTTGGTGGGCATGCATCTGGTCAGTATCATGGGCCCGTGTTTGAAAATAAATGTCTTTTCGTTCCAATTGAAGTTGGTCTGCTTTATGTCATTTACACAATAATCTTACCTAAACCAGGTAAAGTTCCCAATTTTTCGTTTTCGGGGGATCAGAAACTCAAAGGAAACTAAATCAGAAGGAAAAATATCTAAGGTGAGTCTGATTACCCCTCTTTCCATTGCCCAATGGTTTCAGTGAAGCGGAGTTACAAACTAAACAAATAAAGTTTGATATTGTGTCTACAACACAGCATAGAACCCAACACAGAAAGTCTGATCAAAAAACTAAATTTATTAAATATTGTATATGACTGACTAAAATGCACATGGTGCCACAACAACAAATGAGTTTCATAATTACACAAAAACCTTGTTAAAACCTTTTTTTTAAAAAGAGAAACATGTTATGCATGATATACACTTCGTGAAGGGGTGTAGGCAAAACAAAATATACACATTTGTAAACACTTTGTTTGCATCAAAATCCCACAAACAATTTGTTTCAGCCTTTTTATATTTTGGACACTATCCCTAGCGTTTTTATTCTTTCTTTTGGGCCATCTTCAGGACACAATTTCTTCCAGAAAGATCACAATTGGCTCTATACCCCATTTGATGTTCAACGTGGTTATTTCTACAAAAAACATGTAAAACATATACAGTGTGTGAGACCAGTCATGCTTGTTCTTATGGATTCAAGTTAACAACAGATACATCTTTAGACATATATCACAGTTGGTGCATTATCAGAAGTGAGACAAATCTACCAAACAAACCAACATCACTACAAAAAAGGTGCAACACCGGGAAAAGTATGAAAACCTGTTATTACTACAGATTGGTATCTCTTTACGGGGCTAATTGATAGTAATTCTTACTCCATCTAGGGAGTTATTTAATTATTTCATGTTAGTGTAAACATCTTTTGTCTTATTTCAAAAAAAGCCATTAATTTCATCAGAGATAATTCTTATCTGATGTCAGTTCTAAAATAGGGGCTGGATTGAATGGCACCTGTTTTCATTCGGTAAGATGGAACTTCTAAATAATTATTTGTTACCCAAAAGCACAAGGATAAAGGAAGGAGTTCTAAATGAAAAGGAAGACTCTTAAAAAAATAGCTTGTGTGACACAAAGGAAAAAACCCATAAGTCCTCGTACTGTATAGATAAAGGCTGCATCCCAAAAGCTCAGTCACTTACTTATGGTGAAACACCTAGAATAGTGCACTGTTATGAGACCCCTTCATTTCTTTGTGAGAGCAACAGCAAAAAAACAACTTGCAGTCTGAGGTAGAGGCGCAGTCGATGGCTGATGCCTGGACAACTGTAGTGAAGAGAGAAAGAAATCACTGTCTATCACCACATGCCAGTGTATTGAAAAATGTCACACACAGGACTATACAAAAAACACCTTAGGGAAGGTAAGAGGATTATTAGCCCTCTTCTTAGCACATCCTCAACAGTATAGGCGAAGCCTTGAACAAAAAACAAAACAGTGCTAGAGGGCTTGTCTGTTCCCTTATTAGTATGTGTCCCAATGCCTAGAGCATCAATCAACAATTCCAAAACAGATTCCAAACGTATTTACAAAAATATATGTCATCTATTAGTTTGTGCTTAACAAAGCTAAAAATGTGTTCACTAAGTCAACAAATATTAAGAACTTCAATATGCAGAGGACTGGAGAAGGTGCAAATACAATTAACACATACCCTTACAAATTAGGAGGTAAAACAGCAGAGTAAACACCAAACAAAATGAAAAAAATAAATGATACCAAGTTGTGTGTAAACCAAAAGTGATCCGAAAATTAGGGTCACTCTGTGGTAGTGTTGTGCAAATACCACCAAACTAAACTTATTTCACACTACATTCATTCCAATTTCAATTCAGGCATACTCATACTCTCATCACATTCCCAACATGTTTATTTCTGATCGTGCGTGTAAAGAGGTTAAACAGAAATTCATCAGGGGTAGTCTGCCGTCTACCAAATCAATTATAACCTAATATAATTAATTAACAGGGTACATTTCCTCTAGTTTCATCCACAATTAATTATTGTGAGTTCGACAGGTATAGAAAAAGCCAATTTTCATGTGCATAGGCTTTGCGCAAAATTCATGCAAATAAGTTGTCCAAACTATACAAGTCCTGTGCATGGTCCATGATTAATTTGGGGCCCAACAGCAAAAAGGACTCTATATCTGAAAAGGGAACAGATCAGGGTATAAATAAAGGATGCCCTGATTATTCATTCTCTACATGTAGAATTGAATAAACATTAAAAATGACCTAGCCATAAAATACTGGTCAGTAAAGGTAGTGCACAAGCCCTAACTGGTGAGTACACCACTGCAGTGGTCAAGTGATAACAGTGACATTTCATATTGCCTTCCAATTTCCGCCGGAGTGAACCAGATATCCAGAATATTCCCACCATCTATGCTGGCGACGGGAAGTGAGACAAATAAAAAGGCCAAACTATACATTTTTTCGTGCATGTTTAAACTTCATGTAAGGTTCGCCACTTACTTAGGAAAAATAATGTTTATAGTCCGGAAGCGCTCCGCAATGTAGACTCCTGGGTTACACAGTCCTATGACATATGTATCTGGGGTCAAACATCTGACCAAGTGGAACTGGCTGTTTTAAACTGTGGGGGGACATAAGGGTAAACAATCATTTTACCTCTTAGATAATCCGTTCTTGTATAAGTTAAGCGTGTGTGCTTCGTAATAAATTGCAATGCTTACCATTCTTAGTGCGTTTTAACTATGCAAGGTCAAACAATCAATATGATGTCGTCTGGTTCAGCACGGACGTGTTTGTCTCGTGTTCTAATGAATGATAAACAGCCCCGGATTGTTCGCCCCGTGGTGTTCCTTGGGCTGGTGTTGGCCGTAGGTGAACTAATGATAATAGTTTGTTGCCTGTGTGGTAAACAAATACAGGTAGATGAGGAAGAGGTTAGAGGGAGAAACCCATAGTGTGATCAGATCCATATTTCTGTTTTTCATTGGTGCATGCTTTTAATTCTGCTGGTTAAGTAAGAGAGTGTGGCTTACTTCCATGTCTCTAGTCTATGCCTGCTCACTTAGTTGAACTTACAATTACGATAGGGCTCATGAAGCAGAAGTACTCCGCATGGATCGACGGACAAGGGGTACCTAGCAGTACTTCAGATCAAGCAGAAAAAAGCATTCTAAGTAGACAGAAGGGACTCTGTGAGGAAAAGGTAAACAGATGAAGCCTCTTTACACACCAGAGAAAGTCCGAATCCAAACACAGTTTGAAAAAAAGTTTGAAAAGTGGTAACATGTAACACAGCTGCTTGACATTTTACATGGACACAAGGGAAAACTTACCAGGGACCCTTAATGGTTCGAGCCCATCCTAGAGAAACCGGGTGTATGACCTCAGATCTTGAAAGTGACGTTCACAAGTTTGATAGAGGCTGCCCGACACAAAACAAAACAAAGCAAAGAGCGCATGTAAGGGCTAGATGTAAACCCTCTCAGAGTCGAGAAAGGGAAAAGGGAGACATTTATTATACAAAACTACCCTATAAGTACTGCGGAGATGATGTTTTTATAAAGGCAAACACACGTTTAGCCAAAGGAGTGGGGGTTGAATACACCAACTCACTTAACTCATGCTAGCCGTCACTCATTTTACACCGCTATGTAGCAATGTGAGATGAGACTGCACTTTAAAAAGGTGAAAGGTAGTCACATGATACCTAGCGTGCGTGCAGGTGCACACAATTCAAAAACACGGCAAACAATGCAGAAAGAATACTGCATGTATTAAAACAACCAGAACTCCCATTCTTTTTGGAATGGTGTAGAATATGCGGCCTGGGAAAAATATTCTAAAAAAGGAAACAAGCTCACAAAGGACAGGGTGAAATATGGCCAAATACGCGAAAACAACACTATAGTGAGCCTCATCGGCTCAAGATGTGATTCATTGACCTTTCAATACCGTATGTCTCAGAAGACACGTGCACGAAACAAGTTTATGAGCACTCCCATTGTTTTCAATGATTCCAAGGTATGCAAAAGGTTTTTAGAGGGCATACATCGGGTGTGTGCAAGCGCACGGGAGCAACACATGCATATACCCCATTGAATCAAGATGTTATACATTAGCTGGGCATGTGCTGTTCTACAATGGGTACAGACCTATTTCTCCAGTATATTGTATATCAGTTAAAGGGAAAACATTTTGTAATACACAGGGACTGTTAAAGAGGACAACTAAGTCCAAGAATAGTTGTAACAGCATGTTCCATTCAACCGATGAATTGAGACACAGTTTGGCTGTTTTTAGGGTATATATATCCATTGTTGCTCACAATGGGCCAGTTTGGTTTCTCTAGTGCCCCCTCTTGGGGTGCTTGCAATTCTTTCAATCATGAACGAGAACAGCTCTGTATATTTGTGTTTTTCTTTAATTCATAGTGAGCTACTAGGGGTTTATTGGCCACTTTTATTTTTAGACAGGATCTGTGTTCACAGATGCATTGTCTAATTGGCCTTGTTGTTCTACCAACATATAGTAGGGAGCAAGGGGACTTTATGCCGTACACCACCCAGTCCGTGGTGCAGTTAGAGAAAGTCCGTAGTTGCCACAATTTGCCATTTAAGTCAATGGACGAGATGTTTTTGGTGAGAGCGCACAAGGAGCATTGTCCACCTTTAAAGTGGCCTATCACACGGGGGAGATTCCAAAGGGTCTGCTATTGTGTGACGCAGTGTTTGATAGGATATGTATGTACCAGCATGTCACTATAGTTCTTCTGCCTTTTAAAAGGGAATCTAGGGGTAGCTGGATTAAAATCTGTGGTTTTAAGGATGTGCCAGTTCTTTTTCACTATTCTTCTGAGGTCATTGCTGATGGGACTATACGTCGTGACACAGGTAATTTTGTCGTCTTTGGTTTTCCTATCTGGGAAAAAACATCTTTCCCGATTGGCATGTTAGGCTCGTATGAAGGCCTGGGCCTGGTGGACAATTCTTTTGGGGTAGCCACAAGCTTTTAACCGAAGTTTCAGATCTTTATCTTCATTGATGAAGTCATTCATCGACGTGCAGTTCTCTCCGATCCTTAAAAATTTGCCAATTGGTAGATTGTCTCGAAGGCCTGGAGGATGAAAGCTGTTGTATTTCAACAGCGTATTTTTATCAGTGGATTTGCGGAACAAGGTCGTGGTCAAACATCCCATGGGACTTTTTTTGATGAAGAGGTCTAAAAAAGGCATTTGCCAAAGGTCAGCAGACGTAGTGAATTGAATATGTCTATTTTGTTCATTAAGCAATTTAAAGAAAAGTTGTAAACTGGCTTTGTCTCCTCTCCATAACATCAGAACATCGTCAATATAACAAAACCATTTAATCACATTATTTTTGAACAGATTATTCTCATGGTAAATGGAGGCCGCCTCAAAAAAGTCCATGAATAAATTGGCTAAATCTGGGGCAAAGGTGGCACCCATGCTAGTACCATGGGTCTGTTGAAAGAAAGACCCGTCATACAGGAAAAAGTTTTCCGTAAGAGCAAAGTGAACATATTCTAGAATGAAATTGGTTGGCACTGTTTCCAGGGTCGTGGGCATTTGTTCAAAACCATTTCCATAACTTTCAGACATTCTGTTTGTGGAATACTGGTGTACAAGGCTGTCATGTCTGAGGTGACAAGTAGGTCTTCTTGGTTTATTACTAGATCTGTTAAGTGATTAATCATACTGGTTGTATCTTTAACAAAAGATTTCATTGCCCTGACAAACAGTCTTAGAAACCAGTCTGTATAGATAGAAAGTGGTTCGAGTATATAATTCAAAGCAGACGGAATGGGTCTGCCTGGGGGATTCAAGATGTTTTTATGAATTTTGGGTAACAAATAAAAAGCAGGGATGGAAGGATTCTTGTTAATCAAAAAGCTCTGTTCATCTACTGTAATCCACCCCTCTCCCAAAGCGTGATTCAGAAGGCTTTTGATCTCCTCTCTAATTCTGGGGGGTAGGGTCTCGGACCAGCTTTCGGTAAAACAATAATACATCAAACTCTAACTTAATGTCATGTGTTTGGTCTTCAGATAGTTTGATATAGCATTGTCTATGCCACAGGTGTTTCATGGCTTCTTGCATACATGTCTCTGTCTATCAAGAGCTGCAACAGTGGACCGTTTACCACCAGGTTTGACGAGAACGATTTGGTTATTGCTCAATGTTCAGTGCATCCTGTGCACCCGGGATATTCTTGGTGATATTTCTTGGTTTGTCAAGATTCCAGAGTTGCTACAATTTCACTAAATCCTGAAACTCCTCTATTGGACTTGACCCTTGCTTTTGGGGCCAGAAGGTGGACTCACATTGTAAGCCACTTCTTTTAGGCCAGTTGATGTTGATACCAAATGGGATCAGAGCTTGTTGGTTCGAAATGGAGAACACACCTAGCTACTGTGGTGAGAGGTTTGAGGTAGAAGGTTCCCTGGCGAGTTCAAGTTCAAGTGATGTGGGCAGGTTGGCTGTATTTAGCAATGTCTCTCCCTCTTGCTCTAGTGTTCATCATTTATATATATATATTATATATATATATATATATATATATATATATATATATATATATATATGTGGCTCATGACACCGGACATTAGCCAAATCCTTGAGTCAAGTATTACATTTGGGACCCAACATACTTCTTCAATTTTCGAAGAATAGCAGTTTCACCATCGCCATAGCCATTGTAAAAGTGTTTATTATGCTTACCAGATCCAGAAAAATCATTTTCTAAAGTAATTCTAGTACTGTAATATTTCAACGGGTAATTGTTTGCTGTTATTTTGCAATATAAAATAGTTTGTTTTATGATTGCACATGATTCTATTGTACCTGTGTAAACAAGATGTCCTCTGAGCCTAGCCCATCCATCAAACAATCAGCTAAACCTGTGTGCACAAAGAAAACTTCTATAGAGATTCCAGCTGTTCCCACTCTGTGGCTTTAAGTGTGCCGAGGCCACTGGAGACTGGCCGGGCTGCTGGGGCCTGACCTCATGGATGGGTTTTAAGTTTGGTCTTCAGAGGTGTCCTACCAAGCCCTTTATCGAGGGCAGATTCATGCCTCCTCTCTGTGCATCCTGTTGGCTCTGCCACTTTAGGGATTTAGCTGGAATGCCTGGAGGCATTGAAATAGAATAGGAGCCAATCTGAAACATTGAGGTTGCTTTAATTACTGCAGAGTGCTGCTCAATTAAACATGGCATCAGCATTTGTTGGAGAAACAGTGTTTATGTTTGTTTTAATTGTTTTATAAGCACACCAATGCAGATTTTTTCTTTTCATTGTTGGAGAGTGGGTTGGAATAATGAGAGTGGAAAATCACAGCTCTCCTGTTTTGATGGATGGGGGGGGGTATGGGCTGTGCCCTGTAGCTAAACATAGGTTGCTGAAGAAAGTAAATTAACCTCTTGGAGGTATCATGCTCCAATAGAAAAGGCTCATCTACTGGGTACAAGCAGGTTTCTGCTGCAGGACATTTAACACTGTAACCTACATTTCAGGGATTGGAACCATTGATCTATTTTTTTGTATTCGATTATTTTAATTTTTGCTGTTTTTTCTTAATTACTGATACACCCTTTCTATCATTTGTTTTCCCTTTGCTCGCATGCTTATTTTGTTAAACATCAAAAAGCCAAATGCACCTGCAAGGCTACTCCTTTATTTGATTTGATTTGATTTTATTTTATTTTATTTATAAAGCTCAGAAACCAGGCCCATGGGCAACCGGGCGCATACTCTTAAACATGTTACAGTAGACAGTAGTTGCAAGTAAGTTACAGTATATACAGAATATGTACATATACCAAAGGGTATCATTAACATAGTAAATACAAGTACAGAGCAAAGAGAGATGTATATACATATCCAGTACCACACAGGGAGATTAGTTTGTGTAGGGGTCTCATAAATCTTTGGCGAATAGCCACGTTTTAGCATTGTTCTTGAAGAGGTGGAATGAAGGTTCAGTTCTAATAGGCGTAGGCAGGGTGTTCCAGAGTTTAGACGCTAGGACAGGGAAGCTCACTCCACTGGCTTTATGGAGTTTGCATCTAGGCACAGAGAGGCTGTGAGTTTGGGCTGCTCTAATGGGTCGAATGGATGTGTGGAGTGTGAAGCGAGCGGTTAGGTAAGGTGGGGCGTTGCTCAGGCATTTGTGAGTCAAGGCGAGGGTTTTCAGTGCAATTCTTTGTTTTGCTGGGAGCCAGCGTGAATTCAATCTGGCAGAGGATATATGGGAGCGTCTCGGGATGTTTAAGGTTGCCCCAATGGCATTGTTTTGTACAGTTTGCAGTTTATTAAGGTTAGGCTGACTGGTCCCTAGGTAGAGAGCACTAACGTGGTCGATTTTGGCCATGACAAGAGTTCTGGCGAGGGTGATGCAGTTGGTAGAGTTTAGGAAGGGTCTACAGGCAGTGATAAGTTTGCAAGTATAGGCCGAGTCTGACCTAACTGCATTTGTTTGTCTATTCAGAGAGAGCGTAGAGTCGAGGTAGATGCCTAGAGTCTTAGTGCCTTTGGAGACTTTAATATCATTGCCGTCAATAATGAAGGACTTGTAAGTTTGGTCTAGTTTGTTAAGCCGATGGTTTGAACCTAGGAGGAGGAGCTCGGTCTTATCATCGTTGAGGCAGAGTTCTTGATGTGCCATCCAGGCCTGGATAACCAGGTAAACAATGTTAAGGGCTTTGGTGTCGGCTGTGTAGTCTCCCGTGATAGGGATGAGTATCTGGGTGTCATCCGCGTAGTTGGTATAGGAGACACCCAGATAGTCAAGCACATTGAAGAGGGGCTTGGTGAATACGTTATACAACGTGGGGGATACACACGAGCCTTGGGGCACACCACAGTGAATAGGAGAGGGATCCGATGAGGCCATAGGGAAGAAGACCCTCATGGATCTGTTGCTCAGGAAAGAGTGGATCCAGGCATTGGCAGAGTCAGAGAAATGTGCTACAGATTTGAGATGCTGGCAGAGTATTTGGTGATTGAGCAAATCGAAATCCACGGAGAGGTCGAGGAGGAGGAGAAGAGCTAGCTTCCCTTTGTCCTTTAGCGACTCCATTTGGGTTTTCAGGTCGATCAGAGCAGATTCCGTGCCATGTTTAGGGCGGAATCCTGATTGTCTTAAGCCCAGGAGATTGTTTAGCTCGAGGTAATCCTGTATCTGCAGGTAGGCTGCGCGGTCCAGGATCTTGAGCAGGAATGGGACTGTAGTGATAGGTCTGAAATTAGTTGGGATGTTAGGGTCAAGGGAAGGTTTTTTGAGGAGTGGGATAACCCATGCATCCTTTAGGTTGTCCGGGACAATACCCGTCTTGAAAGAAGCATTTATTAATGCAGTGATGAATGGGGCTAGTTCATAAGAAGCTTCCTTAATGATAGGTGCAGGGCAGGAGTCGCCTTGGCAATTGGATGGTTTTAAATTGTTTATGATGCCTTCTACTTCGAGGGTAGTGAGTGGGGCGAAGGAAAAAGGTTTGTGAGGAGGATTAGCTGGGAGAGTATTGGGTGTAGGTGTGGTTAGTAGTTGGTCAGGCTGTATGGATTTCTGTTGGTCTCTGATTTTAGATTGGAGGGTGGCAATTTTACCCAGGAGTGCTGACTGAATATTGGTGCACCACGTGCTGTCTTTGGTACAGGAGTCAGGGGGGGCTGCAGGTGTCTCAAGTTCCTTAAGAATATTAAAGAGTTCCTTTAGTTACAGAGGCCTCACTTCTGATAATAGTTTGGAATTCTGTATTCTTATTTTGGGATTTTATTTGGGGCAAACCAAGCAAGGACACAATTGAGCCCTGTACATGTTGTTAAGATTGACATGAGGTAAGAAGTGGAGATTCCAATATGTGGCATGGGATGTTCAGGTCAGGAGGGTGGAATGTAATGCCGAAATGCACTTAGGTGTTTAATGAGGTATTGAATGAAAAGTATGGTCTTGAGTTCCTTCCTGAACTGCAAGAGTGTTGATGCAGTTGGGATTGCCACTGTTATGGTGATCCAGCAGGCAGGTAAATAGCAAGAAAAGGCATGTTTCCTGTGTTTTCCCTGCATGTCAGTTTCTTCCAAAGCCTAGCGATGGCAGGGACATAATTTCCCCAAAATGCCTGGGGTAGCAGAAGAGACATCACATGACCCTTGACCTCTGATGACATCACCGGAAGTGATGCAATTTGACCCCACCCCGAAGTGACATCATGGGAAGCGACAGAACACAACCTTTCACCCCTTTAATGAGTCTAGCATTGTATAGAATTCCAGAAAGACAAATTATTTGTTATTCCTATTCTTTCTCATTTAGGGTCACTGCTCAAAGTGTTACACTTGCGTGGAACCCCTGATTCTTTTGAAGAGTCCTCAAGAAAAATGACAGCCACTCCAGAAACAAAAAGCCACATGGCACTGGCCACAGCCCAGGAGCTTCAATGTAAAACAATTATAAATAATTAAAACAATAATGTACAATTAAAAAAAAAAATAGGGGTTGCAATGGAGACCACAAGGGTAGCAAGGGAGACCATCAGGGGTTGCAGGTGCAACCACTGGCAACCCCCAAATGACGCCCCTGAATGATGGCCTGACTCCTTGCAGAGAGCGACCCACATGATTGCCTTATAGGTGAGGCAGGCAGTCGTAAAGAGTGTTCTGGCTGGGAGGGGAGAAACAAATTGAAGTTTTGTTTCCCGTTATGAGTCGTGCTGCGGCCTTGTGGGTGGCCCTAAGTGGGGGCAGTTGTGTCATTGGAATACTGGTTATTCCAGTATCCAATGACATCAGAGCCCGCTGAAACCTGCAACATTAAAACGAGGTAAGATCTTACTGGAGGACAAACTAACAGCGCAAGGAAAGCAAGGGCAGCGTTTAACCAGGCTTTCCGAAAAACCTCAAAGAAGCCCGATTCCACCAAACACTGACACCAATATCCCCGCATTCACCCCTTCCGAGGTGCCAATGAGAACGCCGTTAGTGGAAGGGGGGGAGAGAAGGTCAATGGAGCTATGACCTGTCTTTGTCCCAGTAGAGGAAAAGGGAAGGGAAAAGAGAGACGAGATAAGAGGGGCGAAAAAGTCTGCTCACCCTCACAAGCTGGAATCCATCGTCCTGGGAGAGGATTGAGACCTGAAATGACAGATGAAAGCTATGTGGACGGAGTCCCTTTACACACGGAGACGATCAATATATCGGTTGGGGAAAAAAAGAAAAAGGATGAAAGCATGCTCGCTTCCTGTGCAATTAGCGACCTAACAGAAAAAATGGACGGGAAAGATGTCGCCGTGTTAATAGACGAACCAGACAATGCAAAATCTAAAACGGGGTGTATAACGGTGTGTACTGTCCACCCCATACCTAATGTCTAGAATCTCCAAAGCCCCCCGACAGGAGGCAGCACGTCTTACCACCAAGACCAGGAATTTGGAAAAATATCAAATGAGATATTGGACTCGAACGTGGTGATCTTAACAGATAATGTTATAGACTTGCAGGAAAGGCTGGACCTCTCCCAGATTATAGAAAATCCACTAAGCTCTACGAACAACGAGGAGGGAAACGAGCCCAGAAAGAAGGAAAAAAATAAAATCAGCCTAAAGAAACAGAGAAAATCAAATTTGAAGGAACTAAAAACTAAAAAAACCAAGACAAATAACATTATAACAAAGCCACCTATCTTGATGAGAAGAAAAGAGAAGGAGCAGAAGAAACTGGAAACCGAGATTTAAGAAAAACAGGTATATAAAAAAATCATCCCGACAAATAGAATAACGACAGACCAACCCACGGTCCCACACTTATTTCTGAAAAAGCAAAACACAAAGGTTCAAAACTTGGGAGAACTATCGGATGCAGAAATTCTACAAGGGGCAGACATAGACCCCAAGATCCATTTACCAGGTTTGCAGGTTTTTTCATGGTCAGGTATGGCTAACGCACAAACCGAACAAAACTGGGAGAAAGACCCCACCAAGGGGGGAGGTCGCACGAGCCATGACGTAACAAGACCAACTGCTCAGTGTGTGAGAAACTCAATAGAAGTGGACTCCCCACAGAAGCAATGAGAGAACGTGGCAACTAACACACTGAATAGCCCGGGAGAGGGCTTGACGAGACAGCCACGGTGCTCTGTACCGCAAAACACTTTAGAACCAACTAATATTAAGTTGACAACTCAGACGAAGGAGAACCGAGCACAGCTAGAAACTAAAACAGTAGAAGGCAAACATGTCTCAACAGTTGGAATACAGAGAGAGGAATTGACACCCCGATTAACTGAACTACATGACAGGACAGTGCCAGTCCTAACGAAAGAGAAAACCATTAATAAAGAGCAAACGCCGTTAAGGAACCAGACAGAAGGCAATCTCAGAAGCCCAACGAATGGACTAGTATCGAGGGAAACGAGAGGCAACAAAATTCAATCCCATACTTCAGGGCAAACCCCCTCAAAAGAAAAGACACCAACAAGAAAGTAAAACGAGGGAAAGACCATCAGTGTAATGATCGAAAAAACACCATCTCCAGAACCCTGAAAAAAGAGAACATCGGGCGAAGGTGAGATCAATGATATCGTCAAAGGGGGCACAAAAGGAAATAAACCATCACAACCACTGTCTACCCCACTAACAAGAAGACATTCTTTATCAAGATTCCCGGAATATCCACAATAAGAAACCCCGACAAAAAAAATGGACCTCATGACAATAATGACAACTTTTACTATAGCTCTGGCACAAAGCTACACGAGGCACTTAATGATACGATCAAAGATCAGTCTTCATTACTAACAACGCTGCACACTAAAATGATGTATTTAGAGGGCTTTATTGCAGCATTACCAACGCAAAAAGAGCTGTACAAATCCACCAGCGGGGAACAATTTAAAGAGAATCAGGAGGCGAGAACACATAGTAGTAATCAAAAAACAGAAATTACGCAAATAGAAACAAGGAATCAAATGACACAAACAGGTTTGAAGGAGGAAGGACAATGTTACGCAGAGTGCAAATCTGGAGACAGAAGTCAAATGATAATAACAAGAAAAGAAAAGAGGAAGAGGAATCCGCAGGAGAGAGAGTCATTGGTGAAAACCTATTAGAAACTCCCCTACAATCCCTAACGCAAACCGGGGGTCAAAGTGAGAAATCAGATTGAAAAATAAACTCTAACTGAAAAGAAATGCAATGTGAAACAACCAGGAAACGTGTGAACGGCTGTGTGGTCCTGAAAGAAAAAAATCATCAGAAATACAATTGAATTGTAAACTACAGGATACACGACAACAACCTACACAAAATTTGACTGGTGAGATATACTCAGTATTCTCCCATGTTCAAGGAGATAAACTCACCAAGAAAAGGAAAGTAATATTTGAATCTCCTGACAATAAAGAGAAGAAACAGGAAGCATACAATGAGGAAACAGAGGATGAAGTAGCCCTGTCGATCTTAGCACAACGGTTAGTACCAAACAATCCCCCTCAACTTAAAGAAACGGAAAAGGGAACGAGAAAAAAAAACTACTAATCCACCGATCAAGAGAATCGTGATCACAGATTCAGAATAATCCACGAACCTATTAGATCTGTCACAACATCAGGCGGAGGAGGGAGAAAATGAAACAAGTCATTTAAAGGAACATCTAGAGAATACCCAAACTCTAAGAAACAGCTCTAGAGATATTAACCTGGACGGTGATTTGTCACCATTTATCTCACTAGAAGACAAGAGGAAAAAAATCGATAATGAAGAAAGAAAAAAACGAGACAGGATGATACGGGGGGAAAAACATACCAAAAGAGAACAAATAAATAATTACTCTAACAAGAGACCTCAACTCCTACAGGATGAGAAAGAAAAAACAGAATCCCCTAGCGTTAACACATCTAGAAGAGCCTTCAGGGATAACCAGAGTTACAAACCAGGAAGACAGCGAGACCATCAATCAAGATCGAGAATTCGAAACTCGAGTTATACAAATACCAAAAACGACAGATTAACCTACAAAGAAAAAATAAAAAGCTGTAGAAGCTTTCATCTGGAAAGTATAGGAAAGTCAAACAATATTATTCTGAACAGGAAGAACATAATGACTTTGCTACAATGTATACCACCCCTAAGAACAATAACCTCTGTGGATATCAGGATTGTGGAATTCGCCAAGTGAGGCAAACAGGATAGTGTCTACCTACATATAACTTCTCCAGTGGTAAGAACAATGATGGAACAAGCCACCAAAAATGTTTTGATATTGGGATATGAGTTAACAATATATAAAGATTTAAATCAGAAAAGGGAAAAAACAACGCGAACAGGATCCCCACCTAGACGAAGGGATGAACAAAGGAAACACGAACATGTAAACCTGGATAGAAAGGCAGCAGTTACATCGTCAAAAAGAAATAGAACTCGAGCTACTGATGAGAACAAAAAATCTACAGAACGAAGCAGTAGTCGTAATAAAAGTAGAAATCAAAAAGATCAGGAGGGGAAAACGCAGAGACATAGGAGGGACTTGACATCGCCACAAAACGAATCAGTCAAATCATATAAAGACCCTACGGGGGCGGGCCAGTTCCCTAAAGGACCCCAACCAAAAATAAAGATCACATTCAATCCAGAAGATAACGAAAAAGAAGAGCTATCATCGGCAACTCTGGAAAAAGAATGGAAGAAACTGAAAGAAGCTCAAAATTGGAGATGGATTTCCAAAATTCTCAATCAAAGTGATTCCAATTAGCAAACGAAGATCAGGATTTTGGAACCTCCACCAAACAAGGAAATCAGGCAGGAGACGGTATCGTTGAAATTTGCTTCCTGGAGCACTAGAGGTTTCGCATATCTCCTAAAACAAAGTGATGTTCATCTAGGAGACTTTGATATTCTCTGTCTCCAAGAGACATGGTTAAGAGAGCAGCCCACAATGGATGGTTACGAAGTATATCTTTCTCCAGCGGCAAAAGGACTTTCAGGTAGACCGTCATCTGGCCTCCTGACAATGTTACGCTCAAACAAAGATCTACAGGTGACAAGAGTATTAGGGCCTCATTACGACCCTGGCGGAAAGTTACCGCCAGGGCCGTGACTTTACCGCCATGGTGCTAACTACGTTAACACCATGGCGGTAAGGGGATTTACCGCCCCATTCCGACCTTGGCGGGGCGGTAAATCCCCAATCCCCATTTACCCTTCCCCATTCCCATTTTTGCCCCATAGGGCATAATGGGAGTGGGGAAGGCGTTAATTACGCCACCGTAAATTACGGTGGCGTAATTAACACCAAGTTCCCTTACCGCCATGGATTTTTACACCCGCTAGAAGCAGGTGTAAAATCCGCCATGGCGGAAAGGGAACTCGTGATTGGCGGTAAGGGGTCGGCGCAGCTAACGATGGCGCTAACCCCTTACCGCCAGGGTCGTAATGAGGCCCTTAGAATCGTCGCTATACTTCCAAGTGCTACTATTAACATGGGAAGGAAGAAATCAAAGATTGCCAGCTCAGAAGCCAGAGAACATCATAATAATTAATACTTACTGGAACCCACTGGCATTAAGTGACGAACAGTTCTTAAAACAGTTAAATAATATCTTCGAGAAAATTGACTTGGAACTTCAACTGAGTCACTGGATCATATGCGGAGATTTGAATCTGGAATATCCTAAACTACAGAAATGTAATCAGAATTACTCAAAAACTCCAGCAAAGAAAAGGGGAATAAAATGGCACACACTAATGAAAACAAGATCCTTAAAAAATCTCAATTTTTTGATTGAGGAACACGTGCCCCGGATACTAACTTGGGAAAACGGTGCTTCAGCATATATCTTGGATCACATCTTTGTTAGCCCGGAATTCTTATCATATGTCACCAATGTTAAGGTCAAGCGTTCCAAGAACAGTGACCACAACTTACTTGAATTCGAATGGAAAACCCAACAGGAACCAAGAGACCTAATGAAAACAGAGATCGAAGAATCCCGAGGCAGAATAAGATTAAAGGTAAAACCGGAAGACATAACTAATCTTACCAAAAAATACGTAGAAAGAAATAACAACGAAAAAGAAAAAAAGTTGATTACGAACAATGTTTAAACATCTATAAACAAAGAGTGAACACGGTAACAAAGAGAAGAGGTGAACATATGCATAGTTATGACAAACTTTTGATAATCGAATGGAAAAAGTTAAGAAAACTGCAGAGACGGGCAAAGAAAACTAAAGATATAAAAGACGTGGAGGCGGCCCAAAAAGCAAAAAAATATTATAAACACTGGCTAAGATCACGCAGAGCAGATGCTAAGATCATTGAATGGGCGTAACTCTAGAGATTTCTGGACACTAATTAAGCAAACAATGAATACTCCGAGAAACGCAATTGATAATAACGTAGGAGAAGGCAAGTGGATTGAGCATTTTACCAACCTCTATAAAAACACTAATAAGAAAACAAAGACCGCAAACAACAAAGTGGAAGTAAAATGGGCACTCCCAAATGACATACCTTCAATTATAACGAGAATCAAATGACTAAATACCTCTAGAGCTCTGGGGCCGGATGGCCTGACTAACGCCCATCTAAAGGAATCACCACAAAATTGGGCACTATTTATTAGCAATGTATTTGACATCATCGAAGAAACTAAATCGATTCCGAAATCCTGGAAAAAGGCTATAATAGTTCCTATTTATAAGAACGGCCCAAGACAAAATCCAAATAATTACAGACCAATAGCGTTATTAGACGTCATTGGGAAAATATATGGTTCAACCTTGTTGGAGATGTTCGAGAAATGGGTGAACTGATGGACCCTTTTCAATCGGGCTTCGTGAGGAACGCAGGGACTCTGGCCAACATATTTTTTTTAATTAACATCTTAAAAAGCAGAACGAAAGAAGGAAAACCGGGCGTATACATGGCCTTCATTGACCTGGTTCAAGCGTTTGACCAGGTCAATAGAGAGCGCCTCTGGAGAAAATTAGAAACAAAGAAATGCCCGGGTAACATACTAGAGCAAATTAAAGCACTCTACACAGAGACATCTTTATCAATCCGCCTGGACCAACAAGGAGAGTTATCAAACTCCATAGAAACAGCAAGAGGGGTGAAGCAGGGCTGCCGGTTGGCGCCGACGTTGTTTAACGCCTACCTGTGGGATTTCAGAGATTCAGAAGCTGAAATTAGATCTTACCCCCCAAAAATAGGTGGGACCACCCTGTCTCGACTACTATATGCGGATGACCTAATATTAATAGATCAAACGCCGATAGGATTACAAAGGCAACTTGAAAATCTAAACAGATATGTCGAAAAAAACAACTTAGAGATCAATAAGAGTAAAACAAAAATCATGGTGCTACAAAAAAGTAACACCCCAAAAACCCATTTACATGGCAGTTGGAAGGTGCAAAAATCCAGACGGTAATGGAGTTTAAATATCTGGGAGTGCTACTGAGCAACAACCAAACGGAAATAAGTATGCAACATCATCTCTGGGAAAGAATGAAGAACCTAACATCCCAAGCTAAGATCATTGAAAGGAAATTTTGCCAGTATTCACTCAAACCAATAATACAATTCTATCGCACAAAAGTGATTCCATCAGTTACATATGGAGTGGAGGCCTTCTTTAACATCCCGGAAGAAATCTGGATAAAGTTGGAAAGCTACTTCTGGAGACAGCTTATAAATCTCCCAACATCCACGCCCATGCCGTTAATAAGAAGGGAATTATGTACCCTATCACTGCAAGGCATTGTATTAATAAATAAACTGATGATATACAGGAAAGTGATCATGCCGGAGAGATCGAATATTTTTGATATCATCCACAGAGAAATCTCAGGATCAAATTCCGAAACTTTAAAGAATTGGCAACAGAAAAATACCCTATTACTGGAAGAAATAGGATCTTCAGAAGAAGAACTAATTCATAATCCAACAAAAATTGCAACAAGAATAGAAATTTGGGATTGGATAAAGACTCTTGACACAGCGGGGTCATACAAACTAGCGGCACACGCAACACCGATGTGCAGAAAGCTAAATGAAATAAGATCATACCTGAACCTCTTCCCAAGTAGAAAACATCGACAAACATTTTTGAGAGCACACCTTAATATTCTACAGACAAACGAGATAAGGGCAATCAGAGGAACATCAGCTACTAATAAATGCCGTTTTTGTCAGGAAACGGGGTGCAAGGAATCCTTAAGGCACCTGCTCTTAAACTGCAAGGGTTTAACTGAATTGAGAACTACGCACATGTTACATCTGTTTGAGGATTTACTCTTCTATGGTGAACAATACTCGTGGAAACGCCTAATAGAAGGTGAAGGAGTAAAGGAAACAATTGCAGTGACACAACTTTTGCAAAATATCGACTTCAGAAAAACATGAATAAGGGAACCACGAGGAAGGAATTAGGAAGCAATAGCGGGATGTGGATTTTTGGATTTGAGTGAACTAATTTTTTAAAAGAAAATGTGAAAACATTTTTTAAGTAAAAAAAAAAAAATTAAAAAAATAATACTTGTTAGGAGGGTATTTTCCCCATCAATATGGGTGATTACCAGGGCCTGGACTGCGGTTCTGAATTCCTCGGGTGGAAGGATGGGTATTACTTACAGTGGAGGGTAAGTTGATACCAGGGTTTTTTGTTGATATGATGTTGGAAGGAGACAGTGTTGTCTATAGTGAACCTGAGTGATTTGGCAGTCGTGGTCATGTGCAGTGTGAATCCATCGAATTGCATGTCATTTAGCTCCCCTTAAATGGTATCCTGTTTAGATGGGTGACTGAGTAGAACACATTTTAACCTTGTGGAATGACGATTTAGGTATCATCCCAGCTTAAATGGAGGTGATGCAATTTCTGTGGGATGAAATGTGTTGGATATCACATACTTATAGGTATCTTGTATTGTCAATGCCTTGGTGGAGAGTGATGTCAGGGTCATTAAGAAGTGGTACTAACGGCTCCATGTACAGATTAAAGGTTACTGCGGAGAGTAAAGAGCCTTCTAGTACTCCTCAGGTGACCCAGCAGTGTCTGACCTGAAGTTGTCAATCTGGGTGGCCAGGTGCTTTTCCAAGAGGTAAGATGCAAGCCAGCTGCAAACTTTGTCAGAGGGGCCCATTTTGTTTGCAAATAGGCTTGTCAGATAAAGGTGGTCAACCATGTCGAAAGCAGCATAGAGGTTGCATGGGATGAGATGGCATGAGTCACCTTTGTCCCTAATTTGAAGAGGATCATCTATGGCTTGGTTGGTGGCTGTTTCAGTGCTCCATTTTGGTCTGAAGCCAGATTGACCATGTAGTGTTATGTTAATACATTTATAATGCATCAAAGCCGAAGGCATCCAGGCGCACCTAACAGAAGAGTGGGAAACAGTGTAATCTGGTTACTAAAACAGGAAGGTCTTCAGCTGTTTTCTGAAGGCCAATTTAGGCAGGTGTTCCGGTAAGGCATTGCAGGCCCGTGCTGCATGAGCATGAAAGGCACAAACATTTCAACGGGCTTTCTGAATGCGATCTACTTCTAAGAGACAAGCCTTCACGGAACAGAGATTTCTTTTTGGGCAGTAAATATTCAGTCTATCTTTAGGATAGGCTGGAGCATTACCAAATGTACAGACAGTCAACATCTTAAACTGGATCCGTGCTGAAACAGGCAACCACTGTAAATTCCTTCATGCTGTAAATGTTGGTTCGGTACAGCTCATCGGGTATATGATGAGTATTGCCGCATTCTGAATCTTTTGCAATCTCTGGATGTCTGTTTTACTGGCTCCCCCTAAAAGAGCATTACAGTAATCCACTCTCGGGAGTATCACAACTTTAACTAACTGCACCCGGTTTTCTTTGGGAACCAGCAAGGCGACTTGCCGCAACACTTTCAGGTGATAGTTAGTATTCGTCACCTTATGTACCACCATGATCTGGCTGCCTTCGATCGAAAAACTGGCATAGGGTTGGCCCAACTTGTCTCTGGCATGCAGAGGTCCATAAAGCATAATCTCAGTCTTTGTTGCGTTAAGACATAGCCAGTTCATGGTCATCCAACCCTTAATGGTCTGATAAACCAGGTCCAAATTCTGTTGGCCTTTTTTATAGTCCACACTGATCTCAAGTGCTACCTGGAAATCGTCTGCATAATTACAGAAAAATAAGCCCATGCTCTCCAAATCCATGCATAAAGGAATAATATATATATTAAATAGCAGGGGGGAGAAACAAGCCCCCTGGGGAACTCTACATGTGGTAATTTCAATGTAAGAGGCATTTTTGCCCCAGTGAACTCGGGAGCAATGTCCCTCGAGGAAGGACCTGAGCCAGTTTATCGCCTTCATTGAGAGACCCCTAACAGTGGCCATCCGGACCAGCAGAATCCCATGGTCAAGCAGATCAAAGGCTGCTGATAGGTCTAACAATATCAGCAGCCCCGATTTGCTCAGTTCTAATTTGGACAACAAATATGTCTGCAGGTCTAGCAGTGCACTCTCAGTGCCATGAAAGTTGCGGAAACCAGATTGTTTCTTATGTAAAATACCAACTCCTGAGATATGGGCCTGAAGTTGGATTGTGGCAACTTTGTCAATGAATTTAAAAAAGAAAAGGGTATTTGTAATAGGCCTGAGGTTGGCAGCATCTTTGGGATCTAGATCTGTCTTTTTTATCAAGGGAGTGACTGCTACATCTTTTATGGTCTGCAGAATGACTCCAGGTCGGAGCCAAGAGTTTACAAATCTGCAGAGAAAAGGGGCAAAAATGTCCTTATGTACTAATATTGTTTTTGACTGGAGGAGTTCTCCCGGACAGCTAGTAGGGTGCATGGTCCTGAGGACGTTGTGAATTTCTATGCAACTCAGGTTGTGCTGGTTGTTCCGATCAAGGAGCCGATTGGCAACTGCCTTCTTAATGATGGTTGCCATGAATGGGAGGCTAGTTATCAGTCGGATGTTCAAGGGATCATCTGGGGCCAAGGTGGGCCTTTTGAAGAGAGGATGGATAAGTCCTATTTTAGGGTACTTGTGAAGGGGTATTCCATGAGTGAGGCATTTTCTATTTTGAGGAAGAGGTCAGGGTGGCACCTTTGATATGCTTTACTATAGCAGCGGGGAGGGAGTCATGTTTGTGTATGATTGGTTTAAGTGATGTGAGGGTATCAGCAAGATCCTTGCGGGTGAGGGGAGTGTAGGCAGTACAAGTTTGTGTTATGCTTAGGCAGGTCAGATTTGCTCAGTTATTTAGACATGTTAGGCCTCTGCACACCCTTTCCAAGTACTGCTTCCAATATTGTATGTTGCTCATTAGCCTTCCCTCCAATTTCCTGTCCTACTTAATTCACCACTGCTCTTTTCATAGCTCTTTTCATTGCAGGGTGAATGCTGTTGACTAAACATAAAGATGTGATTCACAAGGGTCCTACGTGTCCCACACATTGTACAACATTGTCACAAAGCTCCTCTTCGATCCCCTAGACTCCCTCGGCATGCTGATGACACACAAATCCACCTTCCCCTATCTGAATCCTACTACAATGAGTCTGCCACACTAAACTCCACTTATGCCACCATCCAAGCCTGGATGGCTACCCATTAACTCTGCCTCAATGGTGAGAAAACAAAACATCTCATCATTGGCTCCACTTCAGCACTGAAGCAACTAAACCCTATGTATTTAGCCTTCAACATTGATAGCTCAGACCCTACCTCGGAAGATAAGGTTTACTCCGAGGCATATGGACGGATTGGATCCGTGCATAACCAATGTTTTTCAGATAATAGGACTCTGATTGGCCTTTTTCTTTGTGCACAAACCTGTGTTCATAATATCAGAAGGACTAAAGGTTATAACCTAGATGTGTTCTAAGGTCATACCTGTGTAAAGCAGCCACATAGGCTGCTCCCTCTCTTTCGTTTGTTCTCTTTTCATTTAGACCTACAATTGAGTTGACATTTGTAATTGTGGTCTCCACCCTGCACTTCCCCTTCTTTTATCCCTTTTGTTGTCTTTCATTTATTTGCATATGTGTATGGAGATGATCTCAAAAATCTGTTTATTTCTGTATCTGTTTGTATTGGTTTGTTGATATTTAATGCATTTGTACATTTACATGTGTTTGCTTCACTCAATATATATCTATTTTGGAATTTTTTGGTTCATTGGTGTCTCTTTCCTGCCAAATGTATAAATAATCTGTGTAACGCTTTTGCCGTATTTGAGGGCTGGTCTAAAGAGTTTCTTTAAATGATTTAACCCAGTTGTACCAACCCTCTGTACAACAGTACTTTCCTTTTTTTGATTTATGGCTCAATTACTTAGACTTGTTAGGCCTCTGCACACCCTTTCCATGTACTGCTTCCAAATATTGTATGTTGCACATTGGCCTTCCCTTATCCAATTTCCTGTCCTACTTAAAGCACCACTCCTCTTTCATAGCTCTTTTCATTGCAGGGTGAATACTGTTGACTGAACATAAAGATGTGATTCAAAAGGGTCCTACTTGTCCCCCGAATTGTACAACATTGTCACAAAGCACCTCTTCGATCCCCTAGACTCTACCGGCATCACCTACACAAACTATGCTGATGACACACAAATCCACCTTCCTCTATCTGGATCCTACTATGATGAGTCTGCCACGAAAAACTCCACTTATGCCACCATCCAAGCCTGGATGGCTACCCATGGACTCTGCCTCAATGATGAGAAAACAGAACGTCTCATCATTGGCTCCACTTCAGCACTGAAGCAACTAAACCCTATGTATTCAGCCTTCAACATTGATAGCTCAGTGATCCCAGTCTCTGCTTCTGTGAAAACACTAGGAGTGTACCTAGATTCAACCCTACACCCTCACCCGCAAAGTCAACGCCATCTCCTCAGCTGGAGCTTACTCCACCAAACTTATCAGTGCTGCTAGACCCTTCCTCTCCAATGACAACTGTCAAACCAGGGATCTCCTTCCGCTACAATGAAAGTGGCGCACAATAAAAACAATGTTATTTATATCATTCAGGTCAATTTTGATAAGGCCTCCAACCCTTCTCGCACACAACCCCAACAGATACCCGGTCACAATGAACCAGGAACCAGGCCAGTGTGTATTAATAAAGATATTTATTAATTTACTTAGTAAGTCAAATCAGAACACACAGATTACATCAGCCACCAATGTTGTTGTAACACAAAAACAAAATGACTTGGTAAAGTATCCACACAGAGATAACATTAGAATATGCAGTTACCAGAGTTTTCCTTTACACCCTCCACCCTCAACACGAGCAAATAACAGTTCAAAGTACACAAGGAAAATGAAGAGAGTTATAATTTTCTCCCGGCAACCATCAACCTCAAACATCCACTAGACTTGACTCTTTTGAATGGAAGGCAGTGGCAGTGAGTGGGGAACACAAGGGAAAACTAGTTTTTTGGGTAGTGCTCACAGAGACAATGGGCCTCATTACGAGTGCGGCGGTAACCGTGCCTGAAATTCCGGCAGGTTACCGAGCGACTCGTATTACCATTCCGCCTCCATGATTCCCGGAATTACCGGGGCATTAAGACCCCGGTGACCAGGGAATTCCGGAGGCGGAATTCGGTAAATCCCCATTCCCATTGAGTCGCATAGGACAAAATGGGAATGGGGAAGTGGAAACACTGGCACCATCTCGTGATGTTGCCAGTGTTTCCACATCCGCCTGCAAGCGGGAGGTGTTAAACCCGCCAGGTCAGACCTGGCGGGAATGACACTTCCCGCCTGCAGGACTCGAGATCAGTCGGTCCGGAAACAATGGTGGCAGCGGGTTTACCGCCACCGTTATTTCCGGACTGACTGACTCGTAATGAGGCCCAATATGTTAATAAGAAAGCAAAGGGAAACATTTGTTTTGCTGCGACTAACAATAACACCCAGGGGTTTAAATCTATGATCAGAACAGAATGGGAAAATCGATTTCGGGATGTTTAGCACAATTGCAATGTCAGAAAGAAAATGCAAATGGCAATTCGTTATTTAGCTCGCAATAGGACACAGGGACAATTTTGTTTTGCACCTTACAATGGGAACACAGGGACAATTTTGTTTTGCAGCTTACAATGGGAACACCCGTGGAAGCAGGACTTTTGGGATTCATTCTGTTGCCAAATCTTTATGACTATACCGGCTTACAACACACTGGGAAGAGATTGTTGGTTTTGAATGCTAACAATACAAGTCAATTGAATTACATGGGGGAATTCATTGATTTACATTGATAAATATGCTAATTATCTAGACAGGCAACAGGAGATTTGTCAATGGGGAAATAACTGCAATACACAGGCAAGCAGGGGATTTTTCAATGGGTAAACAACTAAGACAATACTGAAAGAAGAGAGGGCATACACAATCTGTGGCTTGGGGTATTTCTACTTAGAGGAGAGGTCTGGACTGGGCATCAGAGATTGTCATGGCACTCTAATGTGACAGCCAAAGGGGGTCCGTCAACGGTCCCCTTTCCTTCCACCAAGGGTCCTATACAGTCTCTATGTCTCCTGGCTCCTCTGCAAGGTTAGGCCTCTCTCTGCTGGATTGTTCATGCCAGATTTTGGCAGCAAATCACCTCTTGGAATTAGTGGGAAAAGTCCAGCTCTGAGGCAAGCTCACTTAGTTATAGTGCAAATGACATCATTAACTTGTCATAATTCCTGCAAAAGGGATTGGTTACACCACCCCACCTGTGTGCTGATAGGACAAGGGGATGGAGTAGTGCTTTGGTACAACTAGGGGAGGGGAGAGCTTCATCATCTCACTTTGACATGTGGGCTCTGTCTGCATTAGGACTTGAGAATCTCACCACATGATAAGTACCTTTAATCTCCACATTTTGACATACATGAATACATTATTTAAAACTATATTTTACAGCGAATCACATGAGACTTGTCAGGTGTCTGTACATCATTCTAGTGCAGAGATACAGTTTTTTTCTATTTACTACGGAACTATGTTGTTGAGAATCATGGCACTTTATGGGTGTCGTACTAATAATACTTGACATGCTTTAATCAACTTTTTACATCTATGGAATTCACAAAGACGGCCACACCACATTTTCGTGAATAACTTCAGTTGTGTTTATCCATCAAAAATTATTTTAGCATTGGTATAGGGGTTTCATTTTCACCTTTACTAAAATCCTTCAATGACTGTTGTGCAATGTATATTGTCAATTTTACACAATAAAAAACTTTTTTCCCATTGTCAGCAATGGGCAGCCTCATTATTCATTTGCTTAGACCCCCACTTTTTGTTAAGTATCACTCTTCTGTTCCAGCATATGACACATGCAGAGGGGGCTGTGTTTAGATTAACCTACCCCTACCAAGGCTTTATGGCTAAACTGATGCATTTTCATGTGAGGCTTGTGACCTAGGGGTCACAAGGGCCACAGAACAGATCTGTCTTTATCTGGTCGTCCCACGTTTCAGATCTCAAAAGTAATTCTTTTTTTTTGTATTTTTAAGAAAAGCACTGACAATTAAGGCAGCCAGGCCTCTCTCTCCAAGGCAACAGAGAGGAGAGATTGGTTTCACATTTGAAGAAATCAACATCCCTGTCCCTTGCAACAATCAGCCTTTAACTCATACCTAAAGGCATTTAAAATGACCTCTTATAAAATAAACAGTTTCAAAACTATGTAAGTTGCTTTAACATTGTCCATTTTGTGACCTTGTGCTTGGCAGAAACCCTATTCACTTTTCTAAAGTCTGGTGAGCATTTTGCTGTACATATGATTAGTTTAGAGGGAAAAATGAAGTGACATTTTATTTAATTTACAAATTAGATGAACTCCTTTTCACTGCAGCTGCTGAACACAATTCTGACATCCCATTGAGGTTTCTGGGGACTGCCATTTCATAGAAATATTAGTACAACTCTTCATGGATTTGACAAACATGTGATTTCCACGTGTCTTTTGCTTTTTTCATTAAAGGCAGTTTACATCTCTCCATATTTTGCAATTTAGCACATTTCTTTTCCTTTTGAGTTAAGTTCACAAGGCCTTATGTTGGACCTAATTTCTGTACAGTCCTGGTATTTAAGCGAGTCCTCATAACTGACTCTGTCCTCTTTATTTCTTACATCCATGGGGCTATTACACCCCACAGGTGCCAGGTTAGACTACTGCATCGCTCTGTTCACTGACACTTTGTTTTGCAATGTTAAGAAACTCCACACAAACAATTCCCTTTGCACGGACCTAAACATTCCCCGTTCAAAGCATATCTAAACTGCCTGCAGAAAGGTCCACTGGCTCCCTATCGAAGAAATAATCACTTTCAATACTCTCCCCATCAATCAGAAATGTATCTCCAAGTCCTGCCTCCCCCTTACTTGTCGCACAAATTCACCATGTCCCAACCCACCAAAACCCCATACTCTGACAGGCTTGTGCAACCCAAATTCAAATGTGCGAAAGAAGGAGGTACAAGCTTCCTAGTCATTGTAGCCAAGTAATGTTACTCCCTCCCACCCGTCCTCAGAGCTGAAGGTTCCTTCTGGGCCTTACGCAAAGCATTAAAAACTTGGCTGTTCAACTAATCTGCCATGAAAACTAAACTGTAACCGCCTTGATACTGCATGAACAATGTACGCTGAGTGCTTTTTTATAACCTTATGCCTTATCGCCTTGGGGCCCCATGTAGCTGGTTCTATATTGCCAGGATGCCTGAGGGCTTGCACGTGCTTTACAAGTGAAATAAATAAATACATAAACATCATCGCAGATTAAAGACAAACACAGCAGTTTAATACTTAAATGAACATATTTTAATCATAGTGCAGTTTGCATTTCTTCCACGTTTTCCAGATCCTATTTGTTTTGCATACGCTTAACATAGTCTAAAAATGTTACACCTCCGTAACTTTCCTAAACAATCCTGAGCTTGCAAAAGTACATGCTACTGGCATATTTGCTTTTCTTCACAAATTGTAAAATGCATTGTTTTAGCAGTGAATACATTGCAGTCCCCTCTTTCATTGAATGGCCACCGTGTGAAGAAAAAATCAAAATCATCTAGAGACGTTGCAAAACATAATTTGCCTGATTCTCAAAACTGTGAAATAGAGTAAATCAGAGATGCCTTTGAGCATATGTGCTTTGATCTGCTATTTTATATCCGATTCACAAAGACGCAAACTGGAACAAATCTGGAGATGCCTGTAGCATTTCTGAGATGGTCACGTGCAAATGTGATTCACACAAATGTGCTGAAGGGCATCTCAGCGATGCTCTGGGCATCTCCCGATTTGCTCCAGTTGGATTTCTTGTGAATCAGGTATAAGATAGCCGATGGAAATTTGAAATGGTCAAGGGCCTCTCTGATTTGCTCCAGTGCAAATCTTTGAGAATCAGGCCGAACATGCTTAAGCCTAATTAAGCGAGGATATCTTCAAGTTCGATTACTGCATTATTAGTTAAAAAAAGCACCTGGTTAAAACATGAATCCTCTACGTTTCCCTGCGCACTTTGCATCTAGATACTACTTCTGATCTAATAATCACTTCAGGAAAGGAAACACCACTTACCGCCTCTTTGTGATTCGATGGATATGGGTATAAAGCACAGGGCAACGATTTATGCACCCAGGCCTGCAATCCAAATCATTTTAACTGAATTTGCAGAGGAGTTACTGCTGGGCTGGGGACATTATGCAAATCCTATGCACTGAAGATTCCGTGTGGGGTTTCCCCACTGTAAGTAAACCCCTCATGCTGGTATGTGAGGATTTGTTTTCGGATCCCCACTTTCTGGGGTGATTTCAGCAGAACTTTCCGCTTTTACACAGGAAAATGCAGATACACCCCATTGAAATCAACAGTGCCACAGCCACCATGGTTTTTATGGTGATATCTATCGGTGCAGATCTCCACTGGGGACGTGTGCACATGGCAGAGATCACACAAGACTCCAGGGGTGTTGCTAGGTTTGTAAAAGATCAGGGGCTAAGCTAATGTCGGGACTGTCAGGATTCGGGGCTAGCTAGCATTTTGGTTGTAGCCCCTGAGCTTCTATCGAGGGATGCAACCAAAAGACCCGTGGCTATAGCTTACCAGGTGCCCCTAGCAACAGTTCTGCAAGACTCACCGCACACTGTGGTAAAAGGCACAGAAAGCCAAACGGATCCGAAACAGACAGTACAGATGTGCAACCGGCTGGGCTCCTTCACCCGCACTCACCCGGTCATCAGAAAGAGGACTTTAGATCTGTAAATGCATTTTCGCAGCTGCAACGCTACACCAGATTGAGCCAGACCTGTTTCTTTTGTTAATTAAGCACAATGTTATACCTTTTAACAACATGTCTGCTCAGAAAACAAAACAAAATCTTTAGTTTCCTAATAATGCTTGCATCCAAAAATGTTGGGAGGAAAATGCAATGCTGATTGTTTGTGGTTTTCATGGGAAGGTTTATGGTGTTGGGATGGGTGCTATGCTATGGGAATGACCTGGGTGAACAAACTCTCTCAAAGGTTTTCTGCAGGCATCCACATATCTCCCACTGAGACCTGGGTATGTTTGCGGGTTCCCGCAGATTTTTCTTTCAGCCCTAATGTGTCTGACGATGAAACATCGAGAAAGTTGAGCAGAATTTCAGACAGGGTCAGTCTTATTTGTTGAGAGTCAAAGCAGCACAAACTAAGTAAAAGACTTCAGGAACGGAGAGAATGTTAGTGAAAGGCAGGGGTGAGTGGTTAGCACGAGGGAATGGAGTCCTGACACTTGTGCATGTTATAGTACAGTACATTAAACTCTGCAGTAAGATATCTCAGTAGATTAGTGTATCTAACGCAAGCAGGAAGTGTTCAGGTCTGGGAAAAGAGGATGCTGGGTTGTCTTCGTGGGGAGAAGATTTTGGTGAAATGTGGTCGGGGGTTCATGCACAACAAGAGGTGTCAAAGAGGGGTATGTGAACACTGTTGACAGAGGGGAGGTTGGTGCAAATGTTTCGAGCAAAGACTAGTCAAAGATGGGGAACCCATGTAAGATGGGAGCTGAAAGTGTGTGGTTGAATCTGCTTTAGATGGGGAGGGTGGATAAAAATAGGGCACCATTATTTTTAGAGCATCAGGAGCATTTAATGGATGTTCGCCGAGCATCCCGTGATGGCATTTTAAATCAGAACCAACACTACTTACTACCCAATGTTTTCAAATGCCATTTGGACCACAAAGTTGAGGGTTACTGAGTGTCCCTTCATTTTCCGATTTGATTGTTATTGTTTGAGCCTGGGACGTAACATGTATGCTGACTCGTCGTAACCTTTGGGATCTTGGAAGAAGGGGCTACCTCAGATACTGTACTTGATGTTTCTCATGCGTGAAACAAGTGGAAGCCTAGCACCACCTGTGACTCTAGATAATTCTGTGACTTGCAAAATGGCTGCACCTATTTAACACACACCGTAATTGCCCTACTCACATTAGACAAGCCATGTCTGCCCATGGTTCATGGTGCTCAATTGTTTCATCTCCAATTTCATAGAAGCGATTCCAGAAGAGCAGGAGGGGCGCTTAACCTGCCTGTGAACTCTGAATCTCTAAGGGCTAGCTTAAAGTTCCTCACTATAAGCTTGCATTTTGATCGAATCTGTTTGGCCAGCCTCTCTATTCATAAGCTGAATGAACTTGCGCCCCCTCACGTACAAATAGACTGGCATCCCGGATGACCGCCTCTTCCTTGCGTGCTACATTTAGCCCGGTTTCAAAATCGTCTAAAAGCCGAGGGGTGTAAGATTGTAAATCTAGAAAAACAGTTTACTTCAGTTCGTTAATGCTGCATTAAAAAGCTGCGCATGTGAAAGTCAACATTGTGCATAATCCAGCGTGGGTGCACAGGTCCATGTTTCGTCTAATTCAAAGCAGATTTGGAAACGCTAAACTTTCTCTGAGTAAACCATGGACTTGCAGCAGTTTTTGGGCTATATGTGAGAAGGAGGCCAGAGGGGCAAGGCCTGCACTTGGCTACTGCATTGAGGAATCCATGCCACACACATTTTGTGCTCTAATGCGGCAGTAATGGAAAGTTTACAGACAGGCTATGAAAGCAAGCAGTTATTGTTTAAAACTTGGAAATGTCTGTTATGCTGCCAAAGAGTTATTTAAGTTGGTTTAATGTGTGTTATATCGGTTTTGTGTCATGTCTTAGAAGTAAGAGGCGTCAGAAAGCTGATACGATAATATGTTGATCACAGAGCATAGGTTACAGGTGACTAGTAAGTTGCAGGCTAAGTAGGCAACTGTCCCTGAGTCAACCCTCCTATCCATTTTAACGTTTGGGGTACAAGGATAATGCTATATACATAGTGCCCAGGAGGTACGCCGACACTAAACAGATAGCTTGTAACATGGAAAATAATCGCCAATATAGGTACAGAGCATCAAGCGACCTGTGATTGTCGCAACATGGACTCCAAAAATGGGGATTTGCACGACCATGCCACCACTCGTAAATCTGTGTTAACGCCATGGGACCAACAATTCCAAACTGATTTACTCAGAGTCTGTCCCTTTTCGATAAAGAAAAGTTGCAGATGCCATTAGATGTCAGCTAGCAAGGACTGATGTTTTTTTTTAGGAACAGGATGGCGAATACCACTTTGTGCGCTTGTTAAATAATTAATGATTATGTATTAGGAGGTTTGGGTGGTGGCTTGATAGAAACCCATCCCTAAATTGTAGTGATTTGAAAACGGTGTTGCATCATCTGCTGATGGAATTATAGGACGATGACACAAAGAGACCTGTTATGGATATTTTTAATATGACCTATGGTCATTTTCATAGGTTTCCAAATGTCGAAAAAGGTAATTTAATGCATCTGCAATTGTGTTTTCTCTTCTACAGCCTCTCCTATTCACCTCTCCTCTCCTACTTCTGCACATGCCTCTGTCCTGTCCTACAACCTTATGAAATAAGCGCACTACAAATATACAAACGGATTTTTTCTTGTTGAAGCTTATTTAGATTTGTTGATCAGATGCTTTATTGCACAACACTTACTGTGTTTGTCCTGCTGATTGTAAAATTCTTCATGGGCCTGATTCATTGAATTTTGTGCACAGGTCAAAGTGACTTTGCACTGCTGAAAGTGATGATTTATACTGCCTACACAAACCCTGATTCATGGAACTGTGCAAAGTCCATAAAATTTAATTTTGTACTCAATGGTCTTTGAGTTTTCAGACCATTGTCAAAGCCTTGACCCAATGACAATAATTTCGATGTAGGGAATCGCTAATTTTAGCCTATGCTATACCAGCAGACCACTTGTTCCAAGGTCGAAACATTATCATGCCAGGACCCATCCAGATACTCAGTATAATATTTGCTACATGGCATGCCAAAATCATGATGAACCTTTCAATCCCAACCCATTGAAGTGTTTGGGATTAACCCGTTAGATCACTTTGTGGCACTTTTCCTTCATTTCTTCTAGCAAAGGCAAAGTCCAAATGATGGCAGCTGGGTGACAAAGGTAACATTTCAGCTACAAACACTTCCTAGCTGTCATTTACTCCAATGACAATATTGGAGGCAAAGGTATTCAACATACACCACATAATTCTTCTGCCTTCAGCACATTAGAAGCCAACTTCTTTCTCAGGGTCTAGAAGCCGTCTTGCCCATCCCAAGGCTGGTCATCCGAATGTACTCTTGCAACGTCTCACTTCTGAGCAGGCCCGGGTAGACTGCTGGTCACCCATCTGTACTCAAACCTCTTCCCCTAGTTTGGAAACCTGGGTAGGCTAATTTTCACCCAACTGTCCCCAAACCTCTTTCCACTACTCAGCAAGCCTGGGCAGGCTGCTGATCACCCAAATCTAATGAAACCTACTCCACTACTCTCCAGGCCTGGGTAGGCTGCTAGTCACCCATCTCTCTCAGACATCTTCCCAATACTCAGCACACCTGGGTATGCTGGTAGTCAAATGTACATAAACATTTTCCTACTAGGCTGGCTGTTGTTCACACAACTGTACTCACCCACTTCTCCTAGTTTGGAAACCTGGGTAGGCTTCTTTTCACCTAACTGTCCACAAACCTCTTTCCTCTACTCAGCAAGCTTGCATAGGCTGCTGAACACCCAGCTCTACTCTAACCAACTCCACTATTCTCCAAGCTTGGGTAGGTTGCTGGTCATCCAACTGTATTCAAATGTCTTCTCACTACTCAACAAGTCTGAGTAGTCTGCTGGTCACCCAACTCTATGCAAACCTCTTCACACTACTCAGCAAGCCTGCGTAGTGTAGCACTCATTTATTTTTTGAATGTACATAGTTGTTTACAAACCTTCTACAACATAAAATCCATACATAAATCATATAAATCATTTCACAAATTGATTACCTTAAAACACCTATAAAATGAAACATTATTAATGTACAATTTTCCTACAGATTTCATTGCCTAAAACTCCATTTAATAAATTAAAATGTATTTAATAATCTTCACTTTCTTTAATAATCGCACAACACTAATTAAAATAGGAGTGGGACTATCTTGCAGAATGAATTGCCAAACGTTTTCACCATTTAATGAGACAGTTTCATACACAAATCAGCTACAAATGTCCCCCCTAATTTCTTGCAATGCAGAACATGAAATCATGAGATGTTTCAGTGTTTCAGGTGGATTTCCACAGAAGTGACACATTGCACTTCCCCTATGCCCATTAGTAGATAAAACATCCCCAGTTTGTATCAAAATTAATCAACCTCTCATAAAGTTTTATTTGAGGCGCCTATCTTGACATTTCTTCAGATAATTGATGAGGGATTCCCTTTTTCTGACTCAGTGCTTATTTCTTCATATGACCTATACTTGCTCCTCATCACAAGTCTAGATCCAGTCTAGGTCCAGGATTTTGCTTTTCATTTGATTGGTCAGCAAGCCTCTAAAGACACATATTTTGCCCTTATCTTCCCTGAGTGGATTCCTGCCACTGTCACTCCCACTCAGACCTACTCCTCTTTTGAATGTCTTGTCTGCCGACTCTCTCTCTCTCCTAGCCATTCCCTTACCGTGGCTACTATCTATCGGCCACCTGGTCAAATTTCCTCCTTCCTCTCTGAGTGGGCTGACCTCTCCTCCTCACTCCTGTCCTCAACCACTCAACTCCTCCTTCTTGGCGACTTCAACATCCACCTTGATGCCTCCAGTCCCCCCACTTGTCTCTTTCGTGACCTCTGCGACTCTCTCTCACTCTCTATTCTCCCGTCTGGGCCTACTCACTCTGCTGGGCACACTCTTGATGCTCTGATCTCTTCTGACCTTCCCCTCTCCGTCCCTCTCTCCACTCCTCTCTCCTGGAGCGATCACTTTCTCCTATCCTCCCACCTCTCCCTCCCTACCCCTCAGGCAAAGCCACCCTCTTCACTGCCACCCACCTTCTCGGTCATCCGACCCATGAAGCGTGTGTCAGTTGAGGCTTTTGCTGCTACCTTCTCTTCCCCCGCTGCCCCTTCGGCTGACTCCCACCCTGACACAGCCCTCTCCATGCTCCACTCTGCTATATCTGCTACTCTTGATATCCTTGCCCCCGTCATGAGAATCCGCCTGAAGCCCAAAGCCAAATGTAACTCCTGGTATGACTCGGATCTCGTCACCCTAAAACGCAAGTGCAGGGTTGCTGAAAGGAAATGGCATGCTTCATGTTCATCCTCTGACAAACTGGCCTGCCGCCTGCTTCAAAGGCAGTACCGGCTCTCCGTTCTCACCAAGAAGAGAGCCCTTATCCAAGCCCGCATCTCTGCGGCATCAAACAACTCCGCCGAACTCTTTAAAATCTGCAAGGAGCTGGCCAACCCTGTTGCAGTCTCTACCTCTCCTGTCCCCTCCCAGGCCCTCTGCACTGCACTGGCCTCTCACTTCATCTCTAAAACTCAGGACATCCTGTCCTCGCTCTCCTCCTCTCACCTCCCTCCCTCCCTACCCGGCTCTTCCTCTGGCCCTTCTGCGGTCAACCCTCCTCCCTCTTTCTCTGCCTTTCCACCCTTCTCTGCTGACGAGGTTTCCAGACAAGTCCGATCAATGAAAGTCTCGTCTAAACAGGTTCACCCCTGTTCCTCCAAAACTATCAAGGACCACATCGACTCCCTGGCTCCTGCCCTGGCTGACTTTTGCAACCACTCCTTCGCCTCTGGAGTCTTCCCTTCCCCCCTCAAGCACTCCCTTGTGCACCCTCTTCTCAAGAAACCCTCTTCCGACCCCTCCTGCCCGGCTAACTATCGCCCTATCTCCATCACTCCCTTCCTGGGCAAGCTCCTGGAGAAACTGGCCATCTCCCAGCTTAACCTCCATGCTGAATCTGTTGGTAGTCTTCATGACCATCAATCTGGCTTCAGAGCTGCCAGAAGCACGGAAACTGCTCTTCTGAACATCCGTGAAGACCTGCTCCTGAACCTCGATTCCAACACTCCGTGTGTTCTCATTCTGCTCGATCTCTCCTCTGCCTTTGACACTGTCAACCATGCCATCCTGCTCAACCGTCTCCGGGAAAACCTGGGTATCACTGGTCAGGCTCTGGCGTGGCTGACCTCTTTCCTTTCAAATCGACCCTCCCAGGTCCAACTGGGGTCCTTCCTCTCCGACATCTTTTTCTCCACCTGTGGTGTCCCCCAGGGATCTAATCTCTCTCCCTGGCTGTTCAACCAGTATCTGGCTCTCCTTGCCCACCGCATCGCCGCTCTCTGCCCTAATTTCCAGTGCTATGCGGACGATACCCAGCTCATTTTCAGGCTACCCTCAGCCTCCCCCTCTCCTTCCCTCATCTCTGACTGTCTGTCTGCTATCCAAGAATGGTGTGCCGCCAATGACCTCTGCCTTAATGCCAGTAAGACTGAGATTCTACTCATCAGTACTCCCACTCCCTCCTTCCCTGCAGCTCTCTGGCCTGCCTCCCTTGGCCCCCTCCCTGCTCCTACCTGCAAGGCAAAAAACCTTGGGGTCATCTTCGACTCCACACTCTCCTTCTCTCCTCATATTTCTGACGTCGCCAAGAGGTCACACTACCAGCTGCACCTCCTCAGAGATATTCTTCCCTTCCTCTCCTTCCCCCAGAAGCTCACTGTCTCCCGAGCCCTGGTTCTCTCGAAGCTGTATTACTGTAACAGCCTCTATCTTAATCTGCCTGCCTCCACTCTCCGCCCTCTGCACCTCATCCAGAACAGAACTGCGAGACTTGTCCTTGGCCTCAAGCCCAGGGACCGTATCTCTCCAGGACTGAAATCTCTACACTGGCTCCCAGTGGCTGCGAGGATAAAGTTCAAAACCCTTTGCATTGTCCACAAGGCCTTCTGGGGCCTGGGTCCTAAATACCTTCAACTCTCTCTTCCCAAATATCTTCCTCCCCGAGCCCTTCGCTCATCCGCCTCCAACTCCCTCATGGTCAGCCGCTTCTCGAAGCAACGAGCTGGGGGTAGATCTCTCTCCGCGGCAGGGGCCTCCCTCTGGAACAGCCTTCCTGCCTCCCTGAAACTTGAGGAGAACCACCTCCGGTTCCGGAAGCACCTCAAAACCTTCCTCTTTGCTTCTGCTTTCTCTCTCCCTCTCCCCTGCTGAACAGCTAATTAATTCTTCACTAAACTGCACTGATCCTGCAACTGGACCACTCTAAACTGCCTTCGGTCCTGGTCCCAGTCACTGATCTCCTGGGACCCCTCTGCACTACGGGACTGTCTCTGTATCCCTACAGCCCCCCCCCCTTCCCCAGCACTTGTTCTGCACTTACCTTGTACTTGCCACTAGCTGGCCCTTTTTTATTTATTACTTACGCCACTTACCTTTACTGCACTTCCCCCCCTCCCCTTCCTCCTGCACTTTTCCCCCCTCCCCCACCCCTGCACTTGCGCGATCTGAATGACACCTGGCCTAGTAGGATCGTTTGTTTTGTCTCCCCTTGTTCCTCCCCTCCCTGCCTCGTCGCGCCTTGAAACACCTGTGTATAGGCGCGTTACAAATACCATATCATATCATATCATATCGTAGTGTTTTGACAATTCTCTTTAAAGGAACAAAAGGGCTCCTGCCGCACTCTCTCCATCTGCCCTCACATTAGTGAATACAGCGTATTTGCTTTGCTTACAACCAATTTCCGTTATAATAGCACAAACTTCAATTGTACCAAAGAAACCAATGATTTCAGCCCTAGTTCAAAACAAAGCATGGTAATAGGAACCCAGCTTGGTAAAGACAATGCTTTCCTCCAGATCAGTCCTTCCAATCTACCCAACTCCAGTTTCTCGTACATATGAGTGACTTAAGACCATATAGTATCGAAGGGACAACTTTACATGTAAAGAACTGCACCAAGGCCTGCAGGGTAAAACAACAGTATTCTTTCCCATTGTAGTACATTTGTCCTGCATAATATCTACCTTTGGTCCATGGTGCCATCCTCCCGATGTTATGCTCTGTAGGCCTAATGAGCCTAAATCATACGTATATCACTGTGGGAACGACAGGCAGTACAGATGAACCCAATTCCCACTTGACATGCGCTGGTTTGTATTTCCTTCCCTTAAAGCACAGAACACTAGATTTATTTGTGTTCACCAGCAGACTATTTTTTACAAATTCTTCAAAACGGTTCAGGAGTCTCTGTAGGTCTATCAGTGTAAAAGTTTGTCCGCATAAGTCACCCAAAAACAACGTTTCCCGTTTACCCTTGGGGGTATGAATGATGCTTCCTTCAGAAACTCACCCAAATCCTAAAGGTGTATATTAAAGAGGAAGGGAGCCAATATACACACCTGCCTCAAGCCACAATCTGCTTTTATATAATTGCTGACTTCTCCATTTAGGTTTAGCCTCACCTTCACTACATTATTACTGAGAAGTTGTTACAGAATGTCCAAAATATATTTAGGGATGCCCCACCGCAAAGGTTTTGACCATAGCCTTGCTCTATCCACTTTATCGAATGCAAGGCTCAGGTCAACACTCGCCACATATATAGGGTCCTCTCCCTCCACACTAGCCTGATCAATTAAGGATTGGATAAGCAAGCCTCAGGCACCCATTCCAATGGCCCTTCGAAATCCGGTCTTGATTAGATACGTGTTCTACGGCACTGTTCCAATCCTCTATTCTCTTTAGAAGACATCTAGCTAAGATGGTGCTCTCTACATCTAGTAATGCAATATGCCGGTAGCTCGAGGGCTCTAGACAGCTCCCCTTCTTAAAAATATGAACTTTTATGGAGGTATGCCATGTAGATGGAATTATTTTGTTATTCAAGAGGTTTTGGAATACAATGTACAACATCAGGTTCCATACTTCAGGGTATTGTTTTAATTCCAATGCCCACAAACCATTAGAACCAGGGGCACGATGGATGGAGGTTATTATTTTCGTACTTGATGTTGTGTTTTGTGTTTGTTGGTGTTGTAATGTCTTTTGTTTTGGGATGTTTGACCTTCAACTGTAGATAGGGATTTGTGGTAGTGTGTTCAGGTTTTAAAGTTTTGGATTCAAGTTTGTTTAGGTTTAGTTAATTGTTATTATAAGTATTGTACAATTTTAATGCATATCTCTGGTGTAATGGATATGTACGTTACTTTTTTCTTGTATGTTTTACTTTCAAAATGATAAATGAAGTGAATAACATTTTTTGTTTTAAAAAAAGGTCGGAGAAAGCGTTAACAACTTTTTCGTTACTTAAAACCTATTGTGAAGTTGGCACATTCTTCCGAAGTCGGAATTTAAGCACCACTTTCGGAATATATGTGGCGTTTGCTACGATGGGTGGGAAACCAACATAGCAACTGCCATATTCAGTAACTGCCATTTAACATGGCTATTCTTGTGGCACTGCTCCACTTTAGAATGTGCTTTAAACCCCACCGCCATGAACAATACGCAACCGTAAACACAAGCACCTGCTGTTTATGGGAACGTTCAGTTTCAACTTCTTCCTACACTTTTATATTAAAACAAAACCATTCTGGAGCGGTTTCTTTTTTAAATAAAAATATAGGAACAGTAAACCTAATTTACAAAAGTAGAGGAGCACCGCTCCCGCCCACTTCGACCACTGTGTTCAATGCCGACAAATTCGGTGAGGTAAGGCGAATACGCTCATCCACCTGTTTTAAGTGTGGTGACTATAATAAGCCCCATTGAGACTGTCATCTTTTAAAGAATTAATTATAAAATCATCCTCTACCCCATTTTCTATAAAGTTCATAAGTTATGTTGGTGAACCTTGTAGTGAGGGGGTCACAATTATGTTGGACTACAGTATTACCTTGACACCGTAGATCTTCAAGAATTATAGAGTCAACATGCTCAATTAAACTGAGGTCCTTCAATTTGTTCATGTGTGTGATAGAAAGTGGTGGTCATTTTAACACCGACTGATTTATGCACTTTGTTTGAGTCTGAAACTTCAAACAAATTAGTAAAGGTCTGCCCAGCAATGGGGCGCATAACTGGATGTGGAAATTAACTCTATCCCTTAAGCCGTTTTGGAGACTTCAATGCTTCCCTGCCCCGTTTTGAGCAGGAACCAGTACGCAGAGCCTCCTCATCATCCAACACCACACCCTTCAAGGAACCTTGTGTACAAGGACGCTCATCCCTCAAATTGTTAATCAGGTCGGGGACCATTTGGGCTTATCTACATGAAGGGCTTGCAATCACCAAACCATGTTCAAGACCACGAGGGGCTTCGCGTAACCGTGCCTGGACTTCTTCGTTATTTGCCGAGGCAGCAGGAGCACCTCCCGTGTAATTTCTCATGGCCATTCGCAAAGTCATGGTTTAGGATGGGGCGTCCAACAATCACTAATATCCTTCAAATGTCCTTCTGGTTTCCTTTGGAAATGCTTTCTTAATAAGGTGGTTGCAGATTGAAATCACGGGTTCAAAGGGCAACTGGCCCAACTGTCACTGAATGTACCAACACGCCCTTCCCAATAACGGGGTGGAAAAAGTACCACTATACCAAACCGCGGATCAAAGGGTACTAGACCTAACAGTCACTGCAGTCACCTTTCCCAAAGGACTCCTTCACTCCCAAACAAAATATGCTTGTTCTTCTAAGAGCACAGCAGTCAACTGTTAATAAGGCAAAAGCTAAGTACATAAAAAGTTCACTGTACCAGATTGGTAATCCTTAAAATGAGGACCGTTCCTCCCCCAATCCTGCTGCCTCCCACGAGCCACCAAAGGCCACTACAGACCACTTGCACAGACTTCCGCGTGCGCTCCGCACCATTAAGTGGGATTTTATACTGATGAGCATCTTCTTCCTGTTGCTTTGTTCGTCCTGCCCAGGATTAAAGAGGTGGTATTGTTTGAGTGGCTTCGTAGCACAGAAAACCTCTTAACAGACCACTTGCCCACACTTGCATCTCATTGGTCAGATAAAGAGAGAGCAGACAAACAGCACAAGGTCACTTGTAGTGTCCACTTCGCTATATGGTGCTTTGCCACTCTCTGCGAATCTGGCTGCCAGCTGATTTTACCACAACAAACAATCTGAACTACTACTGTGGTGATTTGCCAATGTTCAAAAGCATCTTGACATCACATAAAAAAGGGACCTGGATTAAAAGGGCGGGAGTGAAACACACCGTGTAAACAATCATGAAATAACAAAGGTGTTCCAAACACTCCCAAGATTATACAACCTCTAATTTTATATCAAATACAACACCTGTCAGTTTATTTGTACACTCTGAGCCTCCTTCGCTTACATTTTTATTAGTATGTGTATTCAAAGAGTGTACATTTAAATGTAAATAAAATAATTTTGAAAACACATGCGAGTGAAAATGAGAGATAAGTAGATTCGCTTACAAACAAATTGATGTTGTATTTGATATACAATTAGAGGAAGTATAATCTGATTTATTTGAGCGTCTATGTTATTTCAGACTTATTTTAGAAGCCAGAATTCTGTGAGACACAAGATCTTAGAAACGTTTCTATAATGTGACTACTTGGTATAGTTTATTCAAACCATAAGTAAATTATAGAAGCGCAGGCACAAGAATACATACCAACACAACATGTAAATAGAAAGCTCACGTCTGGGCATTTAACACCGTTGACATTTCATATACCTGTAGTCGTGACTAAAAGGAAACGATGTTGAACCTTAAATGTATTTGAAATATAGTGACAATTTGCATGAGGTTCCAGCACCAATGACCCATCCACCTCAAAGGGCCCTCTTTTGCTGCATTAGATCCATGCTTTCTGAGTTCTTGGTTTATTAGTACCGCTGCCACACCACCCAGCATTACCTGTAGCTCAGCCTTCAAATGTGGACGGCCTGGTTTTGGAGAATAACATCCTTTGGTGTCCCACTTACCATCACAGGAGCATCCCCCATGCTTCTTGAGGTTGGTTGATCATGTTTAGAGTGATGGCTTTTGGCTCACTGATAAGATCTGTGCCACTTCTGCTGAGAGTTTTGAGGAGCTAGAGGATCCTTATGTGTCTTTTATCTGAAGGGGAACTTATAACTAGAAGGATATCCATTGTGGGAGCTCTACTCTCACTGCAGTGGCATTTCCCAATAGTGTTCCACAAGTGATTATAGAGCAAAGGTATCATCACCTCTCCTTATTGTACTTGGCACTTTAAGGGCTCATGCCCACCTGCTTGCCTACGGACGCACCTCTATGCATGAACACACCATTCGGCAGGTGCTACCAAAGTTAGTCCCTGCTCCACCAGCCTGCCTCACAGAGAACGTCAGCGAAGTTCTGCCAATTACAGACGTCCACCAAGGACCCAGACCCTGTCAACATCCTAATGCGAGCAAGATCTTCAAATTGTGAGATACTTGCCCTGGCTCCTATCCCAGCCTTACCCTTCAGCATAACGCCACAACCAAGTTCCTGCTTACATCTTGCCCACTGAAAGAGAAGAGAAAATAGGAGATATTGCAGTGGTGCAATCATCTAATATGTCCAAGGGACATGGGCGGACCGGTCACTGGCGCTAGTGGAGTTGATTGAAACTCTTTGTTAAGTGCCTGTTGGTAGGTAGGAGATACCTCATGGAAGAGGGTAAGATGACAAGGAAGAAGATGAGGGAATTCTGAAGCCACACATGGGGAACCTATCAGGCTGCCACCTACTTCAGGACGATCTCCCGCTTCATATACTGCCTGTATTCCCATGGCATGCCCATGTCACACATAGAGAACAACTACTCCACTTGCTATGCAACTCTGGCTTTAGGATCACCTTAAAGCTCTTAACATAAACCCTAATGATTAGCATGAGAAGGCTTTGAAGATACTCAGCATCTGTACTGTCAATGTGGAGAACCCAGGTTGTAGGAGACTCTCAAACTTCCTACAGCACTGAGCCCGATACAGAGTGGCCTGCCGAGACTTGGAACCGCCACCCAGGCAAACCAAGAGAGACGCACTCGAATGGAATTGGTGTGATTGAGAAAACACCCTCTGTTTTTTTTTTTGTTTCTTTCTTTTCACTATGTGAATATGACTTGCAAATCACATCCACGCTGTTATGTTCTCAGTGGCTTTTGCCAACAAGGATGCCAGGCCATGAGCGGGCCTTGCCCTGGCACCAGAACTGGCTCCACGATCAAACATTTTTGGGGATGCAGCTTTAATAGCTTTCTCTTGGAATCCCCTCGAGGCTGGGATGGCAAACGCGTACATGTGATTCGCGAGAAGCAGTCCAAGAAACTGGGTTGTTGATACAACTTGGCAGAACCTTCGACAAGTGTTTAATATTAACAAAATTTCATTTACTTCCCTGAAATGGTGTGAAGTACTTACTTCACTGAAATACTAGAATAGCAGCTGATAGTCCTTACAGGAGATCAATTGCCGTGAAATACTGCTTATTTAGGAATGCAAAGGTTCAAATGCAATAATAACACACTAGTATATCAACTTTATTTCTGGATACCTTTAGAAGTCGGCCTTATTTGTTTCGTATGCAAGGGCCGTGAGAGGGCCATGTTGTCTAAATGCGTATTACCAACTGAGCCGTAAAAGGCCGTAAAGTCGCACAATACAACGTGCATCTGTTGTATCTGTAAGTAAGCAAACGTGTACCATTGTCACATCGAAGCTAATTACTGAAAATGCAAATTCTTTATTGCAAAGTAATTTAAATAGGTACGTTTGGAGATATGGGGCATAAGGGGGTGGGACGCGTTGATGGGAGATGAATGGGGAGGGTTTGGGGGAACCCAATTATGAACAAATTAATGAAAGGAAAAAAAAATGATTCCATCAAAGTGAATTTCCACAAAGTATGTAAATTTGAATTTGAATTTGAATTAACAACGAACAAAGCACTAGCAAACTGCTATGACCACATCCAGCAACAACACCACCATTTCCCCCAGGGGCAGCACATGTGGATGGGCCAGGGTCGCATGCATTTGAGGAAACGTGTATTGGCAAATTGTTCGCACTGAAGAGATACCCCTGCCCCATCCCGCTATTTGTTTATTGGTATCGCCAACAGCCGCTGCACAGTTTTTCTCTGACAATGTCCGCTAGCATAGCTCTCAACTCACACGCTTTTGACGGGTGTCACCCGCCTTGTAAAGGGCTGACTCACCCGGCAAGCCTCCTGCATGCCCATTCATTCCAATGGGCGTCTCACCCGTCAAAAACAAAAGCCTTTGCAACAGAAATGGTTGAGAGCTATGCGCTAGTGCGTCAGAGCCAATTGACAATCCACTCAGGCGTGTCATGAATGTTGCGGTTGACATGACAGTTTCAGGCAGGGGGTGGACACGGAACCAAAAGAGGCCCTGGAAATTATTTTCAAAGTGGTCCCATATTACACATTTTCAGCAAGCTGCTCAAACCTTTTCCTGTGGGAACATTTATACCAGGCTCAAGTGGCCCAGGGTGAAGAGACCTACTGTGAAATCTCCAGAGTTCCCCTAGGCCAGTCCCCCCCTGGTTTCAAGACTGTGCTAGAATCCGCCATGTCATCTTCAGCTTGGCACATCTGTCACCAGACACTTTCTGATGCTTAAATGTTTGTTTTACCAGCAATGCAATACCAACTAAAAGAACACTGCACTATCTTCATTAAGAGCAACGTTATTCACCATCCATGCCCATGCCCATTTGTCTTAAGACTGTCTCATGCAATGTGCTACTCGACAAATGTGGTGTTTGCCATAACATGTTTGTGTTCAATTGTTATGTGGGCAGAACAAATCCTGAATGGAAGGTTCGCTGGACTGAACATGTATCTACCACAAGGGCTCGGAATGCCACATCTTACTGAGTTGAGACGTTTTGTAGCAAAATTATACGATTGCCAAAAAAAAAACCATTTGCAAAACCGGAAGTAATACAACTTCCACGACCTCGAGAAAATTTCGACCGGCCCTTTTCACAATATGAAGCAAACTTCTGGGGCAGCAGCCATCCACAAAATGGCAAAATATGTGTAAGTGTGACTGCACCTCGTATCCGGTGAGTATTTTTTTAAATTAGAAGTCACGTTGTAATGTGTTACTGAGTAGGCTGTTTGCCTAATGTTGATTTGATTTGACTTTTGCTAGACTAATGAGGCAGCATGTCGCTGTTAGACAGACGTATCGATTTGTGAACTAGGGTCGGTGCTAAACTTTCCTGATTCAGGGCCCGGTTTTCATGGGTCTCGTGCCCCGCACCAATGGGATTTAGCCATTACTAAATGAGCACAGCAGCAGTCTTTGCCTGAGTGTTACTCTAGAACAGTGGTCTTCAAAGTTTGTTGGCCTGGGCCCCCTCTGAGCAAAGTTTGGGCAGGCCGGGCCGCCCCAAAAGTGCCAGATGGACAGTATGTAGAAATCACTATGAACTTTTGCGTGCCGTCACCGCACCCTACTCCCAGTACAGACTCTGGGCTCTCCCCACCCTACTCCCACCACTATCCCAGTGCTGCCACCCATCCTGCTCCCACCACAGTCCCACAACACAAGCATACACACATCCATACAAGTTTAAATAAAAAATAAATCGCCATAAATGTACCTTCTGCAGGGGCCTGCGCCTTGTTGCTAAAATGCCCCGCTCCAGGTTGCTCTGCCCGTATGTGCGAGGAGGCGCAGGAGCACCCCCTCGCACATACATACATGCAGTGCCCAAGCCAGCATTTCAAAAGAGCTATGCAAGGCTGGCAAAGCAAAACACCCCCAGCGTTGCATGGCTCAGTGATCATGTGCGGCTGGGGAAATTAACTGTCAAAGGCAAACAGTATTTCCCTTTGACAGTTCAGCCAGCCCAGGAGCACTCCCTCAACTGGAAAAAGTAGCTGAAGGAGTGCTCAGTGTTTCACTGGGCTGGCTCCTCGGCCCCTCCATAATGGGTGAGGGGGCCTCTGGGTGGACGCCCCCTCATCCATTATGGATGAGCCGCCTGGCTCGGACTGGCCTATAGGGCAATAGGGCAATGCCCGTACCAAAAAGGCAAAATGCTACTGTAGGCCAGTCAAAATGGGCTACTTTTTGGCCAATATGGGCCAGTTTGATGAGTTACTTCACTATGCAGCTAGTAGTTTTGACCATTGTTGCTGAATACATATTCTTTAAATATCACAATTTGTTGACATTTGAACAAAAAACAACCAGTCTTTGACTAAAGGACTGAATATCCATTTACAACTGCTGGCCATTTTTTCATTGGTGCCTAGGACCGTTTTATGGTCCAGTGTGACCATGTGAGCTGCCCCTTCCCATTTCCTCCAATCATAATTGTTTTTTTTTTTTTTAACATTTCATGCTAGGCTCTGGGCCCCCCCCCCTGGGATGCGGCCGCGCCCCCCTGGGGGGCGCACCCCACAGTTTGAAGACCTCTGCTCTAGAAGTAGCAGCCAGTGATGGAGCCAGGAAGGGAGGTGGGGGAGGTGGGGAGGGGGAGTTGGTCGCCCCCTCTGGCTATCTCCTGGATCCCAGTGCTCCCCAGAGCCTCCTGCTGGCGGCCTATTATCCGCTCCCTGGCACCAAAAGCTACCTCCACTACCGGTAGCAGCTATGGTGCTAATAAGTTAAACAAGTAATTACACATAAATGTACAGCTTCAACCGGAATTCCAAATTGGTCAAACTGTGATACAATGCAGAATGAAGTACACAGAAAACCAGTGGCCGAATGAAGAGGTTTTTCACATGTCCAAAGGGCTATTCGACAGAGTCACTAATATGCTTTCTGAATGTGAGTTTGTGAGTGCTTTCAGCTACACCATGGAGGTCGTTACAACCTTGGTGCTAAGTACACCAACTTTACCACCATGGTGTAAACTACGTTTACACCATGGTGGATGGCGAATTTAACGCCCCATTCAAAGGTGAGTGGGGTGGTAAAATCCCCATTTCCCATTTTCCCTTCCCCATTCCCATTTTTGCCCCATAGGGCATAATGGGAGTGGGGAAGGCGCTAATTACGCCACCGTAAATTACGGTGGCATAATTAGCATCATGGCGGATTAGCGCCATGGATTTTAACGGCTGCTAAAAGCAGGCGTTAAAATCAGAATCAGGCGTTAAGGGTTAACGGTGGCATTAACCCTTAACGCCTGAGTTGTAATAAGGGCCCATGTCTGATATGTCACTGTGATATGTGGGTTCCACCTGAAAAGCAGTTTCGAGTCCTGAGTGCTACGAGGTAAAATCTTGGCTCCTGTGCAAGAGCACTGGCATATTTTTGTTGAGCAACACCTGTCTTGCACAGGTGCTGTGCAATAAATACTGCCCATACGACTACTCGGGCCACATTGTGAGTTGCATACAAAAAATAGAAAAGTGTTGTTCTATCGAGGAGAAACACTTTTCTCAAAAGCACCATATTCTGTTAAACCAAGAATGTGGTGGCCTAGCATCAAAGCCTTTTGCATGTGCCGGATTTATGGCCTGACAATGGTCCTGTGACCATCTTTAATTCAGGCCAGACACTGCGAGGGCATTCTCCTTTGCAGAGCACTTCTTTTGCATGTTTTAACAAAAATTAGTTCAAATATGGCACCTGCGAGGAGTCTTTAAAAGCTAAGCTTTTCCCTGGATGGGAACATCACTTTTCCAATGTACGCTAGGCCCAACACGTGTTTAGCAAATGAGAAACGTGGCAGACTTCTTACAAACACTCATAGTGACACTGGTGCACGTGTTGCTCACACGATGAAACATTGTATGAGGTTTTGCAGCTTGAAAGTAGGACAGCTCCCCTTAAATCCTTCTACCCACATCAGAATTGTGCTGGAAATTAGAATGGGGGGTGTTTTCTTTCCACTCCAGTTTTTGACACAACTCAGAATCTGGCCCTATTGTCTGTTGCTCTGAAATGTCTTTGCTGTTGCACACATGTTAAAGATACCTTTGCAAGTGATCAAACTAGATCCTTATTGCAAAAGTGTGTTTAAAACAGATAATGTGAGCACTAATGTTTCTTGAAAATCATTGCCATAGACTGCCATAAACTGTATAACCTAAATGATTTTGTAATGAATGACTTTGTACTGATGTTTTCAATTACATTCTTAAAACTGATGAATTATCTCGTGAGAACCTGAAACGCGTTGAGTTATAAAAACGACTGTTTTCTGTCAGAAACGAAATTATTATTATCAGTAGTGATGAAATCCAAGATTGATAGTCTACTATTCAATACAATTATGATAAAATATAGAGGTAAAATAAAAAATAAAATGATCCAAATACATCTTTCCACAAGAATCGAATAATTACTTTCACAGAAACTCGAGTAATTGCATAAACTGTTCATGTCTGCTGCAGCAAACCCTGCTTGCAAGTTTATGGTTTGCAAACCAGCTTCCCTGTTGACTATAAAGTCAATGCTGGAGTCTTTGTGATGCCACTGGCAACAACAGAATTGCTGATAGAAATATGAGATGTGAGCCCACTTAAAAAAAAACAATGAACTCCTAGATGAGGTGTAATATAGACCTTACAATTCAATGTACTTATAGGTTGGTGCTCTCTGCACTATGACTGCCATAGGGCACCGCACAGCCTTTAGAATGCCAAACAATTCTCTTATTTCTTTATTTTCTTGTTAATTTATAACACCCTTCATACAAGCGATTGGTTTCTAAGCGCAGGATCGGGATTCGAACCTGTGTTGCGCTGCGTCATCTTGCTTCCAAGACAAACGCATTGCCCTGAGCTATCCTTCCTCTTAGGAAGTTTGATAGAGGGGAGCACAGTCAGGGGACTGCTATGGCACAACTGTTGGCCACAAAGTACTGGTAATTCCCTGTGAATTCCACAAACACTTTTTCATCTGGATCTGCATGGTGGGCAGATGCCAGTCAAGAACCACATGGATTTTGACCTGGAGAGCATGAACTTTTCCTCACCAACTATGTGTCCAATGGAAAGAGCATGGTTTTGTCATGCCCAGCATTCGGACACATTGCTGATGAGCTTGGCTCTTTCAATGGTCTTGCAAAGATGACACCCATGTTATCTTGCATGTTTTCCAGATTGAGGAAACTGACCAATAGCTAGTGAACAGTTGTTCCTGCACACTTTCAGGGCTCATCTAGTGATGAAGTGGCTGGGCAATCAAGGCATCTTATTGGATAGCAACTGGGTTGTTAAGACACATTAGCACCCTGGAAGCAGGTCTAGCCAATCAGGAAGCTCAGAACTTGGGTTGTATTCAGTGGTATAAGACCGCATTCCAAGCAACCTGAGTACTGCTTGGCCTATGCCCCCTTTGTCTTCTGCACTCCTCCTTAACCCAGTAGCATCTGCAGTCCTCACACGTAACAGCTAAGGGAATGTTTGATTAGAAAATAGAAAAAAAACAAATTCGTACCTTTCTGCCCAATGCTGTGCTGTATTTTCAAAGTATCTTCACCTTGCTGATGACATCACGTTCATCAACAAGGAAAATGGACTTCCGAAATACTGGCATCACTGGGCACTGAGGTCAGATTTCTTTTTTTTTCATTGTTTTTAAATTAAACACGCTCTGGGCCCCCACGTTCAACAAGGAAACTGGACTTCTGAAATGCTGGTGTCACTGGGCATCAAGGTAAGGTTTCTTTTTCATTTTTTAAAATTAAACACACTCTTTGCTCCCAAGTATGAGCTGGTAATGGCACTGCCACTCACATCAAGTGACCTTTGCTTTTTCTGTCCCCTAACTTGGGAGGTGGGCTGGTACTGGCAAGGTTGACCCACCACCACAAGTTAACCCAGTATAAAACACAAGTAACATCCAATAGGAGGTGATCGGAATGTAAGTATTTGTTGTTCACGCACACAGAAGTGCATTTTCACAAGAAATAGCCCTTTAGTGTTCTGTGACCATGATCCTGATAGTCAGCCTCTATAAATGTCAAATGGATACTCCAGATATGGAATGAAATCTGGTGTCCATCATACTGGGGTGAATTTGAATATGTATCCAAGCAATCTGATGTTAGCCTCTCACGGAGATGAAGGGCAATTTCCAACAGTGATCAATTTTGGCTAAGTATGGTGCAGTCTTAATTCTGCTGTATCCACCAATGTTATTCATATGTCTGATGTTACAGAGAAGGGTCAATCACGTATGCCTGCATTCTTGCAATATGCACACTCTAGCTGCCAAACTTAGTACGTTTAAGTGTCAAATTTCAAAGATGGCAGCACTGTTCTCTGGTTCTTCTGTGACATTTTACGTGGTCATGACAGGGTGCTGCAGGCACAAGGATAATCGCTGGATCACTGTAGAATCATGTGCTGAACTGGAAGAAGGGCAAACTCTTGTAGCTGTGGTACGGTGCAGCTGTGCTATTGTCAGGCAATGCTGCACTCTTGGCACTGGGAAATGTTCACTGTTTTACTCTACACATGCAGCAGAGAGAAAGGCAAAATGCTATTTGTTCTTATTTGAAGGTAATGTCACTTGGCAATACCTACAGTGGAAGCAGGCTATAGTCTGCACAAACCAGCTATACTATTCCCATTCTGTTGGTAATAGTTTATTAGCCACTGCGCACTGTGCACAGGACCAAGCTGCATGTTTCACAATAAGTCCAATTTCACTTGCCTTTAAATATAGTGAGAAAACAGTGTTGTATTTCACAATAAAGTATTAAAGCATTCTATATGGAATGAGCCCCTCTCACACCGAGTGGCAATTTTCTCCACAGTCAACCCACTCCTGGGACTTAGCAGATACATGATTTTGGAGGGCCCGTATCTAATTATTTTGGGGAATTTATATACTCACTTTTTATTAGTTATTTAAGGCACAGAGCCAGCATGGACCCTCAGCGTTTTGAAATAATATGCCTGTACACTTGGCCTCTTCAGGTCTCTTTCTCCCTCCTCTAGAAAATCAGTTCTGCCTCAGGAAAATCTGCTTCAGGCTTCCTCATTTATAAGGCCCCTGTCAACTCCAGATATTATCCAAGAAAAGCATTCATCTATTTGGAATTAGAGTTCCCATTCTTTGAAGCCTTTAAAATCTTCGCTTCTCATATTCCCTGTGTGATTCTGCTAATATATTGGGTCAACTTCCCACACTATGTCATTGTTACATTGCCCTTTTTTGATTGGTGGAATCATCACATTGGTCTGCTTAACAGGCAAACATTTCCAGGGAAAACATCCCCTAATTTTAATAGGTCAATCATATTTCTGAACATTTGAGAGGGTGGGGCTCCACATTTGGGCATTTGTGAGATCACAATCATATTTGTTCCATATCCCCTTGTAGCAACCTGATACATTAATGATGTATGCATTTCTGGATTCCTATGACCTCCATGAATCTAGGGTCACACGGTAGGAATTTATGTGAGGAAATATGACTTTGTTATTAATATTTATAATTGTATACATTTTTCACAAATCAACAGATATCGTCGTATGACATATTGTAGTGGAGAAGCTCAAGGTTGCAAAACACCTGCTCTGTTTAATTGAAATCATATGGTCGTGGAGCTTTAGCCAACATCATTTGTATATGCATTTCTGATACTAAATCAAATTGGTTTCATTTCTAGGAATTTTGAAACCTTTTGCTAGCATTATGAGTCATGCAAACATCTTTCATTGGCCCCTCTGTTTGATCTTCCATTAAGTAAACATGTGGTGGACTTTATTACCTAGCTGATGTCAAGAGGAGACACTTTGCATTTGGCTGCTTTTGAAGGGCTGCGACTGGAAAGGAGGGTTGGTCATCATGTGATCGGTACAGAGTCTTATCAGTACTGGACCATATTTAGGACTTCTAGGAATGTAAATATGCATTTTGTTATAAAATATTTCTCATTAGATGAACATCATTATGAGTTTGGTGGCATTCCACCAGTAAATCCCCCAAATCCCATCAAACTCAGTTACTGTTACCACCATTTGCTCCTGTGGAGTTACCATGGGATTACAAGTGGTGGTACTGCCACATTTGTAAAGTCCATAGGACTCCATGGGGATCTTTGGCAGATTTACCAACAGTGGAATCATTGTGTGGTGAATTCACACATTTATGGAGGCACGTTGTAAGAGGATTCAATTCAGCACTACAGCCAAGTTAACGCCTAGTCTAGAATACTGAATGAAAACCCTTATTGATATATCTTTAGGTCCAGTTCATGCGTTCTGGATGACTACCCTTGTATAACACCCCTCTCTTGGAATCCCCCTGACCCCACTGAGCCAAGAAGTAGTTCTGTTTTGCAAGTTTAAAAGGTTTATTTGATAAATTAAAATATATATCACACTTTTTAATAAATTAATAATTGAATAGCACACTTAATCTGATATGATAAAGATTAACAACAGAGAATCTGGCACTAGCACACTTCTTTATAATTACTAAGGAGTTGAGATGAAATGGATAAGGTAGCACACTGGTAATTAGGAACAAAAGTATAACGTGGTAGAGGATGCTTTATGTAAGCTCAGGTGGATGCAATATTCAATGAATGCAGTACAGAAAATACGCAATATGATTCAACCAGACAATGTAATCACTTTTCTCGGGCTATTCCCTCCCCCCCTCTTTATGCAATGCAAGGAAATGGAAGGAAAACACACAGTCCTCAGAAATGCAATCAACTGTAATTCAGTTCAATCCCAGCAAGCTTACAGAAAACAGATAGGAGTTTTGAAAACACAGGCAATGCTTGGATATGTGCTGGCAATGAATGAGAAATATGCTAAATTTGCTTTTAATTCCCTTATAGAGGTTCAGGGTGAGTGGTATCTAGTTAATATTAGTCCAGGCTCACACCAGCAATGATGCAGGGATAGTTAGCAGGTTAAACGAATTTCTGGCCAATGGAAAGCAAACAGCAGCAGTTTTTACATGTGAAGAAATTGCAAATCGCGGTAAAATTCGCGGATGCGTGTTCCGCGATTGCGGTAAAACTATAAGAGGTAGGAATGCGGTTCTAGGTTCCTAGGAAAGCCACGATTCTAAGCTATCAGAGGAAAGTTACTGCAAGTCTCTAGCTCAAACGGTTGCGGAGATATGAACGATTTTGTGAAGGTCGTTTTTCAGATTTGAAATTTTAAAGTTCAAAAAGACAAGTGCAGCTTGCAACTAGCAAATGACAAGTGACAGCTTTACAAGTGACAGGTGACAGTTAGGAGACTGTTCTACTTAGGTTAAATAGATTGAATTAGATGAATTTAAACTAAAAGCTTGGTTCTACACAGTTTGCTATGTACTCACACTATATTCTTGAGTGAAATGGGCCTCGCCATGGATCTGGTCAGGGTTTTGGACTGGGCTCTGGTCTGGTCTGGTCTGGCCTCTGCACTTCACAGTGATCTGGGTCAGCTCTCTCTGCTGGTCTGGGTCTCTCTCTTTCTGGATCTCTGGTCTCTAGTTCTGGATAGATTGAAGTCTCTAGTTTGGCTTTCTGGAGGTTTGATGGAGGTAAGTATGGATTTTTCCGGCAGGGCTTCCAGCGGCAGATGGATTTTGAAGGTCTCTATGTGTCCTGACTGTCTGCTTTTATGTGTTTAGAATGTGGGTGTGTTCTAGCATCACTGACCCTACCTCTCTCTCAGCTTCTAATTGGTCAAACTTCCATTCCTCCGCTTGATTGGCAAACTGAACTGTGAGCCAGATTGATGTCATTTTACAGCCTGCAGAAAGTCCACTCCTCCTGTCAACTTACACACAAATCTAGATTTGAAACAAATACATATTTGCAGAGGTACATATTGTTTTAAAATCATATGCACCCATCATGCATTACAGGAGGTATCCCCTGTTCAAACTCTGCTCTTCCTGGGAGCTTGCATTCAGAACTGGCACATATTTCACTTTTTAACTGCTTTTTCAATTTCCGACATGGACCCAACTTTACATACATGTGTGCAGGGGGTAGGGACATTAACTGATGAAGTTTCAGATTTTTAACATGCACACATTTAGAGTAATATCCACTTTTCCGCTAAAACCCCCCTGAACATACCACCGGTTCCTACCACGTCTTAAACTGTGGGCAGAAAAATCACAAGAATTATGGTATCATTTATAAAATTTTCACATGTCCGCTCTATGAGTTATTCATCTTTTTAAAGTTATGTTCTGGCTCCAAAGGGGTGTGGTTTACCCTCAGCACAAGGTTGAATTTCTGGTTCTTTCCAGTTCTGCCAAGCCAGCTTGCTCTCACAGGCAGTGCTCCTCCCAGCTCCTGCCAAGAGGAAGCTACAATTTACGACTGCGGTAATAAAAACCTTTGCCTGAGTGAAGAGGGCTTTGTTCACTCTCTTGCAGAGCACAGATAATTCAATTATCAGATAGATGGCATATCCTTAGCCTGGGCAGCAAAAGGAAGGTTGGCCTGGGAACACAGTGGTGACTCAAGTTTCACTGCTGATGGGTAGTTGCTAGGCAAAATCAAGTTCCTTAAGCCAGACCTTCAGCTAACTTTTTGTTGCTTTTAAAATAACTTGTAATTTTACACATGCAGCTAGAATGCTGATTCTAAGTGCAAAACTATGACATTTCAACAGTTACAAAGGCATGTGACACCAAACATAGGTCACTCATTTAATTTAACATTTTCGATTTTGGTGGTTTTAAATCCAGTGCAACTTAAACTGCTGCAATCCACAGCTCAGCCAGTCTTGTTATAAACCTTGTCTTATGATCTTCATTTCCCAGATTCTGTAGGCACACAAAACTCCATTCTGCCAAATGTCTGCTGGTGTTCAGTAAATATTTTGCACATGTTGCACTGTTAGAAATAGGCATTTTGACTTGCCTTCAGAAACACACAGAGTGGTTTTAAAACGCCGGCTTTTGGATAGTGGTGAGTACTGGTACTGCACCCATTTTTGGGATTTAAGAAATGAATTCCCCACAATTCTAGGTTGCATTTGGCAATCAGCATTGCCATTCCCAATGGTTTCAGACTACTGTGCGGGTAGTCCAATGGTGGTTTTAAAGCGCTTTGAAGCTAACCGGCGCTACTGTTTTTCCTTTGGCAACCCATTTCCCTCATGGCAACCCGGCCTTTCATTCTCGCACTGGTGGGTGGCAAGTGAGGCAACCATTTTGGTGGGCGCACAAACTGCGCAGCTTTCCTGGATTTCAGCGCACATGTGGGTTTTCCGCCATCTTGAATTTTCTAAGCCCACAGCACCAAATGTTGTAGCAGGGTAGCTTAAACGTGGGTCAGGACACCCAACAAGTCCCCCCCACGCGACTGCACTTTGAATTTGAGTCGATGGGGAGTCGCGTGCACAAGGGTTTTGACCCATGCACCGGTCTGTCCGCATAATCTTCTTCCTCTTCTGTAGATGACACAGTTCAGCGTTTTCTTCTCCATCCGGTACTGATCGATCGGTTCTCCTCGCCGGTCCTGATGGGAAGATTGGGCGGTACCCCGGGCCCGTTGCGTCTCTGCTCCCGGTCTCCGGATCGTTCTTCTTGGTCATCCTTCATGGTTTCATCTCTCCTAGGATGATAAAGCAAAAGCGGCAATATCTACTCATAGACGTTTTTCCACCACTGTTGAGGTAGTGGGGCAGCATATGCATTTTATCATAACGAAACATTACATTCTTATTTTGAGAAAAAAAAAAACAGTATAACAGTTTCATGCAAATCACAATATTTTAGAGACTAGATGTGGTATGTTTTATGGTTGGAACTGAATTAGTCTGAGACAGTGCCTGCTAGGATTCCAGAGGATTCCTCCGGTTGTTGCAGAGTGTGCCTGGGATGGCAACATTTCAACTGGTTTATGTGGACCCACTTGTCTTCCCCCTCTGCCGAACCGCCTTTGGGGATGCGGATCTTGTAGGCCACAGGGGAGATCTTATCGACGATCTCAAAGGGTCCCTTCCATGTAGGCAAAAATTTGCGCTGCTTGGCCTGGTTCCTTTGGAAGTTGTATAGATAGACCCGGTCTCCCACCTGATATTCCTTCCTGGAAGTTTTCAGGTCATAATGGGTCTTCATGCTATCAGCCGATCTTTCTAGATTCCGCTGAGCATAAGCAAAAGCATGTTGGAGGTGTTTCCTTAAATTCTCTACATACTCATGGGTAGTGGAGGCATTTATCAGTGTCTGCTCTTGGGTCCTATAGAGCAAATGCTGAGGAAGCACCATCTTGCGCCCAGTCATCAACTCAAATGGTGACATTTTGGTTGCAGATGAAGGGGTAGATCTGATGGCCATTAGGACCAGAGGTAATCGGATATCCCAACTTGGCCCAGAATCTGCCACAAACTTCTTTAATATGCTCACAATTGTCCGGTTATATCTCTCTACTGCCCCAGAAGAAGCTGGCCGGTAAGCAATATGCAGCTTTCTCTTGACCCCCAGTATCTCCCACATCTTTGTCATTACTTCACTGGTGAAGTGGCTACCTCTGTCTGACTCAATCCTTTGAGGTAGACCAAAACGGGAAAAGATGTGGTTAATCATCAAGGCAGCTGCAGTTTCTGCCTTGCAATTTGGGGCTGGGAGACATTCCACCCACTTGGTAAACAAGCATGTCACCGTCAACATGTACTTATTCCCCCTAGCCGAGCGAATCACAGGGCCTACAAAGTCGATTTGTAAATCTGACCATGGCAGTGTCATTCCCCTCTTTTGTAAAGGCGCCCGGTGTGTGAGGGATGATGGCTGAAATTGTGCACACACAAGACACCCCTTCAAGTATTGGTCGAGGTCCTGCCCCATGTGTGGCCAGTATGCAACCTCTCTTAAGATTTCCAATGTTGTGTGAAACCCCCTATGACCGGCGGTGGCCGCATCATGGGCGTGACTTAACATCAGGCTTCGGAATGAGGTAGGAACCACCCACTGATCGTGGCCAGCTTTGGATTTCCTTACCAGCAAACCGTCTTGGATTCGGAACATTTTTGGACATTTCATCAACACTCTTAGGTCCTCTTTCCCAATGTAATCGGTATCCGTCAGGGGAAAGTTCTCAGGGTCCTCAAGGTGCTGGTAAAATTTACCAATTATTGGATCCCCCTTCTGAGCAGTAATCAAATCAGCATCAGGGGTCTCCTTACTCCATTGTGCAATTGAAAGGTCGTTGTTAGCATTTGTCTGGGACCTAGTGATAGCAGTGACCTGGATTTCCCCCAACAGGGACTCAATCTCAATTAGATCCCCTTGGATGGCCCCGGTTTTGGCCAGCTGATCAGCTAAGTCATTTCCAGTTTTGTCTGGTCCCTCTACTTTGGAATGACCCTTGATCTTCTTCCAATAGATGGTCATCCCATTCGAGGTGACCAGATCATCAATGTTTTGGATCAACTTCCCATGTTTCAAGGGTTTGTTGTTAGCACATAACATGCCTCTGGTTTTCCAATTAACCAGGTGCTCCACGAACCCGTTCCGTACATAATCCGAATCTGTGATTATGACCAGTTCGTGGAGTTGATGTTGGACAGCAGTGAGGATGGCCTGATGCACAGCCATCAATTCTGCCACCTGACTACTTCGGGGACCAATTTTGAATCCGGCGGAGGGTTCTGGGGACTCATTCACCCATGCATTCCCTACGCCGGCCACTAGTTCTTTCTCCCCGTTGTAGTCAACATGGTAAGAGCATCCATCCACATAGACAGTGGGCATTCCCTCACACTTGTCTTCTTCAAAGACTTTGTGTGGGGAATTAAGGTATGCCTCCATGTTGTCCTTTATTTTTAGACTTTCGTCCTCGAGACAGTTTTCTCTGGCACAATCATGCAAGTCAGCCAGACCTTGCGCGAGGGGACTCTTCTTGTTTTGGCCATATCTGACCTCCACAGGAAAGCCTTGCATTGACAGAATCCAGGAAGTAATTCGGGAATTACTCACATTTCCGGCCCGGATTCTGTCACTTTGGAGATATTGCAGAGGCTGGTGTGGAGTCTCCACTATGATGTGTTCCCCCTGGATAAACGGGCGGTAATTCTTCAATGCCCACACCGTTGCCAGGAGTGCCTTCTCACAATCGTTGAATTTTTCCTCCACAGAGGATAAAGTTTTGCTCGCATAGGAGATTACTTTATTGACCTTGTCATGCTTTTGGTATAATACTGCCGTCAAGCACGTATCAGAGAACCCCGTCTCCAGGAAGAACTCCTTGTTTCTGACAGGGTAAGCTAGGCAAGGCGCTTGTGAGAGGCTTCTTTTGAGTTGTTTTACCGCCTCGGCTTGTTCTGGACCCCATTCCCACTTGACCCCCCCCTTCAGGAGATGAATCAGGGGTCTGGTGATCTCTGCGTAGCCCTCAATGAACTTTCTGCTGTAATTAGTCAGTCCAAGGAGGCTCCTTAGTTCTCGCAGAGTTGTGGGGTCTTTCAGTTTCTGAAGTGCTTCCACTTTCTTTTCCTGGGGACAAAGACCCTGAGGAGTAATCTCATGCCCCAAGAAGTTAACACGGGTTTTACACCACTGTGCTTTCTGAAAGGAAAGTTTTGCTCCGGCGGCCCTCAACTGTGTCAGAACATAACGGATCTCCGCTATGTGTTCCTCAACAGTTGAGCTTTTGATGAGGACATCATCTACATAAGCCAGGTTACCCCTTGCACCCAAGTCAGGCATGGCCTTGTGTAGAAAAATGTTGAATTCATTGCCGGAGTTGAGGTATCCGAAGGGAGTCCGGGTCCAGGTGTACTGCTGGCCCCCAAAGGTAAAAGCCAGTTTGTATTGGTCCTCCCTACTGACAGGCACGGTCCAGTATCCATTGGTCAGGTCTATTGCAGTGAATACCTGTGACCCCTGGATCTGGGCCAGACCTTGGTCAATGTAGGGCAGAGGCCATCGGGAAGTATGGACCCGTTTGTTGAGCTCCCTAAGGTCGGCGCAGAGTCTCCACTGGCCGTTTGGCTTCAATATTCCCAGCACCGGATTATTGAAGGTGCTGTGGACTGGACGGATTATTCCCCGGGACTCAAGGTTCTTAATTATTTCAGTAAGGGACTCCATTGATGCGAGAGGCAAGCGATATTGCTTCACAAACACTGGAGTCATGCCAGGGTCCGTGGGGATTGTTGTGGTGTGGATGTCGGTGCGACCACAGTCATATGAGTCTACCGCAAAGAGATCTTGGAAATCCAAGAAAACTTGTTTCAACTTTTGCTTTTGTTCCAGAGTCACACAGGCATCAGCTAGGTTGACTCTCTCTTCCACCATCTGCCTGAAGCCTGGAAAGACTTCTGGTTTGGCTATCTCCGCGGCCTCCTCCAGCTGGGTGGAGAAGTCCCTGGTCAGAGTGCTGATTTGGACCGGAGGCTTCAGGTGGGAAAGGCAGCCCTCATGGACCTGGAAAATCACCTCATCCCTCCTGAAGTCACAGGTCACATCTTCCTTACCATAGGGGCAGGAAGTGTACACCAGGAAGTTCCCCCCATGCCGGGTAAAAATCCTGTCTGGTGTTGCGTTGTCATCACTGTCACTGTCAAAACAGTCCTTGGGGATGGGTCCTAACAGTTCATTTACAAGATCAATGGAGAAATGTCGGTCATCAACCGCCATTCCAATAATGGTGCCTGCGGCTAGAGTAATACTCTTTAAGTCGCTGTTATCCACCTCTATTAGAATGGGGTCATGTTCTATGTTGACTAATGGAGTCGGGTTTACCCCCAACCCTTGCTGTTGGAGAGAAGCATTTAGATGTATGTAAGCATCAGGGTTTTGCAAATATTGTCCTCTTTTAACTTTCACTTCCAGGGAGAATTGTCGGGTCCTTTCTGGGATGGTGACTTCCTCTTTTACCTGAATTTCAACTGCATAAGGTAGCAATTGAGCTGACCTAAATGCTTTTTCTGGATCATCAAAGCCCATGGGATTATCCGCTAATCGGGACCAAGCTTTGAAGTTTATTAGGTCCAAACTAATGGCAAAGCGATTGAGAATGTCACTGCCTAAGTAAAAGGCGGCAGGGACGTCTCGCACGACCCAACAATTGTGGACTATGCTCTTGTTGCCAATGGAGATTTTGAGCATACACCTGCTTGGCAGGAGATGTTTGGAATTAGGTGCTTCCAGGTCCATTTCCCATTTGTCTATCAGTTTGAAGGTGGGAATGGCTGGATCTTTTGGGAGTTGGCGGAACATGGCTTCGCTGATGAAGCTCTTACCGTTGTTCACACACACTCGAGCGAGAACAGAGTCCTTCCCATCATTTAACTGAACAGGGATGAACAACTGCTCTCCAATTTGCTGAATATCAGCCAGGCTTTGAGCTGATTTCACATCTTTCTGTACTATAGGAGTGGGAGTTTCAGATTGTGGATTAGTATAGAATTTCAAAGTGTTTCCTTCCAGCGTGGAATACCACCTTAAACTGGAAGGAAGGTTGATTTTCAGAAATAGAGAGGACCCCCCATCACCAGTCTGTTGTCCTACTGCTATTACTGTCACGTCTGGAATTTGGCTATTCTGGAAGTGAAATTCTACTTGGTCAGATTTTTGTTCAACCATGTGGCAGGTGCCGTTTAAACTAACATGGTTGACACTCTGTTTTAATTTTATTGGTCGGCTAGTCTGGGTCCAGAGGACCTTGTTTACACAATCTATTAGGGGTGACAACCTTCTCAGGAGGTCATTCCCTAGTAAACAAGGGGTGCCCTCCGGGGTCACAACTATGACCGGGTGTTTCAACTTATGTCGCCCGATCTTAATGTCCAAGTCTGCAGTCCCCTCAACGGGAATTTCCTTCCCGTCAAAGTTCTGCAGTTGTCCAGGAAGAGAGGTGAGAGGAATTTGGTAATTCTCTCCCCTTCCTGCATTCAGTTCATCAAAGGCCCTTCTAGACAGAAGGGTAGCTTGAGATCCAGTGTCCACCAGTGCCGAGATTGTACCCTGCCCCTGTACTTGTACCGGGGCATAATATCTTCCCTCCTTCTCCTCAAGGGGGCACAGATAATGTACATTTTTGGACAACTGGTGGGCTAATTTTCTGGTTTTGGACATCGCTAGCGAGGAGATTTGGGCAGAATTCTGTGGAGAGTCTTGGGAATCTGAAAGAAAAAGTTGGCAACTGGAGATCAGAGCCATTGTGGGTTCCCCTGGTTCCGGTTCTGGGCTGCCCCCCCCTTTTTGGAGGCAGTCCCCAGGATGGGTTTGAACCAGGGGATTTTCTTGCTGTTGGTTCTGGGATGAGATGGTGGGCGGCGGTAGCTCAGTCTCCACATCTCCCCAGTCTGGATTTGCATCCCTAGGGACCCATTTTTCTTTGGGAGGAGTTCCCCCCTCTCTGAAGGAGAAGATCCTTTTCCCAGGATCCTCTGAGGATCCCTCTCCCTCAAGTTGGAAGATCTGTACCTCCTCCCCAAACTGAGTCTGTTTGGGTCTTTTGTTTCTCCTACCCCCCCTCTGCTCCTTAGGAGGCAGACTTTCAGGGGCAAGAGATTTTGTTTCCGGTTCCTGGGTTTCCAGGGGCTGTTTACAAGTGAGGAAGGAAGCTACCTCCAAGGCTTTACACCCCCCTTCCCTTTGTGCCTCCTCCCTGGGAACCGGTGATTTATCGGGGTGCTGCCCCCGTCATTGTTCTGGAGCACCAGGTCCAGAGTTGGGTGCGTTCTGCGCCGGCATGCTGATCTGAGGGTTCTGCTGTGCCCTCAGTATATGACCCATATCCCGCGCCATGTTTTGAACCTGGCGCTCTAACTGGGAAACCCGCTCAGGCTGATACGGGGCCCTGTTTTCTCCCCTGGGCTGATCCCGGGAAGGGTAGCTGTCCCTCCTCTGGTAGTACCCCTGGTTGGGAAGATTTTGGTACCCCTCCACCCTTGGCCTCCCCTCTCCCGGATTCAGTGGTCTGGGCTCAGGGAATTGAGGAAAGAAGGATGGATGATTTTGGGGTTGGAAGTCGGGTGGATATCTGGGGAAAAAGTTCTGCCCAGGGTTTGGTAAATTTCTGCCCTCCTGTGGGAAGTTTGGAGGGAAGTTCCCTGGGTTAGGTGCTTGTCTGGATCCCCCCCCTTGGGCTGGAGGAGTCCACACATAACCCAGGATGGGTCGATTACCTTTGTAGCGAGGACTTACATAGTCAGGAGAGCGAGGGACCCCATTTGTGGGGCTGCCTCCCTGGCTCCCTGTCTGCGACTGGCCCGAGGACCTTCTGGGCCTAGCATTATTAGGTGCAGGTAGGTTTTTAGGCCCCCCCATCTCCAAATCCAAAACGGGGGTGACCTTTACCTCTGCCACCTTGGCAGCAGCAGGGGTGCTGTTGGCTTTGGGGTTTTTCTGGGCATTGCTTTTATTTTCTATGGGCTTCTGCACCTCATAGATGCGGGTAGCCTGTTCAATGACCCAGTCTAAAGATCTTTTCTCGTGAAAATCCCTCACGAGCTGGGTCATGATATATTTGGGCAAGGCATGGAAAAACGTGTTTATAAATTCACGGCTATCCGTGCGCACCCTTCTGGTGGTTTGCGCAAAAGCACGCTTTAACTCCTGCACAAATTCTCGTGGGGCCTGATCCTCCCCACATTGCAAATTGTAGGCTGCCTTGCGAGCCTCTTGAGGATTTCTGTGAACAGAAAAATGTTTCAGGATGGCCGCCTTATAGGTGGACCATCTTAAATGATTTTGGTCCTCCAGCCCCGCAAAGAAACTGGAGTATTCCGGGGAGAAGGTCCACTTTACATATTGAATACAGCTTTGGCTGTCCTTCAAATGGAAAGTCTCCATCATTTGTTCAAACAACTCTAAGTGCTCCCAAACAGAATACTTAGCGTTCTTATGGTAAGGCGTGATGACGCTCCTGATCGCCTTAATCTGCTTTAAGGGGTCCTTGAGCAAGGCCCTTTTTGCCTTATTGGCCTTTTTGGTTCGGGTAACCCTTGTCCATTCTTCGTCGGACTCAGAGGCACTGCTCCCAGAGGTTCCCGTCTGTTCTTCCAGGTTTTCCCGGATTCTGCGAGCCTGGGAATGGCTGGCAGAATGTGGGGACCTGGTCTCCTGTGTCCTGCGCAGTTCAGAGGAGTCTTCAGATTCCTCCTTGCTGTCAGGATTTGATGGGTACCCCCTCCACTGACCTAACTGGGCAGAGGTTTTCAGGATGCCCTTAATGGGCCTACTCTCCTGGGGTTCCCCACTGAACTGTATTGTACTTGGGTGCCCATACCCGGATGCCCACCCCTCCATTCCTGGATGGTACTGGCCTATGAGCCCCATACTCTTAGCTGGATAGTAATCTGCCATCCCTGTGGCCCTGTGCTCATGTGCGCCAGGGGACACGGGGGTGGTAGAGTCCAGGGACTGGGGAAGATGAAGGCCCCTGGTGTTAGGGCTCCTGCGGTTATGGTCAGGAGTCTCTCTTTCCCAGCGGACCTCATCTCTATCCGCCCCTGCTCCCTGTTGCAATGCAAGAGCCTGCATTTGTGCTTTCAGTTCCTCTGTTAAGGCCTTACTCGACTCTATCAGTTTCTCCTGCATCGCTACCTGTTGCTGGAGCCTATCATTGTGTTGACAGAGGGCCTCATTTTCCCTCTTTGCTTCCTGGTTGATCCTGGAGAACTAGGCCAGTCTTTGCTGCAGGAGGTTTACCTCCTGGGCAATGTCCCTATTGGCCTGCTCCTTTCTTGCTAGAGCATCTTCCACCCTTCTGGTGTGCTCTAACAAGTTCTGGTGTTCTTTTTGGAGATCACCCAGCCCCTGGAGGGCCAGGTGATTTTCTTCCATTTTTCTTTTTAAATGGCAGACTTCCTGGCCTAAGGCGTCTCTTTCCTGACTAAGAGCCTGCATTTGTGCCGCCAGGTCGTCCCTTTGCCTTTGGAAGGCACCAGCTTTCTGGCGCTCCTGATCAAACTCTGCCTGGGTATCCAGGTCTTTCAGAATTAGTTTGTTGCTCTCTACCTTCACTCTATCTAGATGACTTTGCAGGGTGGCTACCTGCTCCGTGCATGCCCTGTTAAAGTCTAATTGTTGCTCCAGCTTTTTCTGGCTCTGCAGTAAGGAGTCCAAACTGTCTTGGTGCTCCTTCTGCAGGGCCAGAAATCTGGTATCCTGTTCTGACTTTTCCTTTTGCAGCACATCCATATCCTCCTTCATTTTAGTGATGTACAGTCTGCTGTCATTTTCTGACTCCTGGCTCCTCTGCAGCCTCTGCTCAGAAGAGACCAGGTCAGATTGGACCTTCTCTAACACCATCTGTTGCCTATTTGCCAGATTTTGGCTTTCAGCACATCTATCCTGCATGTCTCCCATATATAGGTACAGGTATGCTGCTATCCTAACAATCTTGTCGTGCTCATCTTTGGCCTTAGGAGCCATATATAGTTCACTCAGGGCCACGTGTAATGGACCCTGATCTCTATATATATCTGACCCTGTTTCAGTGACCTGTTGCGTGATGGCCTGCAACCAGACTGTTTGGTCCTGGTGAGTCCATTCACCTCTCACAAATAGTTTGTGTAAGAAGTGCTCTCTGGCTATTTTCATGTCTACTAAGGTCGTCATTCTAGAGATTGGTCTCTGTCCTGACTTACAGAAGTTTGTATTTTATTTTTGCAGAACAGAACTTTTCTTGGAGTGTCCCTTTTGAGGAATGCTTCACAGCGTAATGCAGCGTGGTGATCCGACTGGATGTATGTATCCCGTCAGTTAGCACACTGTATTAATCTGCACAAATGGTAAATCTAACCCAACGTCTCGGCTCGAGCCCCCACTTTGTAAGAGGATTCAATTCAGCACTACAGCCAAGTTAACGCCTAGTCTAGAATACTGAATGAAAACCCTTATTGATATATCTTTAGGTCCAGTTCATGCGTTCTGGATGACTACCCTTGTATAACACCCCTCTCTTGGAATCCCCCTGACCCCACTGAGCCAAGAAGTAGTTCTGTTTTGCAAGTTTAAAAGGTTTATTTGATAAATTAAAATATATATCACACTTTTTAATAAATTAATAATTGAATAGCACACTTAATCTGATATGATAAAGATTAACAACAGAGAATCTGGCACTAGCACACTTCTTTATAATTACTAAGGAGTTGAGATGAAATGGATAAGGTAGCACACTGGTAATTAGGAACAAAAGTATAACGTGGTAGAGGATGCTTTATGTAAGCTCAGGTGGATGCAATATTCAATGAATGCAGTACAGAAAATACGCAATATGATTCAACCAGACAATGTAATCACTTTTCTCGGGCTATTCCCTCCCCCCCTCTTTATGCAATGCAAGGAAATGGAAGGAAAACACACAGTCCTCAGAAATGCAATCAACTGTAATTCAGTTCAATCCCAGCAAGCTTACAGAAAACAGATAGGAGTTTTGAAAACACAGGCAATGCTTGGATATGTGCTGGCAATGAATGAGAAATATGCTAAATTTGCTTTTAATTCCCTTATAGAGGTTCAGGGTGAGTGGTATCTAGTTAATATTAGTCCAGGCTCACACCAGCAATGATGCAGGGATAGTTAGCAGGTTAAACGAATTTCTGGCCAATGGAAAGCAAACAGCAGCAGTTTTTACATGTGAAGAAATTGCAAATCGCGGTAAAATTCGCGGATGCGTGTTCCGCGATTGCGGTAAAACTATAAGAGGTAGGAATGCGGTTCTAGGTTCCTAGGAAAGCCACGATTCTAAGCTATCAGAGGAAAGTTACTGCAAGTCTCTAGCTCAAACGGTTGCGGAGATATGAACGATTTTGTGAAGGTCGTTTTTCAGATTTGAAATTTTAAAGTTCAAAAAGACAAGTGCAGCTTGCAACTAGCAAATGACAAGTGACAGCTTTACAAGTGACAGGTGACAGTTAGGAGACTGTTCTACTTAGGTTAAATAGATTGAATTAGATGAATTTAAACTAAAAGCTTGGTTCTACACAGTTTGCTATGTACTCACACTATATTCTTGAGTGAAATGGGCCTCGCCATGGATCTGGTCAGGGTTTTGGACTGGGCTCTGGTCTGGTCTGGTCTGGCCTCTGCACTTCACAGTGATCTGGGTCAGCTCTCTCTGCTGGTCTGGGTCTCTCTCTTTCTGGATCTCTGGTCTCTAGTTCTGGATAGATTGAAGTCTCTAGTTTGGCTTTCTGGAGGTTTGATGGAGGTAAGTATGGATTTTTCCGGCAGGGCTTCCAGCGGCAGATGGATTTTGAAGGTCTCTATGTGTCCTGACTGTCTGCTTTTATGTGTTTAGAATGTGGGTGTGTTCTAGCATCACTGACCCTACCTCTCTCTCAGCTTCTAATTGGTCAAACTTCCATTCCTCCGCTTGATTGGCAAACTGAACTGTGAGCCAGATTGATGTCATTTTACAGCCTGCAGAAAGTCCACTCCTCCTGTCAACTTACACACAAATCTAGATTTGAAACAAATACATATTTGCAGAGGTACATATTGTTTTAAAATCATATGCACCCATCATGCATTACAGGAGGTATCCCCTGTTCAAACTCTGCTCTTCCTGGGAGCTTGCATTCAGAACTGGCACATATTTCACTTTTTAACTGCTTTTTCAATTTCCGACATGGACCCAACTTTACATACATGTGTGCAGGGGGTAGGGACATTAACTGATGAAGTTTCAGATTTTTAACATGCACACATTTAGAGTAATATCCACTTTTCCGCTAAAACCCCCCTGAACATACCACCGGTTCCTACCACGTCTTAAACTGTGGGCAGAAAAATCACAAGAATTATGGTATCATTTATAAAATTTTCACATGTCCGCTCTATGAGTTATTCATCTTTTTAAAGTTATGTTCTGGCTCCAAAGGGGTGTGGTTTACCCTCAGCACAAGGTTGAATTTCTGGTTCTTTCCAGTTCTGCCAAGCCAGCTTGCTCTCACAGGCAGTGCTCCTCCCAGCTCCTGCCAAGAGGAAGCTACAATTTACGACTGCGGTAATAAAAACCTTTGCCTGAGTGAAGAGGGCTTTGTTCACTCTCTTGCAGAGCACAGATAATTCAATTATCAGATAGATGGCATATCCTTAGCCTGGGCAGCAAAAGGAAGGTTGGCCTGGGAACACAGTGGTGACTCAAGTTTCACTGCTGATGGGTAGTTGCTAGGCAAAATCAAGTTCCTTAAGCCAGACCTTCAGCTAACTTTTTGTTGCTTTTAAAATAACTTGTAATTTTACACATGCAGCTAGAATGCTGATTCTAAGTGCAAAACTATGACATTTCAACAGTTACAAAGGCATGTGACACCAAACATAGGTCACTCATTTAATTTAACATTTTCGATTTTGGTGGTTTTAAATCCAGTGCAACTTAAACTGCTGCAATCCACAGCTCAGCCAGTCTTGTTATAAACCTTGTCTTATGATCTTCATTTCCCAGATTCTGTAGGCACACAAAACTCCATTCTGCCAAATGTCTGCTGGTGTTCAGTAAATATTTTGCACATGTTGCACTGTTAGAAATAGGCATTTTGACTTGCCTTCAGAAACACACAGAGTGGTTTTAAAACGCCGGCTTTTGGATAGTGGTGAGTACTGGTACTGCACCCATTTTTGGGATTTAAGAAATGAATTCCCCACAATTCTAGGTTGCATTTGGCAATCAGCATTGCCATTCCCAATGGTTTCAGACTACTGTGCGGGTAGTCCAATGGTGGTTTTAAAGCGCTTTGAAGCTAACCGGCGCTACTGTTTTTCCTTTGGCAACCCATTTCCCTCATGGCAACCCGGCCTTTCATTCTCGCACTGGTGGGTGGCAAGTGAGGCAACCATTTTGGTGGGCGCACAAACTGCGCAGCTTTCCTGGATTTCAGCGCACATGTGGGTTTTCTGCCATCTTGAATTTTCTAAGCCCACAGCACCAAATGTTGTAGCAGGGTAGCTTAAACGTGGGTCAGGACACCCAACAACGTGGAGCATTTACCACCAGAAACAAGCTGTAAATCCTCCACTTGTCCTCCAAAAATGTACAGTGCAGTAATAACGCCAGTGGTAAATACACCAAAAATCATAATTTGGTGTTGCGGGAAAAGTGGCGGTAACAGAATTACTGTCACCTTTTCCCCACACTGCCAACCATATAATGAGGCCCACACATGTCATTTTTTCTTTTCTTCTTGTTTAAAATAAAAAGGAGCTCCAATCGAAAGACATTGTATGTGAGTTTATAAAGTGACAAGAGGGTTTGCTTTACAAGTGTAGTAACATCTGCAGTACCTTTCAATAATACGAAGTATTTTTTTTCTGCAGTTATCAATATTTCTCACATGTTTATTTTTACAATGAAAGTGTTACGGTACTAATGTGCACATTCTTTTCTTCATGTGCACCTGGAAGTAAATGTTTTTATTTAAAACAATGTCTTTATCACATTTTTACATTACAATTTAGCCAAATGTTTGTGGTGTGTAGCATAATTTGCATTATATGTTGCATGCTTCCCCTGAGGTGAGCAGTTTAGGTGAGCATATGAATTGACCAATACTTCCTCAATAATATTGGTCATGTTTGAGAGATTGGAAATAGGACAGAAATATGTTTTGGTCGTATGGGTTAGACAAGGGCACTATGGAGTGACTGTATTCACAGCTTGAGTCTTATAAAAGAACCATAAATAAATACGTTCATGATGAGTGGGATCACAATGAGAGGAGTACGGTTTTAATGAACACATCCTTTTCTTCATATATACCAAGAAGTCGAACGTTTTTATTTAGAAAAAAGTCTTTATCACATGTTCACATTATAATTCGGCAACGTTCTTGGTGTGTTGCATAACTCGCATCATATGTTGGGTACTGCCCCTCAGGTGAGCAGGTTAGGTGAGCATGTCTATTGACCACTGATTTCTCAATAACATTGGTCAAGTATGAGAGTTTGAGGATAGGCCAGAAATGTGTTTGGTTGGATGGGTCACACAAGGGCACTATGCAGTGGCTGTATTCACAGCTTCGTCCTTATAAAAAAAACTATAATTAAATAAGTGCAAAACAAAGGGGGTCAACAATGCAAATGCTATGCTATTTGGTAGGGCTCCATAAGTTAATGTATGATTCAGTCTACACAAAGGATTTTAGCATTATCAGTGCTAAATTAAAGTGTTTTTAAACACTTTTGAAGGGCAAGCTTCTCTAGGGAACCCTGACATTTTGCTCAATTCAATTAGTTGTATGAACTGAGGCCCTCTTAGAACCTCGAATTCAATACATTTGGCCCGTGGGACATTTTGCATATGTACAGGTTTCAGTTTCTTAGTCACGGAATTATTATTAATCTCTGTGTACATTTTCCTACTGTTGTCATGGAAAAAGCTATCATTGTTACAAAGAGATTGCATGGATGTAATCTAATTGCATATACAAGTAGTATTGTGAAATACATGAATGATATGATAGAATCCTTTCAGGGTATGACCTAAGACCATCAGTTAATCCTGGGAAAACAGTTTATTGGCTTGATGCCTCATCTTATCTGTGGGGTGATAGTTAGAAGGGTGTTGCTCTTGGTTCACACAAAGGGCAGACTACCTGTGGTCCGGTAAAATGCACACCCAACTTTCAGCTTTTGCACAGCTGTAACATTAATAAATACAAAAACCTGTTCTTACTACCCATGGATTTTGTGAGGCTAAGCTATCCCTAGTCTTAAATTAATTTGTAGGAAGCATGCCTAAAATTGAGCGAGTTTACGAAAGAGCTTACCATTTGCACATTGGTAATTGGAGGAGAAATGGTTCAGAGGAAGTCAGTGTGTTGTAAAGGATGAGGTTCAATAAGTGTGCTAATAACACCTCTCAGCAATTTCTGTGCCTGAAGATGGCCACCCCTGATGGACATAAAGGAAAAACTGTAGAATTTAAAATGCAAATATGGCATAAGCAAATGAACAGCGATAACACTAACATACAAATAAAAAAATGATCCATAATGCCCGTGTATTTACAGGGCTATTCTACAACTAAGCAAGATTGTGGGAACCCCTCTACTGAGAACAAACATGGATCAATTACCCTGTTCTATGGAATTCCTTACACTCAGGAGGGTCTACAACCATGTTTTACCTCACTTCACCCTTCACAGAGGAGAAATGTGCATTTTCATATCAGTCTAGTCCCATCCACAAGGGCAGCCTGGCACCGAAATGCTAGGCAATTCTCCTCTGAACAAGAGTACCATCAGCATCCCCAGACATGTGCTTCAAACTTTTTGGGACTTCTCAGTGAGGTGAAGCTGAGCCTCTCTAAGGCATATTGAGCAAGGGGTCCATGTCTGGATTACCCAGGGTTACTTAGAGTGAAACATCAAGTTTTACAAATTAAGCAAGTTTGTGAGAAACACGTTACTGGTGTTGCTGTTATGAACATATATGGCTTATCTGATTCCATTCACACAAAGAAGGGACTATTTGCTGTTAATCCCATTGTGGGTTTCTTACCCAGACGCATCTCCTAGACACAACTTGACACAATTCTCCCAACAACCGAACTGAGATACAAGTAACTTTGTGAGAAGACTCACGCAAGGGTAGGGTGGTTTGAGCTCAAGGCTCCCCCAAATGATATAAAACAAAGATGCATCAGGATGAGACTGTGGATTCTTTTTTTTTTGAAGACTTTATTTATATTTTTAAACAAAACATATAATATGCTCAACAAAAGGTAATAACTTTCAAAAAGTCCTAACATCAATATTCACAATATTTACAGATACATCACTGAGTTAAACAAGTATTTCATAAAAGAATATACCTATCTAAAGTGTAGACTAACAAAATATTAACACTCTATTGTTGTCACCCTTCTATATATTACTAGTAAATCAGTACAAGTCCGAAAGCCAAAAAAGACAGATAACGACCATACAATTCATTAAAAGGAGACCAGATATCCAAATAAGCCCCTTCCTGATTTCTCCTGCAATGCATATATTTTTCAAAATCCGATAATAACCACATATCATTAATCCAGTCTTCTACCTGCAGCTTTTTTGTAGTTTTCCACAATCGTAAAATTTGTTTCACAGCCACAACTAAAGCTTTATTAATCCAACACCTACCTTCTAGCAGTCACACATCTTCCCCTGTCTGACAAGAGAAGACTGTGGATTCTGACTTATTCAGGAAAGTGGATACATAAATCACTAAGCAATATGAAAATGTACAGGGCATCTTGTCAGCGGTATATCCTAGGGATTTCACCTAGACACATACAATTCCTTGCACCCCAGGAATGGCTTGAGTATATTGACATAGAACACTCTATGGCAATCGCTAGTTTCTCTAATGCCAACCATTAGAACACCCTTCAGGGCCACCTGATACTCAATTTAGGTTGCCTTTTTGGTTAGAACATTGTTTGACTTTCATAGTTCACCAGATAATGGGGCTCATAATAAGTCGGCCGGTATGGTAATAATGTGCAGGTATTAACGTATACCGTTCACGTTACAGCACTGGCCAACTACAAGTTTGTCAGTGGGGCACATGATTTGCCTCCAGCTAAGAACTGGAGGTAAATCAGGTGCCTTAATGGCAAACTTCCCTGATATTACCCCAATGGCGGTAATACGGGCACCGGAAATAATGGCAAATCCATAAATGGAGTCCAACCGGACTCCATGGAATGGAGATGTACAACCATTGCCAGCACTGGAAATCGGCAGTAATACCGCCTGATCGAGTGCCTGTAACAGTAATACAGTTTGCCGGTATCTTGGTGGATTTACCGCCAGGATACCGGCAAACTTGTTTTCAGGCCCAATGTTTTTTACTCTGAGTGTTATCTTCCCTTCTCATCCAGGTTGGCAAATGTAAATTAAAGTAAATTAAAGCGGAAAGTGGTTTACGGTGGTCTGTGGGAGTCGAGGGAGCCGGAAGCCTGCCTGAGTAAGTCGGCCACTAAACACTAAATTGTTACACTGTCACAGCCTTGGAAATTATCTGCAATTGAGTGCAAGCATGTGCTGTGAACCTTCAGGTACGCATCTTCTTAATGGGGCGGTGACTGTGGGGAAGCTTTCATTTTGAATTGAATGCTGAGGAAAGAAAACAGCCAGCAAAGAACTTATATAAGACATTTTGACCACAGTGAAGTGCTGTCCCAACCGGGAAGTGGAAATCCCCTGCACGCCACCTCCCTGGTGAGCATTACTTCAGCCAGTTATTCACCTGTTATAACCTACGGGTGTCCTGATTTAAATCTACAGGGGGCTTTCGGCAAGAATTTGCCGTTGAGTTAATCGGAGTCACTCGGAGGAGCAAAGGAGGAGGCTGTGATATCATGCCTGATTCCGGCTTATAAGACGCAACCAATGGAAACCGCTACTTCCACCATTAGATTCTGTTGACTTAATGGCCCCTCATGCAACAATGCAAAATCGAGAACTCTAGGATTTTGACAGTTTGACTGAACCACCCCCTGCCGGACAATTACAGGTGAGCGTGATTCTCTGTGGCTCTCCTGTCCTGAACAACAACCGCCGGCCAGAGTGTGAAATAATAGATGTGTGGTCTATAGACGATATGAATTAGAAATGGGAAGGGTGCTCACGCTCAATACACCCCTGTAATTATAAGAGTTCACTAATATCAAGCAGGTATCACTGCAGTCAATCAATTGGTTCAAAAGGTAAGTATTTATTCCTCAATTTGTAGACAGCCCCCTAACTGGTCCAGCTGCTTCGAGTTGGTATACTTATTCAAAGCTTTACTTATGCTGTTGGGGGTGATACCCCCTATTAAGAAACCTCCTAGTAAGAACCTTGGATTCTTCCAAGTAGTCACTATCTCTGCTGCAATTTCTCCTGGCCCTGTAAAATTCTCCTACAGGAATATTGTTAATTGTGGGCTTCTGATGACTGCTTTAAGCAAGAAGTACAGAATTCACCTCTGTAGGTTTGCGGTAGTTGCTAGTTGCAGCAGTCCATTATCTACATAAATGTGCAAATCAAGAAAATCTATACATGCCGAGCTAGTGGAACCAGTGAAGTGTATACCAAAGTTGTTAACATTGATATGTGAAACAAAAGTGTCAAATGAATCCAATGTGCCTTTCCACATAACCAGGACATCATCTATAAAATGTCTCCATGCTGTAAGGTTCATTCTGCAGAAATCTTGATCATACATGTGTGTTTCCTCGAAGTGAGCCATAAACACGTTTGCCAGGTTTGGGGCAAATTTGGCACCCATGGCAACTCCCTTAGCTTGCACATAATATACATCATTGAAAATAAACACATTATTATCTAATGTGAACTTCAAAAAGCTTTTAATCATATTAATATATTTTAGATAACATGCAGATGAATCTCTGAAAGTATAATCAATTGTTCTTAGTGCCAAATCATGGTCAATGCTCGTATTTAAAGCAGAGACATCTAAAGTTGCAAGCAAGAAATCAGGCTCCCATTTCAGAGTCTTGAGAAATTGCAGTATGTGTGTACTATCCCTTGTGTAGGATTTCATTTGCAGAACAAGTGGTTTTAGAGCTCCGTCTATATATTGCAATAAACCCTCTGTTACCCACCCTATATCACTCATTATAGGTCGACTGCTGGTAAATTCTCAAAAGGCTTGTGAATTTTAGGTAGGAAGTATAGGGTGGGCATAGTGGGTTCTGGATTGGTCAGAAAGGTCTTCTCTTCATGAGATAAAAATCCCTTGTTATACCATCGTTGAAGTAGTTCCAAAAGCCCAGCTACAATCTTTTTTGCAGGGTTGGATTTAAGCTGTACCTAGCATTGTGGAGTATTCAAATGGGACATGGCCATAGAAACATTATCTACAGTAATCATCACCACATTGTTCCCTCCCTTGTCAGCCTCTTTAATTGTTATTACTTTATCTTTGGCCAAATCCTCTAAGGCTTCTGCTTCTTCCCTACTCAGATTGGACCTGTTTTTCTTTTTGCTGTGCACATTTTTATCCAGATATTCATGTATATCTTTAGTAACGGCTTTGTGAAAGGTTTCTATCACATTGTCCGTCCCTAATTGGGGAGTGAACTTCGATTTTAGTTTAAGTTCTCTTATCTCCAAATGTCTGGCATTGACCCCTACATCTCTAGAAATATCATCAGTGTCTATAGGGGTATCATGATTAATTGTCATTAAAGTTTCAATATTCTCAATGCCTGATATGGTGTAAGAGCTAATAGAGTTCTGTGTGGCTTTAGGCACAATATTCTGCACTTGTCTTGCAAATCATTTCTTTAATTTCAGTTTTCTCAAGAATTTAAAAAGATCTATTTGGAAGTTCACAAAATCAGTTCCAACACTGTGTGCAAAATAAATACCTTTATTCAGCACAGAAATCTCAACTGTTGTTAATTGCCTATCTGACAAATTTGTAACGAAATTGGACTGAGTTATTTCACTAGCCTTTTCTTGGTATTCGATCTGGTCAGGATCCCTGGACGATATTGATCCTCGTCAGAGCTTCAGCTCCAGCTACAACTATAGACGATCACCCTGGTCTACAAAGCATTTGAACTGGGAGTCCGCTCAACCCTTTAAGACGAGGTAGCATTACCCTGGAGATGAATGGGGATGCAGAAGTTACTCAAACATCAATAATGAAAACGACTCAGGTAGTTGGCAAAAAGGTTCACTGTTTTAAGATCACTTATCTAAAACAGGGAGTACAACTGACATCAACGGATGTCTCAGCACATGGTTTCTCAATTTGGTTCAGAAAAAGCAGCTTCTTTATAGTAAAAACTCGTAATTCATGCCAACCTATGTATTTACTAACATCATCCTACGTGGAAAACTACAAAAACCTGTTGAAGAAAGTGATAGGACTGGAGGGAACATCTAAGTATACGTTCCATACTAGTCTAAGAAAGTAATAGGCTTCTTAACATCAGGTGGGGCAACTAAGCCCTCCCGTAAAACAGGTCACTATGAACATCACTAAATACACAAATTCCCATTGGTTACAGAAACTATAGCACCCTTAATCACGCGGCCCCCTACAATTGGTTGACACTCTTATATCTGTCAGTAATGTTGCACCTATGTTTAGCAGCACGCAGGCTAGACTTCCAGGTGCTGGTGAGCTGGTCATAACCACAGCTTCCCACCAATTATCATATGATCTAGCATCACCTCAGTGGGCTGCTGTCAATTAAGCCTTTGACCTTGTCCTTGGAAATATTCTTTGCTCTAGAGAATTCAGGGGAGTGAAGGCACACTCTGCCTTCATGCGTAGGTGTGGTCATCATGTTTGTCCAACTTTATCCTTCCACGTGACTGAAGACCACATAATTGAGCTTCTGGTGCATTTAAAATATATTTTCTAACAGACCTCTGACATCTTCCTTGTTTTGTCCATGCCTTCTGAACAGGAGTTTCGTTCTTTCACACAATTTGTATCCAATGTCTGTTCATCTCATTCTGATATGACCTTCGCTGCTTGGGACTCATCCAGCCTTGTCTTTCTGAGTTTCACTCCTGTTAATCCATTTTCTTTTAAAACTGCAACACACTTGAAAGGCCTTCCTTTCTTGTCAGCACTGCTATAATACGAAGTGGAAACATCCATTCTTTACTCATTCCTATATATGTATACATTGCCGCATGCCACACGCCGCAATCTATTCACTATAAAGCTAGCCTCAAGCATACTTCATCTGCTTGCATTTCTTTGCATATATACACGTGTAAAATGACATATCATCATTGTTTCTTTAGCATGAGTTTCTTCATCTTGAGTCCAAGATGTCACTTATCTTTGATAATTTCTTGATGCTTTATAGAATATCAGCATTCTCTTGTTTCTGCATCTTTTCTATGTACGTTAGCCTGGCTTCATGTGTGACATCACCATTCTTCTCTTCTATTCATCTGGCCTGTTTCTTCTGGAATTTCATTCAAATGGCCATCATACTGTTGTGTATGCAGGTATGGCTTCCTTAATGGGAACCTTGCTTCCAGGATTCTCCTTGGTATTGGTATTTTCACTGGTACTGCTTGTGTCGCACACTCTGGTTCCCAACATATAGGCAATATGGGCAAGGTGGTTGAGGTGGGGGCATTGGCTCCTCCTCTACACTCTTCTTGGGGATCTATCCTAAATGTTCAACAAGACCCAGAATCTACCATTAGCCTCTGCTGCCCGGCCAGCCCTGGTGTTAAATGCCGGCAAGATCTAAATCCATCCTACTGTACTGAGAGATCTCCTTTGGACTGTGACTCCCAGGGGCGGGCTTCTTCTAAAGTACTGCAGTCGGCAGAACCTGAGCCGGCACACAACTCTATATGAATCCCCAAGAGAACAATCTTAATAGTGTTTGTACGCTGTCCTACTCGACTGAAGTACTTTCACAGAAATCGCCACCAGCGACTCACGTAGGTAGGCGATTAGCAAGTACTACCACAGACAAAGCCTTGAAATCTTTTGCACGAAGAGCAGCTTGTCTCGCTCTTGACATTGCCAAGATTAATAATTTGTTATACAACTCAGTGAGACAAAATAATGTATTTGGAACTCCACTTCACAACTAGGTCCCAATTAATTCTGACAACCAGCTTTTCTACTAATCACGAAGCAGATCTACAAACATGGGCCTCCACACACATGACCGTGACTGCCCAACATCTGCCTACTTGTGCTAAATGTATGGTGGCCCAGTTATTGTCGCACCCAGATGGTATACAATATGATGATGATGCACACCTTTGTGGGCTTCATACATTGATTCCGATAGGCGCTAGCTCGCCTCACCAGGATAGGTGGCTGAGCCTACCGAATATACCTGCAGCTACTTCACCAAATGCAAATTTGTGAAATGATGATTAGATCTGGATGCCAAATGCAAGCTCTGATTCAAATTTGGGAAATATGAATCCACAACATTTACCAAATACGATGATGGAGCTCCAAAATCTTCTAATGCCTTCTTTAATAATTTCACTTGCGCCATTCTTAAAATTGTACGAATTCTATAGCGCAGCCATGAAAGATCAAGCAACCCTTTCAGCCTAATTACTACCAAACAGATATATTTAGAATCTTTCACATCCAAGCTGCAAACCAGACCAGATACAGAAGCAGAACAGCCAAGCATGTTGCAAGCAAGACTTTTCGACCTAGCAAGAGGCGAACAAACAGATAAGAAAACAATGATAACTGTACTGCTAGAAATGGCGAAATCAATGCGGCTAGAGAGGTGGCTCTAGTAGAATGTCTTAGCTTTAGCCGTAAACAACATAGATGTGAGAAACCCTCAGCTATTCAATAGCCCAGCATGTGGAGTCTCACAGCTTATTGCTCAGACTAAGAAGATTTCACAGAGAGAATCCTCCGTTGATACACAGACAGTCAATGGACTGACCTTACTAGTGAATAAGGAACGGAACTCTGAGACACACTCTGTCCCAACTACCATCACTATTAACACTGTGAAAGACGCACAAGATCACAATCTGATGTCCTCCATGCCATTAAAACTGGCCTAAAATGGACCTCTGTCCGAGAGAAATATAGAAGCTTTTGAGGCTCTTGGGCCTCCCTGGTCCTCCTCAGTACAAGTGTTAGATGGCACAAGGAAACATTTGTTTTCTATTTTTCAGAAGCGACAAGGCATAACACAAAAGAAGTCAAAAAATTCTCAAGCCCCAACCATAGCCTCTAAATGAAGTAATACAATTGACGAGACTGTCACTATACAATCAAAGCCTTTCTGAAGAAGAGATAATAAATAGAAAGGCCCTACTAGAACTCTCAGTATACATGACAGATGATGAAATACTAGAGAATGATGGGCCAAAATTGTCACATCTCATGCAAAGACATTTTGGATACTGAATTGCTATCTTTGGTACTAGAGAACATCAGTGCCATTATAATGAATTAATCTCAGGATTGCCTTGTGGCTTCTCGGTGAACACTGTTCTTGATAGTAGAATAGAAACTAATTCAGTCTCTGACAGCACCTAATCATGAGCCCACAGACAGGGAGATATACTGTCCACAAACAAAGAAGAATGTTATTCTCCCCAAGTTTGATGACAATCCCTATTTTACACTCTAAGAATAGAGAGGCTCATGAAAATAACTACTTAATCGGACAAATGTGATGAAACTGTTGCTTTCTGTGTCTGCATTGCATTCCATAGAGTCAAGGTACATTAGAATAGTCCAATTTATGGATGGATGCAGATTGGACAGAGTTATTTGTTTATTTATTTATTTTATTTTGGATTTATAGAGCACACTACAGCCCACAGGCATCAAGGCGCTTAAAGGATACTTAAGAAGGCTTGCTTGAGTCTTACAATAAGCGGCCCAAGAATAATGCTTAGATACAGTTAGTTAGGTTACAATTGTTGACACATTTTTGTTACATAGTACTGTGTGCTGCATAATGAGTTCTGCCCTTGTATATTTCTTGGATACACAATCAAGTTAAACTTTAACTACACAATCAGTGACTAGAAAGTAGCCCATAATTTAGACAGCGTACACAACAGTATTGTTTTATGATCAATGAGTATACACTAGCGGTATAAGTCAACATAAATTAATAAAGTATCCAGTGATAATTGTTGCCGTGAAAATGGCTGCTGTGTGGCAACATTTCCCTAAAAATGCACCCTCCAGACATCCAAACGCTTTCCCAAAATATTCCAGGATTGGAGACAAAAGTATATAATTATGCCCCTCCTAGAATATTTGGGGAATTTTAGGGGTCAGGAAAACAAAAAGTCACCTACCTAGCGACTTTTCACAGCAACACATTGAACCCTTAATACATGGTTTCAGGTGTAGGTTAGTTCTGTTCTATGAGTCACAGCTTTTTTCTGCCATTAGCGGTGGCTGTCGGTAACCAAATGCAACTTTACCTTTAATCCGCATTAAGAATCTTACCGGTTTGTGTCACTGGACACATGCCAACTGCATCTTTGCTTTCGACTGGATGTAGGGGGCATGGATTGATGGTAAGGTGTGTGATCTGCTGCCCACAGTGCAACAGGTTTTCTGCTGGCAGAGTCTCTCAATAGTTTCTCTCAGTGAGTTATGAGAGTAGCAATCCACTTTGTATTGCTGAAGGCACCAGACAAAAACAAACCTATGCCAACATTGTTTTGGAGCAAACACTGACACACGGATTTGTATTTTAGTTAAAGTGTTAGATCCTTTACTGTTCAGTTGTAGGACTAAAATCAGTACATTTATGCTGTCCACTTTCCAGAGTTTTACAGAGTTGTAGTTTTGGGCAAGGGTACAGCAATGTCCACAGTTCAGAGTCCTACCCAAAAGAATCAGGCCTCCCATTCATTTTAACATACATGAAAGAAACAGGTGGATATTTAAGCTTGTACACCACAACACCCTGTTTGATGGAGCATTTTCATGCATTTTTCATGCATTTCATGCATTTCCTACTTCCTACTTCCAGAGACGAGTGTACAGCAAACTTCCTGCAGCTTTTCCATTTACTTGCCATTGTCGTCAGGATAGTGTTCACTTAAAGTAACATCACTCCGTCAACCAATTTCCAACTCACCTATCATCAAAGAGAACCAACATGCGTGTATAATGGCCACTCTACCCCACAATCTAAGAGAGAATCGAAACAAGATTTTAATAATCAACAGACGCTGATATAATTTGATACAAAAGATCTTAATGTGAGAAGAAAAGTGACGAAACAAAGACAGACTGATGAACCCTTGCGCCAGATCACTTCTATTCCCTCTATGCAAGGACCCATACAAAAGAGATGCCATCAGTAGCCACCACAATGTGTTGAGGCATCTACATGGAAACTTTGTTCTTGGAACACGCGAGGCTTTACCCATTTATTTGCTGAAGGAAACATAGAATTGTGCAGTTCTGATATCATATGTGTGCAGGAAACATTGCTCTGACAACAACCCTTATGTGATGGCTATAAAGTGCTTCTTAATCCAGCGAGCAACTGGGTGACACTCAGTGGGACTACTGACCCTTATGAAGTTCAGGGTCAATTTCAGAGTTGAGGATAACCTAACACCAAACCCATTTAATCAGATCACCATTATCTTGGCATTAATAGATCAAGTTTTACCAATGAAAGTTCTAATCATATGCAACTTGTATTGGAATCCATTTGGGGTGAAAGATAATGTTTTCACTGACACTTATTTGATATCCAAGGAATCTTGATAAAAGAATGAAATCTGCCACTTAAGGCCAAATAATGGACACAAGAACTAAAGGCTTGTTCCATCTTGCTGCTCAACAGCCAGATGAAAGGCGACATGCCCCTGACTCCAACTTGGCAAATAGGCAAGTCTCAAGCTCATCTAGACTATTTGCCGTGGCTTCATTGAACTTGGAGCTAGATTCGCTGCAAATCATTAAAACTATGAAGAGTGCACACAGAATGTTATTCCTTATATGGAAAATACTGTAACTAAGAAGACCGTTGCAGACCTTACCGGCGCTATTTGTGAATACTGGAAACAACAGACTGCAAATTAATTCAGATACTGTTTCAACATTTACCATCAAATTCATCAATAATACACAAACTGGATGTGATCGCCTTGGTTACTTGCTCCATTCGGATTGGTCTCTTCCAGATCAACAACATCTGATTTTAACTTCAACCGTGCATATCATCGAGAGCTAGTGGAAAAAAGAAAACAAAAACACCTATAATTAAGGAATGTGAAACCTCTCCCCTTAGAGGAACGTCTGGGTCAGAAAAACAAATGTCAAACAAAGATATAAGAAATGGCTACTGATGTCACGGGCTAGTCGCACCCAATGGGACGCTGTATCCATGTTACAAGCTCTGTCAAATCGCAATACCCGTTCGCTATGGTCCATTTGTGCGGCTCGATTTTTCGTAGATGTCTCAGAATTAAGTTTGATTACACATTTCACAACATTATTTGCAAAGCCATCCGAGGATAAGTCTCGATCCAAAAGCTATGATAAAATGCAATCATAGGGAGGTGTTCCTCTTGAACAAACAGCCCCCGCTATATGGAATCTCCAGTGGGATAGTGATGAAATATTGCAAATAAGCAAACTGAACACTTCACGTGCACCCGGCCCCAACAGCCTTTCCAACATGAGCTTAAAAATTAACCCTGAGGTTTTGGCCGATTTCAGTCAATCACTTTTCGAAGAGATTATATACACCAAACAGATTCAGGATGTGTGGAAAAAGGCGATCCTTATCCCAATCTACAAACACGGTGATAGATTGCTACACACAAATTATAGACCAATAAGCTCTATTATATCCACTAGGGAAACTGTTTGCAACAATGCTACTTCGGCGACTTACCACCTGGATAGAAGCGACCAACAGAAGAGACCCACAACAGTCAGGGTTTGATAAGGGTGTAGGAACAAATGCAAACGTATTAATACTGAATCTCCTAGAGCTGGAAGCAATAAGAACAAAGACCAAGATCTATGCAGTTTTCATAGATTTAAAAAGCGTTCGATTCTGTAGACAGAGACATTCTGTGGGGAAAACTCCAAATATGGCATTGCCCTCCTGATTCTCTGGAAGCCATCCGTGCACTGTATATGAACACCTCAATACAAGTGAGACTGTCTGCCAGGTGAGCCACAATGGGGAGAAATTGCCACCTGGAAAAGACTAAAAGAAGGCTGCCCTCTTGCGGCAACGCTATTCAATTTATACATTTCACATCTAGCAGTTTAGAAAGAATGTAGGTGAACTCTGCTTAATGCCGCCAGTTAGGCACTTCTTGGACCATGACTAGATGTCAGCCTGAGACAGCCTGAGCCACCGCTCATACTGTAAGCAAAACAGCTAGAAATCCTTCATACAGGTTTCAAGCAGTGAATATTTGTATACTCTTGGTACACAGAACATAGAAAATGTTCTCTGGTTTGACCATACAGGTGTCAAAGGTTATTATCCCTCTAGCGAGATCTTTGGCGGTATAATTTAAGCCTTTATTAAGACCTCCAATGAGCATCAGTGGGTTGCTAGGAAAGGGGCACCCTCTTATGTGTGTTGAGTAATATTTTGGTCAAATAAGGGATTCAGGTGTGTTGACCTTTGTAGAAGAATGTTTAAATATTAAGGAATGGGTTCATAATAGAAGATACAGATCTCACATTTGATGAGGACTGTAATAGATGGTGTCATAACTGTATCTTTTGACAGGGTTTCACATTATTTCGTTTTCAGGGTTAGTCCACCTGACCCTAATTGAATGAAGGAACAGGAGCGGCAAAATTAATGGGAATTTAGGGCAAACCTGGGATAAAGATTGGACTCACCATTGCAGGTGAGTGAATTCTGCTACTTTACAGATAAGGAGAGATGTCTGGATTTGAATTACTCAGAGGGAACTAAATCGGAGTTTCTTTTTTTAAAACATGTTTACAGATAGGTGATAAAAAGAGTGCAAGCAGCATACTCTGAATGAGTGCTGCCAGGATCAGTAAAGTGAGTATCTTTGTAGTCACACAGGATGCATCCCATTAAGGGGCTCAAAGTGAGTGTAGTTCTGCTTCTCCAGGAATGTGGGCAAGGAAGGTACTCTGATAGATGTTCAAATGTTTGACATGTGGATATTTTATTTTCAGATGTAAAACCTGTGGAACTGATCAGGTGATGAATGAGAAGAAAGCAGAGAATTGGGTTTTCATGTTCAATCAGTGTTAGTCCTGATGATGACCACATAAAAAGGGGTGTGAACAGAAGGCTTGGATCCCGTGAGAAATGGCCGATATCTATTCGATTTGAACAGTGTTTTAGATAATTGAGTTGATGTAGGCATTAAGAGGTGTGAAACACCACATGTGTATTTGCCTGAGACTAGTCTGCCTTTGTATTTTGCTTGGTTTTGATTAAGTCACTTGAATAACACACCCCCATCACAAAAGCAAAAATATTTCAAATTGGTCGGTGTCGCCTGAGATTTCATATTTTTGATATTTGTGAAATGAATAAATATATTTTTTAGAGAGGAGAACATATAGTGTGAAGTTTTGTGGGAAGCAGAATAGGCTAAGAGAGTGATACTGCCGTAAGGAGGTATTGATGTCTAGGACTTTAGTAATGAAACAGTATAAGAATTCATGAATTTCCTAGTCACTTGAATTTTGGGTGGATTGCGGTGCTGCTAAGTTTTCAAACTTTTTTGGGAGATTTTGTGTAGTAGTTTGACAACAACGCAGGGTTACAGAATTAGGGACTGCAAAGGAGGGCAGGCTGAGGCCATCCCACAAAAGACCTTACAACATGTCACAATGCCATACAGGGGCCGGGCAGTCATATGGAGTGTAGTGGTTGACATTAAAACATTTTTCTAGTTCCAGTGCTCTTAAACTGAAAATAGAAAAAATGTATAAACATTTTGTGCACAATTTGGTGGAGACCTTACTGAATAATGAGGGTTGAAGAATAGTATACGAGTGCATTGGGACGATCCACAGGGTTGGTGGGCATTGTCAAAAATGACTTACCAAGATTTGCAGGTCACCAAATATTTGGATCATTGACCCACAATTGGTCTAAAACATGCATTTCACTGTTATCTCATTTAACATTTTTGGTGAAGATCCCAGACACCCAAGGAAACCAAGACTGTCTCAGAGTGGGTTACCTGTTAAATCCTCCTCTTGTTGAAAAGTATCTCTTGCAGTGTGCATTCCCATGGTCTTACTTTTCTGTTTAACAGACTTAATTTTAAGGGTGTTCTTGTTCGAGAGACGAAAAATCCCAGGACCATTTTATGTTGGGATATCCAGTGGCCTTATCACCACCAAGCACACTGGGCTGGAAATCCTTCTGGGAGCAACCCCCATGGTTTTATCCATCTATCTGTTTTGGAGAGGATGGCTGGAAAAGAAGTTGGGATTTTGCTGTTTCCATGTACACTCATGTTTCAAAGGAAGATTGCCCATGTTGGTTTTACTGATAGTAAACCCACTGGTTTGCAGATATTGAGAGAGCTTTGAGCTTCAACACTATGGAGCCAGTATGGAGTAAATACAAGAGACAGGCATCCACATGTGCTCTAACCTTTCGAGCTTGTAAACCCGGTGATAGTGCTTCCACTAGTTCACCCATTAAAACTCATCATTGCTCCAATTACCTAGGTTTGCCAACTCATATTTCTTTTCTTCTGTACACGTATATTTGTCATGTGCTACAATTCACTTGCTTGTCCTCATTCAACTCCATAATTATTTTATTTCGACTCTGAGTGAAGCAACTGCATAAACAGGCAGGTTTATCCTTCCAATTAGTATTGTGTATAGTGCATGCCAAATCAAACAAAGGAAGCCATGACAAAATGTTGGAACAAACCAGATACACTCTGACCAAATCATTTTGAAGAAGATGATGGAAAGGAGAATCCACTAACTTTCCTCGGTTTTCTGCTAAATCAGACTCCTGTTTTCTTTTCTCAAGCTCTAGTCTCCTTGTTCTCAGCTAGCTGGGCTTTTTAGAAACCAACTCGAGGAGCTTGGGTCACAGTGATGGAAGCTCTTCCTAACCCTTAGATACATTTGAGAAAGTGGCAGAGTCTTGTAGCAGAGGCAGAAACAGCTTTGGCATTTTCGGGTCCTGCATTGTCTAACTCACCAAGTTTTAGGAAGCCACAGCTTATTAAACTGCTGCTGGCACATTTCTGCTGTAAAGTAGGCCTTAGTCAGGCTGCAGATTGTTTCCTCTTGCAGAAATATCGGTTCTCATTTGACTCCAATGTGGCCAAGGTCCTTACCGTCATGGCCTGGATCTGCCCATCAGTCATTTGCTTGTACATCTGATTTGAGACTCTGTTAAGAATATTCACATAAATACATGTTCCCTGAAGTCTGTCATCATATCTCAACCAATGGAGAAATCTACCCTATGAACTGAGTGAGTGGAGAAATAACATTAATCAAGTGGTTTAAAAGCTATGAACCAAGACCATTAACCCACTGATGTATCTTACTAGCTTCATTGTAATTACTAATTCATTGCTCTGCTTGTTTGTTTTCTCTTACCATTTAGACAGTTTGTCTGTTTTGTGCTAGCAACTGTTACACTCTGCTGTTCCTAAACATTGTGGCATTGTCTCAGTTGGGGCGTTTATTGTATCACTTCTGTTGCTCCCAATGCAGTGGTGTGACAGACCAAAGCAGCAGCATGGACGTGAAATTCCACATTGTACTTCGAATTTATATTCACCTTAGATGAGTTTAGATGTCAACTGACAGTGACAACAATGAGTCTCATATTCAATCACGACGACAGCTTCAACTGTTGCCTCTCCCCATTACGATAAATAGTGCAAGAGGCTATGGTCACTGTAGAGACATGTTTGAAATATGTGATTAAGTACCGTGGCATATATACACATCTGACTGAATATACAGTTATTGTTGCTGAAATCGTGCACACCTGATTGTAATGACTGATAGAAATGTTAGAATTCCGCTTCAATATAATCAATACAACTTGCATCTAATCAACCTTAGTTGCAGGCCATAGCACCTGGCTGATAAAGCATCTGTTTTGTTGTACTGTGAGCCTGCCTTTGGTGTCCTGTTATCATATCATAAATTGTATACAACAGTGTTCTGCTCTCACACCCATTTCTCGCAAAGTCTTTTTACCACATTATTGTGCTCGGTTTCTCATCATGTCTATTCCCTTTATTAAAGCTGCGAAAGAACAAATGGGCCCATAAACCTTTGCAACGGTGCTAGTGCAATTGAGAACTACACCTCAGACATTGGCGGAGACCAGGCCAATGAATGAGCCAAGGAGGTTGCAGAGAGCTGTACCTTAGACTCTGGTGAAGACCAAGCCAAGGAGAAGCCAAGATCATACGAGGTGACCGTTGGATGATCGGTAACAATGTGCCAACTGGACACAATCTCGAAGGAAGGATTAAGAAATACATGTTGGTAGCAGTTTATTAAAGGTATTGATTGATACAGGATAGAGTTGTGATTTACAGGGTGAGAATATCTGAGCCTGATAATAAAAGTAAGCCGGGAATGTGGGATGGTCGTCCTGGTAGGAAATTGTCAAGGAGCAAGCAGGGTGATATATCCCTTGGATCTAGATTGCCAAGAAGCAAGTAGTTCTCTATAGACCGAGGAGAGTGATTTCAATATGTAAATATTGGGAAGATTAGCATTCCCACAGATTGGCCTTTGAGACGCCACATACGAACTATGCCACACTCGTCTAGCATTTCAGTTGACAGGCCCTCGTTCCCCAGCGATTGTTGATAAGGTATGAGATTGCCCTAGGCTGCATATCCACAATGATCATTTTCCGGCACCTGTGCGTGGTGCCACTTTAGAAACAAACACAAACATAATAAAGAAAATGGTTAGTACCCGCTCCAGTTACCTGCTGCAACAGCGAAGCTTGATGCCCTTCAAAAGTAGCGTGTGCGGTTCACTCATCATGCCCACGAGGGTGCTGCAATCTGAGTCCACCAGACCTTTCCCTCTTCCTCTTGCCCTACGATGCAGGAGTGATTCTCATCCTTGTCATCCAACTGTCCATCTTGCCACCTGTGTGGTTGGTGACATCATCATGCACACGCATTCCTAGGGTTTGGAGACACATGCCCTCATCAGCAGGACTTGCTTCTACTTTGCAATGCCGGTACTGTTTTTGAAGGATGTGTGGCAAATATCAGGTTGTTCGCACATTCAGAGTGGACAGTGATGTGTATGAAGCAGAAAATGCTGTCTCATCACCTTCTATCCGCTCCCAAATACTCAGAGGAAGCACAGTCACTGCTGACCCACTGGTAATCCAACCACACCCATACCCAAAAGCACAAGGTCACAAGTAAGAATTGTGGACAGAAAAGATAGACTTTTTCATTGCGGCAATCTGTGAGACTAATGATAGGGGGACATATATTCCATGGACTCTTCTTCACAGGCGGGGCAGTTCACAAACAATACAAGACATTGCTTGCAGGGAGTGGCTCCTCAGATGCAATAAAACATTCCCTTAAAAACTATGTACATCGTCTCATAAATGCAGATTACAAGAGGCTCCAACTATATCAAGCAAGTCACTTAGGAATCACCAGACAAGCGCCACGTGCATCTGAGTGAACAAGCATTGTCATGTAACCTTCAAGACAAAGAAGAATAAATAAGAGCCCAAATAATTCAAATATGCTTCTCTATACAACTTTGTCGTCAGATATTGAGTGAGTCAGGCATACCTCTAGAGTGCATCCTGGAGCTGGGCAGTTCTCACAGGCTAGTTGCAACCAGAGCAACCCACGTGGAGGAAGCTATCAAGTCACTGCTCATGGAAGCACAACAACCCACCCAGCACAAATAAACCGTGTCAAGGGTGGTGAGTGGCCAAAAAACCACTGACATACATAAGAAGCCAGGCGACTCTTGCAGAGGTTCCGTGACTCATGCCCAGGCTGCCCAGTAGCGGGGCAAACATGCAGTCGATGTGAAAACCCTAACCATGTGGTGAAGGTTTTCAGGACACCTTAACCAGCTTGGCCTGGCCGGAACGACACCCACCTCAAGAATCTAGTATACAAAAGCAGATGCAATCCTAATTGAATGTGCAAAAGATACTGCCATGCATGGAGATGAAGAGGACAATGTGAAAATACTTTTCATCTAGCTATCTGCCAGGGAAACACAAATGGAAAACGCCCAGCAGATGTACAGTAACTATCTAACTGGAACATGTTCCAATCCAAAAAGACACAGGGGGAATGGTGAACATTATGCCTTCATCCAAGTTCCAAAGCCTAATGCCATTCATTACCAGAGCTGCTGTCTATGAAGGTGCACATTCCTTACATACATAAGGCCCACCCTCTTCCTATCTAAGTACCATTACACAACTGAATATCCCGCAATAGGAAATCAGCAGATGGCACGGCCCAGGCAGAGGGTGCTAGGAGGACAGCTGATATACTGGTGTGCCACTCTGCCCCCGCCACCCCATGGGTCTGCACCACCTCGGCTCTCCTAAGGGAGCCAGACGGGGGGTGTGCCCTGGACCTGCCCTGGGCTGGCCAAAGCCGGCTCGCGTACTGGGGTGCGGGACACTTAAACAGTCCAGTGGTGTGGGTGGTCAGTTTCTTTTCCAGCAACGGGCATGACACTACTGCAGCATCCAGGATCAAGGGTTGGGAACAGCTACAACAGCTGGTATGTGTGGAGTGATAGGGTCCAGACCAGCACACAGAGCAGTCCCTCGCCGGCCGCCCTGCAAGGGCATGCTGGTGCTTCCTGCACAGTGGCACTGGTGTGTGCCCCACCCTCCCCCACCTATTTTGGTGTATTGCTAATAAGTTAACGGGTGTTTGTGTGCAGCTGCTTAGAGGAGGTCAGCCGCCTAGCAGATTGGCGCGGGTCCATCGCACGGAGGAGCATGAGGGGGCGGAGCAGCACATGGACTAGTAATTGTTCACTTGCCGGCTACTAGGTGTGGCCGCTTTGGCTCCTCACTGGAGTAAGGGCAAATACATGAGAGCCCTGGAGAGGCAGCTCTGGATGCGGCATTCTTCTCCCACATATGGCAGAAGAGCCGTCATGAATTATGAGATGCAAGTGCTCTGGTAATGGGTGGTGCCAGTCCCTGGGTGGTTGTGGGAATGTCACATTTTTTTGCCTTATGGGCATGATGCCAGATGGGGCCCGGGTTTGAGCATGGCGCTGCATGCCCTCTGCCCTATGGCTGTCCTCTGGCACACGTCAGAGCGTGACTGCATGGGGATGGTTCCATGTGATAATGTACCTGCAAAAAAGCCTTGTGGCAACAAAGTCGGCGTAAAAAGGCTGTGGTTTGCAGCAACATTATAACTTTGGACCTGCGGTGGACACCCACCACCTTTTCGCATGGCAACCATTTGTGTGGTGGCAATATTACAGGATACCGTGGGGATGTGAGGTTGTGAGATTGCCATACAGGTCATGCTTTGCTGCCTGCTTGTACACACATTGAGCACGACAGCATTGGCCTGTGATGGCACCGCAGCGAGAGCACTGACCGCCTTTTCAATTGTCCTGGCACTTGTGTACGGTGAAAATAATACTAGGTCTTTTTCAGCAAGGAACTTTATTTCAGTAACCCGCATGGGATTAACATTTAATTTCCAAATGTTTCGATTCTGGGAGACAAAAGGTTTTGCTTGGGGCTGAGGTGAGACAGCAGTGAAGCTCATGTATGCATTGAAATGACGGCTTGGCTTGCACGGTGTGCCACTTGCCTTGTTTACAATGGGAATCTACTTGGGTGGATGAGCAGAAAGGGCCTTGCTGCAATCGTAGAGGATATAGAGTGCTAGTTTCTATTGGGCCAGTCAATTTTGAAATAGGGAGCCAGCAATTGATTGTTGTTTTGAACATGTCTCGGTAGGCCTCGATGGGCTGCCTGGTAATGCCTTTCAATCAATGGTATTTATAAACAAGTTTTCTAGTGATGCGTGTGGTGGCCCAATGATCACAGGACACTGGCAGCTTGATGTGGTGGGTTTTATTTACCAGGATGGCAAACAAAGTACTCACAATACAAACACAATGTCCACAGGCAACCAACGCAGTTAAGCTCAGTGCATTGGGATTATGCTTGGTGGTGTGGTTTATCACACCAAAGTCCCAGGAGCAACCAACAGCCCTGGGGGGTGGGCTGTGAAATTATGCTGGAATTGGTTTATCGATTGTTTCCCACCTTAGTGCTGGTAGATGGAGACTACAGGCCTCTCAGCAGGAGGTGTGCCAGGGCACGTCCTACTGTGCTCCGTTCCGCTCCGACTCCCTGACGCTTCCACGGTCAAACGCCTTCCCGGGTACATTCTCATGAGACTCTGAGTGATGATATCTTGCGGGATGGATTCTCACATACCTCCTTTTGTTGGAGCAGCTTGGTCCTTCTCCATTACAAAGTAATTGTACTTGACTGTTCTTCACTTCTCTCGTGGGGTCAAGTCTTACTGGACGCTGCCCTGGGTTCTGCGGTGTTGAGATCCTGTGGTTTTTCTGACCCTTGCGATGCTAGAGTCTTTTCCTTGAGGTGCTCCTTTGCTGCAGGAGAGGAGCACCTCGTGACATTCTCATGCTGGCACTCATGCCTTGTATGCTCAGTTCTTGTTGTCTCCGAATCGTCGTTTGGATCTGAATGTGCATTGTTATGCACTGTTCCTGCAGATTCTCTTCTCTCTGGGTATATTCCTTTTGTGCATGGCCACTCTCTCTAGGCTGCACCTTTTGACATCACTCGTGTAAATGTGGTTGCTGCCCTTCCAGGTAACTTCTATGGGCTGACTACACATTGAGCCGGTTGTAAAGTCTTTATGGGGCATTCGTATTTTCACCAAGTCCACTTCATTGACATCAGTGCGCTGTGCTGCTCGGCGCACATCACTTTGTGCCTTAATTACATGTTTGCTTATTTGTATCCTCCACACTATTTCTCTCATCTCCATGGCATCTTCCTGCCTGACTTTGTGTAGAAATCTGAGTACTAGTGTGGATGCGGGCCTTCTCCCTCTCACCATTTGGAAAGGTTTCACCCCCGTGACAGCATTGGGGGTAAGCCGATGAGCGACCACAGCTTCTTTAACTGCCTTTTATGGGTTATTCCTGCTGCACTGGCAAGTTGTGAGTCCCCTTTGACAAACCGGTTGGCTCTTTCTACCAGACCATTGGCCTGTGGGTGGTAGAGACTAGCTATTAACTGCTGAATGTTGTGCTTTCCTGAGGAAGCTTTCCATCTCTCTGGAGACTAACTGGTTCCTGCTGTCTGTCACAATTTCCTTGGGTAGGCCATCTCTTTGGAACACCAAATTTAACACTTCAATGATGGTGGTGGAGGTGATGTCCGGTAAAAACTCTACCATCACCCTTTTGGACAGGTAGTCCACCATGCATCCAGAGGGCCCAGTAAAGTCTTAGCCTATGTTGTGCCACACCCCTTCTGGAATTTCCGTGGGGATCATGGGTGCCAGCCTTACTTTTAGTCTCTTGTCACTGTTGGCACATTCATGATACCCCTCGATCATGTTTCTATTGTTGAGTTCCATGCCCAGCCACCAGTATGCAACTCTCTGTCTTGTCTCGTTGCTGCCTAAATGTCCAGCATGGGCTCTGCACCTTATGACTTACTGTATGCCCCAGGGAGAAATGACCTGATCTCCCCTCATGACCAATCCTTCCATCTCCACAATCCTCTCATGGACTTTACAGTATGCACATAGTCGTTCTGGCATTGCCCTTTCACTGGGCCTCCCATTCCTAGCCCAATCTGACACTTTGCTCAGGGCTTCATCTTGCTGAAGTACTTTCTTCCAATGAGACTCGCTCATTTCCATGAACTCATGAATCCTTAGATCCTTGATGGAGGCTACGATGCATTTGTCTTTGAGAAAGGAAGTGGCTGGGGTTCTGCGGTCTAGTAGCCTGGACATGCAGTCTGCCTGAGCGTTCTTCCACCTTGCAATGTGCATGATCTCATAAGTATACTCCTGCAATTTTTCTGCTATCCTTGCTCATCTAGGCGTTGATGTTTCCCTCCCTCTAGGCCTTAGAATATGTACTAACAGCTTGCGGTTGGTGACTATCGGAAATTTGCAGCCCCACACCTATGTCCCGAGTTACACCACAGCCCAGGCGCATGCAAGCATCTCCAGATCGACAGTGGAGTAATTATTTTCAGCTTGGGAGAGCGCTTTGGCTGAAAAAAGGCAACTATGTTTTCCCTTCCTATGGGTGAGTGTACCACCTAGTCCATAGGTGCTGGCATCAGTTGTCACATACGTTTCCCACATCGGGTTGCATGGCTTATAAGACATGGAGCATCCACGTTCCTTGACTTGACGTCATTAGACGCTGTCACTTGCTGCGTGTCCCATCCATACACTGCCACCTTCCTCAGTAGCTCCCTCAATGGGGATGTTGTTTTGGAGAAGCGTAGTACTCAGTGGGTCCTAAGAATGATTGCAGCTCTTCTTTGGATGTTGCGGCTGGGTCTTCAACAATGGCTTGTAGGAAGTCCTTTTTTGGGCTCACCCCTTCCTTGGAGATCCGGTAGCCCAGGTATTCACTTCATGTGCCCCTAGCACACATTTTTCATAGCACAGGTGGACCCCTGAGCTCTGGAGTTTATTGAGAACCAGTCCCAGCACTTTGTTGTCATCCTCAGCATACACCAGGATGTCGTCCTGGAAGAACGACAGGTTGTTAATTCAATGGAGCATGGCGATCATCATCCTCTGAAAAGCCAAAGCAGCCGACGACAAGCCGATTGGCATACGGTTGTATTGGTACATGCCGAACGGTGTGATGAAGGCTGTGAAGGGGCGTGACTCCTTGTGTAGGATGATTTGGTGATATGTGTCACGCTTGTCCAGCTTGCAGAATACCTTTGCTTCTTTTATCATTAATATCATTTCATTTATGCTTGGCAGTAAATAGCTGTCCATAGTGACCTCCATGTTGAGGCTGCACAGGTCAATGTACACTGTTATGTCAAACGATGACCGTTTCTTGATTAGCACCACCAGATTTAGCCATTTTGAGGACTTCATGGTTTCTATCAAGTCTTCACTGACCATCTTTCTCAGTTGGGACTCTAGTACCGCTCTTGCAGTTGCCAGAACCGGCCTGACTTTGTGCTTCAGCGGTATCGGGTGCGACTTTAGTCAAATTGTATGTACATAGTTCTTTATCTTCCCTCAGTACGGTGGAAATTTACACAGGAAATACATTTTTCAGGATCATGCCCCTCCTGCTGAGAGCAAAAGTACCTGGTTGTCAGTGCTGGGGTCTAGTCGAATGCTCTTTTTGTGCTTATCGTCCCACCCCAAAACCGCTGGACCTTCTGCAGAGAAATACACTTTTGTCGTGGTTTGCCTGCCTTTGAACTGAAGTCTGGCCTTGATGTATCCTAATATGTCTACAGCAGCTCCTCCAAAAATGTTGGGCCTCTACCTGGTGCTCCTTATCTCCACTGAGTCGCACCCAACCATGTGTTTGTACATCTGAATGGAGAGAATTTTCAAATCAGACTCCGAGTCGGCCATTACACGGGTCTCATTGCCATCAACCGTCACGATGAAGTGGGGTATTTCTCTTCTGACTCGTGCAGGCGGCTTCAATGTGGCCAAATCTCCTACACTTGGAGCACTCCTTGCTCCGTGTGGGACAGTCTTTGTCATTGGCCAGATGTCTGGTGCTGGCACACCTGTAGCATTTGTGGGGCACTCTTCTTCGGGGGCTTGCCTCTCTAGCTGCATCCCCCGTTGACTTGTTACGGTGACCCTTCCTCTTAACCACAGCCATTTCAGGGGCAGACGGTGTTGTCACCATTTCCTTGCATCTGCGTGAGGTCTCCTCTTCTGCCCTTGCTATTTGGATGGATTTGTGAGGTATAGCTCCTTCTCCTGTATGAATTTGTTCTGGACCTTCCTACAATTTGTATGCACAACCAACATGTCACATATTACTTGCTCTGCATTGTCCCCAAACCCGCATAAGGCCACCAATTCTATCATGCTTGTGATGTAGTCATCAACAGGTTAACTGCACTCCAGCTTCCTTGTGTAAAACTTTAACCTGTGCAGCACCACATTTTCCTTGTTGGAGAAGCATCGTACAATGCGTCGAACCGCCTTCTTTGTACACTTCATCCCCATCACCATTGACAGGCTCAGGTTTGAAGCCTGCGAAAATGTGTTGACTTTCAACACCCATGGCGTTGAGCAGCATGGCCTTCTTCCTGGCAGCTGAATAGCCGTACCTCCCAGTGCCTCCAGGTACGTCGTGAAAACTGGCTCCCATTGTTGCCATGGGATGGCGGGCCTGCCTGCGGACTGGAAGAAAGCAGGGGGCAGCTTAGCACCTTGTATGATGGCCGCGTGGGTGGGGTTGCTTCATCATCGCCAATTTATGTGGTGGCCTAAGGATCACAGGACACTGGCATCTTGGTGTGGTGTGTTTTATTTACAGGGATGTCAAACAAAGTACTCATAGTACAAACACAAAGTCCACAGGCAACCAATGAAGTTAGACTCACTGCCTTGGGATTATGCCTGGTGGTGTGGCGTCTCACACCAAAGTCTCAGAAGCAACCAACAGCAGTGGGGTGGGCTGTGGAATTATGCTGGCATTGGTTTATTGAGTGTTTCCCAGCTCAGTGCTGGTGGGTAGAGGCTGCAGGCTTCTTAACAGGAGGAGCGCTGTGGCACGTCCTGCTGCGCTCCCGTCTGCTCTGACTCCCTGTCGCTTCAGCCGGCAAACGCCTTCATGCACGTCCTCTTGCGAGACTCTGAGCGCAGAGTTCTTGCTGGATGTTTGTTTGTTTGTTTGTTTATTTATTACTTTTATTGCACGCCAGACCCAAGGGTATACGGGCGCATTGCATAAGAACATTCAAAGCTTAGTTACGCAACAAGTATACAGCCAATATAGTTACACGTAGTAAAATACATAACATTTCAAATATACAGAGTATTTACAGATGGTATATTTACAAGTCAGAAATACAAACTTTGGGCAGATGGTGGTACGTGTAGTTAATGGCAAAGCGGGTTGACTGGAATGTATGCAGAGACCAGTGGCTGGCGAGTCCAATTTAACAAGTTGTCATAGGTTCTCTTTGAATTCGGAGTCCTTAAGCCACTTGATTGTGCACTGTCGGAATTTATGGTAGGAATGCTCTGTTCTGAGGTGGGGGGTGGGGGGGCGAATTCCAGAGCTGGGCTGCCTTAACCTGGAAGCTGTTGCCACCTACTCTGGTTAGCTTGAATCTGGGGATTAGGAGGCAGTTCGTATTGGATAGTCTGGTTATTCTTGTTGCAGGTTGCATGACAATTCTGTCTGACAGGTAAATTGGGGCAGCCTTATTTATGCATTTGTGAGTGAGCGAGGCAACTTTTAGTTTGATTTTGTCTGAGGTAGATAACCAATTGTTGGCTCTTCTTGTCTCAGAGATATGTTCTCTCGTTGCGATTCCTAGAGCAGCTCTAAGAGCATTGTTTTGCAGGAACTGGATTTTTTTGGTTGTTTGTTCGCCCCTATGTACATGGCGTTGCAATAGTCGAGCTTTGAAAGTATGAGTGCTCTGGCCAGGGTAATGCAACTGTCATTGGAAATGAAGGCTTTGCCTGCTCTTATCAGTTTGTAAGTGTAGGCTGTAGTTGATGCCATGGCGTTTACCTGTTTGTTGAGGGATAGGGCGGCGTCCAAGTAGAACCCGAAGGTTTTTACTTCCTTTGTGACTGTAATGATATTATTGTCGATATTGAAGGTTGAGTATTTGGGACTCAATTTTTTGAGGGACGGTGGGGTGCCCAGGATAATGATCTCAGTCTTGTCATTGTGGGGATAGATTCCCCACAATGCGTTTCCTGTGCGATGTAACTGCTGTGCTGTATTGTCATAGGGTATGTGCTGGCTGGACATGTGCTCAGTTACGGCCATATTGTATGGAGCATGTTGGGTCCGAGACACAAGCATCAATTATGGTTCACTGATTTCATGTGCACTGGTCAGGGTGTACGCGCACCCGTTTCACTTCCCAAAGAAACGTTTTTAAGATACAAGAATGTGACTGTGAAGGGGATGGTTGGTCGATTAGGTTTGCAGAATCTTATGTTTGCTGGGATAAAAGGACAGTTGATATTGTTCAGACCTGGTATCCTGAATGGATTTTAGATTCCCCCCGGTTGCCAGGTATTGGGTGTACCTACCGCTGAATTGGTACACGCATGGCTGGATGTTAAAAGGAATAAAAGTGCAGCACGTCTGAGGGTAAAGGGAAGCTTGCTGTATGGATGGTCATCGGCAGCTTTTTCCAACTTGCGCTGCGAATAGAAGGTTGGGATTGGTGGTGCTGGTGTCAGCAACAAGTCTGGATTGGGTAAGGTGTATTTAAAAAAAAGAAAAGAAAAAGCACAGAATGTTCACTGCGCGCGTTCTCCAGCAAGAGCCCGTTTGGGGGCATTAGGTTGTCAAAAATTGTCGTTTAAGAAGAACTACATGTGTATTGAACTGTATTTTGGCATTGGTTCACTTGTGATGGTTGGGGTCTCCAGGAAGCTGCAGGGAGAATGATTGTGTGGAGGTGGGGACTACAGTGACTGGATTTGATGTTAACATGGTTGTGTTATGTGCTAGCACAGAAACAATCAGGGCAAGGTGCGACTTCCTTCAAGTTTGATAGCAGGTTGCAGAGAGGAGAGCCAAGAGGAGGTAAAGTGTGTTGGTAAAGCCTTGACGGAAAGAAGGTTTGCATTGTTATTTTTTCCTGCAAGAGCTGGGTACCCTAGTACAGGTGATGGTTTTCCTGTTTTTCTTCTCTAAATATTGTTATAATTTGTAGGATTTGGTACCATTTCAAAACAGGGTTCACCAAGCATGTTCTCCAGGAATGAAGGTAGCAGCGGGAGTGGGGCTGAAGCGGATGACACAGTGCATTTCTGGGCGCTCTTCCAGGAAAAGGTCTTCAGCAGCGGCACATGTTGAGCAAGGTAGGCGCTAGAACTGCCAGTTGAGGCTCCCACCCAAGGCCCCCCGATGATTACATTGGATACCCCCCAAATTACGGAAAAGAGGGCTCAAGAACCACCAGCCTAGAAGAACAGAGCCATGCATCAGCCCAAGGGTAAGGGGGCTTCAGCGGGGAGTAAATGGCGGAGCGTATTACCTGTTGTGGGATTGCCGGCAGATTCAGCCAGGAAGAAGACAACCGATTGTCAGCCCAAGGGGAGGGTAAGGAAGGGCGTCCCCTACTACCTCCACTGGGGTTTCCTTCTCCTGATTCAGGTGCCGGGGCACCCGAGGTACCGCCTAGTGGGAGTAGAGCCATGTTACCTGCTCCAGGTGCAAGTGTCGGGGCACCCGAGCCACTACATAGGGGTAGTGGCACAAACTCCGGCACAGGGCAGTATAAAGCAGCAACATGGTAACAGTTATGGCAGAGATGATAAAGGTGATGTGAGATGTGGTGCAGTGGATGAACACGGCTGGTCCTAGGGGAGTAACACCATGAGACTGCCGCTCCTGCAGGGGTATCAGGGATCTTTGGAGGAGAGAGCTGTGACACAGCTACAAGGGCAGCTGACCCACATCCACAAGCAGCAGGAGTGAATGAGGTAGGGGGTGCAGAAGGGGTCATTGTACTGGTGGTAAGTGGGTTCCTCCTTTCCCTTGCTCAAACAAAGAATGCTGTGTCAGGGTCTGGGGTACCCCAGGTGGTGAGCCTGAGCATCCCAGAAAGACACGACCCACCCAATACCCAGGAATGCACAAAGTAGAACTGCAAGTTACTGACGTTAGCACCCTTATTGTCAGGCAGGTCCACTTTGGCATGGCACATTCCAAAACAAGTAAAATAGTGGATCTGGGCCACACAATACTTTGACCTATTTTCATTGCTATCACTAGATATAGACGGTCCAGACATTACTGTTAGCAGGGAGGAGGACAAAAAGAGTCAGAAGAAAGAGGAACATACCAGAGGAGACGATTAGTAAGTGCAATTGGCCTTCTCTTTGTTAGCAGCAGTGATAATGGAAAAGTTCCCTGAACAGGGAGATGCCCTGTGAAAAAACAGGCCACGATAATTGATTGAGAGAGCAGGTACGGTACGACAAGGTGGTTGGATTATGATACGGTTTTCAGGTCCAAGATGGCACTGGTCCCTGAAATAACGTGGGACCTGAAGGATATGGAGGGCCGGGTAGCTTACATGGGTGGCTAGGACAGGTCGAGCCTGGCAAACAGCGACACAGGTAAGCCTCTCAGGAAGGCATGGTATGGCAGGAATCAGAAAGTGAGAAGGGACAGTTACCAACCCTTTCTGCAAAATGTTCAGGCCCCAAGAGGCAGGGAGTGGCCCCACTAGGGTGGCTTACCAGGTTCAGGTGGGAGAAGTGCAGGCAGAGAGAGTTTCAGGGATACCTTGTGACAGCTATTCAGCGTAGGGGTCCTGCAACTTTGGCAAGAACTGCCACTTTACACATGAGTGTGACAAATGCAGGGTGGACCACCCAGCTAATGTGTGTCCAAGGGCCTAAGGTGGTGCCAAGAGCAGAGGCCAGCACAGAGGGGCACGCTAAGGAACACTGGGAAAAAGGGCCACAGGTTCACGTATATTTGAGTGACTATCCCAAGGAAAGAGAGCGCATTTTGTTATATGAGAGTTTCTGGGTCGGCTTCTGCATTTCTTATAAGAGTCCCATGATCGTGCTGTTAGCCAAAAACCTGCCGTCAGCAAAGAAGTTTCCAGGCATAGTGCTTGACAAGATATCCAAACAGAGGAAGTTGGGAAGTGTGATGAGCCCTTTCCCCTCCCTAAAACATGTAATTGTGTCTCAGCTAGTTGTGTCCAAGAAGGAACAGGGAAAGTACAGGCTCATTCACCATCTGTCTTATCCCACGTTTGACCAGGCAAGGGAGCTGGTCTCTGACACAGGAAGGGGGGGCTCTTTAGGGAAAGGCACATCAAATCGGTTTTCTGGGCTCCTGCGGGTACACCCTGAGAGGGAAGCCCAGTTTAACGCTGATGGGTTGCTGAGATTGCTGCACTTTCAATGAGGCGTTTAGTCATTTTCTCAAATGGGTGGTCCACCGGATGGAACAGAGAAGGGGTATTGTTCATGGAATCGTCCAAAAAGACAGGGGGAAAAAACGTATGGCATATTTGACCGAATTTTTGCTATACAAAAATCTCGTATAGCCTAAAAATTCAAACAAATATGCCCTATAAAACATTACAGTGAAGAAGGGCAGCGGAGGCTGCCAGGGTGGCCCCTGCATCTTTCTTCACTGTGATGTGGGCAGGTGTTGCTGGGGCGTCCCCCAATCCTGACTCAACAGAATATTAACATAAAAACCAAAAAAAGAAGAGCGGACTCTGCGTCGCCGGTTCCCATACACGCAAGTCAAGGGAACCGGCGCCACAGAGGGATGTCGGTGAAGGCGGCACACAAGGAGGTGTGCCGCCCGCAGTTACGTAAGGGGGTGGGGGCAAGGCCAAAGTCTGAAATGGGGAGAGAAGACTGAAAGTTATTTTCGGAAAAATAACTTTTGGTCTTTTCTCCCTCGAACATTTTAATCCTCAATCTTATCACCCAAATCAATTGTTCATTACCTGGATGATTTTCTTTTCATGGGTAAGAGAGGTTTGGAGGTATGTACAATTGCACTTGCCTCCTTCCAGGACTTGATGGAACAGCTTCATATCCCATTGGCACCTGGTGCTCACGTTCCTAGGTATTGAGGTTGCCCTAGGACAAAGTGGTAGGCCTCTTGGCAAAGTTTGACAAAAACTTGGCACACTATAGGACCACCCTGGAAAGGATTCAGTGACTGCTCAGCAAACTAAATGTTTCGGCAAAGGTGATACCCACAGTTAGGGTGTTTGCAAGAAGTTTGGCAAGGGCCATGGCAGGGGTCACCCAGAGGTTTCACCATATCAGGCTTAGTGCTGGCCTTAAGGAGGACCTGTGCATTTTGTGCACATTTGTTCAAGGTTAATCCTGTGGGGGGCCCCATGGGTGATCAGTGAGGAGCTGCAGCTTTATTGCAATGCCTCTGGCAGGGAAGGGTTTGAGATTATCCTGGGACAGGAGTGGTGCAAGCAGAAGTGGCCTACGCAGTGCCGCAGGAAGGGCATGACCAAGAACGTTATGGCACTACGCTCCTCCCTACACTTGTAGCACTTCTACTCTGGCCTAAGGAGTACGCTCTTGAGGTTTCTGTCAGAGCAAGGGGGAACAGAGATGTTGGGGGATGAGCAAGTGCAAGCATTTCTGGTGTGGGCAAACAAGGACGGGAAAACAAGGAGTCGGGAGGCTGGCCATCTTGCAGCAATATTATTTTATAGCAAGCTGGGTGGGAAAGGGGATCTGATCAATCAAAGTTTTTGCGGTTCGGACTGCTCTGAAGGTTTGAGGGGAAATTAGAAGGTCCAAGGAGGGATGGGAGCAAGACCATCGATTTCGGGGGGCGGGGCTGGTAAAAATCTTGGCAGTGTTGCCTGGGCTGTGTTAAAGTCCATACGAAGTTACACTGTTCAGCGCTCCTTTTTCGTTGCATTTTGGGTCAGTGGACTAGTGGCAAAGAGCAAGGACGAGGAGCTGGGGAGAGGTCTGCAAAAGCGGAACCACGAGGATGGTAGTTGCCCAGCCCAACTGTTCTTGCATTACATGGCAGGGAGGGCAATGATGGGGTCATACAACTGATCCATGAAGATGGATCAGCCCTGACAATGTTCCAATTTCACAGGGTTTTGGCAGCTGCTTTGTGTATGGCAGGCTACAAAGTGGTTGGCAGGTCTCATAGCTTCTGGATACGGGCAGCCACAACTGTGTTTCAGCAAGTGATGCCTGGGGTCGCCATAATGAAATTGGGCACATGGAAATCAACCAGATTTTGGATTTATATCAGGCCAAACGAAAGCGATGCCTGTGTTCCACAGTGGCATAGTATTAGCTGGGTTTTTCAAAACAAAAACAAAAAAACTGAAAAAGGTATGAACATGTTTTAACGTGGTTTAATGGAATTTTACTTTGTTGCAGAAGCAAGCGGAAACGTTTAGTTTATCGGGCACTCGTCATGACAAGACCACAGAAAAGAGCACAGCAATGGCAGAGGGAAGGAGTATATAGGGGGATGAGAAACACAGAGATGGTCTGACTGGGTATGCCGGGCATGCAAAGACATGCTCTGGTACCGGCAGTTCAGAGACAACTGGCCAGGTTGCCTGCACCCAGGATCTTGGTACTGCACCTTGGAGGCAAAGACATCACCGCCCTGGCTAGGGGGTGGCTACCAGGACTAATGCAGGAGGGTATAAGAAACTTGGGCCAAATGTTGGAGGGCACCAAAATATTTTGAGATTATCTGACGAAGTTCTTGGTAGGGCATGGGTCCAATGCGTCCATGGAAAAATCCTGAAGAAGGTTTAACAAGAGCATGGAGAAATTAATTTGGCTCGAAGGCTTGGTATTTATAAGGCACATAATGCTTTGTGATAGGGACCCCACCCATTTTGACAGGGATGGGGTGTACTTGTCGAGTGTGGGTCACAATGTTTTCCTTCTAGACGTCTTCATAGCACTCAAGATGGCAGGATGCACATAAGGGGCCAGTGTGAGTATGTTTGTGGTGAGCGTGTTTGCTGTAAATGCGGGAATTGGGGCATCCACAAAATGTGGCAGAGTTACGAGGAGGACTTGGTGGGGGAGGGGTCACACTGAGGATGCTGCCATGAGCTTTACCCACTGGCTGCACGAGCCAGGAGCAAGTTCTACGAGCACTGACACCCTTACGGACAGTTGGGACTCCTTGCATCTGCAGTGACCCTGGGGAGACGCTCCATACAGTTGTATGGGAGTGTCTGTCCTGGCAGAAAAATAAAACCAGAGGCGGATTTGACTACTTGCTAAGAACTAAAACTGGAAGTGACGGGGTCACCCAGAAGGAGAGTCAAACAGAAATGATGGGTCACCCGGCCCTCTGACACCCGGGAATGGCGAAGGGCCACCCGGATAGATGTTTTACTCCAGGCCCCCTCAGGACTGGGCAAGGCTAGGACTGCTCATAAATTGACTCCAATAAAGTGATCTGTATGTTTTCCAATACAAAATGAGAGTCTATGCAATCATTGGGATAAGGGGAATATTTATGTTTTTAGGGAAGGGGGCTAAGTAGGGTTTAGCCCTGCTGTGCACGGGCTACCTTCTAGTTGATGCCAGAAGCCCTGCATAATCTGTTAAGAAATGCATTTACACAGACCATAGAGTGCAAACAGTCGCTCTGCGACATTGCAGGATTGCGTTTTATATGCATAAAAAGATGGAAGCAGAGGTACCAACATTAGAGTCTGAGGACACAGTTTAAAAGGTTACTGTTCCCTTGCCTTGGGTGTTCCTATGTGCTATTGATACCAAGCCCAATCAATTAGTTGCAGCCCAGGTCTGAGAGGACATGATCCTGCCCAACATAGCTAAACAGAGGTGGAATGTGGAATCTCTGCAGACACTTTGTGTCATGGCAGCTGTCAAAAAGATCACATGCAAACTTTGCCTTGTTCCTTGGATTGGAAGGTTCTTTTCTCTGAAGCAAGATATGTGCATGGCACTTGGATCTGTAGCATCTGAATAAACACATGGAGCTCTCTGAGGGGCTGCAAGCATGCTCTCCCTAGGTAGAAATCCTTGTCTGAAATGCACGCACGCACGTAGAGAGAGTGCTCATATGGGGGTGGATCTCATCCAAGATATTTTTACAATCCCCCAGCACAGCGATATGCAAGAATTCCGGTCCCTTCTTCAAATAATAGGTGGAGGACTCCAATTTGGCCCTAGAAATAGCTTTGGCTTTTCTTTCAGAGCGGCTTTTGGGACAGAACCACATTCCAGGGGGTAAGCCTCATGGAACTGGCGTTTTATCCCTTTAACACTGTCTTTCTTTATTAACGGTACATGTACTGCCCAAATCTCTTGTTTCTGCTTTTGGCACCATACATAGAAATGCACAGTTCCTTATTTAACCACCGATGCTACCTGCACCTTGTTTTTGTGGCTTACCCAACACAGGCTTTTCTGAAGTCACACGCTAATATAGATGCGCTAACGTTTGGTCTTGAGAATGATCATGCCCCCTTGCACTGTGGTCTCTTCATCTAATTGCATCCTGTGATTTTACAAACCTAATTGTGTTTTTTGCAATGTTTTTTTAAAATGTTTTAATTTTTTAAAATATTCTGCACAGTTTTGAGAATGTCCAGGTGCGTCACTCCCTGACCCACTCTGCTGCTTCTGCTTAAACTCCCCCTCTGGCCACGTTTCGAATCTTTCCAGGAAGGCCAGTTTAGTGTGTGTGTGTGTTAACCTTGCTCCTGTAGGTTTTTGGAATCTCCAGATGGTTTCACGGCCCAATCTTGAGAATGGTTCCTCTCCCCTTGTTTTTCAGGTTCCCCCTCATGAGGGAACCGCGGACACAATGTTGGTGTGCTACAGAAGTGTTTTAACACTTGTTTCAACTTTGCCTGTTTACACCATGGCTTGAACGTAGGTATGCTTTGTGGCACTGTGTGTGTGATTTTTGGGTTTTTATATTTAAGCAATAAACCCCGAGATGGGGGACATTATCACTTCAGGTAATGCCCTGGGGCCCATAGTTACAGGCCTGAGCAAAGCACCTGAAGTGGTAATGCCCCGCCCCTGCGAGGGGCTTATTGCTATTGGTATCCAAGACTGTAAGACCGGGTGCTAAAAGCATTTCTTTCTGTTCTGAAACACTCTTGCGTTTTGGAACAGGAAAAAAAAAAACAGTAAATAAAATGGCTGCCGGGTAAGGGAAAACGAAGTCCATTTCACTTTCCAGGGTGGCCATCATTGAAAACAATAAAACAAAGTAAACAAACAAAATGGGCACATTGGAAAGGGAGAAGGGACTAGTATTAGTCCCTTCTCCCTTTCCATGGCAGCCATTAAAAATAAAATGGCCTATCGCAGATTGGTAGCAGATTTGTAGAAGTGTTTCCAGCGCGTTCGCTCCCGAAAAGCAAGTAAGTGTGGGTGGGGGGAGGGAAGGGATATATTATATGGGGATGAGGGGGGGGGTGCTAACCTCATTCCCCGGTGAGGGGAGATTGCAGCTGCCAGCCTTTGGGAGGTTTAGGACAGCGGGATTACCATCTGGTAAACATCTGCATACTGGGCCTCCCCATAGGCTGGGAGGCTGCCACACCCCCTCGCCAGGTACTAATGTACCTTATGAGGGTACTGATGTACCTTATGAGTGCCCTTGAGTTAATTAATTAGTGTCTTCTACGCACTGGCCCACATATTTCTCTTTATAATCCATTATTAGAATGTATCAGCTTCTCATAAAACAAACATTTCTCAAAGAGTTCGAGCATTACATGCTTTGGTGACAGTGAAATGTACTGAATTACTGCACAGTTAATTTCTTGTTTGGTGCATGAGCTCACACTCAAGTGCAACTCAAGGTGGCATATAACTGCAGGATATATTTCTAATTATGTGTGTTCTGTTTTGAATATATTTAGTTGTTACAGTAATTATGCATTATTTTTCTTTGCCACTTGTATGGTACTTGTTCCCATGTGGTTTTCTTTGGTTTTTCTTGGAGTTCTACATGCCTGCATCTCTGGGCATTACATACTACGATGAAGAGGTATGGTTCAATGTACATTTGGACCTGAAAGTTAATCAGCTTCTTTGAAGATGTTGAGTAATTGTAATTGTTTCTTATGTGTATTTTCATGTGATCAGTGATTAACAAATTAACTAAGAATATATGTTCTAAACGATTGTGTTGAATGGTTTCATTGCCCTATTTACTTGGGCTTCTAACAGTTTCTTCATAATTGTGATCTGAGAGAGTCCTTGTTTCTTGTGCTTTGTAGGATGCATTTGATCCCACTTACAAGCTCCCCATTGAATTTATTTTTTTGTGTTTTATCTCTCATTGTTTTTGTTGTATGGAATTGGGCTTGTTGCATGTATGTTAATGCATGTAAATCAGGGACTGTGTACAATCATACAATCTTCAAAGTGACTGTGAGTGGGCCTTGGTAAAAATAAAGGTTACTAAACATCAACAAAGTTTTTACATTGCGCTTTTGACCCTGCGTTACAGCTATGGTGTTAGCCATTAAAATGGAACACATTATTAACCAGATGAAAAACTGAGCTGGTTGTCCACCGAGAGAGGTATCCGACCAGTGGCTGTACACACCGGGCTGATTCACAAAGATTTGCACTGGAACAAGCAACACATCAGAGCATCTCAGATTTGTTTCTGACAAATTTGTCCTTATTTACAAAGCCTTAACTGGAGCATCAGTGAGATGCTCATATTCAAATGTTATTCACACAGATTTAATCTATGCAGATCCTGCTTGCTTTACTTTTAGGCTTTGTAAATCAGGCATGGGAATTCAGATGTAAACCAGAGATGCTCAGGGCATCGCATGATTTGCGCCAATGCAAATCTTTGTGAATAAGGCCAGTGCGAAAGATGGTGTCACACATGTTGGCAACCCCACTTCCTCGGCTGATGTGCATCTTTTTTAGAAACCACAACTCTGGTCTAACTCATTTAAATGCGGTTATTCCCTAATAAAATTGGTGCCACCCTGCTTCAGCCATCAGTATCAACATTTGTCAGACTTCACATCAATTTTGATTTCTTATCTATTGTACACTCTTTTGGCTTCAAAAGAGCATTGTTCCTCCCTGTATATATAAATATAAATGTGTGCCCCTTTGGCATCCTACCGTTTACACTGAGTAAATATGTGGAGATTTTAGGACCCAATTGGAGCTCACTGGTGTCATTTTGCTGTTGTCACCCTGGGCACCTTCCTGAACTGCCTTACTGTAGGGAATCACCTGGTGCTACCTAAAATAAGACCAAGACATGGGTGGTCTTCCCTAGCATTGTATCAACAGGAAATAGCAAGGGATCTGCCTGTGTTCTGGCTGTACCATGTGGTGGAGGCAATGCTCAGTTGTTCCAAATATACAGATGCAAGCATCACAAAGAGGGATTCACTTATATAACTCCACTTCTCTAGGGCATATCCACCCATCAGAGGCAAAATAATGTGTCACGGATAGGGAGACCGTTTTCCAAGATAGGATCATAACCCCACTTCTCTGCGGCGCATCAACCAACCAGATGCAAAATAATGCACCATGGATGGGGAGACAGTCTTCCAAGTCAGGTGCGTAATCCCACTTCTCTGGGGTATATCAACCCACTAAAAGCAAATTAATGTACTGTAGATCGGGTAACAGTTTCCCAAGGTATGACCGTAATCCCACTTCCCTGGCATAGCAACCCAGTTAAAGCAAATGATTGCACTGTAGATCGGGTGAGTTTTCCACGGTATGAGTGTAATCCCACTTCACTGGAGCATAGCAACCCACTAAAAGCAAAATAATGCACCCCAGGTAGGGGGATAGTTTTCCATGGTAGGAGCGTAATCCCACTTCACTAGAGCAGAGCAACCCACTAAAGGCAAATTATTGCACCATAGATGGGGTAACAGTTTTCCAAGGTATGAACATAATCCCACTTCACTAGCATAGCAACCCACCATAAGCAAAATAATGCACCCCAGATAGGGTGACAGTTTTCCAAGGTATGAGCAAAATACCCCTTCACTGGCATAGCAACCCACCATTAGCAAAATAGTACACCATAGATAGGGTGACAGTTTTCCAAGGTATGAGCGTAATCCCAAATCACTGGCATAGCAACCCACCATAAACAATAATGCACCATAGATAGGGTGACAGTTTTCCAAGGTAGGAGCTTAATCCCACTTCACTGGCATAGCAACCCACTAAAAGCAAAATAATGCACCCCAGATAGGTTGACAGTTTTCTAAGGTAGGAACGTAATCCCACTTCACTGCATAGCAACCCACCATAAACAAAATAATGCACCATAGATAGGGTGACGGTTTTCCAGGGTATGATTGTAATCCGACTTCACTGGCATAGTAACCCATCAGAAGCAAAATAGCATACCATAGATAGGGTGGCAGTTTTCCAAGGTATGAGCATAATCCCATGTCACTGGCATAGCAACCCAACATAAGCAAAATAATACACTATAGATAGGGTGACCGTTGTCCAAACTAGGAGTGTAATCCCACTTCACTGGAGCATAGCAACCCATAAAAGCAAAACAATGCACCCCAGATAGAGTGACCGTTTTCTATGGTAGGAGTGTAATCGCACTTCTCTGGGGCACATCAACCCACCAGAAGCAAAATAATGCACCATTGATAGGGAGGCCGTTTTCCAAGGTAGGAGCGTCATCACACTACTCGGGTGCATTTCAACCCCTTAAAAGCACAATAATTAACCATAGATAGGGTGACTTTTTTGCAAATTAGGAGAGACCAGGTGTGCACAACTGTGTAAAGGTGTCTCTGGCTGTCGAATGAAGACGTACTGAGAAGTGACGAATTAAAACAAATTCACCTTTTGCAGAACAAGTGATTTTGATGTGTTAATGTTAGAATCTTGCGGCCCAGAGATCAAAAAGCATCTATGGAAGGAGCTTGTACCACTAAGTACCCGACCACTCCACAAGGTACAGCAAAGTGCAGCAGAATTGTGTTTAGTGTATTCTTCTGTATGACTGGTTAGTAGTCAATTCTTGGTAGATTTCAACACGTTGAGTATGTACCCACTGCTGCTCGGCTAGATTTGCTGAGTCTGCTGAGTCAAGAGAACGAATCCGTAATATCATCCTAAACCAAACGTTCTGGTTGTACCCACACATGTATTCACGAGCTTCCGGGAGGGGGGGGGGGTGATGTCGGTCTAAGTCATCCCCACTGGCCACTTGGGCGTGCCCTGCTGCTGTGTCATTTGTGCTCCTTTTAATTGGCAGAATCTGTCGGGACATGAGGGCAAAGCTGCGGCTGATTGGGAGCTGCATGGCCCTGCTGAGAATGTGCCAATGATTGCATACATGAGCAGAGGTGGTAAAGGGGTGTCGAACTAAGGCAGCCTCCCTGGAATCGGCCTTGCCCTGCTGTTGTGTACCGTTTGCTTCTTTTCATGGCTACACCAAGTTTTTGTTAAACATCCTTAAGACAATTTGATGTCCTTTTAAATTGCTGACTGTAGTAAAGAACACTGCGTTTGGCGACTTAAACGTATACATGACTAGGAAAAAAACGTGCACAATCAGACTCACAAGCGAGTAGCAGTAATTATTTTGGTGGGTTATTTGGACTAAGACAGACCCCTTTGCTGGTCGGAAGTCACTTGCGGTTGTTCCATGTGCTGAATGCCTTTCTTTGCTCTAATTGATGTTGTCATATTTTTTTACTGCTTGGTGGCTATTTATTATTATGTGTTTTTTTTAATGTATCTAGGAGAGTGTTTTAAACTGGATAATGCATCTAATAAGGAGAGAGAATGGGTTCGGAAACATGGCCAACGTGAAAGTTGGAAATATCAGTTTTAAAGGAGGATTTACATCCCTTACACGATACTACATTAAAGAGCATACACTTTCATGGTACATCTAAGAAGCACAGTGTTGCACAAGATATGATGGAACACACGGATCACTGTTTTATGCTTATCTTCCATTAACAAATCATGACACAGAGTCAAGTACTTACATTAGAGGCCCAGTCTCACGTGGCCTGAATCACACACCAGCCCTAGAGCAGTTTACGGGCCATGCCCAGTGCTCCAGGGGAAACGTGAGGTATATATGTGTGTTAAGCCAGAAAAGGTGGAAAGATCCAGGGAAGAGTGAAACGGGGAAAAGTAAAAGGGCGAAGGTCTAGCCAGCAGTCTTCACTGGGGGAAATATGAATGGCTCACTTAATATACAAGTATGTGAAGTTCATCAACGTGCGCTTGTGTCTCTCTTAGATTTCCTGCTGGATTTATCTTCGTTTTCTCCAGACTAGCAAGCCTGTCAAGGTCAGCCAACCACATGCCCACTTCTTGGCTGCTTCTCTCATTCTCCACCTTTACTATGATTTTCTTAGGAGCACAGATGTCTGCACGTAGCTGCCATTGCAGACCATCCTTGTTTACATTCGTATGACCACACGTTAGTTCCGGGAGAACCAGGAGCAGTTCAAGCTGAGGGCATATTTCTGGCACAGGTCCATTGCTATCCCCGACATTCCTCAGGACGAGAAATATGTTCTCTACCCATTTCAGTTCCTCATGTTCTCCTTTATGGAGGGATGGGAGCTACTGAATCACACCACCACCTAGTTGTATTGCAGGATTCTTTAGAATCAAGCCCCCAGCATGGAAACAGTGTTCTTCCCCCCAAACCTTTACTTACTTGCCTCCAAAGAGACCTCACAGTGCATGTAGTAAGGACCACCTCAAATTTTCTACAGCTTAATCGAGTGCATTGTGTGTTCCCTTGTTCAATGATGCCAGCAGCTATCGCCTACACAGCTTGGTGTGGGGTCTCAGCATCCATGTCACTCTCCCAGTGCTTTCTTTGTTGCAGGATTGACACTTTATGATAGAGTTGCAATTTAAAGATGTTGCACTCTTATCCAGAAGCAGGCAAATGTTTGTCAAACCACTGTCACATTTCCACTTCATGCTCAGGGACGTCATTTCACCAAAATGCCAGGGAAAGCGGAAGCGACATCATACAACCATTGACCTCCCCAATTACATCACAGGAAGTGGTGTCATTTGACCCCACCCCTAGTGACACCACAGGAGGTGATGTCATTTGAGCCCATACTTGACCAACCTGAAGCAAAGCTGCACTATCCTCATTCTAGGAAGAGTGTCTGCAATCTACACCCTCCTTGTGTGTGTCTTGTTCTGCCTTACCTACTACAGTTTGCACGCTGCATTTCTTTCTGCTGTCTCCTCACCCATTTTAGTGTCCATACTTTCAAGCCATTACCGTCCTCTTCTACTTTCCGGCTGTATATTGCCGCCTTTTTGCCTTCTTTACATGACTGTCGTCCTTGCCCTTGTCAACAGACTCTGGCACCAATGAGTCAAAGAAGGGTCCAGTGACTGACCACCCCTGTGCCAAAGACATGCTTGTATCAAACTCTGTGGCAGGGATGCACAGCTTGTTTTTGCTTGCGAGCCGAATGTACCACTGAAGTACCATAGAGTGGGATGAACTATCTATGGGAATAAGCCGGTGTTAGGGGCACCATTGCGCAGATTTGAGTGAAAATAAAAACACACAGGTTTTAAGGTCTACTTTTTTATTTATTACTTTTTTACTGTAACATGTGATTCATAGCCTTTTTATGCCATTATCACTTATTTGTATTATGGGACTGGAATCATGTATTTAAATAGAAGTACAATTGCACGTATCATGATGTAAAGACAAAACCTGGACCACAGATTATTCATACACCTGAGATGACAGATTTACTGACTGAATGACTTTAGGCCAGGCAACGCTTCATCATTAAACTCATGCAACTTGGAGGGCCATAAATAATGTCCTGGATTTTCGCATGTTGTGCACCACTTCTCTAGGGTGTCAAGGATGCAGTACAGCTGCTTGACCACAGGGAAAATGTGCCCTGAGGATACATTGCTAGCACAATACTGGCTGGTCTCCATGGCACTCACCAGCATGCTGTGCTTTTTACATATCTCTTAACATATCATAACACATGTCTGCCTTCACTTGCTAATTTACTCCATGTATTTCTCTTCCCCTCTGTTTGTCTTCATACCCCGACACAATGCACATGGGTTTTTTGTGTGTGCATCCCTCCCTCTCTATACCATTGACTTCCTTCAACCCTGCCTCTGAGCTCTCCATGAGCAGCACTTGCTCAGCTCTTACACCCGGTATCTTTAACTAATTCTCTTTGGTACCTGTTAGACAGACACCTGCCACTCAGGACAGCAGAAACAAAGGCTTTATTCACCAGGGAAAGCTCAGTATTCATGTTGATTGCTTGTTTCTCCTCCCACTTACCACCTGGCCACTCACACCCTTGGACCCTGTGATGTCTGTGGATACTGTACAACAGGGGGAGGTCAAGAAGGTTGAGCTGGGGAAGGACAAGGAAGTGACAGGACAGCAGGAAGGGGCGGGTGTAATAAATAAAGAAGGTCATTCCTTACCGGGGCTCCTGTGTTTACTGTGTGGTGATCCTTTCCTGCCCTTGGGGCTACAACAGACCCCCTCCCCTGATCACTCTCCACATCCTACCAGGCCCACCAACATAGGCACTCAATTTACTCTCAATGCTCTGGCTCCTTGTCCCCTGTGGTGCTTTGCTGGCTGTCCACCAAAATAGCCCATGGACTCTACAAACTCCATCACAGAGGCCATCTTGTTTTTTATTCAACACAAAAATAGGCTGCATTATCTATACAGGCCATTTCGTTTGTTTACTCACAAAATGCACCACAGCAGCATACCAGGTTGCTAAAAACAATAATAATAAAATGCCTTTTTATTGTCTGATCCAATTTGTTGGGTGTAGTTTGAGGTTGAGGGACCAGCAAATGGGTGTTTTCCCTAATGAAGGACCAGTTGGGTCAAAAATGCATTGGACACTAACTGTCTCTGTTAACGTTCCACCTTTTGCTCTGACACATTAAAAGAAAGTTTTGGGACGGTCTGATGAACACAAAGTCTTATCTTCAGAACAATGAAGAGCACTGTACTCTACCAAGCTAAACTTTCACCAGCATATCCTGCATGGGAGCATCCGCAACAGAGGACGGCATTCTTGATCTGTTTGTGGGGTATTGCCATCTGCATCCGCAATTATCGGCTCAGTAATTCAGAGGCGACGTTTCACGACCACATCAAGATGACAGCTCTTGTGTATCTGCATTTCCAGAAGCTTCTTTAATAATTGTTCCCCTGTGTTACATTCTGTTTTTCCTGATTCCTTCTATCTTCTTGAACACTCATCCTTTCCTAGGAGCATTGAAAATTTGTATGACGGTATTATTGCTCAACTTAAAAACATACATTGTTTTAAAAAGAAATAACGTCTTATTTTTATATAGGTTTTTCTCGTGAACACTTATTTTTCCCTCCAAAAAAAACAACGAGAGAGAAAAATGCTTGCTTTAATGGGCTTATGGACCTATCCATTTACAGAAGGTCGACACTTTCGCTTTCATGATTTTGGTGTTTGTGTTTTGCATTCTATTGTTCTTATTTCCTTTGTGGCATGGGAATAAAGGAGTTTTATACTAACGCCATGTCAAGTATAATATTTAGTGATGATAACACAAACATAGTTCCTGAAATGATAACAGTTAATGTGATGCCTCAAATGTCCTTTGAAGGAAACACACAAATCAAAAGATTAAAAAGAAGAGTGCAGGAAGACCCAAACCACATGATGCAGTATTTTGATGACTCCCTCCATATCAGTCATAATATGTGGTACAATAAGATGAGAAAGGTAGGAAGGGAGAAGTAAAATGAAAGCTGCTTCATTTGTTCTCTCATTCTGTACACAGAGTGTCTCTACTTTGTTCATGGCAACAGAAGTACCGGCACATAGAGCACATTGCTTGACACATCTAGCATTATGCACAACAAGAGGACAGTTTCAGGGCAGACGTGCCACTGTACGTTGTGTGACAAAATCAGATTCACCTTGTGAGGACAGTTTCATAAAGTTAACACTCCTGATGATCAATGTTACAAACCAGCATAAGGTAATGAAATATGTACTGTCAGGTCCAATCAGGGGTAATGTGAGAATAGAAGACCATAAACTACTGAAGTGTACTGAAGTGTACTGATGCCAACGGGAAGGACATTTCTGGCTGCTGGAACAGACCCCAGTTACAAATAATGTGGGATGTAAACGCTGCTGGAGGATAAGTTCATGAAATGATGGGCTGAATCTCTCATAACAGCACTTAAGGAGCTTGTGAAGGATACCAATAAGGTGTGTCTCAATGAGTGGGCTAAAGATTCCAGATTACTCACCTGGCTGGAAGATGAGGAATTATCAGTGCCCATAATACAAATAAAAGATGCAACCCTTTGTTTTAGAAACAACCAAGAAATAAAAGTAGGATTAAACAAAGGTTGCTGACATGTTTTTGATGTACCAGGCATGAAGATAGGCACATCTCTATTAATAGACCACTATTGGGCTTGTGGTTCAAAGGCTTATATGTGGCAACCTACAAATTGGTGAGGCCTAGGCGCGATAATAGAAATGAGTTCACAAGCTCTGGTGTTGCCTCCGAGTGAAGTGCAGATTGATGATTTTCCTCCGATGAGCACAAACAATAGAAAAAAAGGTCTCTTACCCTAAAATGTACCCTAAGGGAGACTTACTTTTCGGCAAAATCAATTGAGGCCTATAATGACATACCAGATGAACATAAATATTTTGGTGAGACTGCAATGTCCTTTACCTCCATTCTTACTCCTGGATTGCAAATATGTGATTACAAATAACAAGGTGGGAGCTGTTGCAATCAATAAATGCCACAGTGAAGGGGTGTAATGCATTTAAGAAGTATGCTTAATGACTTTCCAAAATAGGTATTTTCTTGATCTCCTCACAGCAATGGAGGGGGGCATTTGTGCCACAATGGGCTTGTCCTGCTTTATGTACACATCAGCAAGCGATGAGCAAAATGGGTCGCTTACAGGGGCCATAATGACCTTACAGGAGCTGGACACCAACATGGTGTCAGAAGTGGAGGATTTTGAAGATGATGCCTGGTTCAATTACCTGTTTTCATGGATATCCACCTGCTTGGCAAACTCATTCAAAATATTACTGGCCATACTGCCAGCAGTCCTGACAGCTTTGTGTGTCGTGAAAATAGCACTGAAGCTATGCAAAAGGGCCAGCAAGAAAGCCCTGTAAACGAGAATTTTAGTAAATGTGCGTGATCAAATGCACTGATGCACACACACAGATGAATCACCCCATATGCACCCAATGGAACATCCCAGACCCCCACACTTACAACAAACACTGGGTGAATTGAGAAGGGGATGTGGATTTCTGTTTCATGGTATGCAGTCCAGAACAATATGCAGCACAAGGAGGCAACCTAAGGGGGTCATGAATATATGGCTACCAAAGTATGTCTACAAAGAGACAGGTGAAAGTGAGTCGGGGGTTGATAATTCAACCAAAGGGGGGAGTTGAGGGGCAGATGAATATGCAGGTAACACCCACTGCCCCAACTCAGATGAGTAGGCAAGTACTGCCTCCTATCCCTACTTCTTAACAGAACCGTCCACGTGAGAAATTATCCCAGTTCAGACGGCCCTAGTGCAACATGAGTTTAGGGGAGAAAGATGAGACAAGCTAAGATAGATACATAACCCGATTTAGGCACGGACAGTCATGAAGGGCAAAAGCAGGAGAATGGAAATAAGACATATAATTCTTTTAGCACATGGAAAAAGCTCAGCTATACAACATGCTTGATTTTTCACTATATAAATTCTGAACCATGGTCCTGGTGGGGTTAGTGGGGAGCTTCCTATTGCAACCTAGTGTTTGGAGATGAAATTGTCCCATTGAAATATAATCCTTCTTGTTAAGTAACACAATATTTCCTCCCTTACCAAATACTAATGTATCTGAAATTATTCAACATTCCACATGTAGCGCCCAATTTTTATTAAAATTTGCGCACAACGTCACGTATCGTCAATGCACATGCGCGTGACGTCACGCGCATATGCGTGACGTCAGACGCAGGCGCGTAATGTAAACACGGATTGCCCTAGCGAGTACGAACACTCGTTGCATGCAGCCGCTTGGGATTTATCCCTTTCATTTGAATTCTAAGGCAAGAATCTCCCTATAATTTTTAAGGTCATAAGCCATTCTTATTAGCTAGTCTACTAAAGATACCCCTCCAATTTTACTGCACGCTAATTAGCACATACCATATCAACTTTTCAGGTATTGATACCATTAAATTAATGAAGAACTGATGATACAGCCAGGCCACTGTGCCCCACCAATAACCTCCACTAAGGTGAGAGGAAGGGCATTTCTATTGCTAAAAGTGCCTTAACACTCCACCATTTTGTTATCTTGTTTTTTGCTCGTGCATTTCTCTTTTTGCCATTAGGCAGTCTATTCAGTGACACTGACCTATTTTGTAGACATTAAAGCCAAGAACCTTTATGACATACCAGAGTGGTTACAGACAGAGGAATCAACTTTGCAGCACAGTATTCACCAATCTCATTCAAGAAACTTTATTATACTAGGGTAAGAACTATACACCCTATTTCCTCTGCACCTACCTCGCTATGATTCACCAATTGGTAAATTTCATTACTGACCACGTATACTTAGTGCTCGCTCACATTTATTCTGCAGGGATCTTGCCCAGACTTACCAGCCTGGTGAGTTACCCGTACCCTTCACTCTGCATGACTATTAATAATCACAGGAGGTACTCAGTTGTGAGGTAATGGGTCTCAATAATGCTTTACAGCAATGGTATCTGTGCACCAAAAGTATATATTCTCACCCAGACTGGAGCCAATTATGGTTACAACACTAATAGCTGGAACTAATCCTTTCTGGCATAGTGAAAAGTCAAGCATGTTGTATAGATGAGCTTTTTCCATGTGCTAAAAGAATTTCACGTCTTATTCCCTTACTCCTGCTTTTGCCCTCCATGATTGTCCATGCCTAAATCGGGTTATGTACACCCTTATGACAATATTTAATTTTGTTTATTTTTTGCATATTACGTTTCTTTTTAATACACTACATTTGTTGTATCACTTGTGTCTTGATGTTTGACAATTCATTTTCACACCAACATCTGCAAATTATCTTACACACAAAAAACTATTGTCTCGTTTTGTGTTAATGGTGTTTGAATTGCTATTACTGTATTAATAACAGCCTTGAAGACGACCCAATGGTCGAAACACGTGTCGGCTGTGCTTAGATTAAACCACCTTACAAACATCTAATGGTCTCATCTATGTATATTCTTTAATGGTGTTATGGATTCTGAATAGGAACTTGAGTATTGATTATTGTAACACAGGTCTACTTGTGCAGTTCAAGTACACTTCACAAACTCTATTGTTCATTTCCTTTGGGGTTTCAAGGGGAACCTCATGTGTACATTTTGCTGCATCTGGAACGAGACTTCATGAAGTTTAGGGCACCACACATAGTTATCCCCACTTTTTGATACTTCTATAAGTCAATATAGGTCAACAACATGAGGCAAGAGAAGCGCAGGAGAACAGCCATTTTCTTAGCATAAAGGTTGCAGCAGGCCTAGAAGCTATCAAGGCCTCAAATGAGATGATAAATACATAAACACACATTTATTTCAGAAGCTCAGAACTTGCGCAGACAGCAATTTTCAGCACGTGCGAAGGTCAGACACACAGAAGAGAGTAGTGGGTGTGCAGAAAATGCAGAGACAAAACAAAAGTTCCCAGGAGACAAAGCAATAACCTTACAAGTTCATTGAATAATAGGCGCACAGACAGCCATTGAGGTCTATGTGCACAAGAATAGTATGTGAAAATATTATATAGAAAATAGATGAAGAGTGTCCAAAGTGGTCACAAGGAATCCAACATGCATGTTAGAATGAGCAAAATACTCAATAAATAAGAAGAAAAACGTTTTCTAACATGGTCCCCTAACAAGTGATCAAGACATGAAGAACACTAGCTATTCATTGGGAGCCAAGTACAGATAAGACACCTGCAGGAAACCCTAGCACGTACACATAGACAAGATGGTACACAAGGCCAAATACAAAGGAAGCAGATAGGGAAGATGGCCTGGGAATAATGGGGATTACTTTTAATTGGAATTATTGCAGACCATGGACTTCTCTCACCCACCATATGTCTCTATTATATCTTGACATCTCATCAAAGTGTCCAAGGTAGTTGAATAAATGGCCAATCAATGAAAATCCCTCTTGCCATACCGCCCAGAGTGAGCAGCACCAACCAGTAAACTATCAGTGTGCTGGTGTAATGAAAGTAGTATCTGTGATGGGTTCGATCTAGGTGGAACCATCATTTATGTCTAACCCAAACATAGAAATAACAAATAGAGCCTCATTACGAGTCCGGAGGTAGCTGTGCCAGAAAAACTGGCAGGCTGCCGCCAGACCCGTAATACCATTCCGCCTCCGTGATTGCCAGAATCACTGGGGCATTACAACCTTGGTGACCCAGTAATTCTGGAGGCGGAATTCTGTAAATCCCCATATCCATGGAATGGAGACCATGGAAACACCGGTTCCATCTATGACAGAGCCGATGTTTCCATGTCCACCTGCAGGTAGGTGGTGTTACTCCCGCCAGGTCACATATGGCGGGAGTGACACCACCCACCTGCAGGACTCGGAATCAGCCGGTCCGGAACCACGGTGGTGGCGGATTTACCGCCACCGTTGTTTCCGGACCGGCTGACTTGTAATAAGGCCCATACAGACTGTATATGTAGCTTGGGAAATGAATCAATCCGAGATGCTCATGAGACGTGTAATCAATATTGTAGTATGATGCCAATGATGATGTGTTTTTGATTTATAAACTGCTCACAATCATCAAAAGAGCACAAGATATCTGTAAGCTATCCCGGGCTAGTTTCAAAGTTTTGAATAAAGCTCAGTTTTCCATGCACTTTGAGTACTCCATTATTGAGTATTGCTTTTTATGCTATTGCAACCTTGGGTACTCTTTAACACCATGATGGGTGTTTAGGACACTGTCTTGGTCTATAACTAAACTGATGTTCAGCTGCACCGAGGACCTTCCCCGGCAGGAACAATCAAAGTGACCAGGTAGCTTTATTTTCTGTCCCTTATATGCATGCAGAATTTCCATGAGTAATGTTTTCCCCACCTCTCTCATGGCCACTTAGCAAATGTTTCCATTTCTTAAACATCCCATACCTTTCCCCTGAAGTCTACAGAAAAGTGACATTTACCTATATGTCTGAATGTGGACTGAGCAATTGAGGAATGGGGTATGTTAGAACAGTTTCTATTGTTTGCACATAGATAGGGCTCAGAGTTAGCTGGGCTAGCCAGAAGAATAAGTACAGGGCAGTCTAAAGATGTGCCCACATCAACTAAAGGGACCCCAGCACAGTATATACATATAATGTAATACAGCACAACATGTAAGTATTTACAAGAATGAATTGCACTAATGGATGAAAATTGGCATAACCAATTACTGCTGAAGGTACCTTTCACAAAATCGTAAATTTAAAAAGAGGACTTGGGTTTTAAATGGAAAAGATGTGTCCAGTACAATGGTGCACTTATTCTGATTAGTATGAGGAGGCATCAAACCAACCTATTACATATATATTGGGGGGATTAAAGGATTGTAATGAAAAACATGTCAGATCTAGGGATACATGTATTGAGATGTAGATTTGAGGCTACAACCGCCTTCACTTTATCCTCAGCTAGCAAAAGATATTCATGAGAGGAAGCAGAGGATGATTTACTCAATTTATTTTGCAATGTTCGGTCTACCACATAGCAGTCTACTCCATGTACCTTACAGCACACTGTCTCCCAGCAACTTTCTCAATCTCAAACCCAGTTCAAGATTATAATCTAAACACCACCACATTCAACAACATTCCTGGTGGCTCTCCTTTTACTTTTAATCTTTGTGTCACCTGTGGAGCTATGAATAACAGAAGAGAACAACCGATAATCCAATACCCTTTGAGGTAACACAACCGATAATCCAATACCCTTTGAGGTAACTTCTGAGAAACTTGTACAAAGGGAGAACATTAGTTATGGAATATGTAGTTTGGGCAAAAGGTCTCTCGGAACAATAGCAAAAGACTTTCCAAAGGTGAGAAAAGAACACCAAAGATTTGCTGATGAAATAGGAAGAGTAAGTTAGAGCTACAGCACCTCACGCGGTAATATAAGCAAATTCATGCATGTGACATTATGAGCTGAATTCCGACGGTGACGGAATCAACAATTCAGATGGTCCATGGTATAGACTTGTATAGACTTGACTACATCTGAGCATGAGGCACTTTCTTATCAAATAATACTGAACTTTGCCCTCCAAAAACAGACCAGAATAATACAAATAAAGTAGAACAAAGAGGTGCCCCCAGCGGACTATGTAGACAGGCTTAAAGTTGTCTTTACACAACATTATGGTATAACGAAGCCAACAGACACTACTCGGGAGGCTGTAGCAAACCCTTTAGTTCATAGGTTATTGCCAAAACGTCAGCAGCATCTAAAAATGTTATGCATAGGATGGCAAACAAAGCCTTTATCAGAATTAGTCATATTAGTGACGTTAGTCAGGAATTAATATCAGGAGCCAGAAGAAGAAGAAAGATTGAAGAGGGAACAGGTCCATGGCCTTGCTGCTGTAGAATCTCCAAAGGCAGATATACCAAGGCGGAGGGAGATTATTCCAGCTGGGAAGTGGAATAAGAAGGAGCAAACAGAAGGGCAGAAGATCAACTCAGAACCTTCAGGGAACACATTGTTGAAACCCTGCCAATTGTAATTACTACAAACAAGTGAGTCGTTGGGAGAGAAAATACCCCAATAGTCCCAAACAATCTTTTTTCCAGCACTAACTCACTCACTCACTCACAAATTCCACCCCCTTCTTGAAACCAGGTACATTGGCTAAACAATATGATCCGCCAGTGCCACAAATTAAGGCTATTGTTATAGCATCCTGAGAAATGATAACCTTGTCATACCCCCTCTGTCTGTCTCATGTCTTGTAATGCTGGAGCTAATAACTCAGACATAAGATCTGAAAGTTTCCCAGCTGCAACTCGTTCCTCCATGGTTAATAATGCTGTTGGTATTTCCAAGACATCTGTACCACATCCTGTCATTAATCCTGTATCTTTTTCTTCATGTCTGAACACTAATAAACAATCCTTTTTGTTAAGCCTTCATCGCCTGTTAATTTGCCAGGATAAAATCACCCCGGAAAAGAATTGCACCATAAATTGACCAGCTTGGAGTATTTTTCAGGGTTTCAGATATCAACACAGAAGATGTATTAGCAACTCCACAGGAAGGTCCACCTCAACCCAATCCCAAATGTATACATGGTAATGGACCAATTGGCCAGTAGACCTACCTTATATTGAATACAACTCTGGGCAACACCTGCATTGTCTAAATATAGAGACACCATGTGCGATGTACTGCTGCAATCAGGTGGTAGTAGTATCCAGTTATGTATGCATGTGAGAAAAGAGTTGAGCTCAGTGGGCATGCTGAAACTATGGTAGAACCCAGAATTAATACATTTGCAGGTAAAATCCCAGGTTAAGCAAAGATATTGGCTCAAATCTCAATGTAATATTGATAGTTCCCTAACATCAACTGTTCAGGAAAAGGAATATTCACAATGCAAACCAACCCTAGGAAAGGAAGAGTATCTGGACAATATTACAGCTCCCATGATGACATCACTGCATGCAACGCACATGTTGGGTATGTTTCCATCAAACACACTACGTTTTAGGTGCCGGGTAATTGACTCTGATTGCTGCAATGTATGTACCCTTGGTAGGGAAGACAATGTGCATTTGTTGTTTTTATGCCCATATTAATTGGTTCTTAGAAATAACATGTTGAAGCCTGTTCCATTTCAGTGCAATGTCAGACATTTTCATGTTGCATTGATATTATGTAGGACTAGCCGATAACCTGGTGACCTTTGCATTGTGACAAATATATACTGTGCCTGGTTGCTTAAAAATAAGTTCCTCCAAACCATTCAGATGGTTCAAGTGCTGGCACAAGAATGATTGCTCTATCTCCAACTTTGAAGGATTGGCATTGGTTCTCTTTAATCAAACTACTTTGCTATGGCACTTTGTCACGGTTTATTACATGGCATATGCCAGCCAGGGAACTCCTTGTCCTACAGTGAATGTGGTCCGCAATAAAACACTTTTTATTTTTAGTATAATACAGATTCTTTTTGAGTAGGCGTCCAACCCGTCTCGCACCCAACCTCCACAAACACCCCATGTCATAATGGATTAGGAACCAGGCCAGTGTGTATCAATAGGAAATTTATTTATTTATTATTTAATGAAAAGGGAAAATCAACCAATTACACAGCTAACACTGTTGTGGTAACACAAAATGCAATAATCTCTACAAAACAACCAGGTTAAGATACAGTCAGTCAAACAAGTTTATTCGGTTGTATAAAGCAACCATTAAACGACAAGTAAACACAATTATTACACTAATTCAGGTTACAAAATCTTAAAATTACACTTCCATGAAAATATATAGTTAAAAAACATTGGCGAAAGCAGTATACAAATACATTTGGCAGTTAGACGGTTGCCTCGACATGAACTACATTAAAAGTTATTTTAGTGAAGATATGTTTAGAAGACAATGCAAAATACTTTAACCCAGTACAAGTACTATAAAGTTTTCTTACGGGCCCTCGCCACCTTGCAGTTTCACAATACGATTTCTGAAATACATCGCTCTTTTCAGGAACGTCAAAAGAGCCCAAGCGGTGTAAACTGATTCGGCGCTCAAGAGAAACACAAGAGCAGCCCTGTGTGTGCGGATCATTGACTTCTTAAGGGCAGGAATCAGGGACACTTTACGTATACCTGCATACCCTATACAGAAGAATAACAGATGAGAGAGATCCTCTCTACCATGTCCACAAACCGGGCAACCCGCTGAGTCAGGAAAACCCTTCCATTTATAGGTGTTGCCTTGCAACCGAAGGCAATCGAACCGTGCCCTTGTAATCAGCCACCTGTCCTTTTTTAACATACTCCAAAGCAAGTAAGGTTGAATTCCCGTTAGGCAACTAATACTTAAGTGAAATTCACCTTTGCTATGGCCACGCTCTAGCAAAGTTCTTTTACTTGCTATGATTTTACCCAGCATGGCTTTGTAAACAGACCCCTCACTTTTGGTCAAAATAGTATCAGGCGGAAAAAGGGCGCCTAAGTTGGCTTCACCCAGAATTGAAAAAACATACGCGAGCCATGGAATTTTTTTCCAGCCACATTTACCCAACACAGTACGAATAATAGTATGGCACAAGGAAGCATGCTCATTAGCCCACAGCCTGACCCAGAATAAAAGAGGGGCCAACGCCCACTGATCTTCCCAAAACTCCACACCCAACTCCCTATGGACGGCTAATCCAGATACACTGGACGGGAGCCCAAGCAAGTTTTTAAAAAATTTACTCTCCTTACTCTGTATTTCCACTGTATTCTGGAAGCCCCAGATAGCTGCGCCATAAAGAGTGGAAGCCACAGTTTGAGTACCATAGATCTTAAGGATCACATCCAAAGGCCGGCCCCTGCACTTCGACATGAATCTAAAAATTCCGCCTATCTGTTGACTCATCTTAATAGATTGTTTGGTCACGTGGTCTTTACCATTTAAGGCCTCCGAAAAACTTATTCCAAGGTAATCAAAAGTCCTAACTCTGGGAATAATTTCATCTGCACAAAGCATGGGTTTCATGGGCACAGGACGTTTTCTGCCAACGCACGCCATTACTGCAGATTTCTTGGGATTGATTTTTAGGCCCAGATTATCCATAAACCTTGAATAAGCATTAATCAATATCTGTAGGGCCCTAGGTGTTCTTGCAAGAAGGACAGTGTCATCAGCATAGGCCAATACTGGAAACCCCCTTCCTCCCAAAACTAAAAAATCGGCCAATACTCCAGTCAGGTCCAGTGAAAGGCCATTAATGTAAAGGCAGAAGCAGATGGGGGCCAGTACGCAGCCCTGCCTCACACCGCACCCCACCTGGAAACATGCCGTGCAATGCCCCCCAGAGCCACTTCGTACACAGGCCTCATTATTTGTATGGAGGTCAACCAAAGCCTGTAAGATTTCCCCAGGGCACCCTAAGGACCCAAGCACTGCCCAGAGCTTAGCTCTATCTACTTTATCAAAGGCAGTGCTTAGGTCCATAAAAGCTAGATAAACAGCCTCGCCCCTACAAAACACCGTATTAGCCACCGGTAAATACAAGTTAAGACTTTGTTCCATGGTGCCTACTCCAGGACGAAACCCAAATTGAATGTCAGAGAGAACTGGCTGTGCCCCAAGCCAGGCTTCTATACGGGCCAGCAATATTCTCCCAAAAATTTTAAACGATGAATCTAGTAGGGAAATAGGTCTATAAGCACCGGGGCTAGACATGTCTCCCTTTTTAAAAATGGGGAATATTATTGCCCTCTTCCACGAGGAAGGATATTTCCTCGATTTGAGACAAGCATTGAATGCCACAGTCAGAAGTGGGGCCCACAAATCAACTGGGTCCTGGAACAAATCTGAAGGTATCATATCCGGGCCAGGGGCGCGGTTGTGTGCTTGGAGCCTGATTGCCTTAGCAGTCTCCTCCACTTCAAACATCAAACAGGGGCCGCTAAAGTCTGACTCGGCCTCTAAATGTACAGATCCAAATAGACTACCAAAGTGCGCCAACCATGCCCCTTCTTCCACATGGGTGCCACTCCCCACGTTGGACCAACAACCCTCCGGACCACTTTTTACAAATGCCCAAAAAGCCTTCTGGTCCCTCTTCATGGCGGCATTCAAAAAACCTTCCCAGGCTCCCTGTTCTATCTCCCTTTTCCTTCTCTTTAACTCCTGTTGGTAGGTTTTCCTATCTTGTGCAATCTTCGATCTAGAACTAATTGGGTCCTTAAGGGTTCTCAACAGCGATTTCTTTGCATTTTTGCAGGCTTCATCAAACCATCCTCTCTTTAATATTTTACCATTGGACTTGATAGTTTTAGAGAATTTTGAGGTTAGTGCAGCCAATAATTCTACAAATTTCTCTACAATTATAGGTGCAGATTGATGATTGCCCAATATATCCAGCACAAGCGAGTTATTCTCCCTTAAGGAAACATGATGTAACCCCTCCTCTAAGATGGTACCCCATTTAATTCTTCTGGAACCTGAGAGTACCCCCAGCCGCGGGCTAGGGGCTATAACCAAAGATTCCCGTTCCCCCAACAAACCCATTAGCGTAAGACAGATGGGCATATGGTCACTATGCGTATCCGCCTGCACCTCAAAACTCACAACACATTCCCAGAGGTTTACTGAAATACAAAAGTAATCGATAGTTGAACAGCCTTGGTGGTTTTTAAACGTTCCCTCCCCTGGGATATCCGGGGCCTTTCGACCATTAACAATACGGAACCCCCATTCCAACAGCCAGGAGTTAAACTGAAGACCCTTCGGGCAAACTCTTGCATCTCTCATACACCTGGGCGGGATGTTCTCTACCAGATCCTCAAGGGGGTCAAGAGCGCCCTGGTCCAGCCCCCCCCCATTTTTAGATTAAAATCCCCCCCCCAGATGCAGGAGGTGAACTTCCTGCCTTCCTTGGACAAGAGGTTCTCAATGAACCTCTTGACCTTGGGCAGTCGCTCCAGATCAGAAAAATGAGGACTATTATAAAAATTGATAATGCAGATTACCTTCCCCATCCTAGTTGTTAGAGAAGCAACCTGCAAAAAATCCAGCCCGGTTGGGATCAGCTCAATTCCACATTCCAGCGCACCCTTGATCAAGATGCACAAACCACCAAAGAGTCTACCTCTCGTCTTTTTGTTGGCTGGGATATCAAACGAGATAAAACCCTCTAAGTGTGGGGGTTCTAGGGCCCAAGTTTCTTGAAGTAAGACTATAGAGTTAGCTTGAAGAAGTTCCATCACTGGACCCAGCTTTAATTTCCTCGTTGCGCCTGCTATGTTCCAAGAGAGTAGGCGCAATTGCAGATTATCTATGGCCAAATTCCTATGGGATGCTAAGAGGGTCGACACCATTGCCCCATCCTCGATTACAGCCTCTTGTCAATCCACATCCTCACAGGACGTCAAGATCTCGAAATGATTTTCCAGAGGCAAGGGTGTCGGAACAATTTCTGCCGGGGCTTTACGCTGACCCTTTTTGGATATGGTTGTACTCCAACCGTCCAGGGGGCAATTAGACGGTGAATTTCTATCTAGGCTAATAATAGGGTTTCCAAAACCTCCAACCTGCCTGCTACCTGATAATAGGGTCGGCAACTTCCTTCCCCCGACAGGGACATAGAAATAATCCAGAGGAAATAGTTTACTGGACAGTTTAGAACCATTGGGTTTAAGGCCCCGGGCTAGGTTGGTATTCAAAAGATAGTCCGTGATCTGAGCATCAGAAAAGGTGATTACCACACAGTCTCCCCGTAAATTCTTGGGTCTATTTCCCACCCATCCCACACGCCTGGCCATACGAATCATTTTGGGATCGATCTTAGGTCCCATCAGATTCGAGTTGACCCAGTGCGAGGCCTTATTCATCAGGGAATGAGTGGACTCAAAACTTCCAGTTGGCAACCCGGGCAGACCAGTAATAATCCCTACCAGGGGGACCGCTTCCGGGGGTAGGTTCAGGATTGTATTAGTCCCTAACCCACTCCCCGGCCCCTTTTCACATTCTGTTTTCCTAGGTTCGTCACTCTCCCCATCCCTTACAGGCCCATTTAAATTCTTGTTGGCCCCTGGAATATCATCCTGATCTTCAATGATCACCACCTCCTGACTACACCTTAGCGGAGATATAACTTTCTTACCATTGGAGGCGGTTTTCCTCGGTAAGGGGGCGGTTGGTGGACACTTACACCGCCAATCCTCTGGGCCCCTTTCCTCAACAATAACGGCCAAGTCAGACAATTTAAGTGATATTGCCCTAATGGAGTCATCCATAATAGCCAAGGTGGTCAAAACCCCCTCTTTAAGCCCCTTTAAAGAATTTAACATCAACTGTAAAGGCTTAAGCTTCTCCTCCAGTAAGGCCTCCAACCATTCTTTGTCGCCCTCACTGGCGGCAGAACAGTCTAGCGACCCAGATTCCCTTTCCACCAAAATCCTACCATTAATACTGGGTGCCCCCTCCACGGGGTGCGTTGGTTGCGACAGTAAATGAGGAGGCGTCACCAAACCAAAGACAGACGCATCCCCCCTAGACACCACATCCCTATCTACAATCCCCTGTCCCTGCAAGTCCGCCAAACCCAATCCCTCGCCCCTGGGAACAACCTCTCTAGAGGCAGGTTCAACCGCATTCATACAATTAACTATTTTGTTTGCCATGGCATCCATATAGTAGTCCAACGATCTCTGGGAAGGTGTTACACCAACTTTCGGAAGGGATTTAGCTTTAGTTACTGTTTTTGGGGGTTTGGTGGTATGGGAAGAAGTGACGTTTTTAGGTTTTTTCGCCCGTTTGCTGACCACCCCAGCACCAGCCCCAACCCCTCCCTCTCCAGCTTTTCTCTTCCCCATAGATTAAATAGATTAGAAACTTAAATGGATAATATTAGGCGGGGAACAAAAAAAACCGGACAGGCCAGTATAAGCCGAAAGTAGGATAACGGTGAGAGATGAGGGGGAGAGAAAAGAGAAAATCTCGCAGCCCCCTCACACTCTCTACAAAATTAAGCACTAAATGCTATATGATGTTAAAAGAAAATTAGGCTCTAATAAAAAGCCCCATATAAAATATATATATATATATGAATATAAAATGGGTTAAATACAGCAAATATTATACAGACATTAAGACCATGGAATAAAAATAAAAAAAATTACGAAGATTCACAATTGATAAGTGTAAAGGCGGTGATTAGAAAAAGAACCATGCACGGATGGGGATAGGGGTAAGTAAGGACCACCCTTGCATGAGTCAAAGGCAGACAGTGGCAGTCAATGGTGGGTGGCAGTCAATGGTGGGTGGTTATGGCCCAACTTTTTTCCTCCTTCCTTCTCCAGGTCAGGAGCAGAGTCAGATATAAATCAAGGTTTCCAAAGATAGATGTAGGTAGATGTAAGCAAAGCTTGTGGATACAAAGGCAGGGGTTATAAAACCGGTCCAAGTTCCGGGGAGCACACCGGTGCACTAGACAAAAAGTCACAGGGGCTGGAGGGCGGGGAACGCCCGACAGCTCAAGGAGCTGCCGTAGTCCGTCTCTCCCCCCCCACCCCTCCAGCAAGCCTTATAAAATGGACAAATAAAGACACAAATTTGACAGCAAGCATCTGCAGCAGGAACCGTACCTTGCGTGCATACAGGTTTCGATGAAACCGTGGGCGGAGGGCTGAGGTTGACAGAACAGTTCAAGGCAGCACCAGCAGCAGATGTAGACAGCCTCCCCACAAATTGCCACAAAGGACACCAAGGACTCTGCGGACTCCGCGCGCTCCGCACTTCCGAGGGTTTTCGTGCCTGAAGGCCCGCCTCCTCCTTCGCCGGCCTGGAAAATTAACCCCTTGCAGGGACGCACACAGGGGAGCTCGTGGACAGAGCTTCCCAGACACCAAGGACTCTGCGGACTCCGCGCGTTCCGCACTTCCGAGGGTTTTCGTGCCTGAAGGCCCGCCTCCTCCTTCGCTGGCCTGGAAAATTAACCCCTTGCAGGGACGCACACAGGGGAGCTCGTGGACAGAGCTTCCCAGACACCAAGGACTCTGCGGACTCCACGCGCTCCGCACTTCCGAGGGTTTTCGTGCCTGAAGGCCCGCCTCCTCCTTCGCCGGCCTGGAAAATTAACCCCTTGCAGGGACGCACACAGGGGAGCTCGTGGACAGAGCTTCCCAGACACCAAGGACTCTGCGGACTCTAGATACACTATTGCAGTTAATTCTGTTTTTCTTTAATGGCAGAACAGAAAAAGGACAATTTACCACAATGATAGCCCCACGGTTAAGCACTCCGCCTTGCAACGCTCACCCCCAAACATTAATCTGGACTTGATTCCTTTGAATGGAAAGCAGTGGCAAGGAGTAGGAATATACAGGGAAATCGTTTTGGGGGTGAAGCCCACCACCATAAGATGGGAAGCCAGCAAAGAAAGGTAAAACCCGTTTTTGGAGCAAAATGGAAGAATGGGTTTTTACTATTGCTCACAGCTGTTAGGGGACAGAATAGAAGAACATTCATATTGATTATACTTAGGAGAAGGTAAGGTTTTAGAGAATACTAATCAACATATCAGGAAAAATATATAGTAGGAAAATCGTTTTTTGGGAGAAAGCAAATGCAAATGGAAAAAAGAGTGGAAAATGGACATTTGTTTACACTGAGGTTTTAATGATGTGAGACTCTAGGAAAGGGCTAATTTACAATAGGAAAATCGGTTTTCAGTTACAATGATAGAGGCACATAACAGCTAGACTTCTGGGCAAAGGGATTGCTCACACTAATGAAACCAGTTGGGGTTTAAACTGACAGATGCAAATAGGAAATTGTTTGGTAACGCATACAATACATGGACACGTTTGGTTTTCAGCTCACACAGGGATTCATTCTTTTGGGTCAACACTTTAATGACTATACAATTACAAAAACACTGGGACAAACATTGTTGGTTTTGAATTTCAACAATCCCGATCCGTGAAATTCAATGGGGAATTAATTGATTTACTTACTAAAATACTAAGGATTTACACAGACAAATTCATTTTTTTTTAAAATGGGGATATGCTAACATAAACAGGAAACAACAGATTCTTCTATGGGGAGATGACTGAAGTACACTGGCAATTGGGGTTTTCAGTGGGGAAATATTGGATGCACTGTTATAAAAATGAAGGGTTTATGCAATTTAGAGCTAGCGTTATTGCTACTTACATAGAAAGCCTTTGTTTAAGATTCAGGAAAGCCAGCTGGATCTCAGGACACTCACCAGCCTTCTCTCCGTCCTCCTTTTTCTGTCATCCCCGGTTGTTGTGTGTCTCTGTACGAGTACAGCCCCCCTTATATAGCAGAAATGACATCATTCATTTTTCAATGTAGGGGAAGTACCCTGTAATGACCCCTGCCGCTAGGATTGGACAGTTACCATCCCTCTCTCCGCCCCCAGTCAGGATTGGTTCAGGGGAGGAGAAATCCATCTGTCTTTTTTCCATTTGTCATCAACCTTTGTTCTCCATACAACTTTTTGGCAAACACTAGTTATATATCATAACTTCATAATTGTATGAGCCACTGCCATATAAAACATACATCCTGTTTGAACTGATCATGGGGAATTAGATAAGCTGGCCGCCAAATCCATACGACGTACCATGGCCAGGTGTCACATTTGTGCCATTTTCATGAAAATGTACAACGGTTATGAATATGTAAGTTATCAAGCATGTTCCGAATTTCATTTTCCATCTTTTCGTCAACTCTCATAATTGTCACATGTTCAGATCAGCCAGACGTCTAATCTAACTGGCCATTACAGTTCCCAGAGTCCCAATGAGATGCATTTTATCCCCCTAAAACCGCCTGGAAATTACATGAAAAATGGCATAAAAATGAATTTAATCCTCAGTTTGATTGCTGTGCAACATGCCTAAAATGAAAATAGTCTTTTAAATTAATGGAGAGTGCCTCCTGTTCAACACATGGGAGGGTGCATTATCCCCCACAGCCAAGTGCCTTTGAAATTAGTGTTGGCTCTTTGAAGTGGGTGCAACAAGGATTCACACCTTTTAGTCATGCTTCAGCCCAGGATGGCTTTCTTTGAAATCCCTGCTTTCCTGCCAGCCAGTCTGCAAAAGAGGCAATTTTGACAACTCCAGCAGCATCACATGTTATTGCAGAGTTGTTATCTGGGAGGTGCGATATCCAGCTGGAGTGCAGCTTTTCATTGTGAAGTTTCTGCAACCAGCCAGAACAGGTTTTACCTGAAGTAAGTGTCTCTTCACATGTTACTGGATTTTGTGGGTAAAACATGATGTGCACGTGCTTTGGTCACCCCCACACATCATGTTTTGCTTTCCTGACATTTTTCTGTGGGAAGTGATATATTTTTCCATTGCGTCTTTTTAAAGCCAATTTTATTTGCAAACACGTTTGCAGGCCATTTTTCCTTTTAATGTTTAAAAATTCTGTTTTCCATGTCACAGGATTCTTTGATTCCTCCTTTTTGGGTGAATTAACTGCTGCTTGCCCATTGATAATGATAAGTAGGCCCCTTTTCCCATGGCTCTCAAACTTAACATGAAACAAAAGAAAAACCCAGGCCGTTTGTGTTGCATTGTTTAAATGCTTGCCATTCATGTGACAGGGAAAGCAAAAGCCAGGCCGTTTTTTGGTTGCAGTACTTAAATGCCTGCTATTCATGTGAAAGTGACTTCTGTTTGGGGGCCTTAAAATTCACCCTACAACAGTGACCCAAAAAGGACAATGTTTTTATGGAACTTCTTCTATTGTGGTATATCAAGCCTGTATTTATATATTAATTACGATTGTTGTTGTGCTACACTTTGTATGGCAATGCTGAAATAAAAGTATTTGATGATGATGAAATGTATCCATGTGTCTGAAGAATTCACAGAAATATTAATCGGGTCCCCAAATTGTGTACGGTCCTCACAAACACTGAATTATGGTACTTTCACAATGCATGACCTTTCAGAATCAGGGTGGACTCCTCCAAGCAAGTACCAATAATAAATCAGTATCAGATACAACCAGAAGCTGAGAAGGGATTTCCCCAGTAATTTAGTCATTGTTAAAGAAAGGAATAATAGTCCCAATGAGTAGCTCTTGTAATACCCTTGTAATACCCCTATCATCTCTGTGTAGAAGCTTAGAAAGAACACTTAACACTTTTTACAGGACCTCCATGTAGTTAATCCAATGGTGTTAGCATCATTCCCAGTAGTCCCCAAACCTGCTACTATATTGTCATTTTTTCTGCTCTCATCTACATGTTTCACTGTTGTAGATCTCTGTTCCATTTTCTTTTCTATCCCAATGCAAACAGCCATTCTTTCCATACTATGGTTTCCAGTATACATGGACTAGGCTTTCTCAGGGGTACTCTGAATCTTCTTCTCTGTTTTCCCAGTTATTGAAATAGGATGAAAAATGGCATAATGCGTCACACAAATCTGTGTTGGTATAGTATGTAGATGATGTCCTTTTGATATAATCCTCTTACATTGCTTACAAACAAGATACAATGCTGTTATTAAATGCATTAGCCCAAAGGGGCCCTAAAGTGTCCCAATATAAATTACAGGTTTGTTGAGATTAATTATCAAGCACATATCATTGGAGCAGGACACCATCTGTTAAGAAACACTCACACTGAAGCAATATTGTAGGTACACCGACTCTCAACAATTACATAGAGGTCAATATTTCTGGATTGAGCAGGATAGTGTTGGCAGTGCATACTAGGTTTTGCAGCACTGATCAAACGTTTACAGGAACTATGGGAATGAAACATAACAGAGCTACTACCATGCATAGCAGAATCAGAACAGGCATGCATAGCAGTAACACACGTTCTGCCTAATGTGCCTGCTTTATGGGTAAACGATTAAAACAAGACATTAATGTTGCATTGTCATGAGTGGAAAGAGTTTGTGTTGGTAGTCCTTATACAGAAATATGGTGAAAAACACTTCTACTTGCATATTACAGCACTGCACTAGACCGAGTGGTTGAAGCATTTCCTCAATTGTTCTTGTCCATCACAGCAGCTACACTGGTGCTACAACAATGTGAATACATTGTGTTGGGCTCTCAACCTAGCAGTTCCTCATGCTGTAACTTCATTGTTATTTAAAGCAAAAGCTCAACATTTTTCACTTTTGCACCTTAGTAATTTAGAAATGGCACTGATGAATTGATCCCACTCTTAGAGAAGGACCTGTATAAATCCTGCATAATTACTACCTAGTCCAACAGATACTAAGCCCCATGACTATGTGATCATCACCTGAACTTTCACACCTGAGAAAAGGCCCCCATGGTAAACCACTACACAGTGATTATAGGATTTATTTTGTTGATGAGTTATGTTTTCCTGATTATAAAGGTACATTAGTTGCTGTATGTGCTGTCTGTTTCCCCAGAGCACAGCAGAAAGTTCCCAACTACACAATGGGTGTCATTATGAGGTTGGAGGTAAGGGGTTAACAGTGCCGGTAAAGGTACCGGTGCTGTTAACCCGTTACCCCGCATTATGAGCCGCTAAAAGACCAGCATGCTAACAACGGGCCCATTATTAATGGTTCTGTTGTTAGCATGGTCCCCATTCCCATTGAGCCCTATGGGGGCTCGAATGGGAATGGGGATGGGTTCCCTGAATGGGGAAATACCGGGTCCTCCAAGTTTGCAATGGCCCGGTAATTCCCCATTCAGGGAACCCGGACCCGGTATGCTGTAAGAGGTTAGCCATGGCGCTAATTAGTAGCTCTGTCCAAAGCATTCAAATTAGCTGATCAAATGTGTTACAATATATCATATGTTTTTAAAGTTGCCCATAACTTTGGCCAGCTATGGAAGCAAAGAGGGTTTCTCACAACATGTGTTTCTCCTACTAAGAATCATGCCTATGTTTCTGCTTTCTTAGATGTCATCATGTTATCAAAACAAATAGCAACTGTTAAATGTGCAGCCCACAAACCCCTTTGTGGTGAGATATAAAAAGGTAAAGCTTTAGCAGATTCTGCCGCTAAAGAGGCAACTGTTTCTGGCTGGATAAAGAGAATATGTTCTCAAGATAGGAAGAATAATAATGCATTTGAATGCAAGAAGGATAATAGAAGTGACAATGGAGACACTAAAAAAAAGAAAGGGAAGAAGTAAAGGACAGATCTTGGGAATAAAAAAAAAGATAAGGGCTCAAGAGAAAAGGCAGAACAATGGCCACAAATTATGTAAGAAGCAATTTCTGACTGAGGGAGGAGTGAAAAAGAGGAGAAGGCAGCAGGTACCGATAACGTTCAATGTACTAAAGCAGCTGCAGCTGATGAAGCAGAAGTAGAAAAAGATGAGCATACAAGAGAAACACTAGTAGCAAAGTAATTGCACACAATCAATAGGGGTAAGAGTAGAAGTTGAAGAAGGGTCAGGATTAGGGAGAGAGGACATGATTTGGGAGTCACAATAGATGGTGAGGGCATTGAGAAAGAGATAAGGTGAAATCAGCAAAGTAGATTTATTTAGCAGCTAATTAAGGGGAGTGATATGAAATATTCAAAGAAGAAAGCTAAGGTCATTTGGACAGTGAGGGTTTTCCCAACACTGTTCCACCCATCACTGTGAAGTACAGAGAGAAAGAAGGCCAGGAGTCAGCCAGAGTTGTGAAGGTTTATTAGAAGGAATAGAAGGCTGAGCAGGGTAGTGTAGAGAGAATACTACAGTTAAAGGAAGAAATCAGAATTAGCTGAAAGAAGTGAAAGGTCAGTAGGTGAGGGTCAGGAGGTTGAGAGTGAAGACATAAAGGTAGAGGGATTAAATGTCTGTAGGTTTGCGATGAATAAAATCAGAGGTCAGAAAAGAAGAAGGGAGTGGCAATGGAGGAGTAATATAAAATGATAGTAGATAATGATAAGGACAATAACTGGGTGAACATATAATAGGGGGCTTAGAAGGAACAGAAGAAAAGAGAAGATTTTTAGATTTGAGAGGTAGGAGAATAATACTGAAAATTATTAAACCAATGAACTAACAGAAGAAAGGAAGAAAAGGTGTCAATGTTGATAAATGTTAATTGAAATCAACACGAAGAAAGGAGACTCAAAAGGAACTCGGAAAATCATCACAGAAGAAGATAGAGCCCCTGGAGGATGATATACAGCATGTAAAGACAATGAATAGTGTGCAAGAAGGAAGGGACATTATTTTCAATTGAAGATCATTAAGGCAGATTAGGATGATAGAAAGAAAGAGAGTAGGAACAATGAAACATTATTTGTGCTACACCCACTCTATGTTTGAACTGCTAGTGGTATGAGATTGAGTTGTTCATTGAGGAGGATTATTTCCTCAATTAGACACTTTCTGAGTATCTATGACGATGTGGATGTCACAGTCTGTCCAGAGAGCTCACAGTAGAATCTGGGGTTCCTTCTTGTACTGTGGCAGTTGTGATTGCTTTGGAAATATACAAGGTATAACCAATTGTGGTCTAAGTGTGCCTTGCAAGCGTATGGATCTATTGAATTAATGTTGGAAACATGTTTATGCAACTGGATCATTCACAGAGATGCGTGGTAAAGGACTGTTGGAGAGCACAGCAGGTTTGTACTTGGCATCACAGAGCTAATGCATCACAGAGCTAATGCTGGCTGTCTGGCTAGATATTACAACTGATTGTCAATTATGGTCCTTGAAACCTCCCCAACTGCAGTATGTTAGAAAAATGAAACCAGGTCATAGAGTAGTAGTAGATGATATGAAATATTGGGAGGGGTTATGTTATGCATATTCCTTAGGGGAGGTAATTAGTATGAACAATAGTCACATTTAAACCAGTTGTATACCTTCTGGAGACATTCACATTACATAAATACACTGACCATCTGAGAGAAATAGTTGGTAAGTCTTGATTATAAAATACAATTAACCGGAGAAAACAAATGCCAGCAAAATGCCAAATCATTTCTTAAACTTACTTAAAATGATGGCCCAAATACAATGTTTAGATGTGCATCAAAGAAGCCATTTATGATGTTGAAGGAATGCATTAACATCTGGGGTCTAGGCAGCCACCTTGTGAACTGCTTCTGGCATACTATACATTCCTAGCAATAGAAGGAATGAACAATAGGACATTTAACTGCTTAGGAGCTGCTATACATCTTACAGTAATTCATTATGTGGTTTATTTGATGATGTACTAATAAAGGCTCTCTTATGTACATAACTGTACCACCGTAACAAACTCCTGAGGATAATTTTTCTAACTTGATAATGAAACATTTGATGATGAAAAATATTGAAATAAGAGACCTGGTGAAAATACTTGTCTAGTCATTGGGCCTCATCACGAGTTGGGCGGTGTCCCGGCTGTAATACTGCCCAACTGTAATAGCGCTAGCACCCACCGGTCCGGTGGTATTACCACTGGATCACGGGTTGGGCATTACTAGTAAATCCCCATTGGGTCCATTTTCACTGCTAATACTGCGTGCTGTTACAGCCAGCGGTTATATAGGGTGCTAAATGGTATTTTCACCTCCAGAAAAAAGCTGGAGGTAAAACAGCCCATTTAGCAACCAACTCGTGATAGGGACAGCCCTTAAATGCAGCAGTGATATCGTTAATGCCGCATTTAAGGGGTAACGCCCAACTCGTGCTGAGGTCCATTGTATCAAGGTATACATGAAGTTGCGATGAACATTGAGCCACTTCCCATTAATAAAATACCATTTTAACATGGTGTGAAATGTACAAACAAATGTGTTTTCCATAAATAGCACAACAGGTGGAACTGTGGGCTCAAACAACATATTCTTTGTTTTGCGTCTAACTTCAATCCTTGGACAAGAAGCATAAAAGATTAAAGAAGTCAAGAAATCAATACTATGATGCCACTGTCTCTAGGATTGGCAGAACTATGATGATATGAAATACAGACTTTGCTAGGTGGGCCTTTGCTCGGATAAACAGTAAAGAGTGGACATTTGACAGCGAGAAGTGGGAGTAAAGTGGATTTGGAGAGGCGAAGAAGTAGGCTTTTAGTTTGGTTTCAAACAAATCTGTGTGGACTGCTTCTCAGATATCCAGAGGAAGAGAATTCCATGCAAGTGTAGCAAGAAGAGATACAGAGTGGAAGAGAGTGATAGCAGTAGGAGGGCAATGAGCCACAAGAATAGCAGAGGAGCTAGAGCAGAGATTATGAGAAGGCTTGTAGAGTTGGATAGAGGTGGATGGGTAGAGTGGTACATTACTATAGAAACATATTTGAACCAGGAGAATACATTTAAATCTGGCCCTGTTTTGCATCATCAGCCATCCAGCCTGGTGACTGTAGAATGAAGGTGGCTTGAAGTGAGGGAGTTCAAAGAGAGTCCTGGTATCAAAGTTAATGATCTTATCGAGAGGACAGAAAGTAGATTTGGGGAAAGCAAACAGGATGCTGGCACAGTAGCCCAGTTTAGAGAAGACAATGCTACTCCATTCTGCACAAAGCCTCTTATCTATGTATTGGACCATTCCTTCCTTATTCAGTGTTTTTTGTGTTTCAACCCACATGAGACCTTAGACACCTCAGGCTAAAGCAGCCATTTTGTCAGTCAACTAACCATGATAGGCTATTTAGGCTAAAGCACCTTTACATAAGGGAAAACCCTTTTGTTGGGTATGCTGGGTTGGTACTAGTATTTCTTACACTGATATGCTCAACAATTTTTCATTCCATTATTTTCAATTTCTCCTTAGGTTCACTGCAATGAATGAATAACAGTTAATGGAACTTGATATCATAAACCAATTCTATTATTTATTGGTGTATATTCTTTTACCTTTAACTACTTCTGGTTCTCGTTTTCTTCTTTTACAGTCTTTCTTTACACTCTATGCATATAATTTCTGCATGATTCAAACATGAGTTATATGAAGTCAATTTTTATGCAAATCTAGGAATCACAGACTACCTCCTGCTCCTGTATATCAAAAAGAACGTTCTTAGAACCAAAACAGATGCATAATGTTGACACCAACATCACCTGGCAGGGACCAGCTCAAAGCTTCATGCTTTCAAAAAGGAAACCATAATTTTATTCATTTCACAAAAAATGTCCTTTGTTTAGGGCATGTTGTTTTAAAAATACATATAACACACTGTGATTCAGAAATTCACATATAACAATTACTTTCATTCTCTCTGGGTTATTATACAAAAAACAAAGGCATCTCTATTATGCCATAGAATCATTGATTCTCCAACAAACAAATATTCTAGAGGTCCATTTGATTCTTACACAGAGCAAATAAAAAGGCTCAAAGGGAGGGGCATATCCACAGATTGAAATCTTACCAAGTTTTGAATTCACATAAATGGCATATTCTAATAACATCACATTTGTTCATGTTCCTGCAACTTTCTAAAGGGGCCTATCCCTTATCGTATCCTGTTGCCCTATTTTTTCACAGCCTTTCCTTGTCTCTGAAGGGTACTGAATGTCTGTTACTCACAGGTGTTATGATTTTTGATGGATGTTTTTACAAATGATGTGTCGACGAACTGCGTTTCGGCATATTCATCTAAGGTAAACCACATCCCCAGCAGGTTTCCCCATTGATTCCACAAGGCCTTCGTCAGGACAAAGAGTGGTTGCTTCTTACAGTGATCCTTAATCTTCTAAACCCACATTATTAGGACAATCTTGTTCAGTAGACAAAACAGGGACAGATTTCTGGTAGAAAAGCCACTTATTCAGACTGATATCACTTTATCTTATTCTCTGTCAGCCATAAACTCATCGTATAGTTGTGCCATAGTGTCAATTTGATAGATGCTGGTGGCCTTGAGAGGATTCAGGCTACCAGTCTTGTCTTGCAGGGTCGACTCCTTATTTAGCACATGGAAATAAGTCCCTCAATTCTCTTATTGGAGGGCAAAGCTCTGCTCCACTACGGCACAACTATACGATCAGCGGCTTTTCTACCTGAAATCTGTCCCTGTTTTGTCTACTGAACAAGATTGTCCTAATAATGTGGGGTTAGAAGATTAAGAATCACTGTAAGAACCAACCAATCTTTGTCTTTGTCCTGACGAAGGCCTTGTGGAATCAACGGGCAAACCTGCTGGGGATGTAGCTTACCTAGATGAATAGGCCAAAACGCAGTGCGTCAACACACTATTTGTAAAAAACACCATCAAAGATCATAACACCTGGAGGTAACGGACATTCAGTACCCTTCAGAGACAAGGAAAGGTTGTGAAAAGATAGGGCCACAGGATACAATAAGAGATAGGCCCCTTTAGAAAGTTGCAGGAAAATGAACAAATGTGATGTTATTAGAATATGCCATTTATGTGAATTCATAACTTGGCAAGATATCAATCTGTGAATATGCCCCTCTCTTCGAGACTTTTTTATTTGCTGTGTGTAAGATGTTCAAGAATCAAATGAACCTCTAGAGCACTTTTTTGTTGGACAATCCATGATTCTATGGCATAACAGAGATGCCTTTGTTTTGTTTTTGTATACTAACCCAGAGAGAATGAAAGTAATAGTTATATGTGAATTTGTGAATCAAAGTGTGTTATATGTTTTTTAAAACGAAAAGCCCTAAACAAAGAAAACTGTTTGTGAAATGAATAAAATTATGGTTTCCTTTTTGAAAACATGAAGTATTTAGTCTGGTCCCTGACAGTTGATATTGGTGTCAACATTATGCAGCTGTTTTGGGTTTAACAAAATTCCTTTTTATACACAGGAGCAGGAGGTAGTCTGTGATTCCTATATAAAACGCTATATGCACCCTTTCTATCAAAGACCCCCCCCCCCGACAACAAAGAATCTGTGGGTGTAACCTGTAATTTTATGAAAAGACAATGTTTTCAATCCAACATATCATGAAGACATCAATCTGGATGACATCTAGACTACATTCCTCAATGCCACTTTATATTGTGATTCCTCTACACACCTAAGTGCTAACATACACAATTTGCATGCAGCAGAGTATCTAAACACCTAAGTGCCTCCACATAGAATTTGTATATAACAGGGTCTTTGTGACACAGAATACATTTGTTACATATCTCTTGTATAGTTTGCAAAGCTCGCGAAGGATCTTGACGACCCTGCTAGTCTGACGTTTCGGCAGAGTAACATTTTAACCGCCTTCCTCAAGACCTTATTATTACTTAATCCATGCATCATGCTTAGCAGCTCCTATTTCCTATTTTCTGGATTGTGTGCTCCCCTTGAATCTGGTTCCTGTGCCATTGTTAAGCACCAATGGTTGTTTACGTGTAGCCGCTAAAGCACCATTCTCTGAGCAGAGTTCCTCGACTCCCCATGCTTCTTGGTCAACTTCTTCTCTTGTTGGGACAGCCTAGCTCTCAAATGTTTCTGTGGAGCCTGCTGGTGAGTGGCAATGCTATCAGGGCTGGAAGTTCTTTCCATGATGGACCTCTGCACGACGACATGGAGGTAAAGCAGCCATTTTGTCAGTACACTAGCCACAATACATTACCTTTCAGTTTGAGTTCAGCATGAAATCAGCTGATGTGGTGAAAAATGCTACAGAACTTGCTACTCCATGTTAGTAATAGCAGTAGAACTCTGGGCGTAGCCTTAAGCACCCATCTCACCTATTTATTCAACCATTCCTTATGCAGTGTCATTTGGTGTTTCAACCCACAAGAGTCCGGCTCAACATGTGTTATTTATGTAGCAGCTTATTTGGTGGTAAAGACATAAAGGTTTGAAGCCAGTTACTTTTGAGTGCAATTAGTGACTCCCACTTGATATTTAATGCAGCTTTCGGCAGATCCCTGTCACACTGACCACCAGAGATATCACATGTAATTGTGAAAAATTTAGAGGATGGCCTTCACTCACAGCATAAATGACTTGATAATGTTATGAGAATGGGCGAAAGTAGCAGGTTGTGAAATCTGAATGCCGGCTTCCCCAATTGGTGCGATTGTAAGATTCCACACACCTCACTTTACTTCCATGAACTTCCATTCCCATATCTGCCGAAATGTGTTTTTTATACTGAGCCATTTGTCACACTAGTGCTCCATCAGCAGAGAGGTCTGTTTAGAATGCAATGTTGCCCAGTAGTTTCCAGGCCTCACTTAGTCTGTGGCTAAATGGAAAGAGCATCAAGGGAGAGGAAGGGTGAAGGGGGAGAAGAGGTAAACACACCCGAAAAATGTGTACAGATTAATAGAGGGGATGAAAGGTAAAGATGGAGGTAATGATAGTTTGTATGCCTGCAATGTCAGTGAAGAGGGATCACAGCATACTGCTGATCAGGAAACAGGATAATGTATAGCCTAAAATGGCAATGTGCAACCCAAAAGCGATGAACCTGGAGCTAGGCAGCTTCAATGACAAAGGTGTGCTGAGGACAAACACACAGAGTTGTTATCCTGTAATTAGTTTTCCAAAAATGTGGCACTCCCTCCTAATGAGAATAGAACATGTCAGCGAACCTGCTCTATGTGATGGTGCAAACTTTTGTGTTTCTATTATCACGTTTTTGCTCTCCAAGCCGTACCAGTGAATAAATACACGTGTGTATCACTCTGGCCACTCACATAAGGACAATTCGGCATTAAAATTCCACTCACTTCTCTGCTCAAACAGAGTACCACAAGCATCCCCGGAAATATGTGTTTTTACTAGTTAGGGGTTATCAGTGAGTTGTGGCATGGTGCTATATCTCTCTATGAAAAAAGAGAAAGGGGTCTGCACCTGGGTTGACCTTACTGGCTGATTGTAGAAACACAGGAATTAAACAATTCGCCACAAATGTGAGAGCCACTCTGCTAATAGCGAATAACCTGGTCTATAGATTGGTGCCAACTGTGAGGGGTCTACAGTCATGTTTTACCACACAATGGGCCTCATTACACAGTCGGCGGTAAGTGTTTACCGTTACCGGTAAACCCTTACCACCTTACTACGAGGTCCCTTTGCGGGTTGGTACATTAACGCCTGCTTTTAGCAGGCGTTAAAAACCGAACCCGCAAAGGGACCGTGGTGCTAATTACGGTACTGCAATTTGCGGTACCGTAATTAGCACCTTCCTTTTTTCAATTTTTTTTTTCATTTCATTTAGTTTATACAAACTTTTTGAAAAATGTAAAAAGAAGAGAAAAAAATAAATAAAAATAAAAATAAAAAAATAAAATTGAAGAAGATAGAACAAATAGACAAAACTATGTGTCACTTTCTGCCCTACTTTTTACCCTTTAAAATGTTCAATTCATGCTACTCAATATTACACTAATAAGTGACTCTTGAGTCCTTCCATTTGGTCTTCAAAGCTCCTTTCCCTCTTAATCTCGAGCATCACTATTCAAATATAAGGACTTTTCTCTAATTGGAATTGAATATGCTCCAGGAGTCTCATTGTGCCAATCATCAGCGCTTTACTTTCGCCAATGTGAAGATTAGCACCTTCCCCATTCCCATTATGCCCTATGGGGCCAAAATGGGAATGGGGAAGGGCAATGGAGGAAGGAGGAATTACCGCCTTCCCAACCTTGGAATAGGGCGGTAATTCCCCTTTCCTCCAAGGTGGTACCGGTAAATTACCGGCATGAACCATGGCGCTAATAGCGCCATGGTTTACCACCTGCCGTGTAATGATGCCCAATGTCTTACCTGAGTAGAAATACCTACCTGCAAATACATATAATCCTGCCAATAAAGACAGTCCAGCACCAAAATGCTGGGCAATTCCGATCAGAACCAGAGAAGAAGAGTACCACACGGCGACCCTACATGCTGTTCCTGCCTTCTGGACATTGTCAGTGAAGTTCAGATGTGGTGCTACGTCTCTCTCGGAAGATGGAGCAAGGTATCTGTGCCTGGATTGCCCTTTTTAACTTAGGGTGAAACCCCAAGCCTTACAATATCTGGCAAAACTATGGCAGCCCCTTTACTGAGAATGGTCAATGGCAAATAACCTGTTCTATTGGATTACACTTGTTTTATTCATATTTTCGCCCTCAGAGAAAATATATATTTTTATTATTTACTGCACTCTTCACATAACGCATTCACAACTAGGCATCAGGAAAGATGGCTTCAGAGGTTGTACATGGTTACAGAAGCCGTACTTACTGGAGGAGACTACATTGGCTCAGCATTGTGATTCTACAATGTGTTAATCTTTAACGAGGTTTCATATGTGCTGTACAAGGCACACAGATTACAGCTCTATATCTTACCATATCAATCCAGGGAAAGACCAGGATTTTTGTCATACTGGGTCCAGGGACGAAGCAGGTGTTCCGTAGAAGTAGGATTTGGATGTGCTCTGCCCCGCATCATTAGGTTGGGGCCATATGGACAGAGACTGGGATCATTGAGAAGATGTGCCACATTCCACTGCATTCACATTTCATTATTGAAAATGTCAGGAGGCTGGAGTTGAATGAATGAAACATATCAGTGTCTCGCCATTGTCTGGATAATGTGGAGACGATGCTAGGCTGCAATTAAGCAGGGAGTAAAGATATAACAGTATGTTCTGGGGATAAAAGGTGCTATGCTGGCCAGACACTTGTAAGTTATGCAAAGGTCCTTGAAGATGATCTTGGCCTGCATAGGAAGTTAGTGGATCTGTCATAGATGGAGCGCTACCACTGCCATCTGATTGGGTCGAAGATGAAGCATCCTGCAGTACACTGGACACTTTAGTGCCACTGGATGCTCCTGCTATAGTTGCAGGCTGGAGTAGAACTCAGTGGGATACGCATTTATCGTGTGTACTTGTGCACGCACGACCATGATTTTCTGAGGGATGAATGTCAGAAGGCAATGGAGTAAAATAATAGAACATCTAGAGTTTAAACACAGACTCTCAGATGGGACACACAGGGAAATTGGCTAGCAAAGTTTGCCTTGTGGCTTACTTGTTCCTTTAGGATGAACGTAGCGTCACTTTCAAGCCTGCTCCCTTCCATGGTTAGTTAATGAAACTGACTAATAGAGCTCACTAACCTGACTCTAATTGCCCCCTCACATTCTGGAAAGTGCTTGTGCATGATGATGTCTCCACATGCCGGGGTGCAATTACAGCCCTATTATGGGCCACAGTAGAGACTTCAGTTTGCATAGTTTCAGTGTTAGGAATCGGACCTTCAGTTATTGAATTGGCACGATCGAAACCTCAGGCTCCATGTACTTACCTTAATTGGCCAATGTACCGTCTCGGAAAGTCAGCAGAATGGAACCCATGAACCTGGGAGTGGTTCCTCTGTAACAGAGTCGTTTTCTGCTAATTTCTTGGGTGCAACCTGGTTTCAACACGACAACTGATCAGAGGAGCAGCTTTTTCTCAAAGGAGTGATCTAATTAGCCTTGGGTTGGTCGAGACCAATTTGAAAGTAATAAAGAGGGAATATTTTTAATATTTTTTTTTTTTTTTTACAGCATTGTCACATAAATCACACTTTATGGAACGCCTTTTACATTTCGTATTATCTGGTTGTGGAATTTCATTTTACATTATAAGACTTTTCCAATACCATTGAAAACTGATTTCCACCAACAAACCCTCCTATGGTCAGCTTTTTCTTTTCTGCGTCTGAGTACACACATTGCTAATGACTTATTTAAGTCAAGCAAGAGAAAACACCCCTGTAATTCTATAAATCATGCATTTTACCCGAGAGAGAGAGATAGTTGGGATAGTGCGAACAAACAAACTTTTTATCTGAATTTTTTGCCAATTTTATGAAAACAGGTAGGTGGGTTTTCTGTCATTTATGGAGGCCTGTGATTATTGTCACCGGCACACTCTCCAGGTCTACAATTAGAGAGTGGCAAAGGGGCCGTCCATTTTGTATGCACAGGCTTCAGAAAATGTCAACCTAGCAGGGAAGCAAATAGAGGTGCCTGTACCCCTCAAAATGTGTTCTGCCGGCAGGTTAAGCTTTTCCGTACAGATTTAACTAGCCCCACCAGATTAAATAAATAAACTTCCTAAAACCTTCCTAATCCCTGTGTTTGTAGAAAAACCTTTCTACGTTTGCATTGTAATCTAAGAAGTCTTCCTGTGCTGTGCTCAGTCACCTTACCTACTGTCTGTGTGTTTTGAGAACCCTTTCCAGTTGTGTGAGTCTTGGGAGAATCCCTTTGTTTGCTCTTGTCAGATTGTTTGTGTTTTGCACACTGGCACAATAGGCCCATCAGACACCTTAAGCATATTCTTATTTTGCGCATTGAGACATTAGGAAACACGTTCTTTTATTTGGAGGGAATGCTTTGTAGAAGATGAGGAGCGGACTACTCCTCAACCTTCATGTCAGAGGCTGAGGTAGTTATCCACGTGGTGGAGACAGTGTTCAAAGTGTGCAAGATAATGATTAAGATGGAGAAAAGAGGGTGGTTGATGAGGTTGAGGAGGTGGAGATGGTGGTAGAGGAGGTTGAGGAGGTGGACATGGTGGTGGAGGAGGTTAAGGAGGTGGACATGGTGGTGGAGGAGGTTGAGCATGTGGACATGTTGGTGGAGGGGAAGACACTGGTTTATAAGAGCAGGTGGAAGAGGAGGATGTGGTTAACAATTTGGAGAGGTTTGTGGTAGTTAAAGAGACATTCTAGGGGTACCTGCAGAAGGCGAGAGAGTCCCTTACCTTAGGATTTGGCAGGGAGGATCTGAATCTCCAGGACCACCATGGAAAAGTAGCTACAGAGGTGTGGTTGGACGAAGAGCATGGGGCAAGATGAGGAGGTGGTAGTGCTTCAGCAGAGTGAAGGGAACCTGGCTGGGAGCCAGAGATTGACCCCCAGCAGATGGGTCAGGGAGAATAGACTGGGCCCACATCAGCACTGCCTGCATGTGGGTGCAAGATGGGCTTATGTTTTTCTCAAGATGGTGAAGAAAATGGCAAGAAAATATCACACTGATCTAGTCATGGGTGTGGTACTACTTTACCTTGCCAGAGAGAGTGACTGTGGGCATGTCGCAGGCTGTGTAATATGTAGCCTCTGGAATACGTCCGTTCATCGGGTTAACCTAATTAAGAGTGACTTGGGAATGTCCTCAATGTACAAACACTTGATATGGTCAAGCAGGTCAAATCGCATTCCACTTATACAGCTTATACAGCTAGTTCAGTGTTTATGGTCATTGCATCGAATCCCTTGCATCGAGGTGCCTTTGCATCAAATTTTTTCTGCCTAAAAAATGTGCATCAAATGCATTTTTTTTTGGGGTGTGGGGGGCCCAAACCCCTGTTTTTTACCATTGAAAATTCACCTAAACAAAAATGAACCCTTTACCCCCAAAAAACATGCATTCGATGCACATCTTTTAGATGCAAAAAAATCGATGCTATGACCAGATACCCTAGTTCAGCACTCTTCTCCAGCGCTACGGGTGACTAAAAGAGAGCATTGGTTGAACATCTAGCTCATCGGCAGGCATGCACCGGCAAGAGACCAATAGCCCGCTGACTTTTGGCCAGCACAAGCATATTACCAACCCCACATGTCTATCCCAGAACAACTGGACCAAGTGGCACCATTGATTATCTTGGTCAATTAATCACCACTTGCTGCCCAACATCCTGTGGTGGTGGTAGAAGTTAGGGTGTGGTTCCATTTGGGTAGGACAGGCAAGACAGAGCGATCTGGAATACAAACACATATTGTGTGCATTGCGTGACCTCTATCAGACGAGGGTAGCTAGGTCCCAAGGTGGATGTGGATGCCATGTAGAGGCACAGGCTCCTACACCTTTTAGATCACTGGGCAAGAGTGTAGTGGACGGAGGCACATGGCTCAATGAGAGAGTGCAGACATTAACGGAATTAGTAGTTGAAGGAAAATAAATTGTAGTAGAACCCTCAGTTGTGAGTGTAGTACTAGGACTCAGAGACAGGGCCATCGTATGGAACCTTAGGGCCCAGGGCATAGACACCTCCTGTGCCCCTTTTGAAACAAAGTCAGTAAGGGATCCAGGGTCACTGGTCATGCAATAAGCCTGGTTACTCTCTGAAAGTACCCTTGCCCAAATCATATTTACTGTAACCAGAATAATAAAGAAGTGGAATTTCAAGAGTAACATTAGAAGTTTACTAACAAGTTACTTGGCTTTCTTGCTTAGATACAGGACAATTTTTGACAACACCAGGTACAAGAAAGGTTGCAGACTGTAATATATAAAAAAAGAACACAGACATTAGCTGTATGAAACATACCCCAACATAGACACAGAACTGAGATTAGAGGCACCATAGAATGTACAAGTGCTCAAGCATGGATACAGGACACAGATTGGAAGCAACGAGGAAGGTACACATTCTGCCGCACAGATCGTGCATTTAGATTTACCAGGAAGGTGCATACATCCAGAGATCATTTAGCCCTGACAGGCAGCACTGAATCAGCCAGAGACCCTTACATATCTTGGTGTCTGACATACGGCAAACTCGAGATTGGAAGGTTACTGGAATGTCCATCATAATCCCCCACCGAGCCCCCTTTTCTGTCACTGCCAGCATGCTTTGGGCCCTTAACATGCTGCTGGACACTCATGAGATCTAGTACTAGATTTTAATATTACCCTCAGAAATGAAGCAGTGACTCCAGTAGTCTGCCCAGATTACGCCATTGTCTCCTTCTGTGTTATAAGGAGGACAATTACGACACAGGACACCGAACATAACACCAATCGTCCTAAGCATGTTGTTGGTAACTTACATTTCATTCAGCCCCAAGAGTTGCAGGAGCTCCATTGCTCGTATCCATGACTTGATTTAATTCAAACTCCAGAAACCTTATTTAGCCAGTTCTATAATGACATTTCAGCCCGTCTTCATTCCTTTAGCTTCCTTGATGAAGAAGCCAATCATGTATAAAGCACATGCTAATACGGGCTGGCTCACCTTGGATCTTGCAATTTTAAAAATACAGGGTTGCTGTAGAGAGGGACGCAGGCGACATACCCGTTCACGTTATGACAAACAAGCCTGCAGACATCACCTTTTAAGGTAGAAGAATGACTATGCAGAGAGAGAATTGAGGATGCCTATTGTAGCAGCTCAAACCTGTTTAAGATTTCCCAAGAAATTAACACCGGAGCAAAGGATACGATTATTCACACACAAAAGCTGCGAGAAAAGCCTGGCCCTTCTTCTTGGATACAATATTTATTTTACGTAAAACGATAGCAGCCAGACCAAGAATTTATGCAAGTATTAACGACACATTTTGTCAAAGATCAGCTATTTAAAAAGGCTTTGAGTTTGAACGAGTTTGCAGTTCAGTTGTAATAATGAGAGTTCAGGGTCCGAATTCATATTCTCTTTTTCGGGGCACCTAAATTCATGAAAAAAACCTGTTGCTTAGTTGACAGAAGATTTTCAACTATTGTTAATGTCTCATTCTATAGAGGTATTTTTCTGTCTCAATTAAAAGAGGCACATTTCAGCATTGCTCAAAAAGCTCTATTTGCACCCTGCGCATGTGGTGCCTATTATTATTATTATTGTATTTATTGAGAGCAGACCAAGCTTCGAGAAACAATGGAGTTCTTTACAGAGGTATACAACAATACAGATACACAACAGAGCATTTTACAGGGATATACAATAGTACAGATGCATAACAGGGCGCTTTTCAGAAGTAACAACGGAACCAATTAACAGCAGGGGGTAGGATACAGAAGAGCACAGAGGAGGGGTACAGATGTACACGGTGGTGCCGTCTAGCGAGTCAGGTAGTGGGAGGGCTGGGGGGATGGACTATGTGTTTTGATAAGGAGATACTCCTTGAAGAGGTGGGTCTTGAGTTCTTTTCTGAATTGTAGGAGCGTGGGGGAGAGTCTGATGCTGATGGTGAGGAGGTTGCATTGTCTTGGGGCATAGGCAGTGAAGGCTTGTTTTCTGGTCCTTTCCTTTGTCCTGTGTATGGATTTCAAGACTGCATGTGTCCTGGTTTCTGGTGGTGGGCTGTCTGCCGGAGGTGCTGAGTTCCGCCATGAGGTAGCTGGGTTACATAAGGGTGACTGCCTTATAGATGATGCAGCAAGGCCTGAATGTGATTTGTGCGTGCAGTTGGAGCCAATGAAGGTTGAAGAGGGCCAGGTTGATGGCCGAGTGTAGTACACTTCTCACGGGCACAAGGGTGGATGGCCAAGTTGGGATAGGACCAGTGCTTGAACAGTGGATCTAAATCTGTCTGGAGGGAGGAAGGGCTTGCATTTCAGCAGAAGGGAGATCTGATACCAGTCTGTCTGAGTTTTCTTAGGTATTTGTGTCTTGAAGAAGTGGTGTTTGTTGATGCGGAACCTGAGAGACTTGGACGCAGGAGGTGAGCTAAGGTGTTAAGCCCTCACGGTTTAAGGTTGATAGCCAGGTGTGTATGTTTGGGTGTTCGGTGTTGTTGGTGAGGAGTAGGAATCCGGTCTTGGAGGGGTTGAGCTTCAAGTTGGTGAGGTAGGCAATCAAGCTGCACCTCAGTCCAAAGCTGGATTTGTAGGTTTGAAGGAGACTTTTGGTGTCTGTCAGAACTCTCCTTCAATGGAAAAAGGTGTTTTGTAGTTGAACTCGTAGTGTAGGAGGTGAGTTCTTCCTACTAATGTACCCCTCTGGATGTAAGAATAAACATACAGAGGAGTCAATTAATCGAAAGATTGGACACACACAAGACACTGATGGCTGCAAGGAAACACAGAAATGAGTTTCACTTGGACAACAGTTAATCAACTGAGTAAATGCAATAAAACAATAAGGCAAAGGCTGACCTGTGCCAGTAACACAGTGGAGGATGACTGAAGGGTCAGTGTATCAGGAGGCATGTTATAGGGTTTCAACAGGTACGGGTGTTCTGTAACGATATACCAAGGGCGATAAGTGAAGGGTATAGTCTGGGAACAATGAACTGCTCAAGATGCTAGATCGGTTACCGTGTTAAAGTCCTTAATAGTTCATGAGCGAGGGATACGGGCTCCTCTGTGCAATAAATCAATCCGTAGGTTGAGTGTCCTGAAGGCACGAAGAAGCCTACTTGAAATGAGGTAGAAATCAGTTGTCCCACTGGAAAACCTAAGCCAACGGCACAAGGACTTCTAACAGTATCCAAGTAAATTTAAGGCAGTCTCCTGTCTGTGTACTGCAAATGCACAAGGTTAAAGCAAGTCATCGTGTCACAAAGCAAGAGAGAATCAATTGAATGCGGGCAAGTTCCAAGATGTAGCAAGATGAACAGGGCACTCCGTGTAGCAGGCCGAGTCAGCGTGTTACCAGGCGGCAAGGTACAAAGGCAGTGAATCAAAGAATTCCATAAAGCAGTCCAAGTCGGTGTGGAACCAGGCGGCAAGGTACAAGGTTGGTGAAGAAAGCAATCCGTGGAACAAAGCAGGGTTGTTAAGGAATCCTCAAACAGGCCAGGGGATGCGACAAGGCAAGGTCCGAAAAGCAGATACAAGGTTGGCAACAGAAACAATAGAATTCACAGGAACGCAGAACCAAGCTCACTGTACGTAATACCAAAGCACCGATGATTGAGCAGGAGGGGCTTAAGTCTGCAAAGTCACGTGACCACGTAGTCTGTCCTTCTCCGCACGGGAAATGGTAACCTGCACATGTGTAAGCGACGCCAACGTTTCCATGGCAACTTCCAGCCAACATGAAACGGAGCTCTTTGTCCACACACTGATTTCTTAGAAATGCGGTAACATGTGCCTCAGGACTTTGGGTAAAACTAGGTGCATGGTGTAACCTGAACAGGAAGGGTAGGTTTCATTGTGACTGTGCGGCCTTGTGCTTTGCCCTATTACATGTAAGGGAACCATTCCTTGGTGGAATCTTGACAGTGTTAAAGTATTGCTGCAGTTACGTGGCTACCCCTTTCTCAATGATCTTACCTAGAAAGGAAGATGGGTGATGGGGAAATAGTTACCTCGGTTGTGGGGATCCAGAGAGGGTTTCTTTAGTAGAGGGAGGATTTATCCTGTCTTTAGTGTTGATGGGAAGGTGCATTGAGTTATGGAGATGTTGATCATCTCCAGGTAGGGAAGGAGAATGTTGTCCAGGGTGGGTAAATTTCACCACGTTTTAATGTCTATATGTTTCCCTTGGTGCAGGTCATAGAGAAATGTAGATTTGAGTGTTAATTGTATGCAGATGATACCCAGATGATACCCAGATACTAGTTGACCTCCACAGGGGTGTGAATAGGGGTAGAGTGTGGAAAACTGTCTGGGGGAGTAAATGGGAGGAGGTAGAACAACTGTCTGCGGATAAAAGGAGACAAGATGAAGTGCTGATTCTGGGCTGCTCTACGGAGTCCTCCATCCCTTACTCCCGTCCTTCCAATTTTGGGACTCCAACAACCCTGTTCATGTGGTTAGGAATCTGGGTGGCCTGTTTGACAATCTGTAGGTCTGCAAGTAGACATGGTAATCAAAAGTGCTCATCTCCACCTTGATAGCACCAGTCGGTGTATGTTATGTTATGTTACTTTGCATTTATATGGCGCCTTATGTATCATTGGTATGATCTCAAGGTGCTGGTAGGTTGAACGCCCTCGGGAACCGTAGTTCAAGTCAGTAGAGAGAGAGAGGGGGAGAGAGAGTCATAAGGTGCGTGGGTGCACCGGATATGTATGCAGCTGGTGTAGCAACTTGCATGATAGCTGCTTCTTAGCGGTAGGTGTGGTGGTTGGGAGGCCAGGAATATGTGTTCATTCTGGTGGGTTGTTATCCAAAATGGTTTCTGGCTGTGTTAGGCCCGAGGAGACGCTTAGGCTAGCGGTGTGTGCTCAGCTAGCTGTGTTAAATTAGGATGATGTGGAGTATGTGACGGGTGATTAGTATAAGAACAGCTATACAGAATGTGTCATAGTATCGCTGTGTTCTAATTGAGTGGTGGTGTATAGGAGAGAGTAAGCGTGGTAGTGTGATATGGTGGTTTTCAGTAAGTCACTTGAGATCAAGCGTTCATCTGTACCATCTATTATATCCGTTTTATTCACTATGTCCGTTCACTCAGTTTCATCTGTTCATATTCATACAGTCTGGTTCATCATTTTGTTTACTAGACTTTCCATCCATTCCATCATTCAATCCTTCATCTACATAAACTACTCCATCCAATCTGTTGATCAATTTCATCCTTCCCATCTGTTTAGTGTGTTCCACCAGTTTTATCCTTTTTATTCGTTCAAACTGTTCCATGTGTTTTACTCGCTTCATCAGTTACATCCGCTCCATCCGTTCCGTCCACTCCATCCGTTCCATCCACTCCATCATCTAATAGACGTAGGTTGTCTTAAAATCCTATTTGAGACAGTGCTTCTTTTGAGGGTGCAGAACAGTTTCTCTTTCTCACTATCTTGTCATGTCAAAGAAATTAATCTTTAAATTAGAAGCAGTTCAAAATCAAGCTTTGTGTGTTATTTTTGGCATCAAAACAATCAATCACACCTCTCAGGCACTGCAAGAGCTTGGGCGGTTAACAATTTAGCATCTGATCCATGCTTGGGCCATTGCACAAATGTGGAAAAATATTAATGATACCACACCCGAGAATTAGTCATATATTTGTATTTATTTGAGTTTATAAAGCTCTTTTGCCAAAGCTCTGCACAATTGATAATAATGGTACAAACATTATGAGAAATACAACTCTTGAGCATGGATGCAGGAAGAAGAGAAGTACAATTTAGTTCAAGAGACTAGAGAGAAAATGGGTTTTAAGGTGGGAGCGGAACAGATGCATTGAGGGAGAAGAGTGAATATCGAGAGGGAAAGAGTTCCAATGTTTAGATGCAAGAAGCGAGAAAGGGTGGAAATGAGAAGAGGCACATGGATGATTAGGAACAGCAAAGAGGAATTGAGACTACAACAACAGGGTGTGAGAAGGACTATAGAGAGAAATAAAACAACAAAGGTAGGGAGGAGCAAGACCATGAAAGCCCTTTGAGACGATGACTAGAAAGTGAAATAAGAGATAAGAGTCTAAAATAAGAAATGAAATTGACAGAAGAGAGAAGTAGTGGAGTTGCGAGAGCTATAAAGGAAGTGAAGAGGAATAGCAGCAATATAAAGTGAGAGGTAGGTAGACCAACTAATAGGAAAGAACCATAGTGAATACTGAAAAAAATGAGTAAGACAATAAGGAGTTTAGTAGCAGAAAGGAATAGAAAAGGGTGAGCACAATGAAGATGATAGAGATGGAAATAGCAGACCCAAGCTGTGCTAGAAATAGGAGCAGAAAAGGATAAAGAACATCTTAAAATGACACCTAGATTCTTAGCAGCAGTTGAAAAGGAAAGAGGATTACGAGGGAAGAAGTGAGAAAGTGGAGGAAGAGGAGATGGTTGAGTATTAGCTGGAAAAAGAAGTGCTCAGTTTTAGTAGAATTAAGATAGAGGAAGTGATAGGTTATCCATAATTGTATTGCAGAAATACAGCTGGAAACAGTGGAGTGAAGAGAGTCTGAAAAAGAGGAGAATAAGAATTAGATTTGGGTGCCATCAGCGTAGAAGTGATAAAATAGATTGAAGGAGGAACTGAGATGAGATAGAAGAATGGTGTTACAGGGTAAAAGAAAGGGGCCAAGTTCCTAGCCTTGGGGGACTCTGTGGTGCAGGGAATGGGGGAAGAAGTGAAGCCAGACTAGGAAACAGAGTAGGAGCTTTTGATAATTAAGAAGCAAAAATGTTTAGAGCAAAGCCTGAAAATCCAAGGGATGGAGACGACAGAAGAAAAGCATAATTAACAGTCTCAAAAGCTGTTTGGCAAGGAAAGGAAGCAGAGAGATTGGTCAGCAGGTCGCCGGAGTAGTATAAATTAGATTAGATTTTTTAAGGATGGGGATGATGATGACATGTTTGAACAAGGAAGGGAAAGATACAGTAGAGGGTGAGATATTCACAAGGCAGCTAAAATATAGGATAAGAAGGCATAGGTAGAGGGAATACAAGAGGAAGGAAGAGGATTAAGAGTGGAAGCAGTGGAATGGGCACACATAAGAAGGCATGCAGTATCTCGATCAGTTAAGGGAATGTAGGAGGATAAGGAAAGAAGATCAGAGGAGGAGTGAGAAGAAGAAAGAGTAAAAGAGTAAGTGGGAATGGAGGAGTGAAGGACCAGAATCTTAGAAGTGAAGAAGTCAGCAAAGTCTGAGGAGGATAATGGAGAAGATAAGGAGGACCATGGAGGTTGAGGGGAAAGAATGCTACTGAGACAGCACATCCCTATCGGCCAACATGTTTGTGTAGATCCAAATCTAAGAACCTGTTAGTGGTTGTCACTTCCCACTGAGTATTTATTGGAGGCAAAAGTTTGTCTACAATTTTGATCAGAAACGGTACCACACAATTTGCTTTTTAGCTCAACCTGAAGCAAAATCTTGGTTCCTTTCATGTCCCATAAATCAGTGTGGTAGTTGGTTGATCAGGAACTCTGTTAACGCACTGAAATAGCCCATTGGTAGGAAGGCATGGTTGCTGGTTGTGTGACTTTGTAAGGCCTAATCCCTTACCCCATCTGAGTGACTCCCCTCTAAGATCTCCAACCACTGTAAACTACACAGGCAAATCCCTCGCATTGTGCAGATGGCCGTCACAGATCTAACCATTAGCAAATCAATGCTAACTGAACCATGACTAAGCTCTCCTCTTTAGCCCTAACACACACACTCACTGATTAGCAGTTAACCAGATCCACTAGCATGTCGTCTATGAGATCTCGTGATCTATGAATCACATATGCCCCCATTTCTCAGCTAAACATTTGCAAGAGCAGATTGGCTCACAGGAATCAGGTTCTTCAGACATGCATCGATCAACACAACAGGTTCCACATCTGCCTCTCCCACTGTCTGACTAGTGCCCTCCCTTTTTCTGATGGAGCCACAAGCAACAAGCCCACCGATAGTGGCAGAAGGGCTCCATGCATGACCATTTACATTACATTACATAAACTGAGATTAGAAGATGGGCAAGATTTTCAAAAGCTTTATGCTAAGGTAGGCTATAACCATATGCTAAGGTAGGCTATGACCGTGTTGTCGGTGCGCTATTGCACTTTGGTCCCTCAAGTAGGCTGGTGCATTTCAACACTGGTTGGTAGTACCCCAACAACCACAAAATGTAAGATTTAAATAGTATGATAGTGTTATGGACCCATGCAGTGCCAAAATCAAATTCTCTTAGTTACAATAATGGTTAATATGAAATAGTTGCAAATGTTCTTTGAAGTTGTGCTTGCTAATTTATTCATATGTTCAGCCGACACGTGTTTCGACGCTTGGTCATTCTCAAGGCAAATTAGTCGTAGCTCTAGCACCTAAATCTGTGGATTCCTATTTCAAATAAGTCCATAAATTGGACGTGCGAACACACATGTGGTACCCAGGGAATCAACCCTTTTGAATGTTCAAGAAGAGAGAAGGATAATGTATCCATGATAGCCATACTTAAGAAAATACAAGTAGAGGACAGCAAACCAGCAACCTATGGACTTATTTGAAAAAGTAATCCACAGATTTAGGTCTGTGGATTCTAAACTTTGATTTTCAAAAGCAATTACAATTTGTGACAAAGAAACACATTCCTTTGTGTTGTGCAATATATCAGTTGTCACTATTATCCGCTCTGCTCTAAACATTCCCAAACAGTTCCAAACGTGAGCACATCACCAATGCCAGAAGAAAGGAAAGAATTGTGTTCAAAACACTTTCCATTAGTCAAAGATTCTTCTCCAAGACTGCCACCCCTTATCTTCGTCAAAAATTCATGAGAGCCTTGTTGACAAGAACAACCAGGACAGCCTATGCAAGCAGGCTCATCTAGCCCAATTTCAGACTAGGAACGGGAGTATCTAGTTTCCTAGTCATTGCAGCCAAGCTGTGGAACACTTTACACCCAATGTTAAGAGAGGAACAATGTTACTGGGTCTTACAGAAACAACTGAAAATGTGGCTGTTCACGTAACAGACCTTGACGCCTTGCCTTCAGACAAACAACCCCACTGCTTCTCTGTAACACTATCTAGTAATGATCTTTCAAATGTCTGTTATTATTTGTTTTTGTTTGCCTTTCTCCCATGCAAGTTGCATCTTGATGCTGACAGGTTTAGTGCGCAAACAAATTTACTATATATATATATGTATATTCAGTGAAAAAACTTTGTTAAAGGGACGTTATGGTTCCAAGTAAAACCGAAAAAACCCTTGAAATTCGCCAGTTATGGTAAGCTAAGCAACCATAACTCGCGCCGCCACCGTGCACTGCTAAGACTAACACCCACGACATCAAAGATGACATCACAAATGTTATTGATGACATCACATGTCTGGCTCACTCTTTTTTCTTTTGCTGACATATGTAGGCCACATGTTTTTCTTCAGTAAAAGTCAGAAACTAAAAGATGTATTTTATTTGTAGACGTATCCTTCAAGTAGGTTCTTACAGTAATTCCCTTAGAGTCCAGTCACATCATATGAAACATATACATAGGGGAAGTCACAAGCTTGAAAGACAGCAATCCTTTTTGTGCATAAAGATAATCAATAGACTTATCAGCACTTTCTGATAGTTCTGTTGTTTTTTATGGCTGTAGTTTCCATGTATATGGTCATATTTGTATACATTGTACTCACACTACTTTCCTTAGGGTCCAATCACATCAAGTGATACATATACATTGGGTAAATAGCAGCTTTGAAACAGCAATCATGTATTTGCATGAAAATAATCAGTTAGGTTATGAATTGTTTCTGCTACTACTTGTGCTTTTTTGCTAACTTCGCTTTCCCTGTATAAACCCATATTGGTATGTGTTCTTGTCTCTTTGTGTTTTGTCTATAGTAATGCAATTATGTAATACATGGGTTTTATTAGCTACTTATTACATATTTCACAGTACACAAAAATCTATTAAGAAAACAATTATCATTTCATTATTCAATATATTAACATTACGAATATTATACCTTCATCTTGTACGCTGCACACAATGCTATGTTTCTGCATGAGTAGCTTAGTATACTAGATTTAACCCCATAATAGAATGCTATTTATATCAATGCATCGTTCAATGCACTAATTAGGGTATGATATTTATTGCAATGATCCTTGACACTTTTTCGCAACATTATAATAAGAATCCCGTGTACACATATTTCATGAAAAGTACATACAAATGTGATGTCATCAATGACATTTGTGATGTCATCTTTGATGTTGTGGGTGTTAGTCTTAGCAGTGCACGGTGGTGGCGCAAGTTATGGTTGCTTAGCTTACCATAACTGGCGAATTTCAAGGGTTTTTCGGTTTTACTTGTAACCATAACATCCCTTTAACAAAGTTTTTTCACTGAATTTCATAGGTTTTTAGTAGCGAAACTTAACCATAACGTCACTTTAACAAAGTTTTTTCACTGAATTTCATAGGTTTTTAGTAGCGCAACGTAACCATAACGTCCCTTTAACAAAGTTTTTTCATTGAATTTCATAGGTTTTTATTAGTGCAACGTCACCATAACATCCTTTTCAATAGATGAAGACCACTAGCATCTTAGGTCCTCAAAGTGGGAACCCCAGGCGGTAAAAAAAAGATTTTTCTTCCCAAACCGGGACGCCGCTTTTACCAAGATGGCCACCATGGAAAGGGAAGGCGGGGTGTATAAAGAGAACACAACAGGGCATGAGCGGGGAGTGGGGGGGAACAGGAGAGAGACACGGGGCATGAGCGGGGGGTGGGGGGCAACAGCAGGGAGACCCGGGGCATGAGCGGGGTGTGGGGGGAACACGAGGGAGACATGGGGCATGAGAGGGGGGTGGGGGGTAACAGGAGAGAGACACGGGGCATGACAGGGGGGTGGGGGAGACACAGGGCATGATCGGGGGGTGGGGGCAACAGGAGAGAGACACGGGGCATGAGAGGGGGTGGGGGGTAATAAGAGAGAGACACGGGGCATGAGAGGGGGTGGGGGGTAACAGGAGAGAGCGATGCGGGGCATGAGCAGGCGGTGGGGGGCAACAGCAGGAGAGACACGGGGCATGAGCTGGGGGTGGGGGGCAACAGCAGGGAGACACGGGGCATGACCGGGGGCGGGGGGTAACAGGAGAGAGACACGGGGCATGAGAGGGGGGTGGGGGTAACAGGAGAAAGACACGGGGCATGAGAGGGGGGTGGGGGGTAACAGGAGAGAGACACGGGGCATGAGAGGGGGGTGGGGGCAACAGCAGGGAGACACGGGGCATGAGTGGGGCGTGGGGGGAACAGGGGAGACACGGGGCATGAGCGTGGGGTGGGGGAACAGGGAAAACACGGGCATGAGTGGGGGGTGGGGGAGAAAAGGAGGGAGACACGGCATGAGCGGGGTGGAACAGGGGAGACACGGGGCATGAGCGGGGTTGGGGGCAACAACAGGGAGACACGGGGCATGAGCGGGGGGTGGGGGGCAACAGCAGGGAGACACGGGGCATGAGAGGGGGCTGGGGGTAACAGGAGAGAGACACGGGGCATGAGAGGGGGGTGGGAGGACAACAGCAGGGAGACACGGGACATGACCGGGGGTGGGGGGCAACAGAAGGGAGACACGGGACATGACCAGGGGGTGGGAGGCAACAGGAGAGAGACACAGGGCATGAGCGGAGGGTGGGGGGTAACAGGAGACAGACACGGGGCATGAGCGGGGGGGTTGGGAGCAACAGCAAGGAGACACGGGGCATGAGCGGGTGGCAGGGGGAATACGAGGGAGACACGGGGCATGAGAGGGGGGTGGGGGGTAACAGAAGAGAGACACGGGGCATGAGCGGGGGGTGGGGGCAACAGGAGGGAGACACGGGGCATGACCAGGGGGTGGGGGGGCAACAGGAGAGAGACACGGGGCATGAGCAGGGGGTGGGGGGAACACAAGGGAGACACTGGGTATGAGAGGGGGGTGGGGGGTAACAGGAGAGAGACACGGGGCATGACCAGGGGGTGGGGGGCAACAGCAGAGAGACATAGGGCATGACCGGGGGGTGGGGGGCGACAGAAGGGAGACACGGGGCATGACCGGGGGTGGGGGGCAACAGGAGAGAGACACAGGGCATGAGAGGGGGGTGGGGGGTAACAGGAGAGAGACACGGGGCATGAGAGGGGGGTGGGGGTAACAGGAGAGAGAAACGGGTCATGAGAGTGGGGTGGGGGAAACAGCAGGGAGACATGGGGCATGATCGGCGGGTGGGGGGCAACAGGAGAGAGACACGGGGCATGACCAGGGGGTGGGGGGCAACAGCAGAGAGACATAGGGCATGACCGGGGGGTGGGGGGCGACAGAAGGGAGACACGGGGCATGACCGGGGGTGGGGGGCAACAGGAGAGAGACACAGGGCATGAGAGGGGGGTGGGGGGTAACAGGAGAGAGACACGGGGCATGAGAGGGGGGTGGGGGTAACAGGAGAGAGAAACGGGTCATGAGAGTGGGGTGGGGGAAACAGCAGGGAGACACGGGGCATGATCGGCGGGTGGGGGGCAACAGGAGAGAGACACGGGGCATGAGAGGCGGTGGGGGGTAACAGGTGAGAGACACGGGGCATGAGAGGGGGCGTGGGGGGTAACAGGAGAGAGACACGGGGCATGAGAGGGGGGTGGGGGGGTAACAGGAGAGAGAGACATGGGGCATGAGCAGGGGGTGGGGGGCAACAGCAGGGAGACACAGGGCATGAGCGGGGGGTGGGGGGCAACAGCAGAGAAACACACGGGGCATGAATGGGGGGTGGGCGGAAGGGGATAGAGGCACACGGGGCATGAGCGGGGGGTGGGTGGGAGGGGATAGACACACGGGGCATGAGCGGGTGGTGGGCGGGAGGGGATAGACACACGGGGCATGAGCGGGGGTGTGGCGGGAGGGGATAGACATACGGGGCATGAGCGGGGGAGCGGGAGGGATAGAGACACACAGGGCATGAGCGGGGGTGGGCAGGAGGGATAGAGACACACGGGGCATGAGCGGGGGTGGGCGGGAGGGATAGAGATACACGGGGCATGAGCGGGGGGTGGGCAGGAGGGATAAAGACACACGGGGCATGAGCGGGAGGGGATAGAGACACACGGGGCATGAGAGGGGGGTGGGCGGGAGGGGATAGAGACACACAGGGCATGACTGGGGGGTGGGGGGAGGGATAGACACACACGGGCATGAGCGGGGGGTGGGGGGAGGGATAGAGACACACGGGGCATGAGCGGGGGCGGGGGGAGGGATAGAGACACACAGGGCATGAGCGGGGGGTGGGTGGGAGGGATAGAGACACACGGGGCATGAGCGGGGGGTGGGTGGGAGGGATAGAGACACACGGGGCATGAGTGGGGGGTGGGTGGAGAGTCACACGGGGCATGAGCAGGGGGTGGGTGGGAGTGCTAGACACACACGGGGCATGAGCAGGGGGTGGGGGAGAGACACACGGCGCATGAGTAGGGGGTGGGGAGAGGGCTAGAGACACACGGGGCATGAGCGGGGGGTGGGTGGGAGGGCTAGCAACACACGGGGCATGAGCAGGGGGTGGGGGGAGAGACACACGGGGCATGAGCGGGGGGTGGGTGTGAGGGCTAGGGGCATGAGCAGGGGGTGGGTGGGAGATCTAGAGACACAGGGGGCATGAGTAGGGGGTGGGGGGAGAGACACACGGGGCATGAGCAGGGGGTGGGGGGAGGGAGAGACACACGGGGTATGAGCGGGGGTGGGGGGAGGGAGAGAAACACACGGGGCTTGAGCGGGGGGTGGGTGGGAGGGCTAGAGACACACGGGGCATGAGCGGGGGCTGGGTGAGAGGGCTAGAGACACACGGGGCATGAGTGGGGGGTGGGTGGGAGGGCTAGAGACACACAGGGCATGAGCTGGGGGTGGGTGGGAGGGTTTAGAGACACACGGGGCATGAGCGGGGGTGAGGAGGAGGAAGAGACACACACAGGGCATGAGCGGGGGTGGGGGGGATGTTTGAGACACACACAGGGCATGAGTGGGGTGGGGGGAGGGAGAGACACACACGGGGCATGAGCGGGGGTGGGGTGGAGGGAGAGAAACACACGGGGCATGAGCGGGGGTGGGGGGAGGGAGAGAGACACACAGGGCATGAGCGGGGGTGGGGGGGAGGGAGAGAGACACACGGGGCATGAGTAGGCGGTGGGGGAGGGAGAGAGACACAGGAGGCATGAGCAGGGGGTGGGGGGAGGGAGAGAGACACACGGGGCATGAGCAGGGGGTGGGTGGGAGGTGAGAGACACACGGGGCATGAGCAGGGGGTAGGTGGGAGGGGAGAGACACACGGGGCATGAGCAGGGGGTGGGTGGGACAAACAAAAACATGGACATGCCGCACGGACATGAGTTTGTGCGGCAGATCCCGCTCCTCGGCCCTCCGCTGGCCACCGTGTGCGATGGCGTGAGCGGGGGGCTGGAGGAACAGGGGACACACAGAGCATGAGCAGGGTGGGGGGAACAGGAAGGACACACGGGGCATGAGCAGGGGTGGGGGGGACAGAAAGGACACACGGGGCATGAGCGGGGGTGGGGCAGACACGGGGCATGAGCGGGGGTGGGAGGAACAGGAAACAGACACGCTCCTGCTGACCTGACAAAGCCTCTCATGAGGGAAAGAAAGATGGCGGGCGTCTCTGAAGCCAGATGCACTGCACGCGTTCACTGCATCCAATGAGAGAGCACGTCAGATGTCTGCGGACATCACGCAAGCTGCTGGCCCAATCACTGTCCTGTCCGCAGAGCGAACAGGGAAGTCCGTCTGTGGACCGAACACAAATATCACTATTTTTTTTTGCCCTACTTTTTGGTCATTTTTAAAAAAACTACTGGACGGATTTTCACCAAATTTGCAAAAGCCCGCTTTTGGGACCAAGCTGCTGCTCCTGGTCCAAATTTGGTGAAAATCCATCCAGCGGTTTGGGCTGTAGGCACGAGCAAATTTTTTTTCCCATTCAGTATATGGGAAAAACAGACATTTTGGGACCCCACCTATAACTTTTCCCCCCCTGCATGAATCCTCACCAATCTTTTTTTGCAAAGTTTGGTGAGGATTCGTCCAGGGGGATTTGAAGTTATAAGCCGCCCAAAAAGTGCTCTTCCCATGGAAACAGCAACTTAACCATAACTACATGGCCACTACTGTGGCCATGTAAAATATATATATATATATTCACTAAAAAAAATTTCTTAAAGAGACGTTATCGTTAAATTGCGCTACTAAAAACCTGTAAAATTCAGTGAAAAAACGTAATCCAAGCAACCATAACTCGCGCTACCACCATGCACTGCTAAGACTAACATCCAGGACATCAAAGATGACATCACAAATGTCAACCATAATGTCCCTTTAACAAAGTTTTTTCCCTGAATTTTATAGGTTTTTAGTAGCGCAACTTAACCATAACGTCCCTTTAACAATGTTTTTTTTACTGAATTTCATAGGTTTTTAGTAACGCAACTTAACCATAACGTCCCTTTATCAACCTTTTTTTTTCCTGAATACACATATACATAGTGTGAATTTGATAGATGTTTACTAGGATTCCCTTACTTTATATACATATAACATGCTGAACCCCCTGCTAGTGATGTTGATGTCCGCGGACCGTGTAAATGTCCGTGAACAGACGCGTACAACATCAACACTACCCAAAAACTCAGGGGGTATCTTAGATCGTTCTATCATGCTATATAAACACTGGAAAACTTCAAAAAGCAGCACACAAACACATTATATGTTTTAATATATAAGAAATGGAACCTATGTAACACATCAACTATCCATTTAAATACCATATGTACTAAAATGGAATATAGCACAACAAAAAAGATATGCCCCCAACACAATTACCTGACAGAAAGTGCACAGCTAAGAGCAACAGCAGACCTACACAACAGTAAGAACACAACTTACTTGAAACTAGTAAGTAAACTTCATTTTTGTTATATATCTCTAAACTTTCTGTATTTGGTACACTAAAAGTGATATATTTATTTTTTTTACACAGAAATGTCCAGTACTTTGGAATGGCTTGAGGAAAATTTCCCACGTGAGGAAATGAGTGAATAAAGTGATACTAATGGTAGACACTTCTCTATATAAGCAAATTAATAACCATTACTTTATGTGTACTTAACATATATATTGTATTTTAACAGACTATACAAACATTGAAAATGATACACCAAAAATACTTTGCAGCCCATTGAACAAAAAAATTGACATGCTTATGGAAAATTTCAATCTTCTGAAACATTTTGTGGAGGACCACATAAAAGAAAAAAAATAAATATCATTGTCTCGCATGCACCTGTTCCCCCTCTCCATGTCCCAGTCAACTATCCCCAAACCCTGAACACCAAGAAAAACATTTTGATGAGACATCCATCCCTTCATCCCCTCCCATCCATCCTCTCCAAACCCCTAATTCCCCTGTGTTTGTGTCAGTTTCTGCTTCCCCGTCTCTTTCATAAATGTTATATCTGTACATAATAAGAAAAATAATATGTGTGTTTTAATTTAGTCCTTTGTGTCTAATTTCTTTTTGTTAAAAGGCAGTTAAGGTGTCCGCGGACAGCGCGGGTGTCTGGATTGTCCATAATTAACCAAAATGGAGGTGTCCTGAGGACACTATACCTGTCCGTACTGTCCGTATGAAAGATAGAACTGTTCTTAGAACACTTTTGGTGTCCGGAATGTCCATAATTTACCAAAATGGAGATGTCCTAAGGACACTTTATCTGTCCGTACTGTTCGCATGCAAGATAGAACTGCTCTTAGAACACTCTTGGTGTCCGGAATGTCCATAATTAACCAAAATGGAGGTGTCTTAAGGACACTATACCTGTCCGTACTGTTCGCATGCATGATAGAACTATTCTATGAACACTTTTGGTATCCGGAATGTTAATTTAGTCCTTTGTGTCTAATTTCTTTTTGTTAAAAGGCAGTTAAGGTGTCCGCGGACAGCGCGGGTGTCCGGATTGTCCATAATTAACCAAAATGGAGGTGTCCTGAGGACACTATACCTGTCCGTACTGTCCGTATGAAAGATAGAACTGTTCTTAGAACACTTTTGGTGTCCGGAATGTCCATAATTTACCAAAATGGAGATGTCCTAAGGACACTTTATCTGTCCGTACTGTTCGCATGCAAGATAGAACTGCTCTTAGAACACTCTTGGTGTCCGGAATGTCCATAATTAACCAAAATGGAGGTGTCTTAAGGACACTATACCTGTCCATACTGTTCGCATGCATGATAGAACTATTCTATGAACACTTTTGGTATCCGGAATGTCTGTAATTAACCAAAATGGAGGTGTCCTAAGGACACTATATCTGTCCGTACAGTCCCCAAGCAAAATGGAACTGTTCTTAGAACCCATTGGCTGTCCGAAATGTTCACAATTAACCCAAAATGGAGGTGTCCTAAGGACACTATACCTGTCCGTACTGTCTATAGAATACCTCCGCACATGCGCACCACACCCATAAGTCCTACGAACATCGCGCCTGTCCGTAACTGTCGATATTTCTTGTGTCGCACTTTTAATTACTTTCAGGACCCGAACACTGTCCGTAGAACATCCACGCATATGCGCACAACTGTTCATATGCATTTGGTGTCCTGTGGACACCGGTTCCCTTCGTGGACATGTTCGTAACATCATCATGTGACCGCACCCACGCTGAGCGTGTGTCCTGAATTGCGAACACGGTTCGGAACTTGGAACATTTTAAAAGTACTTTTTTGTGCAATCCAAAGTATTTTACAGTAAATATTCACCATTACACATGCCCCAGACAACGACCCTGACTTTTTACATACTTTATGGAACTTTTTAAGCCTTTTTGGGGTGTTCAATCTGTCCGCAGACCGCGTGGCTGTCCGCAGAGCGCTCACCTGCATCCCTACAAAAGGTCACACCCCAGTGCTCATCCTCATTGTGCTTCTGACTATCTGACAGAGCATTGTCTACTTTGGCTGGTAATCTTCCAGATTTTTCTGCTCTTGTTGCTCTCCATCAGACCTGATGGCATCTATGCTTGCAGCTCCAGCTGTTGCTACATCTGCCTCAGCACCACCCCCACCCCCTCCACCACCACCACCTCCCCAAGTGCCTGAAGAACAGGCGTGAGGATGTAGAGGAGGATGAAGAGGATGAAGAGGACGAGGTATTGTAAGTCCCTACTACCAGAATTTGCCATGATTCTTGGGTGTGGCGGTTGTTTACCATTAAGGGAGGAGTGCCAAAAGTGCATGCGAACAAGGTCACCTGAAATCAGTGCCACATGGTGCTGAGTCGTGGGAGGCCTGATACAGCTTTGTTACAACATCTATGAAGCAACACCTAAAGTCGTTTCATGGTGGGGCCGTTTGCAAGGTTGTACCCTGTGATCAACGCAGTAGGTTGAGTTCCTCTACCACATCCTCTGTTTCCGCTTCTGTCACTACAAGAGACACTCATGTGGGACAGTGCATCCCTCCAGCTGCCTCACAGGCCATTCACGATGCTGTTGGCCCTTACCTTTCGAGGGTCACAATATTGTGTATGTACTCCGACACAGTACTCTGCAGGGGGGAGTTTTTTTGGAAGTGCTTTCGAGACTACGGTCAAGGAGCATGAGAAGGTCTCCCCACTACCTAAATAAGGCCCACCATTCATCTTCCTCTCTCCACCTGTCCTTTCCTATCCCATGGTTGGTGTCCCTTCCTTATCCTCCCTCCAAGTGTGTGATGTGTAAAAAAACAAAAAAATATAAAACAACAATTTTAAATAAATAAGGCTCTTTTCAGAGCCGCCTTTCACAGTCCAAAAAAAATGTGACAAATAAATAGTGCAGGGCCCTGTGCATTTTTAGAAGCCCACAGACAGTTCGCGGATATCTAAAATTTTGGGGTGCCACCCTATCATAACCATTGCACTTTTCTCTGGGAGGATGTAGTGGGTCTGAATAGAGCCGTTTGTTGGTGTTTGTGTTTGAAAAACTTTAAAAAAGGTTGTAATGCATTTTGTACATTTCTCAGACAAATCTGATTGCCAGCATAAGTAAGATGAACTCCATCTTTGTGAAAAATGTATGTGCTACGAAACATAATATTTTCATTGTGAAAAGAGGACATGCCAACATCTCTTAGAAAGGCACAAACAGCCTTATTAACATTGTGCCTTGCTTTCTCCATTTGTGGATCAAATGAAGAAGAACGCAGCCACATTTGTCTCTGCACAATACGAGACAAAATTACTTGGGAATTTGGAAACATGTCCATGATCTTTCCAAGTCCTTCTTTCATTGCAAATTGCAAAGAAATTCCAGACACATATCCTAAACTGTTCCCTCCACAATTAACTATAATTATGACTGGATGATGATCTGTCTCCAAACCAGCACAGAGAGGTACCAAGTCCAGCCACTTCATTCCACGCACTTCATGCCAGTACACTTCCACATGAGGGAATCCAAGATCTGAAGCTATTCCACAGCGTTCAGCATGCATCTCCAACCAATGTATCTATGAGTCTCCCAAAATTCATACAATCTGTTTTCTGAAACACACAGCCATAGCTATCTGTTCTTCTCTCAGAAAAAAAACTTTCTGACAAACTCTCTTCTTACACAACACACCCAGTAAACTTTACTGACCTATCCCTTGCTTTTCATATTCTCATGTGCATGCCTCTCCACCCCAAAATCCCTGAATATCTTAGGTGATGTCCGTGGACTACCGCCATGTCCGCGAACATATCGAAAAATCTGAGCGTGGTGTATTTAAATAGTGTGTCCCATTTTCCCTTTGAGGTTGGCTCTGAAAAGAGCCATTTTTGGGGGTTTTGTTTGCAGATGCTTGACAGACACCAGTTATTTTGTATTTTTTTATTCTTTTTTTTCTTATTTTACTCCTAAAATCTTCAAATTACCTTCTCCAAAGCAACCCTTACATTCCAGAACAGCATGGCATTTCCCATAAAAGATAAAGAAATGCCATCTTCTTTAAAATAAATAGCAGTACTGGAATCAATATTAACATTATTACAGAAGGACATACCAGCTCTAAGCATGAAAGCACACATGCCTCGGTTGATTGCACACCTAGCAATATTTTGCTGGGGACAAAAAACAGAACTATTGTCCCATATTGCCCTAGGTACTAATCCAGAGAAAATAAGTTTGGCATTTGGAAGGATTTTCATTACTGCTTGAACCAAGTGTTCCAAATCTGCCAATAAAGTAGGGGCACTGACATAGCCGAAATGGAAAGCACCATAGTGCAAAACTACCACATGGGGACTGTTCATTCTGCCCATATCTTAACAAACGTATACAATTCCCTGTATATTGCAATCAGGCACAGTGCTCCACAAGACCTCCACTCCTTTAACATAAAAATTGTTTGCTACATGCCGACATTGAGCATACTGCTGTAAACCATGCACAAACATATCCCCAAGCACCAACACCCTGACTTTCTCCACCTCTGCCATCTTAACTACACACAATCTCTTTCAACACAAATCTACAACCTCAACAACTGATTGGCTGATCCCTACAGTCCCCTTTCCATGCTGGATTTGCAGGAAAACCCCGGATGTGGCACGCCCTGTCCTCGCAAAGCCGCGGTGTCCGCGTAACTCTTGGACAGCCCTTCTACCCTTTCCTCTTCACTCTCTCTGCCATTCCCTCATTGGATACAGCTAAGCAGTCACACAACCATCCACCAATCACATCCAAGACCTCTACATCTAACTCGATCATCAGAGTTCAACACTTCAAATGTACTGTTGATCACTCTGAGTACAAGTCTCATATCATCGGAAAGCACCTACTACAAAAACTACTGTACAAGTCTCCAAGATTTCTACTTGCAGCTACAGGCATATCCAGATGTAAGAATACAAACTACAGGTATGCATATTTTCTATACAATACATGAACAACTCTTATGAATGCATATAAACAGAGTAACTACCACTTAACCTGTATAACCTATGAAAAAAACTTACTGTCATTTTTCCCATCTACTATAATCAACTCTCACTTCCAAACCTATGCACTATCTATTTTTTTTACACACACAACTATCTAAAAAATTATAATATTAAAAGATGGGAGAAAGAACAGTATACTTATAGAAAAACACTTAGTAGTGTATTATAAAATTACACACAGTCAAGATAAGATTATGCATCTTCATACACTCACACAGATAGACAGTATCATTGAAAAGCTCCCAGCTGAAATAACACCATTGCCTATAAATTACATTCTTCTACTTTATTACCCATACCTTCACGTATACATACATTCCATGCTTTTCTATACAATTTCTGCCAATTACCTTATAAAAATTTCAAAATAAGTATATGATTATTTCTTCTATCTTCTAACATTCAATAACACAGCCTTAATAAACCAAGTGAGGTTCATACACTTACTATTCTACTCCTTTGCAAAGCATATTGAACTAACATATTGTAAGTAAAATATAAAGCCTACACATACTCAAAGGAAACTGCATTCACACACTATGTTCACTTATCAAACAAGAATACTACTACAAAAACATAAAAATAAACGTCTCAATTAACATCAATGCTATAAACACAAAAAATTACTACTTCGTTATTTTATAATTTATTATATAACCACTCTCCTGAAAAGCAGCAACATCTGAAGTACAAACAACAACTCAGAAGAAACCTGCTCATTCCAAACAAAAAAAAGTAAGTACAATACACCATAATATTCTTACTGTTACTCAAACTCACTGTGCAGTTGATTCATGGAATTTGTGTGCCCAAAAACAGACATTTGTACACCATTCTGCCCACAAATCCCCATTTGTTAAAGAGAGATTAACAGGCAGAATAGCACATAAATCCCCGTTTTTAGATGCACAAATGACATAACTCAGCCCCTAGAATGTTAGTATTACAGAACAAAGAACTGTTTTAATTCTATACCATTAGATTTAGTATTAGTACTTCTCCTCACCACTAGCTTACTTTGTACTGTCATCTGAACCCAAGTATAGTAACACACAAATACTAGAATATCCTTCCCAACTAGTTGTAGCTGCCCAATGCACAATCACACACCACCACATACATCCTTACCATCATACTCACACACTCCTGCACACAGCACACATACATTGCACAATAGCCCAACCCATAACTTCTTTTTTTCAACAGACCCCAAAGAATGCCTACCAAGAACCAAGTCCGTAGAAAGCAAGACAGAAGTAGAGCAATTGAAAATAAAACTGTCAAAAAATAAGCATCCATCTCTAGCAGAATTTGTAAAAAAAAAGTTCAAACAAAAGATCTAATAGAGTCAATAAGCGAAAGAAAAAACTTCAGTCAAAAACGTTCCCTCCTCTTTCAAAATGTAAACGAAACAAAAAGTGATTAACAACAATTCAGCTACCACTACTGCTAACACTGCTCCTATAAATCTTGATGTAGTGGCAAGTAACCATACAAAAAATAGTATGTTAGCAAAAAATGTCTGCCACAGAGTCCTTCAAAATCTTATCAAAACAGGGGCGAAATCATGCACAACCCTTAAAACCTAATGTAGAAAATCAATTTTAGAAGCTTTGATAGACAGTGCAATCCTTCTCAAAAGGAAGTTATTTATTTTACTGTTAAACAGAATGAAACCACTAGCAAAACGAACTACTCAATTACAAAAAGACTTCTAAATAAACAGAGTGTCAATAAAAATAACTTCTTAAATATCTGTGGAGGTGATTGGAGTCACATCACCAGCACAGAACCATATTTCATTGAAGAAGCATACAAACAAAAGCAAACCAACATAATTGCCATGCATAGCAGTGGAAGAGGCTATGGAAAACTTAATAATACCATTATGGAACAAGAAATACTGCTTACAAAAATGTCCCCAGAAAATTCTGTATCATTTCTCCATTTAACTGAACCAGAACGTCCAGTATACAAATGGCCATGCACGTCAATATGTAACATTGGCAAAAAATATTTCAAATGTTCCTCAATCATTATGTGAAATGCAAAGACAAAAACAAAATGAAACTACTACAAAATATGGATACCTGTCCAGTGCGCAAACACACAGTACTACAAGGACATTCATTAGCCTGCATTTCAGGACCTATTTGCAAAAGCACCTTCCATCATATCAAAATGATATCAACACATCATTCAACTATAAGAAATCTAGTCTATAAACTGTACTATGCTCAAAGTCCTGCATTAGCACTAGCCAATTTAAATAACAATCTTCTACATGGTAGAGCCAAACATCTACTTGAAGAAATAGAGCATATCCAGAGAACATATTTTGGAAGTGAAAGGCACTTACAAAATGCAATACCTTTACAACAGATTAGCAACAATTGTACAGATGGCAACCTTCTACTACACACATACAAAAAAGAAATACTAAAATTTAAAAGTGCATCCGCTGAAGTACCAAACCATGTGTGTGTGTGTGTGTTGCCGCAGAAATTGTTATAAAAGTAACACAAAAACTGTAGACATAACATACAAAATAGAAGACAATGAAAATTCCAAATGGTTTGAATTAACTCTGTACCTTATAGCAGAAAACAAATATGAAATAAATGACCCCTTAATACTTTGGACTTACTGCACTACAAAACTTGACAACAACCAAAATCCTTCACGTGCTTTCACAAATAACTTGGAATTATTCCCACTACCAAAACTCCTGCAACAACTCAATGTATATGAGAGCACCATAATTCAAACAGTGCACCCATTTCAAGCAATAATATGCTTTCAACCAAAAACAGCAAAATTACCTCCCTCTGAATTAGTGAAAGGCATTTGTGGCAAAGTTTTTAATTTACCATTAGATCTGAAAGAAAATGTGAACACTCTGGGACTACAACGTCCAATAGAGCAATCTGTAATTGTCTTAGTAAATAGTGTACCTACAAAAGACAAAAAAAATTGGCAACAACTCGTAGACTTGCATAAAGTTAGACAAGCCTTGCAGTATCTAAAAGAAAATAATGAATATACAAAGAAATGAATATTGAAGGCAACTTGAAGGAAACCACTAAAATAATTCAAGAGTTGCCAGCAACTGGTCAATTTGAACTTCTAGATCCTGCTACACTATCCAATATTTTAGACCATTATACAATTCATCCATTACACTCTAGTGACACCATAGATGATGCACTAGAAACATACCAAATGCAACAAACCAAAGGATCACCAATCAGCATATGGGAAAAAAGTATAGACGCACATGCTTTTCCTCTACTCTTTCCTACTGGAAAAGGAGGAAGGTACGATGATAGACCCATTCAGAAAACAGCATCAGAATACCGCTCATTACGAATGTATTCTGAAGATCCCAGATTAAGACAAAATGTGGAATACATATTCCACCTACTCGTTGAAAGTGAACTAGCAACTCTATACTACGGAGTTGCACACACATTAAAATCAGTTACCCAATTTCATTATATGTCAGCTATGCAATTACTACAAAAAGTGCAAGAAAAAGATGAGGTTCTACAATCAAGCATAACAAGTCTGTTAGCAAACATGCGTGGTACTAAAGATTACTTTTTCAGACGTCACAGATATGTACGTTGTATGATAAGAAACCTTGGCCCGCCCACTTGGTTTGTTACATTAAGTTGTGCAGAATATGCATTGGAAGATGTACATGATTTCCCACGCATAGCAAACAAAAACAAAATAAACATAGATATACTAAAACCTTGCGAACTTTGCTCTCTAGATCCTGTTAATATTTCAAGATATTTTCATCATCGCTTCATTGCTATGCTACACTTTATTTGTAATAAAACTTTTCCTCCCCTCGGAGAAGTGTAACACTTGTTTTGGAGAAAAGAATACCAAGCCAGAGGAGCACCACATATCCACATGCTTTTATGGATTAAAGATGCTCCTAAATTTGATCAAGACAGTGATTCAACTGTTTTACAGTTTATCGAAAAATATGTCACTTGTGAAATTCCACCAGAAGCAACAAATAGTGATCTTCATGCACTAATTGTACAATTTCAAAGACACAAATGTGGGAAATATTGTCGTCGCAAATACAAAAACAAAGGGAAATACTACACCAAATGGCGCTTTGGTTTCCTTACACCAGTTACAGAAACAGGTGAAGTGAACAACATCATGTCTTCAGTTACACATAGTGTTAAAGGTAAATCACCTAAGAACACATATTACATCAAAAGAACAGAAGAAGCAAAATATATCAATGATTACAATGCAATCATTGCCCTCTTATGGAATGCAAACATAGATGTGCAGTACATTTCAGACAATTCCACTGCACTTGCACGGTATGTTACAGCCTACTTAACCAAAGCAGAATAAACAGAGCTGCAAGACCTCTGGAATGACCTATCATTGGACAAAACACTGTCTCAGAAATTGTACAGTTGAGGCATTAAAATGCTCTTCCATAGAGAATGTGGCTCCTATGAAGCTGCAGATTGTTTAACCGGTACTCCTTTATATGGAAAATCTGAAACTATAGTATGGCTAAGTCTTGGTCCTGCTAAATCTAGAAAAAGAGTTCTCAAATCATACAACGACATAGAAAAAAATAGCCAAAAATTATCCCAACAGCCAAGACATTTTGAAAAATAATTTACGAGACATGTACTACCCAAGCAGAAGTATCCTTATGGAAACCACGTATCTATACCACATAGCCCAAAACCTTGCATACAAAAATAATATAAAACCTGATAAAACAAAGGTAGATACAGAATAACAAATTGTGAAGGCAGCTTAGTGAAACTTACCAAAAGAAACTTAATCATATATAATTGTCATTAACAACTCCTCAACATAAAGAACTATATTACATGTCCCTGCTACAACTTTTTAAACCTTGGAGAAAAGAAGAAGAGATGCTAGGTATCTGTGACTCTTATGAAGATGCTTGCAAAGGAAATGAAAGCACTATAACCGATGTAAACTTTACACAGTGCAAAACAATGTTGTAAAATGAACAGCAACACAAAGAAGAACTCCAGGCTCAACTAGATAAAGACACTCCTGACAGTAGTCAACCTTCAGAAACAGGAAGCCAGGAACCACTGGGACAGCCACTAACAGAAAATGAGGCAGAATTAGCTATGACAGAAGTAGAAAACACCATGTGTCACTATGAAAAAGATACAGAAGACTTAACTGTACTACAATCAAAACTAAACAAAGAGCAGCATACCATTTTTCAAGAAATAACAAAAGAAATTGTACATGGTGTACAACATGAAAATAAAGAATGTACCTGCCAAAATTACACACCTATACGATTATATGTCATTGGTGAAGCTGGTTCAGGCAAAACATTGTCAATCAAAATCATCAGCAAGTCACTTCAACAATTGGCAAACAACAAACTATCAGCTGTTGTAACTGCTACCACCGGTTTAGCTGCGTACAGCATAGGTGGTGTCACTTTACACCAATTACTACTCCTTCCAGTTTAACACCAAAACAAATTAGAATATTACAAACTTTCTACAGAAGCTACAATGGAATTACGCAGAGTGTAAAAACAAATGAAAATGCTGCTAATAGATGAGGTGAGCATGGTCTCCAATCTAATGTTGGTTTTGATTCACCTCAGATCACAAGAAGTACTCAAAACAAATTATGAAGAGCTCTTTGGAGGAAAACACATTATTGTTTTCGGAGATGTTCTTCAATTGACACTAGTGAAAGGTGAACCTATTTTTAAAACCTTAGGACACAAACTCTGCCGTAAAACTGTTGGCAGCATAGGAAATGTTAACGTTTGGCAACATTTTCAATGCAGGGAATTAATAGAAAACATGCACCAGTCTGCAGACCTCACCTATGCCAACATTTTAAAAAGTATTAGAGTTGGTGTACTATCTCAAGAAGCACAAGCAATATTAAAAGCCTGGCACATCCATGCACTTTATGGCCAAAACTCATGTGCTACTGATGTCATGGAACATAGCACACAAAAATGTCAATTGTATGTCCTTGATGCCAACTCTTGCAAGCAGTTCCAAGTTCAATGAAACTATGTTGAAAAAAGAAATGCAACCAATAATTGAAATTTGCTCTACAGATAAACTGGACATATATGGTATGCAACTACCCATGTGTCAACAAGCCACAACAAGATTTAATACATTAGAAAACTCTATCTCCAACACAGCTGGTTTAGAGAAAATATTAAAATTATCTTAACACTGTAGAGTAATGCTTAAACGTAACCTTGACGTGGAGTGAGGACTAGTTAATGGAGCACTTGGTACAGTTGTTGGCTTTCAAACATACCCATGTGACAACAACATTCAGTTTGTCAATATTCTCTTTGACAAACTTTCAGAAGTAAAAAGGAAAGGACGCTCAACAGCTCGATTCCTTCTCTTCAAAGACATGTATGTACGCAGAGAACAATTTTCTCTAACTCTTGCATACGCAGTCACCATTCACAAATCACAAGGTCTTACCCAGGAAAAAGAATTTATAGATATTGGGAACACAGTCTTTAAAGAAGGCATGCGCTACGTACACTTGACGGTCTATTTTTAATCAACTTTGATGCAAGTAAAGTAAACACTGATATTCCTTGCATTTTAGACTACAATAGACTATGTTCACTGTACACCCCATCTAAAAACCTATCCTGTTCCACAAAAAGCAAAACCTTATGAAAGAAAACTACTTCAAACAGAAATGTAACAGGATCTCTCACTGCAAATCCTCCAAAGAGAGTAAAAGAAGCTAATACTTCATCAATTACTACAACCAAAGAAGAATGTACTACTCAAAGTAACTGAGATACTTCTTCAAAGAAGCAACACACACTCCGAAGAAATTACTTGGACACAGAACTATCTGGTCCATTCAAATGTTCAAATGTAACTGGTGTAAATTGCTACGCAAATGTAGCAATAAATATTCTATTTCAATAGCCACCAATTATTGACAACATTTACCTACACAATACAGACGAATTTTGTTTGAAAATGTTAGTCCTTCATAGAAATGCAAGCAACAATCCTGACAACACATATAGTGTTCATAGAATAAGACAAGAATTGGACTACTGTGCTGGACACTATAAACTCACAAGATGATCCACAAGAATGTCTAATGTACTTACTACAAGTACTGGAAAACAAAAATATACCTATAAATGAAATCTTTCAGATTTCATATATGTGGAAACATACATATACTCTCTGCAAAAATGTATCAGAGGAACCAATCCCTAATGAACGCTTTGTGTATATATCAATACCTAACTGTGAATCCATTCCATTTCAGCAACTTGTACAAAATGCAAACCATAGCAGATTATGTACTACCTGCAATTCAGATAATCGCTCCACCTTACAAATACAAACCCATAGTAAATAAGTAATACTAATGCTCTTACGTTACAATGCAGATGGTACCAAAAACAACTGCAAGCTGACTGGATTCACACATGGTCACGTATCACTTGGTAAGAAAACCTTCACAACAATAGGTATAATCTAAAACCTTCACAACAATAGGTATAATCTACCATGCAGGAGCCACAACCAATGCAGGTCACTACACTGCATATATAAAAAAGAATTGTGGATGGTTTGAATGTAATGATAATACTATTACTGTAAAGCAAAGATTACCAGCAAATCTTATAAACACTTATTTAATATTCTTAAAACCAATATTTAATAACTAATCTGTGCATAAACATTAATAAAACATCTATTAGAAAACTATAAACAGTTACAATACGCCAACAGGAATCTAAATGCCTCCAAATTCTGCAACGACTAAACAGATACATCAACACCACTAAATGAAAGAAGAAATACATAGTTAGAATACGCCAACAGGTATCTAACTGCCCCAAGATTTTGCAACAAACGAACATATAAATCAATACCACTAAAATATAACAAAAAACAAACAGTTAGAATACGCCAACAGGTATCTAACTGCCCCAAGAATCTGCAACAACCCAACGGGTATATTAGTAAACTTAATAATATAAATATAAAACTATAATCAGTTACAATTCGACATCACGTATTTTACAATCTGCAACAACCAATAGATAGAATATTAGCCAGAAACAACAAGTAAACACTAAAAACAAATAAAAAATGTACTATGCCATAACAAGAAAAGGTTTTTTTAATCCAACATGGATTATTTTTTCCCCACAGTCCCAATGATCTAAGCAACAAACACAGAAACTGAGCAAATTGCACAGTACACTGGTTTGTAAATTACTAAATATGAGGGTCAAAATAAAGCAGAAATATTTATTATGCAATGTAATAAGTCTTTATAAACTACCTACACTAACATGATCTTTTCTTTTATCACAGAAATTGAAAAATAATATCTGCTCCAATTACCCACGTCATGAAAAAAAATATATCCAATCACAAAAAAATCAAACAGTAAGTATATTATAATAAATATAACTCATAAATACTGCTCCATAACACAACCATTGAAGCAAACATCCAACCATATGCCACAATGCAAAATGTTTAATTCCATGGAAATGTTATACTGCAGTGCTTGCTACCAAACTCTACAATCTGAATGACATGATGTAGCCAAAACATCACATACAAATTATACAAATCAAACACTACACAAACTGTATATTTGCAAATATTTGATAGATGTTTGATTCTATGGGTGTGATCTATGAGTGTGATATGCTGCAGTGGTTGTGGCCAGGGCCTAGAGTCTTGGGTGCATGGCCTACGGCCTTAGGCCATGCACCCAAGACTCTAGGCCCTGGCCACAACCACTGCAGCATCTCACACCCATAGATCACACCCATAGAATCATACATTTTAACTCTGCTATATGGGCTACTTATATAGAATCAAACATTTTAACTGTGCTATATGGGCTACTTATACAGGATATTAATTACAATCAACAATGTACTAACAAACCAAAACCGTTATCATACTAAAGTAAAATAGCCAGAAGTGCATTTTTCATATCCCCGGACAGCCGCGGTGCCCGCAGACATGACAAGCACACCAGGGGTGCCTGCCACCTAAACAAATACAACATTTGACCCATCTCTTACTCCCCCACCCTCCCCAAGCACTCCTGTACACAAACACACTTGCCAAAGGTGTATTTTCCCCTGTTTGTCACAGCACAGTCCGCGGATGTCCGCGGATCTAAGATGGCAGATGCATCAATACAATATGACACACCTCACGCTTCATTCCATCCAATGAGCGAACACATCGCATGTCCGCGGACATGAGGCAAGATGTTTAGCCAATCAGTGTCCTGTCCGCGGAGCGAACGGGTAAATGTGTCCACGGAGCGGACATATATATCACTAATTTTTGGTGACCTAATTTTTGGTCATTTATAAAAAGAAATATTGGACGGATTTTCACCAAATTTAGAAAAGAACACTTTCGGGACCAAGCCGCTGCTCCTGCAAGTTTGGTGAAAATCCGCCCAGCGGTTTGGGCTGTAGGCATGAGCAAAGTTTTTTTCCCATTTAGTGTATGGGAAAAAATCTATTTTGTTATCCCCCTTATAAATTTGCCCCCCTGAACCAAACCTCACCAAACTTTGCAGAAAAATTTAGAGTGGGCCATATACTTTCTTTGCAAAGTCTGGTGAGGATTCGTCCAGGGGGAGTGAAGTTATATGCTGCCCAAAAACTGTTCTTCCTATGGGATTAGCAATATACTATATATATATATATATATATATATATATATATATATATATATATATATATATATATATATATATATATATATATATATATATATATAGCGGCAACAGCCGCCTTATAGTTAAGGTGAGTCAATAGTTAAGGTGAGTGAGAGACAAATAGGAACCCCTCAAAACTCTATTGTTAATAACTTTTGATTTGAATAATGCATTTGACCAAAGTTCCCGAAGTGATTAAAGGTCTGCGCCCCCCCCCCGGGATGGCAGAGATTCATAAATATTTGTTACAAAATGAAAAAGTTATTAAGCGTCAATGTTTTTTTTTCTCCAAAAGGGTGTCCTATTTCCCATTTATTTTCCCATAGACAAAAAGTTCAATCCATGCCCCGGCGCACAGCTAAAACTGCTGGACGGATTTGGACCAGGTAAGAAACAGCTTGGGCACAAAGCATTGACTCGCGATCCTTTTGTGGTTTGGGGTTATTAAGTGCAGTGGTAATTTTAAAATTTGACGGAGAACGGGCTGCTCCCATCCCCACAACAATTATAGTTATATCTCCCTTGGTGCATTGCAGGATCATGGTTTTCAGAAATGAAAAGACCGCCATCTCGTTTGTTTTTCTCTCGATGCAATAGATATTTGTGGCTATAGCCGAGGTTATGGCAAAATGAAATGCAGTAAAAAGATATTTGTAGGTCAAAATACATACACATGTCACCAGGTAGAGGTGGTGGACGGCCACAGGGCACTGAGTGAAATTTGGGAGTTGGAGGGGATGTAGGGACCGAGCTTACAGCACAAGGCTTTCCGTAACCTCGACTATAGCTGTGAATAGCTGACATCTCAATGCAAACTGCGTCACAGAAGTAGTGTGTGTTCTGGAGTGAAAGGCAGAGAGCAGAAGAGGTGAAAAGGCTGTTTGGGGATTGGGGGGAGTTGGCACAGATGAAGGGGGCAACTGGTGAGGCCCTGCATGGGCAGGGAACCATTTTTCTTTCTGCCATTTTGACGATATTCAGGACTAGATTTGAGGCTACAAAAGACTACAGATAGCCGCGGGTATGTGTAGTTCGGTACGCGCGTCTATATAGTTTGGGGTGCCAGTGTTTTATATTATTTTGAAAGTTCTTTGTTTAGGTATAGTCTCGTCAGGGGTGAGAAATCCTTGGCCATGGCCAAAGGCCATGGTCAGAGACTTGGTAGGTATTAGAGAGTCCTTTTTATTTTGGATATTTGTTTTCAGACCTTTGAGCATTTGAGACATTGGAGAGAAATAGAAGTAAATAGTTTAACAAAATTAATATGAAAATGAGGCATTGTAGTATAGTTTTAGATGTACAATAGAATGTATTTTAGGGTGTGCATTTTCAATTATGCTTTCATATTGTGTGGCTGTGGAATTTTAGCCAACCTAGTTTATTGTTACATATTTTTATTATTTTTGAGTTATTTCATATAAGTACATGAGCATCGTTGTTCTGTAATGATTCTTCAAGTTGTCAAGTAGTATAAAAGTTAAAGTCAGTCCCCTTCTCAACAAACTTTTTGTCACTGCGGCTATGATAAAAGTCAATGCACTGTAGCCCCGGGTATAATAAAAAAAAGTGTTTTCATAATTGTGATGTACTTGTGTAATTGTATATGATAAGTAGTTTTTAAAAGGACTGTATGGGGGAACACTGAGTGTAGAACTTTAGCACATCAGGATTACGTGTTTTGATGTTATCAAGGAATACTGCATTTCCTTCATTGGTTAGGTGTATTCTGTCATGCCTATAGAAATTGGCCATGTAAAACTAACTAGCTAACTAACTAACTAAATAGTTATTTGTATATACCGTAACTCTCACCCAAAGGTCTCAGGGCACTCACTGTATGTTGCTGTTCGAAATCCATAATTGGTTCCGGTCTCTCATGAATGTTGAAACTGCTTTATTAACATTTCTCTGGGATTTCTCAATTTTACCATTGAATCTGGTGGTTTATCTCCAATTTTCCTTCGAAGATGGTGTGAGGAAATAATTCCATTAGTTGTTCTATTTCTTGTTTCATCATTAAAGTAAGGGACACCCCTTGTACAGACTCCAAATCATTGTCTTAGTATGATGTCTGGGTGTCCTGTACTTCGTAGACTTAACAGTCTTTTTCCATGAAAACAAGTCCTTCTTTGAATTTCTAGTAGTTTATATGAGTAGGCTATGTATGATGTGTGTGTGTGTTGTACTTTGTAATTGGTGGATGGTGCTATTGTTAGCATTCGCGGCTAACGAACAGCCGCCCAGCGTGCAGCATTGCTAGTCGTGCATAGACAAATCCCCCATTGCAGCTGCGGCTATATTATAGAAAGTGACATGTTGTGTGTTTATGGATGTGTGGTAGTCGCGGGTGTCCGAAATATTGGGTGGGGAGGCATGTTATAATCATTGAGTGTTTTGAGGGATTAGAAGAGTCTAGGGGAGTGGAGGAGGATTATGAGGAGTGGAGGGGGGCTGCTAGGCATATTGGGGACAGTTTTGGGAGTTTGGTGTATTGGAAATGCAATTTTGAATTTGAGTTTTTTTGCAGATAGCCACGCCTATCAACAGACGTCTAAGAGGGGCTCTTGTATAGCCGTGTCTGTAAAAAAAGCACATGTGTAGGTGCATCAATACTACTCTGTGTTTCATTTGTTACGGCTGATGCCGTGGGTATACTTAAAGGCACTTCTATAAATATACATTGTCTGTGCAATAATCCTACTTTTATGTGTATGATACAGTCAACATTTGTATTTATGTAAGTTATTTCATGTACTTGATTGTTCACTTATTTGATTTGAAGGTTTCAAAGCCAATTTAGTTTGATTCGGGGCTTGCATAAAAATGTACTTGTACCTGCGGCTAGACGTGAGCTTTGTAGCCATGCTCAATATCCGCGGCTATGTTTGATGCTGAGCAGGGTTTGTATGTGTTTTGGTGTTTCTAATTGGGTAATGTTACATTGTTAATGTGTACTTCATTGTGATAAGTTGCAGTGCAAATGTTGGCCATTTTATTACCTTTCTTATAATATAGTCCTCTTCTTGTGGTTTTGATTATAGAAATTATGCAAATCCCCTTTTTGCCTACTTTTCTCATTTTCACTGCAGTACTCACACTTGCAGTTCATGTTACCTGTCATGAAATATAATTTTTATTAACCAATTGTTGATGATTGTTGTGTTGAACGTTTGATTGATAATATGCTCGTAATGGGGCTGTATGGTTTTCTTTGTTTTTAATTGTATTTCTAAACAATGAATTGCTGCTGCATATGTAGAAAATGGGTAGGAATAACTATTGAAAGTTGTTGATTAGGAAAGAAATTAAAGTATGCTTGTTTTTAAAAATAAAATGTATCACAGTGCACTAGAAATGGGATTTTATCTACAATGCTTTTTTAATCACTTATGGTGTGACTTAAAGTGATTTTTGGAGTGATATAAAAATGTATTGATTTTAAAAAAGATGTTTTTTTGCTGGTGTTGTGCGATATTTAGTGTGCCATAGTTTTAAATTGGAAACACTGTTTTTCTTTTAATGTTCTTGTTGCTATACTGTTATTTGCTAAAGAAATACTGGCAGCTACCATTGGCTTTTTACTGAGCACACAGTTCCGGACAGTCCTGTTTTGTCCACAAACATTTTAGATGTTCGGGGGCATCTTTGCTTATTTGTATATTGCGGGGTTGGTGAAAAGCAGTTTTTGGATGGCTTACAACTTTCAATGAAACTGCATGCAATACAGGAATTTCATTCTAGACTGATTCTGAATGGTTTTTTCAAAAGGTGGTGCTGATTTGTCGAGAGGGAACTAAATTAGAGGGGGTCCCAAAATATTGTAAAGGCTTATAAATGTGGTGCCATTTCACAAATCTGCAGACATGTTTCCAAAAAGATTTCAGATCTAGATATAAATGTTTTTGCAAAGTTTGGTGGGATTTTGTTAAGAGAGGACAAAATTAGTGGGGGGGTCTCAACATTTTTAAATGGTTTATAACTTTTTTGCAGTTTGACGAATGTGGAGAAAAGTTTTCAGACAGATCATAGACCCAACCTTGAATATTTGTGCAAAGTCTGAATGGATTTTGTGATGTGAGGGCTAAGTCATGTGACTATTGAATGTATTTACATTTTGACAGTTTTGAAAAAATAAAACATTGGTGGATTTCAGCAAAGCCGTGTATGGAGCATTGGCAAGGGTCTGAAAGCATGATTATTTTGTGACAAGTGTCTAATGTAGGTACCAAAAATAGTGATATATATGTGGTGATTGAGATATATAGCCTGTGGTCATGGGCAGTGGCTTGATTGTCTGGGTCATGGCATAAGGTCATGACCCAGACAATCTGGATAATGTCCATGCCCAGAAGGGATGACCAATGGTGTTAATGTGACCATGTGCAGCAGGGACCGGCTATGTGTTAAGGTTTTTAGAAATTGGGATAGGTTTGAAAGGTAAAACAAATGTGCTCGTGGGTACAGGTTGAAGTGCTGGATGGGATTGCAGCAAATATGTACGAGGAGGGTCAAGAAGAACTGAAAAGCATGGTTTGGCAAATATGTCCTTTTTTAAAAGTATAAATAGTAAGTACACAACACAGTGATATAACACTGGTGAATAGGCGATGGGCATGGGTGTTAGCAAGGAGAAATGTGTACTGTAATGTGCTTATAGTGGCATGCGGCATGGCCAGAGTGGTCGGCTTGAATGGGAAAACATATTTAGCTTGTGGTTACAGCCTGAATTGGTTTGACTAGATTACAACAAACTAGTGCATCAAGCATTAGCAAGGACCTGCAGGCATGTTTTTGGAAATATGTGTTGTGTTTTATTTTTCCAAAGTGTAAGAATGTAAGTAGACAAACTAGTGATATACATTTGGTGTCTGGGTAGTGGGACTGACCCTCAGCAAACGCAAATGTGTAATCTGATTTGCTTATTGTGGAATGCGGCATGGCTGATGCCTATGCTCCATGGATTTGGAGACTTGTCGTGGTTGAAAGCCATGAGCAGTGGTCATTGGTTACATTAATATGGTATAGTGGACAGTGAACTAGGATGCAGGGTAGGTGCAGTGAATAATAGGGGTTGATAGGTTTGGCTGGGGTCATAGTGGAGCCTCATGGCATAGGCAATTGAATGATTATTTCCATCCCCGGCATGCACTGCTGATAACAAAAGACATAAGTATGTATTGCAAAAAATATGTTTCTTAAATGAGCTTTAAAGTTCTTTTATGTATGTGAAGAGTGGCCCATCTAATGCTCTGTTTAAAGCGTGGGAACATTAATTATGATCAATTGTGTGGTGCAAGTTTCCTGAAATGATGTGGATGATGCATATTGGAAATTGCATGAGCTCTAAAAAAAGATAAAATGCTCAGGGCTCAACAGAATTTAGTGAAGAGCGGTTAGAGGGGGGTCTAAACAGTTTTAGAAGGTTTATAACTTTTTTGCCATTTGACGAATGTGGATAAATGTTTTCAGAAAGATTATAGACCCACCCTTGAATGTTTGTGCAAAGTCTGAATGGATTTTGTGAAGTGAGGGCTAAGTCATATGACAATTGTATGTGTGTAAATTTTGACAGTTTTGAAAAAATAAAGCATGGGCGGGTTTCCAGCTAAGCTGTGTAAGGAGCATTGGGAAGTACCTGAAATGATTTAGATGATGCGTATTGGAAATTGCATGAGCACTACAAAAAATAAAATGCTTGTGTTATGTGTGTGGAAATTGGCTGCACGCCGAGTAGGTGATTCCCCCAGTGCGATGCCATCAATACCTAATGAACCTTTGATTTTAACAATAGTGTCCACTTTACATGTTCCAGTTTTTCCGTCTGGAAATGTCTAAGTGTTCTGAACAATAAAAATCCTCTCTTTCAAAAATGGGCTTCATGTTTGAAATATCTAATCCAAGAATAAATGTACCCTAAAAATAGCACAATCTCCTAAAACTACACGTCACTCTTATGTATATGTAAAATGAGACTAACAATAATAAGCTAAGAAAGAAATATTAGCCACCTAACACATATACATTGTCGGTCTACTATAAATTGTTTATACAACAAACACAATTATTTTTAAAGTGTATAATATCTTCAATTGTTTTAAAATATTTGAAATATTTTCAAATAGGTATATGGACAGTACAAATCACATTAAGTTAGGAAACATGAAGATGTAGTTCCTTCACAAAATTAAATGTTCCGTCACAAAAATTGCAAACATGAATTATGATGAATGATCTGGTGCAAGTGTCCTGGGATAATGTGGATGATGTGTATTGGAAATTGGACAAGATGGTCTGGCCCATACTGGGGTGCAATCTTTTTTTTAAAAACTTCTTTTTATTGGTGTTTTACCAAAACAAGTCATGGTCATCACATACAGTAACGTTCCGTCAACAGTGCAGGGTCACAATTACATAAGCATCATATGTCATCATAGTATGTTACAGAGGCGGTCATAGGGGGGGTGCTGCTCAGACCGACCGCGCCAGGGGTCCCCATTGTGGGTCAGCGGGGGGAGACCAGGTGTGTGCTGCAGCATACCATAATTGCAATTACCCAGTAGTCCAATACAGGGTGGTAGCTACAACTTATCCATCCATTTCCCCCAAACCTTAAGGTGCTTTCCAGGGCATCCTTTGGTGGTGTATATGCATCTCTCGAGGGACGCACCCTGGTCCATTTCGTTCGTCCATCTATTAAGGCTCTGTGCCTTAGAGGAGCCCCAGGTGGTGGCTATTAGCCTCTTCCCAAGACCCAGTGCCACTGCAGGGATAGTCCCCTCATACTTGGTGTGGTCCACTTCTCCCCTGATCCCTAGTATGACCAGTTTTGGGTAGTGTGGAACAGGGGACCCCATCACCCTGCTGATCGAGTTAATACATTGGACCCAAAAGTCTTGGATGACATTGCAGTCCCAAATCATATGAACGAATGTTCCCTCCACCCGTCTGCAGCGAAGGCAGTTACCATTTTCTATTGTCCCCCATTTCAGCATCGTGGCCCTGGAGTGGTAGTCCTGGTGCAATATTTTCTATTGGAGCAGGTGAAGTCTGGTGTCTATGCCGATTTCTCAGGGGAACATCAGCGTTTCAACCCTCTTCCCGGACTCCAGTGGCCCCAACAGTCTCTCCCATTTCTCCCGTAGCGTGGAAAGTTCCTGGGCCCCGAAGGTTGATATCACCTGATAGAGAGTGGACATGACCTTGGCGGGGATCATAGTCTCAAGCTTGTTTGCCTCAAGGGGGGAGCACTTTGGGATGCCTGCTGGGTCAGGGAATTGTGTCCGGATGGCGTGTGTAAGCTGCATATGTCTGTATCCGTCCCAAGCCGGGAGTGAGAATTTGATCTGTAGATCAGTGAATGTGACTAGGTGGCTATTCCAGAATACGTCCGCCAGTAACCGTATTCCTTGTTCCTCCCAGTGTGTGAAGTGCCCCATTTCCAGGACTTCCGGGATGTGTATGTTGTTCCATAAGGGGTGGTCCATGGTCGGCCACCCTCCCCAAACCCTGTGGTGCGTGGCCTCACCCAGCCTTTGCCGGTCTGCAGGGTAACCCCAGACAGGGCAGTCAACTCATTTTCTCTCCTGTACAGTACATGGAGGGGTGGGATTGCCCCCATGTGCCTGATCTCTCCTTTAATATGTGCGAGGTCTGGGTCCCTGTGGAGCCAGTCATTCACTACTCCCAATTGTGTAGCCCAGTAGCAGGCCAGCAGGTATGGCAGGCCTATCCCACCCTCCCAGACAGAGCTGTGTAGGGTTGTTAAGGCTATACAGGGTTGTTTCCCAGCCCAAAGTAATCTCCTAATGGTAGTCTCTACAATGACGAAGGTCAGCCTGGTAATGTGGAGAGGGGCATTCTGGAGGAAGTACAGGAACCTTGGGAGGGCTAACATTATAAAAGGGCTGCCCTACCCATGAGCGTCAGCGGGAGAGACTGCCAGTGGGTGGTGTCAGCTTCAAATCTGTCTGTTGAGTCGGGCAAAATCCTCATTGTGGCGGCTAAGTACAATACCCAAATATGTGAAGCTCTGTATAGAAACGGGATAGGGGCAGCACTTCGGGATTGTCTCTATCCCCCACTGTAGTAGGAAGAGCACTGTGTTTTGCTTATTAAACTTCAGGCTGCAAAGGGCCTGATATTCAGTGAGAATTTTTGTCACTGCCGGGCAAGCGGTCTGGGGGTTACCCATGTATACAAGCAGAACGTCTACATAGAGTGAAAGACTTTACTCTCACTGAGTCAAAGACTTTTTTAAAGTCCACCGCCAGCAATGCAAGTGGGCCTTTCATCACGCTTGCCTGATCAATGGCGAACTGGACCCTTTTCAGGTTCATCCGGGTAGATCTGGATGGCATAAATCTGCATTGGTGTGGGTGGATTAAGGAGTGAATGGCCCCTAGCAGTCTGTCTGCCAGTACACGGGCAAGGACCTTGGCCTCTCCATTAATTAGGGATATCGGCCTGTAGGAGGCACAGAGTTCTGATGGCTTGCCGGTCTTAGGGAGCACTATTATGTCCGCCTGTGTCAGATCTCGGGGGAGCCTTCCCTCTTCCCAGGTGCATCTAAGCATGCGGTGCATATGGGTTGTAACCGTACCCCCTTGCCTCTTCATTGTTTCCACTGGAAACCCATTGGGGCCTGGGGTCTTCCCTGATTGGAGTTGGGAAAGGGCCGCGGCAACCTCTTCTTCTTTGATTTCCACTTCTAGGGTGCCTATTTGTTGTTCTGAGAGCCTGGGTAGTGCAATGGTTTCCAAGAATTTTGAGGCAGACAATCTGGGTAATACTGACTGCTGGGCATACAGGCTTTCATAGAAGGCCGCAAATGCATCCGCAATGTCGATGTCTTCTGAAAATACTTCCTCTTCGGGTCCCCTTATAGCGCGCACGTACCTCTTGCTTTGAGCCCATCATTCTAGCTATGCTAGCGTTCTCCAGCCTTGTCCCCAGTCTCGTAGATCTGGCTGTGTGTGGCCCAGTGTGCTGTCCTGGCATTGTCTAAGGCCAGGTTCCTCAGCGCTTCTTGGGCTGTGAGTTGCACATCTCTGGAGACCTCTGTTTTAGCAGCGAGAAACTCCTCTTCTGCCTGCGCTTTGTGTCCTGAGCATTAGCAATTTCTTGAGTGTGTAGTTTGCGATGGGCCGACACCAGGAAAAGGGTCTTCCCCCTAAGGACCGCTTTATACCCTTCCCACAATACAATGGGGGTTTCTACAGACCCTTCGTTAATGGAGAAGTATTCCTCCGTTTTCTGAGTAAGGGCTTCCTTGACTTCTGTCATCCCTAGGTAGTATGCACTGAGGCGCCAGGTGGGGTGAGGGGGTTTCTTGCTGTGTTTCAAGGTCATGGTCAGGGGGGAGTGGTCTAAAATGCCCTTAGCTAAGTAAGTGGCCATTAGGAGTGGGCGGCAGTCTTTTCTGACCTATATGTGGTCTTATATTTTTACTGTAGCTGTGATATGTGGTTGTGCATAATCAACCTCCACCTATTAAAGGTGCTGGTAGCAACAGCTAGAGTTTTCAAACATCTGAAGCATTGGCACACTCTATTTGAAGAGTTATTTGAAATTCTAGACAGGTGGCTTCATTTTTTGTGGCATTACCATTTTAGACTTGACATTTTTGTTATTTTATATTTTCGTCACCAGTTGGACATTCGGATATCTGCAACATTGATCATGAAAACACTAAGACGTGACCCTTCTATTGTTTTGTCAGAAAGCTTGGGAACATCAATCATAATAAATCATGCGGGGCAAGTGTCCTGGGAAGATATGGATGATGTGTATTGGAAATTGCACCAGATGGTCTGGCCCATACTGGAGGGCAGTCTTTTTTGGCTTATATGTGGTGTTATATCTTTACTGTAGCTGTGACCGGTGGTTGTGCAGAATCAACTTCCGCCCATTAGATGCCAGCAATAGGCAGGGTCTTCAAACACTGGCAGCACTGGAACACTATTTAAAGGGTTATTAGAAATGTTAAAGAGGTTCAGAGGGAGACTTTTCATTAAGTGTTTATCGATGTGGTGCTAGTATCTGCAGCAGTAGCACTTGGACGAGAGGTCTTCTAAGGATATTTTCTTTCTGATGCCATGCATCTGTTGGAAGTTTTCACCAACTTTATTGCGTGCTACTACTATGTATTTATTTGGTTGAAGACACACCAGGATTTCAGAACTGAGAAAACAAAAAAAAGATGTGGGAAGAAGCTTAGGAACATCAATTCTGATAAAACATTTGGTGCAATTCTCTTGGGATGATGTGTATTTCAAATTGCATGAGATGGCCTGGACCATATTGGGCTGCAGCCTTTTTTGTCGTATATGTGGTCCCATATGTTTATTTTAGCTGTGAGCGGTGGTTTTGCATAATGAACCTCCACCCATTGAAGGTGCTGCTAGTAATAGGCAGAGTTTTCAAACACTGGTAGCACTGACACACTCTATTTGAAGAGTCATTAGAAATACTAGGGAGGTTCAATGACGGGGCTTATTTTTTGTGACATTGTCTTTTTAGAGTTGTAATTTTAGTTTTTTGAAATATTTTCGTCACCAGTTGGACATTTGTATATGTGTAACATTGAAAAACACTAAGACATGGCCCTTCTAATGTTTTGTCAGAAAGCTTTGGAACATCAATCATAATAAATCATGTGGGGCGATTTTCCTGGGATGATGTGGATGATGTGTATTGGAAATTGAACGGGATGGCCTGGTCCATACTGGAGGGCAGTCTTTTTTGGCTTATGTGTGGTTTTATATCTTTACTGTAGCTTTGACCAGTGGTTGTGCAGAATCAACCTCCCCCATTAAAGGTGCGGCCAGTGATAGGCAGGGTCTTCAAACATTAGAAGCCCGGGGACACTCTATTTAAAGAGTTATTAGAAATGCTAGAAAGGTTCAAAAAGGATGCTTCATTTTTTGTGACATTGGGCCTCATTACAAGTTTGTTGGTAGCCGTGCCTTTAATAAGGGCACGGCTACTGCCAAACTCGCTACGGGCACCGGCACCCGCGAATGGGCCATTTCCGGCCCATTACAAGTTGAATGGGACAATAATTGCCCAGTCGCTGGTGCCGGTATGATTCTCATTCTGCTCAATAGGGCAGAATGGAATGGGGAGCATGGTTACAACGGCACAGTTTATAACGGTGCCAGTGCAATCACGAGTTCTGCTAATGGGTGCCACTCTACATGCCTGGTCTGAACTCGTAATGTGGTGGTATAGTAATAACAGTGCCGGTAGCACTACCAGTGCCATTGATGCCTTACCGCCACATTCATAATGAGGCCCATTGTCTTTTTAGAGTTGTCATTTTGTTATTTTGCATTTATGTCATCATCTGGACATTTGAATTTGTCTAACATTGTGCAATAAAACACTAAGACGTGGCTCTTGTAAAGTTCTGTCAGAAGGATGGGGAACATTAATAATGATAAATGATTTGTTGCAAATCTCTTGGAGTAATGTGGATGATGTGTATTGGAAATTGCATGAGATGGTCTGGACCACACTGGGTTGCCGTGTCTTTTGGCTTATATGTGATCTTATATCTTTACTGTAGCTGTGAGTGGTGGTTGTGCATAATCAACCTCCACCCATTAAAGGTGCTGCTAGCAACAGCCAGAGTTTTTTAAACACTGTTAGCACTGGAGAACTATATTTGAAGAGTTATTAGAAATGGTAGAGAGGTTCATAGAGGTGGCTCATTTTTTGTGGCATTGTCCATCTGTCTTTATGGACAGTGAAATCACATGTTTGGATCTATTGACACAGCTATATAATGACTTCTTTGCATAAAACACTGTCCAATCTGTGGGTGCCAAAGTCTGTAGGTATGAATAATCACCACAACCACAATAAAAGAAGTTTACATTTATCATTGCTTTCTGCACTTTAGTAACTGCAAGCACTTTTGGTACTATACCCCTAAAATGATTTATTGTTTTTACTCACTTTTCCTCCTAATATTATTTTTCTTTGTTCTGTCATCTGGAGAATTGAAAAGTTAGTAGAAATGGTAGAGAGGTTCAGAGAGGCGGCTATATCGTATGTTACATTGGGACTCATTAGAACTGTGCCGGTGCGGCATCACCTGCCCACAGAGTTTCACAAAGTATCAGCACCATCATTAAAAGTGCCCGTGCTTCTGTGGTCCCCTTTCCCATTGAGGAATTATTGTGATCATGTAAAGGCCATGTATTATGCACTTTATATGGGATTCAATGGGAATGGAGATTTACAATTTAACAGCGCCTGACTGCCCAGAACGCCACAGTTGTAAAGCCCTGGTGTTACCGGCAAGCAAGGCTCTGTTAAATATTGAAAATCTGGTGGCAACCCGCTGATAGCACTGGCAGGCTTACCACCAGACTTGTAATGAGGCCCATTGTCTTTTTAGAGTTGTAATTTTTGTTATTTTATATTTTCATCACCAGTTGGACATTTGAATATGTCCAACATTGTGCAAGAAAACCGTAAAATGTAGCCCTTTTAATCATCCCTTTGTTATGTCTTGAAGCATTGTCTTTTTCATGTTGTCATTTTTATTGTTTTACATGTTCTTTCCAAGTTGGACATTTCTAACATGTCCAACCACGAGAGTACCAGCAGTGATCACATTATAATTTGGTTTCCAAATCCATCGCCACCGAGGAAGAAGGCAACTGGGATGGAAACTACTGCTGACAGTTGGTGCTTCTTTAAAGTTAAACACACAGTGCCTGATCATGACTTTGGCAGTTAAGCCGGCGGTATTAGCCCTACCGCTGAGCTCCCCAGCGCTAATAGCCCCGGATCACGAGTTTGGCGGTAATGTAATTCCCCATTCCCCATTGAGCCCATTCGGGAATGCCCCATTCCCCATTGGGCTCAATGGAGAAAATTTGCGCTCTTACCGCCGGTGGATTTACCGCCGGCAGTAATAGCACAAATTTTCGGTGGATTTCCACCCAGCCAAGAGCTTGGGTGAAATCCGCCGAAGTCCTGATTTGGCGGACACTTAAATCCGGCGGTAATAGCGCGACCGCCGGATTTAAGGGTTACCGCCAAAGTCGCGATGAGGCCCACAGTGTTCTGTAAAAGAGGGAGAGGAAGCACTTTGCACATTCTGAAACAAAACTCTACGCTTTGGGCCTTCCAAGGTTTCATCTAAAAGCCTGTGAATATCTATTAGGATTAATCATGTAGTGTGAGTCCACAGGGATAACGTGATAATGACTATCAAGAAGCGCACAAACATTATACAAGAACAATGCATGGGTTCCATTCTTTGCGTAGACAGACATCAGCAACACTTGCAGCACTTCCATTATCCAATGCAACAATATTACAAACTGCAAATGAAGCATCAACTTCAGCAATGGTGTCAACTGCACAGACTCCTGTTTTACCAATTTCTGATCTTTTAGCAGGGGTCCAGGTAGCATTTTTTAAAGTTTTCTCCCCATGCCAGTGGTTCAGCTAATCATTTGAAATCATTTGAAATTCCCCAAAAAATGGCATAAGTCTTCTCCTTCCTGGTAGGGTTGGAATATCCCTTAAGGTATTGGGGTCTTGTTTGTAATTCGACAAACCGTGTCAAATATTCTTAAAGGCGAGCCTCTGCCTGAATCTGATGGGCAGCCATTTGAGCTATGACTGCTTCAATGTTGGTCACATTTTCAGAAGAGGTAAGAGTTCCCTCTGTTGGGCTTTCAGACTCAGAGAAGAAAAGAGTATCAACCACTTCAGAAAAGCTTTCAAAGTCGTGTGACTCTTCAGAACTTGATTTTGATGAAGAGGGTTTGTCACCGAAAAAAAAAGTTATGGGGGAGATGGGTTTAAGATGCTATGTCTAATAAATATATGGGATGGTCTTATTTTTTAAGACTATCCTGTCCCACTGTTGTATTTTATAATGGGCTATTGTTAGGGTCTCTAATAGCAACTGGGTTTTGAAAAAGAAATCCTGTTGGTTAACTGGAATTTGAAGTTGGGACAATAAGGACTCGTTAATAGTCAATGTTCAATCAGAATCAAAGGCTTCAATGATCGTATTCCCTCCTTCTGGTGGGATGACAATTATCAGAATGGGTTTTCAACTTTTCTAAATTGAGCCAGATCCCACTTCTGCTACGATATTTAGGGACGGCATGGTATCACAAGTATGACACTGACACAATGGATACAATTTGTAAAACCTTTATTGAAAATGTTGGGCTGGAGAAACTTTACCCTATAACTAAGATGGGAGTAGTCTCGACCATCAAATGATAAACAAAACAGTCCTAGTGGAGTCTGTCAAATCAAAATGGCCTATGCTAGCAAAATCTAATGCCTGCCCTATCTCTTCCACAAAAAGTGTAAAAAGTAGAAATGTTTGTAAAGGAAAAATCAGTGTTCAAAGAATAAATGCAGTTGAACAAGCTCTCCTCCCATGTTAGACCTCACTGTTCCTGTAGGCAGAATGACACACTCTGGCTCGGTTTCCAACACTACAAATAGTTCCAAACCATAGTTTGAGGCCTGCCTGGCCTTCCACATTAAAGTCTCTTTTCTTGACTTTCAAAACATGTATTTCAACACAAAGTTTACAAAGGTCCCCCTCTGCCGATTCAGACCTTTAACCACACAGTTTACGTAGGTCCCCCTCTCTCGGCCTCAGCCCTCTCACGTCAAAGTTCAACACAAGCTTGCAAGGGGGCTCCCTTCCCCAAGGTTATTGTACTTCAGGTATCCCACAATCAGGCTCAGACCACACTCTTTACAGACTACCGCTGGACCACTTTGACTCAAAGTTCATGTTTACTCTTGCTTAATTTACTTTTGCTGTTCATTCGCTTTATAGCTTCAAACAATGTACCTTTCACTGAGACTTTCAAGTGGGCTACTTCCTTTCGCCGGACCACTTTGTTACTTAGTATCGCTGATCTCACAGCTGTCTTTTAATATTCAAAGTTCATTCACAGGTCTGTCTTTTTTCTCATCTCATCACACGTGTGCAGCCTTCAATTGCAATATAATGTTGCAACTTAATACCCTTTAAAACACACTGGTCTCTCAGGTCTCTTGTCAACTCACCGGATGTACGCGTCTATTTCTTGTTTTTGCTATATCCAATTCACAAGTCAAGGTTATTACCACAGGCTTGGCCTTGCCTCCCCAACTCTGCCATTCACCTGGGAGGGTCGCTGGCATCCTTGAAACACAATGCAATCTTCACTTGTGGGATCTGGCCTTCTCCACATGTCTTTTGCAGTCTGTCGGTGGTAGTGACCTCCAGTAGGGAGCCCTTGAGGTTTTTGGCCTTCTGCTCTCGCCCCTTGGTCCATTGCTCCGCTCCACTAGGTGTCCCTTTAGCCCAGAGGTTCTGCTCGTACTCGTGTTCCACCTTGCACAGAGTGTGTATTTAGATGTTGCCTTTTATTTGTGTGAGGAGAGTTAACTGGTATCAGGTGTATGCACTTTTTGTAAAGTGCCTGACCCGATTAACGGGACATATCCAATACGATGTGAGAGAGTTAATCTGGTTACTCTCACATTGTATTGGCCCAGTGTTTTGTGTAAAAGGGAGGGAGAGTATTGGGACTTCAGAAAATCCTAAAAAATATAATGGAGTAGAAGAACAAAAAGGGGGGAATACCGTGTCTCGCCATCGGCTGCCTCACTCCCATCCCCGAATACCCCTCACCCAGGTGATCCTCCTGCACTGATCGACCCTCAGGAACTAGATCTAAAAGTGATGGGCGTGTCCTAGCCACTTGGATGACAAGTCCCAGAGGATTAGCGGGTGAGACATTTTGGTTTCTCACAATATTGACAGGAGTGGGGTCGGTATAGTAAGTAATCACAACAGATCAAGGTTACCTGGCTTCAGCACAAAGGTACCAATGGGTCTTTAAATGTGTCTACGGGCTTTTGGAGAAGGACCAGTAGGACATAAGCACTATTCACCTTGTGCTTGTAGGTGTTCTTGGTGCTTGACAGGGCAAAGTCGGTTTTAGGGCGCTTTCCAGTTTCTGTGACTGAGTGCAAGTTGGGAGACAGCTGTGGGTATCAGACGACAAATAGTTTGGTGAGCGAAGCTGTATGGATGGCTCCAGGCTGGCCTATATGGCGACTCAGGGTCAGGAATCGTTGTCTCAGTGCTGGTCAGTGGTTCTGAAGAACTGGTTGAGATGTCTCGGATGGCTTAAAGAGACTGTGACATAACAACAGTCAGTATTGCAGCATTTCAGTTTGAGGGACTCAACTGGCTCGAAAATGTGCTTTCAGGAGGATGTCAGTATATGCTTGTTGATGCACTTCTCCTAACTTGTTCACTGTACTTATGTCGTCCTTTAAAGCGGTCGGCCCAAAGCTGAGGAGTGTGTTGCAGGCAACTGCCTCTTCCTTGGTTTCAGGTTTAGAGGCCTTCAGGCACTTCCCAACTAGGATGCTTGCTGCAGACCATAGCAGGGCACACTGTGAGCTGGCTTGGTACGGGTCCTGGAGCTACTGGAGGGTCCTGTGGATTTGGTATCTCACTCTGTTCTCTGGGATATATTTAGGGGAGGGATCTTGCTTTCCTTCTGGAGTTCCTGGCATTCTTTTACTGGCGGAAGATGTATGGTAGACTATATCTTCAGCCACAGTCCAATGATGAGTTCTTCTTTCTACCCCTTGCAAAGTCTTCAGAGGATCTGCCAAAAGAGGGTCTCAGCCCTCTTTTAAAGTCAAATGCACCACAGGGATTGGTGTAGGCTAAGCCTACCTTAATGAACCAATCCTGGGTCCACGCCAACAATCTTCTCTATGCGTGAGGTCATACCCAGAGTGCTTTGCAACAGAAAGTGAAGAGGTGAAAACATGTAATACTAAGTCCCACCCATCTTCCTGTCTGTTGCATCTCAAAGGGCCCCTCTAGTTAATAGAGCTCTCTGTGGTTCCTTATTAAAGTGGTAGGTCTCCCTTGAAGCTGCGGGGAAACCAGTCTTTCTGACTCCATCAAACCACATACTCGTATCTTCTCAATGCGGTGGCCCTGGCGGGATGGCTACTGTAAACACGTAATCTCAGACGTGACAGTTCACTGTTAATCAACACTGAGTGTGGGAGCTGGCATCAGGTTGTCACAGTTGGATATGAAATGTTTTTGGGATACCTGTCTCCTTTGTTATTCTCTGCAGGCAGGCCCCATGTGAGCCTGTTTGAATGACTCCCTGATTAGTATTCAAATTACTGCCACCAGCTACAGGGCCAAACAAAAGGATAAAGTGGATACACAGAGACATTGTTAGTTAATTAGGCAGGCCATTGAAGGGGAACGGTTTGGCCCTCCCACTTCTGGAGATGCATCTTGTACTCCTCCTGTCATATCCCAACTAGATATGACAGTGGGGACTTCATCTGTAGGCTGTGTCCACCCAGAGTGCACAGGTTTATGCGTATGCCATCCGGTGAGCATAGGAAAATGTGTGCGGTTTAGCTCCACACATCTTCCGGAGGTTGATCTGCAATAATTCAATTTCATTTCATATTTAAAAAATGCTCTAGCGAGTGCACAACCACCGTGCGGATTAGTCAAATTCTTCACAACAACATAATAGGGATGCAAATCAAGGAGTGTGATGAATGTTGCAACAGCGATAAGGTACGAGCAACCAGGGCTCCACCAATGGTTGTGCCCCAGATTCCTGCCTGATGTACACTGGATAAGAGTGGCAGTCGATTTGCTGGGCTCACTGAATATTTCTGGTTCCAGCAATAGTTATGTAGTAGTTTCTATGGATTTGCTCTCTAAATGGCCCGAAGTTGGTGTTCTTAAAGTTGTCACTTCAAGGAATTTGATCAAGTTCTTGGAGAGTGTTTTCTGGAGGGAAGGTTTTCTGACATGCCTTTTCAGTGAAATTGGTCTCCAGTTTGTATCGAATAAGTTCAGGTCTTGGCTCACATAAAAGTATGGAATTATATCTTCCACAGAGTAATGGCTGTGTGGAACGCTTCAACCGAACCATCATGGACGGTGTTAGGTTTTCATTGATGAGCAATGGTAATTTCCAGCCAGATTTGCTGGAGAGATTATTGCAGTACAGCGTGACTCTTCATCTTTCCAGGAGGTCCAACACTCATCTGATGCTGGGCTGGCTGAACAGGTGCAGAATGGCTGTCACAGATCTCAAGAAGGTTGGTGAGAAATTGAAGTTGTGTAGTGAGGCCTCAATGTTCAGGTATAATACCTGTCATGAGTGCAAGCACACAATGTTTAGCACAGGTGAATCATGTGAAAGTCAAATTCATTAGAAAGGAAAGGAAAGGGGAATCTAGATTCTCAGGTTCAAGGATAGTTGAGAAGGAATATGGGAATTCTGTGCTCTTGGCAGGAGGCGATGTCTGGAATAAGAGGAGGGTAGTGAGAGTCGGGTGACAACCTGGCTGCTGGTTGAGGATTTACTCTTTATTATTTTGAAATAAGAGGAGGGCATGCGAGTCAGGTGACAACTTGGCTTCTGGTTGATGATTTACTCTTTATTATTTTTTATCTCATTTGTTGCTGTTTTTGGTTTCAGGTTTCTGTATTAACTCTCTCTCCTGTTTTTGCTACTCTCACCTCTCTTTCCTTTCTCCATCCCTCACACATGCATTCCTTCTCTTCCTCTGTTCTCTCCTCTGACCCACATGTGAACATCTGTTCTCTTTCTGTCCAAGGAGAGGTGGTGTGTTATGTAGTATGTAACAAGCTGCATGGAACATCAGCATGCTTGGGCTCTGGGAATGTTTCCATGGGGTTCCATCTAGAATGTTATGACTTGAGTGCTGGAAGGTTTGTGAGCTCCAAAGGGGTCAGTTGGACCCTGTGAGCTGTGGTTACCACAGTCAATGACTTTTGTCTAACATACCTCAAAAAACATTTGATTACCTTAATTGAGTTAGAGTCTCAATTATTTCACTGAGCCCTCTTTCTACTCTTTCCGTGAAGGTGAAGAAGGATAGTCTTCATCTCTGTACCTTTGTGGCTGCCTAAACTACTCCCCATACTGATAGGCACTCCTTTCACCACTTCTGCCCTTAAAGAGTCTTCTATCCTAACAAGCATTTTTCCTGGTATAGGTACTATCTTGTTATACAAATAGTGCTTTGCTATGCAAGGTCTCCCTTTCGTTTTTGGCAGGGGGCATACTGGAAGCCCTTGATCTTCCCTTCATGCCTCTAGCTGAGGAGTTATTTCTGCCTGGTTCCTGTCTGTACCAGTATTACTAGTAGGTGGTGCTCTTTTAGTGTTCTTACTCTCACCTAATTCCTCCCTTTGCCCTTCCCCAGGGGATATGCCCAGGGGATCCCTGCTTAGGAACCAGTAAGTAACTGTTACAATGTGACCAAACTGGAGTTTCCTTTCTTGGTCACTTCATGATACTGCTAGGCATCTGAATCTTCACCGACTCACCTTTTATTAGGGGCATAAATACTCATTCTTTCATGGAAACATTGCCCATAGATATTGCCAGCCCTAAATTCATTGCTTCTACGTTTACTTGAGAGTTGAATATCTCTCCCAGAATTGAGGTAAGTGCTGTAATGAAGGAGTCCTGATTAAATGAAGGTACGACCAACTATACACTGAAACCCAAATATCACAGTGTTTCAAAGGTGGATTACAACATGCTGGCATTATAAATGCTAGCACCCTCTGTCTCTGCTGAGGAGTGACCTGCGGGTAGGCTATGTCTCACTGGCTCAGATTAGTGGAATACCATCAAGGGATGTCCTCCTGCAAGGATTTGCGGGTCTGGAAGGGAAGTGCCCCTTCCTCTCCTGCTATTACTGGTATGGGTGCTGCTGAAACAGCTCCCAAGGCTTTATATTCTATAGCTTGAGCGCGATCAGTGTTAGAATGCCTCATCAGAATGTCATAGTGTACCCTGTTCTATGGGCCATTTGCCTCCCTGGTGGGTGGAACCTAAGGGTCGACCCACAAGGAGGGGACTTACCAGCCAATGTGATAATACCCACAAGGGAGAGGGTACCCAACCAGGGGAGAGGGCTTGGGTACAGGGAGGCCGGGCCTAGGTGTCTAGGGCCATTCTTCTTCTGTGGCCAACAGAGCCATTCTGCATGAATGTTTCCATATGAACAAAACAGCTCTCTTACAATCTGGGGGGGGGGCACAAGCAGGGGGTCAACTGATACAGCAGCAGGCACCATCACTACAGCAGGGGCTGCCAACATACACACTGCCCAAGCCACCTCCACCACAGCCAGTACAGAATTTTGGCCATACATGCCAAGTAGGGGTCTCAGGGACACCCACAAATGCATTGCAAGCACCCATGCAAATACACTTACAGTGGGACAGTACACTGTTGGCCCAGAACATAGTACCCCACTACACAGGAGTAAAATTTCTGGGAGGGAACCCCTTCATGATCCCACGGAATTTGATGCCCCAATAGGAGTGCCCACAGAAAGGTTGTGTGTTTCCAGTCCTTGTAGCAACTGAAGATTCATGAGAGGAACCCTAGGCGGCAGTGAAGAAAGGACTGGGAAATGCCTCCCTCTTGATAAATATGGGGTCCACCGAATCATGAATGAAGGAGCATGGTTTCCTCTATCAAATAAGATAATGGACACAAAGGGCTTCTCTGTGACTATTGTGACATAGGATTTACCACTTTCAATAGGGACCCAGCATCTTGTAGCTCCTCTCTTACACTGAAAAGACACTCCCATAAACATATTGAGCAGGGACTTTTTAAACAGCTAAATCCAACCATTTGATTCTCTTAAAGGTTTTGGTGTGCTCAACTCCTGGCATGTACCCAGCATGGGTGGCAGACTTTATGCAGACCTACTATGAACACAGCACATTACGAGGGCAGCCCATGCACCCTGAGGTGTTCCTGTATGGCAGGATTGTCCAACTCCAGGCCTTGAGGGTCTGAAACCTGACAGATTATCATGATAACCCTCATTAATATTCAGGAGCAAACATTGGCATGCATTTAGAATCAGTGTATGAAAATGTATCTCATGAATATTAATGTGGGGTAGCCTGAAAATCCAACATCTATCCGGCCCTCTAGGCCTGGAGTTGGACTTCCCTGGTGTATGGGGTCAACATAATGTTGGGATGGGTGCCGGGGATGAAGGTGAAGATGTTCTGACTAACAACAGAGTTTCTGTTCAGGCCCTGGTGGCATAAGGAAGTTGCCCCAGGTGCGCAGATACTGTTGTACTTGGAGGAAGTAATAAAACGACAACAGCTGGTGACATTATGTGCAATAGATGAGGACGACCTTGAGTGGCGTACACAATACTCTGTATTGACCCCATGTTAAAATTGACTGATGTGACTGATAAACAGCTTTTTGCAGATGGGAAAGAGGAGGAGGTAGAGGTAGCATTCCAACTCCACATCCCATGCCCCATACAAGTGATAGAAAGGTTAGTGCCACAGCTGAAACAGATAGTGAAAGAGTAGGCCAGCTACACTCTGAAAGATTTGAAGAAGGTTCCAGAATAATTATAGGCCAAAGGGCCCTACGATGTGGAGCCGGGATGGTCAGCATATCATTAAAAGAAGGGGCATTGCTGCCCTGGGTGAAACAATATCCACTTTCCCCTGAGGTGGATGAAGGGATCTATGACACACTCCTCGCATTATGGCAGCAGGGCATAATACAGACATCACCGTCCCCATGCAACACAGCAATATATCTGATCAAAAAGGTAAAGGAGGGGCAAAAAGGTAAAGGAGGGGCTTGGAGATTCATATAGGATCTATGCCCCCTGAACAATGTGGTAGAAGCCACGTCCCACTTGTGCCTAACCCAGCTAAAATATTGTGCAATATTACAGCGACTACAAAATGTTGCACTGTGATTGATCTGGAAAATGCTTTCCTTTCCATCCCATTACATCCTGACTCCAAATATCTCACCACATTCATGTATTGCTGGGTCCAATTTGAAAACACAGTATTATGACGGTAGCAAGACTCCTAGTGTGTTCAACAGTGAGATCCAAATGGTTCTAAGGAATTTGCAAGTACGCAGTACGGTGACAGAGTACATAGATGAACTCCTAGTGTACAGTGGGACCGAGGAACAGTGCAGCGCTGACTCAATTACTCTCCAGACCCTGTTAGCGGAGAAAGGGTGCAAGGTGGATTAGGAGAAGCTACAGTACTGTTAGACTGAGGTGATGTACTTGGGGAAAATTATATCTGCCACTGGGTGCAAAATAACCCTAGAGACAGTGGTAGCGATACAAAGGACACCAACACCTCGCACTGTAAAAGAGATGCAGCAGTCCTTGGGGTTGTTTAATTATTGCAGAGAATGGGTGTTCTATTATTAAACATTCACAAAGCCCATCCTTCAGGTGCATTAAGAAGCACAGAAGGTAAAGAGCCACATTAAATGGACCGCACAGAAGAATGAACATGTTGCTGAACTCAAAGGGCACTGGCACATGCTCCAGTGTTGGCAACCCCCAATTATAAAGAGAAATTCTATCTGTTTTCACTCTCGGACAACACTCTGATGACGGCTATCCTCGCCCAGAGAAAACCACAGGGGTACAAAACTCTGCCCTACTACAGCAGCCTGTTAGATCCAGTAATGCAGGTCCACCTCCCCTGTGAACAAGCGATTGTGGCTGAGTGTTTGCCATAGAGAAGGCAGCAACAATCACGATAGGGTGTCCCATGACTTTCTACATGGAAAACTCACTGCGATACTTGAGAAATCAGAAGAACATTAAAAACTCAGAGGGCTTTGGGATACAAGGTGATACTGACAAATGCAGCAATTAAGGTTGTTAGGTGTCACGCAGTGAATCCGGAAACACTCATAGCCCAGACAGTTGTGCCAGGGGAATATGTTCATGATTGCATGTCTTACATGGACAGGATGGAGGGGAATCCCCAGGTGAAGGAGGAAGTGATAGAGAGTGGAGATATGCTCTTCATCGATGGGTCATTGACGATAGACTCCAAAACAGGATGCAGACATGCTGGTGCAGCAGTAGTGGGACACAAGGGAGAATTCAGTGTTTAGTCTCAAGTGTGGTTGCCAGCCCATTTTTCAGCACAGGCGGCAGAATTAGTGGCCCTAATAACAGCATTAGACATCTCAGAGGGGCACGTGCCCAATATTTTCTTAGATTCTGCTTATGTCACCTCCACGTTGCACTCAGGTTTGACCTGATGGGAAAATATGAGGTTAAATAGGAGTGACGGGTCCCCTTTTCAGCATTCAGAGTTTATGGTGTGGCTGATTGAGGTGTTTACACTCCCAGTAGAGTTAGCCATGGTAAATTGTGTCTCCCACACGGGCGGCCTGGACTTTATTTCTCAAGGAAATGATATGGCCGACAGAGAGGCAAAAGAAGTGGCCTAGCTTCCCGAAGGCATGACTACATTATTTCCAGGTCCAAAAGAGAAAGTACCCATGATGATGCTGGGGTCCAAGAGACAAAAAAGATCTGGCCATACAAAGCCCTTTAATGGACTGCCCATTGTCCAGACAATTGAACTGCAGGAAGAAGTACCCCAGGAGGAAAGGGAGCTATGGGCAAAGAGAGGGTGTCCCCTCTCCCCGCATGACTTGGTGTGAAGACAGAACAGCACTTGCAAACCTATCATGCCCAGAACCATACTTAATGTAGCATTAGAGCAGTTACATTATCCGGTCCACATGTCAAAAGAACATGTGGCTGCAGAAATTAATAAGAGTTGGTTTGTGCCCAACCTCTATGAATTAGTGACTGAATTCACAGGCAATTGTATGACATGTCAGAAGTTCTTGGCAGGGCACACATTGAAAACACTCAGGGTAACATTACCGTGACTGGAGGGCCATTCCGGCACTTGCATATTGACTACATGCTTGTTGTACATGACCTTTTTCACACTGGCTTGAGCCTGGATCCTGTGCCCATATTGATGGAAAATCAGCAGACACAAGAGGTATTCCCGACATGGGGCATATATGAGGAATTGAGGTCAGACAATGGGCACCACTTTACCAATGATTTCCTAAAGGAGGTTACTGCCCTCCTGGGGATAAAGCACTGTCTATGCTCAGTGTACCATCCACAGGCTAACAGTTGGTGGAACATTTGACTGGCTTGATAAAAGAGTGCTTGGCCAAGCTGACAGTGACTTTCAGTAAAAACGGCTATATTGCTCACAATTGCTTTATTTGTACTACAAACTCACCTGGCGCGATTCACAACTTGACTCCATACCAAATCATTACTGGCAGGAGAAAGCATGTGCCTCTCATTCTTGCATGTACAATTTCGGATGGTAACAGGTTGGCCCATATCCTTGGTGAAGAATTACATACGTACTTCACAGAACTTGAAAAAGCTCTTAAATATGTATCTCATCAGGTGCACCCATGCTCAAGCAGGCCGGCCAGTGAAACTATGCCAATGGAAACAGCAGGAGGATGGAGCTTTCTGCTAACAGCGCCACCTCCCTTGCCAGGAGATAGAGTATTTGTCAAGAACTTCACTAGGAATTGGTAAGAGACTTGCTTCACTGGCCCACATATTGTGGTCTACTGCACTCCCTTAGCTGTCAAGGTATCGAACAAAGAAACATGGATACAGCTTTCAGACGTCCACAGATACATCAGCCACAGCTCCCTCAGAGACGAGGAAAGGAACACAGCTTTATGTTAAGTATTTGGCATCCTTCATTGACTTTCATCTCTGCTATTAGGTTGTATAGGACGCCGGTGGAGAAGACGAGAATAAGAGAGCATCTGCTAACACTAGCAATGTTACCAGAAGGAAACATAATGTATTTTGGTGCAGTGTCGCTTTTTTGTGCATTGTTTTCTTTTTTATTTTGTTTTTAATATTTAGAGAATTGGAAACAAACAACTAACAGTATTAATGAAGAAAAAAGGAGCAAGTGGAGCATGTTCAATATGGATGTGTTTCACAAGGGCATTGGGGGCAGGCAGGACACACATCAGGTAATGTGTTGTATGATGATATGAAGCGGGTGGGGAGAGAGAGGGCTAATGACACTTGTTATGTGTGCTCTCACCTCCCACATGTCACAGGGACACCCACACATTTTCTGCCCCTGGAAGTGATAGTGCGGGAGTAGGGGTGAATGATGTACCTGCTGACTAAAATGCAAGGTTTGTTTCAGGGGCAGACAATATCCATTCACTGGATAGATGAAGAAGAAAATGTGTATGCAGATAATTATATACAGCTAGGGAGAATGTTTAAAAACAAGTCTACCAATCCCACTCTACTAGAATACATAACAGATGGTGCAAGAAAAGGAGAGCAGTTGTTCATGACTCGCAGCAGAGTCTACTGCAGAAATTAGTCAGGGCATGATATTCCATAGTGCCACACAAGGCCAGGGATGAGGATTCAGGGGTCAGTGTTTCATGATGGCCAATGGGAGGGGGAATGGTACAGTGTCGAGCGGAGGGATAAGTGGCGTTTGAGGGGTATGTAGAAGCAAAAATAAATGTGAGTTGGAGGTCAGTATGGAACAAATATGTACATGCCTTGGCCTGGATAGATGAGAAACATCAGCCAGTCAACATAAATCCTCTTACATGATTTTCCTTATGTTTCAGATAGACACGGTCAACATATTGGGGGGCTGACGCTGGCTGCACCAAGGTGATGAGCATTCCAGCACTGCAAAGTGGGACAGCAGCAGTGATGAGTCATCGGTAGGCATGTGGGACCCAGGTGTACACCCAGCTGCCTCCTGATTTGGGGATATTTTGCTTGCTTGTTCACACTGCACAGCCCTGCAATGGTAGTGCAACAAGCCGACCTGATGCCCTTCATTAACCACCCAGCAATATTAAAAAGAGAGATGATGGGGAAAGAAAAGGCACAAGAAGGGCGAGCACACACATTGAACAGGAAAAGGCACAGCAGTAATTATTGGTCAAATGCATCATCACAAAACCTGGCTGCCATCCCATCAGAATTTTGATTATTTTCAAAGGTGTCTGTCTTTCTCCGCATCCCCCCTACTCCATGGGTTCCAAGTGGCCACTAATGCCAAGTGGCTCCAAGTGACCAGTTATGAGGCATTACAACTGGCGATTTTGACTAAGAAGGGACTCAATGCAGTGAAGGAAGAGCTTTGTGCAGTGAGACTGGTGGCACTTCAAAATCATTATGTATTAGATATGTTAACAGAAATGGGGGTGGCATTTGCCAAAAAATAGGCAGCAGCTGCTGCAGCATAATGCAGGGCTACGATCCAGCTAATAGGGTGTTGCCCGAAGCAGTAGAGGAAATGTGCACACTGCATGAAACAATGATGAGAGAAATGCATGCAGTATCATCTGACAGGTGGTTTGACTCTTTGTTTGCATGGATACCCATGTGGCTGGTGAACATTTTTAAAGTAACTGTCCCAGTGCTCGTTCTGGAGCTCATCAACTTCTGTGCGGGCCAGCTGAAACTGCGACACTGTTCATGTAAAAAGGGGAGGAAGAGCTATATACTGTCCATGATTGTCGGTGGGTAAGAGGGTAAACAATAGGGTGCCACACAGTCCAGAGCAAATGATGATTGTGATGCACAAGTGGTACTTACAGTGCTGCCTGCAAACATGAACGTGTATGGTGCTTTTTGGTTGGCGTGCTTAGCCGATGGGCAGAATTGAATATAATAGACTCGTCCCTGAGGGAATATGAGGAAGAAGGGGTTCAGGAACAGGCTAACAAGGTTGTGGATCCCCAAAACGGTAAGTGAGATTGATCAAAGGGGGGGATGCAGAAACGTGCCGATGCAGTGCTGCCAAAGGGCGGACCTACCAGTTTTGTGACTGATGGGGAAGGGTAGGGGGCACTACTGAAGGTGGTGACATTATTGACAGCTGCTCAGTGTAACCTATGTGCTGTGTGCGCAGGTGCAGCTATAAGAGTCTGTGAGGAACAGCAGTGTTGGGCTCCCTGGGGGGCATCTGGCAAAAGGGACACACTGGTGATAGGGATAGTGATGGTGGAGAAAGCAGTTTCAAATCACCCCCTAGCAGATAGGCCTGGGAAGAGGGCTGTGGAGGCAGGTGGTGAGCCGGAAGAGGACCAATCATGGGAGAGTTTAAGTGACCGTAGGAGGCAACCGTGTTTTGTGTCCTTGCTGATGTCTGCAGGGCACCTCATTGGTCGGCGTCCATGTGAACACCTGCCCTGTGCCAAACTCAGGTTGTTTTGTGCATTCTATGGGAACTGGCCACTCTCAGATTAATAAAGTTCCAGTGGTCCGCAAAATCACGTTATGTTAATATACGCATGGTGGGGTGGTGTGGGAAGGTTTGTGATGCAATGATGGATGGTGATGGATAATGGCGACCTGGATGGCATGAAGCAATCAGCAATAGTCAATGTATATTTAGCCATAGTGAACCGACGTAGCCCCATCAATAAGCTTTGTAGGCTGATCTAACAACTGAAACAATTTTGCGTATGCTAAGCATGTGTGAAATGCTTAAAAAGTTCACTAACAGGGGTGTCACTTTGACATCTCCCTTCCTAAATCTACCTCTTTCCACTCTCCATCCCCTTCAACTAATTCAGAACAGTACTGCAAGACTTATACTTGTCCTAAAGCCCATGGACTGCATCTCTCCAGCCCTTAAATCTCTCCATTGGTTCCCGGTGGATGCAAGGATCAAATTCATTATCCTCTGCATCATCCACAAGGCTGTACGGGGCCTGTAACCCCACTACATCCAACTCTCTCCACCTAAATATCTCCCTTTCAAGAGCCTTCTGTCCTCTAGCTCCAACTCTCTGCAGATCAGATGTTTCTCAAAGCAGAGAGTGTGGGGCAGATCTCACACTTTGGCAAGTCCTCTCTGCCCCTCTCAGACTTGAGACGGACCTCCTTAAGCTCCGGAAGCTTTTCAAGACCCTTTCCCTTCTCTACCTCCTTCCCCCTCCCTTGCTAATTGTCCTCCCCCACTGCTTTGACTGTCGGCCTGGTTCACTCAAGAGTGATAAAAAGCTCCAGGCTTTCTCCGACCAGTCTTCAACCAGCACTCCCCTACCAGCACTTCTCTCCCAGGTCCGTCCCTGACCAGCATGGTGGGACGGACCCACACTCAATCACAATTAGATGGTGTTCCTCCCCTGTCATCTCCATGCCACCAGTCCCCCTGGGCCCCTGGGCCAGGACCTTTCCCGCCCCTGCCAGTCTGCATTTATGCCTCTCCCACCCACCTGATATATATATATATATATATATATACACAATTGGTCAGGGCGATCCCGTACAGAACTACAGTAAAGAACACAATGGGCCTCATTACGACTCAGGCGGTAAGGGTTTTTTGGCGGCGTAAACAGTGCCGACCCTTACCGCCTGAGTACGAGGTCCCTTAGCGCCATGGCGGACTTAACACCTGCTTTTAGCAGGTGTTAAAATCCATGGCGCTAAGGGACCATGGAGTTAATTACGCCACCGTAATTTACGGTGGCGTAATTAACGCCTTCCCCACTCCCATTATGCCCTATGGGGCAAAATGGGAATGGGGAAGGGAAAATGGGAAAATGGGGATTTACCGCCCCGCCAAGGTTGGAATGGGGCGGTAAGTCCGCCTACCACCATGGCGTAAACATAGTTTACGCCATGGTGGTAAAGTCACGGCCCAGGCGGTAACTTACCGCCTGGGTCGTAATGAGGCCCAATGACAGTTCAGTAGTCTTTTTCAAACACAAAAAGTAATTATTGTGTATTTATACAAAGTACATAAGCATGGCATACCATACAAATATATAGTGAACCATACACATCCATAACAAAGAACAAACAGTACTGCAATTGGTACTTTTTTCAATCATCTAGTGGTTAATTATACAACTTTGTATTTTGACAGGGTTACAGTGAAACAATAAAGAGTTAAACGTCAGGTGTTTTCTGCCACCTTGGCATACTAAGAGAAAAAAGAGTCGACACAATGGTGTTTTGCCTATTGCATTTTGGGTAGCTTCAATATGACAGCCTTCATCAGGGTGTGAATTGTGATCTAGGTTCCTCACAGCTTCTGGCATGTATGGTGCTGTAAACACGTTGCACTGAAAGTTATGGAGATACCACCCGCCAGGTGGTGTTTCCAAAACACGGTCAACATCTGTGCCTGGAGTGTAGCACAATTAATGTGCCCCCGGAATCAGCAGAGGCCGTAGAGTGTAGAGACACTTAAATAGACTGTGTTGGTGCAGCAAAATAAATATGTGCCCTGCATGTGCATAGGAGGGTTAGTCCTTTGGATGGTAAGTGCCTGTTGTCAGGACCGCAGATGCAGACTCAAAGTTGCTGTCAGAAGGGTCCTTGTATTGTTTGGAGTCTTAGTTTTGTTGCACAGCAGCTCCATTTCTGGGTGGAACAGTGGCCAAGTCAAGCAATGGTTGGAAAACAAAATTGTGTTGGAAGTCTTGGCGACTCTTCCACCCAGACACAGTGGTGCCGTGTGACACAACTAAGACTCCAACCTATCAGAATTAAAGTTGTGAGCTGTCTTGCTTTGGGTGGAAAAGTAAAACCATATTCTCCATCCATCTCAGTCCATTGGGGACTCAAAATGTCTCAAAACATCCAAATTTCCAGCCAAGTGGCTCCAGAATTCAGCAAGGAAAAAAGGAGTGACTTGAGTCTTCCTTTCTTAAAGGCCACTGCTTCATTGTTCCCCTGCCGTTCTTCTATCCAACGTCTATCTTCCTGCCAACTTCTCCACCAAACAGCCGTGGGTGGTGCTTAAAGCCTGTCTTATTTATACTAACTGGGCTTCCACTGTTAATGCCTACAACAGCCAAAAACTGTCTAAACAAATGGAAGGGGGAACCTTGCTCCGTTGCAGTGGTGTCAGCTAACAGCATCTAGCTTATGTCCGCCAAGCACGGTCTGCTTAGCTCATCCAGCAACTTAAGGTTTTCCAAACATAAAGTGTCACTACACAGCATCTAGCTTGTGTCAACTAAGCAAGGTCAGCTTAGCTCATCCAGCAAATTAAAGTTTCCTGGAAACTTAAAGTTGTTCAGGAAAGAGTTTTGTAGTTTTTCTGTGGCCCTTTAGTTCTTTTCGCTTTGCTATCTCTTGTTTACTATTCATCAGACCACTTAATCCTCATCCCAGAAAAGCCTGGAGAGCAATGAATTGCTTTATATATAATAGAAGACTGCAGTATTCTGACTTCCAGATTACTGGTGATCATCCCAGATTTTTGCCTAAGAACACTGACATAATTTAACGTTGCTAAGGCAAATCTTGTGGCTTGCATTTTACTAAATATGAACACATTTGCAGTGAAGCTGTGTCTGAGGCTCAAAAATGTCACTTTAACCATGGTCTAGGCATGGCTATTACTGAGGTTACACGTCAGTTTGGATGAGATTAATGTTAAGAACATAATGATAATAATAAGAGCAACTAGCAAAAAGGACCCATAGTTTGCGCGGGTGCTGTACACAGACATGATAATACTCTCATTAATTTTTCAAAATCAATGATTCTGTAGGTCCCTGTTCCAAGTCACATACTGTGTGCTTTCCCCACCTGTTGTTTTTCACTCTCCCCACCTGTCGCCTCACCCAGGTGCGCTGATGTGTGTTGCAGTGTGTTGCAGTGCAAATATCTAAGAAACAGTGCATCCTATGGCCTTCAAACATGGTTTTTGACCTCCAAGTTTTGTTTCTCATGTTGAGAGGCTTCTCCACCTGTTGCCTCACCCTTGCACTGTGCTGTGTTTTGTGGTGCGTTGCGGTGCAAATATCTCCTAAACTGTGCATCCTAGGTCCTTGAAATGTGTTTTTTGACCTTTGAGGTTTTTTTCTCACATCGAGATGCTTCGCCACCGGTCGCCTCACCTGGTGTGGTGATGTGTGTTGCAATGCAAATATATCTGAAACTTTGCATCCTCTGGCCTTGAAATATGGTTTTCGTGGTCCCATAGGGAACAATGAGTTTTGTTTCTTTCATCAACACTTTCAAATGCGCTTTGTCTGGTCATTCTACAACCACATTGATGTTTAACTGATTTCAGGGAACCATGTTGTGTGTTGGAATGATGACATTCCGGGTAAGGGTGGGGTGTGCAAAGGTCATTTAGCCAGTACCCAGACATGCTAACACTGTGATTAATTGTTTAAAATCAATGATCCTGTAGGTCCCTGTTCCGGGTCACTTATTGTTTTATCTCCTATGCATTCTGAAGGAAACTGCACTGAGAATGGACGAGTGTGGCTGGCTTACGAGAGGTGAGAGTTGGAGTACTGCAGAATACTGGGATCTTCTGTGCGCTCTCCCTACCTGTCGCCTCACCCTGGAATGGTGCAGTGCATTGCAGTGCAAATATCTCGGAAACAGTGCATCTGAGGGCCTTGAAACCTGTCTTTTGAAGCCTCACAGTTTTGTTACTCGTGTTGAGATGCTTAACATGAGCTTTGCCAGGTCTTCTATTGATGGTTCACCTATTTCGTGAATTTCAGTGCAAATATCTTGGAAACAATGCATCCTAGGGCCTTGAAGCCTAGTTTCTGAGCCTTCAAGTTTTGTTCCTGGCATCAATACACTTAAAATTAGCTTTGCCTGGTCCTTCTACGACCAAATTGGTGTTTCGCCCATTTCGTACGTTGCATATCTCGGACACAATTCATCCTAGGACCTTGAAATGTGATTTATGAGGTCCCAGAGGGATCTCATGTTCTCTTTGTTTCATCAAGATGCTTAAAATAACACACACCACTTGCCACTTCCAGGCAACTGTCTCATGTGTGCAAGGGCTGAATTCCAGGGAAAGGGGTCGGGTGTTTGCATGCAATGTAGCCAATGACGTCTGAAGGGTTCTTACAGGTAACTATGATAAATGTGTTGCAGATTGGCGGAACTGTGTGGAATTGCATGAGGAACAAACAAACAAACTAACAGAGTTTCCATTTTATATGCATATATGGATACACTAGCAAAAGGTTCCCCTTCTTACTAAGGGTTCTGTAGACAGACATGATAACACACTCATCAATTGTTGAAAATCAATGATCTTGCGGGTCGCTGTTTCAAGCCGCTTATCGCTTGATGTGAACTGCATTGAGAAAGGGTGTGTGTGTCTGGTTTGTATAACCTGCAGCAGATGTGAAGGGTAGGCAGGAGTTGGCATGCTGCAGCATAGTAGGACCTTCTGTGTGCTCTCCCCTCCTGTCGCCTCACCCTGGCGTGGTGTAGTGCGTTGCAATTCAAATATCTTAGAAAAGGTGTGTCCTTCGACTTTGAAACACAGCGCACATAACCTGAATAGACATGGAGGGGAGATGAGGATTGTGCTTTGTGGTGCAAATATCTCAGAAATGGTGCATCCTAAGGCCTTGAAAAATGGAGCAGCGGAGAGGAGCCAGGGGACTGCAGTGACAGAGTGAGCCAAACTTTGGGAAACAGGTAAGAAGGGATTTAAAAAAAAAAAAAACATTTTGTATGTCTAATTTGAGTGTGTGCGGTGCGTGTCAGATGTATGTATGTGCTATGAGTCAGTGACTGGTGGCTGAATGAGCATGAATGTGATAGTGTGTGTTTGAATGTTCTGGGTGGGTGGGTATGTGCCTGTGTTGTGTATGATTCCAACCAGGCGTCACACACTGGATCAGCACTCTTGCCCTTAGCCTAGGATGTATCGCTCAATTAGAATACTTTCTCTTTATTTTCTACAAATTCGAATTGAGCCGATACCCAACCCGTCTCATATCCCCTTTTAAAAAATACCCTGGGTCACAATGGACCATGAACCATTCCGGTTGATGGAAATACAATATTTATTCATTTTAATCTCAAAGAAAATCACACCATTTTTTATATGGGCAGCAACCACCAATGGGGTGATAATAACAATGTAAACTACTGAAATACACGTGGGTAACCTTCTCCAAGAACACATCCAAAGCACAAATGAATAGGAACACTTTTTGAATTAGGATAGATAGCACCCAAATTCTGAGTGGATAGAAAGAAGCAGCAGGTAGTCAGGGATATGAGGGAGCAAACAGAATCAAAATCCGACCTTCCCTCACAAAATAAGGCAATGGCCTAAAATGAAACTCAGATTTTAACAAATAATTAATTATATGTGTAATTAAATACAGATGCACACGTATTTTATCACAGTGTCAGGGATGTCACACCAATAGCAACTATCAGGTAAGGTATCACAAAAGGCATACAGTTCACAAAGCAGGTTGAAATTGAAAACACAGTGCAGTCAAATCACACATGGAAAAGTTGCCTTTTTCTCTTTTTCAGCTTTACATGTCAAAAATGATTTTTTTTTAAACGGGTGAAAAACACAGAATCGGAATGCAGTTTTTGCGGTTTTTAGGCTGGGTGATATATTCATATCACAGGGAAAATATAGAATTGAAAGAGTGACTATAGCTGAAGAATTGAATGGGATTTTCAAGGTGGAATGAGGTTCGATTTTAGGAAAATAGAGCAGTTAAAAAGAGAAAATCAGTTTTGAAAGAAAGGAATAGTTTTACTTAGATGAGATTAATGGCTAGAAAAGAGGACCCCAAATATTGCTACGGACTCATGATCTATGCGAGACAGAAATGAAGAGAAAGAATTGCGCTAACACTAGAAAATCCAGGACAGGATGCACAGAGAATTCCAACAGTCATAAACAGTTACCAAGGCAAGGATAGGATTTCTTAGAGAGTAGAACAAAGACAAAGTATCAAGATGGGGTAGACTATGTGTGGCTATGGGATGGGGAAATACTCAAAATCTGCACTTGAGTTTGGGGATTAGGGCTGCCACCCGGATTCTACACTCAAAAGATTCTGGTCACAAGAAGGTGGCTCTCCTAACAGCAAACAGCTGGGCAATTCTGGTCACTGGATGATGGCTTCCCAAGAGTATACCACAGCTTTCCCCCTTTGTTATTGGGATTTTAGTGGAATTTCTGGATCAATGGCCTTGCTGGGATATGATCAGCTATGCTTTGGCCTTACTGGGATAGGATCAGCTATGCATTGGCCTTGGTGTAGAGTCTGGAGCCTTGGAAAGGTGGATCTGGAATGTCAGGACGCAGGAGCTGGAAATTCAGGCGAGAGTGTCCTGTCCCTGTGAGCTCCCACCCTCTATATAAAAGCGAGTGACATCACCAGTTTATTGTTGAGCAGAACTGAGCTAGACCTACCCCCAAGAACCGGATAGGTCAGCCGATGTTGGTTGCCTCCTCTAGGAGTGGACTCAGTTTAAGGGGTTGTGTTTTTAGGAGGTGGAAAGCCTTCCCAAAATCCTTTTTGACAAAAATCATTCTTAACATAAATTACACATTTGTACAGTTGTGGGACTTCAACCAATTTCACAGGCAGATTACATATTTCACGCAGAGCATGGCAGTCCAATTCTCATGTTTGTATGCCATTGTATCACCCTTATAATAATTTTTCACGATTTTAGTGAGAACCACTTCACCCAAAATCCAACAATTTTAGGTGTGTGTGCATATTATCAAAGGGCATATTTCCGTTCCACCATATGTACTTTGCCCATGATTTACATTCCCCTGGTGTTTGTGTCCTATACATAATTATTTATTTTATTTTATTTTGTTCTGAATCAGAAGCAAGCCTATTGAAATAAAACATCCCATATATGTTTCCCAGCAAAAAACCCTTTACATTGTTAGGCCAGGACAGGGCCTTATCCAACATACACTTTTAAAACAGGTATTTTTCTTATTTTGCAAAAGCAAATTAAAAAATGTGGTGAAGTCTGCTGGTATGTCCCTTTTGAAAGGTTTTCTCTTCCATTTGGATTTTCCACATGGTTTTGCAGCCCTAGTCAGTTTCTCTCATACAGCAATCTGTTTAAGACACAGATCCATTTAAATTGACATAAGCCCCTAGAGGTAGGGTTTCTTTTGAAGCAGTGATTTTTGACATTTTGTAGCCCAAAAGTCAAATCTTTTTCCGTGCAGCTGAAATAAAGTTTCTGTTGATTTCCCTGATTTGGTCTGAAACAGCCTGCCATTCCGGAATAATGCTCTCTCATGCAGGGCACAATATGAATATGGATAGGCATTGCAGGGCCTTACTGATAAAAGCATTGTAATGTAGAACAGATGAAAAGAGCATCAAAGCGGCATCATTTTAAATGTAAAATATTTCCCTTTTTTGGGAAACTTTGGGCTAGCATCAAAGCAGCGCACCTTTTCACTTCGCTTCCTTAAGTACACACAAGAACAAACTCTCGCAGCCTTTCTCGGGGTGCTCCCTGTTCCAATTTGCCCAATGGTGCTTGGCAACACAGTGCAGTCATCCTTTTGTAGCTGCAAAATGCAGTTTTTTTAAAAACTCTTTTTATTGTTCAACAACAGTGGTCTCGACAGCTAGAGCAACTCTCTCCCACCAATTCACACAAATCGACAGGCAGAAAAAAGAAAAAGACATTTACAATTTACATTATACGGATTCATCATCATCTGAGAGTAAATCACATAGATACATACGGAAGGGACCCCATATGTCCTTAGGCCGGCTTGCCCCCGGGAGAGTCAAAACATATTGTTCCTCACACTCGTTGACATATGTCAGTTCGCAAAGGAAAGTGGTCATGCTTGGCGGTGTGGACATTTTCCAGGTTTGTAGGATACATTTCTTCACCACTGCGCATTCCACATTAAATAGTCTCCTGGTTTTCTCCGAGCACTTGCCAATGTCTCCAAACAAGTATTTGTGGGGGGGTTAATTGCGGGGGTATCTGCGTGATTTCAGCCAATAGCTCAGCCACCTCCCCTCAGAATTTCAGAAGGGCAGGGCACTCCCAGTACATTTGAAAGGAGCCTGCAGACTGAGCCCCGCATTTGGGGCACTCCCCCCCATGCTCTGCACCAAATTTTGCCACCTTAACCGGCGTGTAATGCAACCTGTTTAAGAGTTTAAATTGTATCAAGCATAGACCCGCATTTAATGAAATATTTTTCATCAGTGCACAATATCTGCTCCACTTATCTTCCGGGATGGGCATTTGCAGGTCCATTTCCCATTTGTCTTTGACCTGGTTTATTGTAGGGGTATGCGTTTGCACTGCTGCATACAATTTAGCGATACCCAGCCCGGCATTCATGGTGATGAGCTGTGTGCAGGGGTGTTGGGGAGGCTCATCTGGGAACATTGGCCACCTCTTCTGAAACGCGGCCCTTACTCTATAGTATTGCAATATTTTGAGTGGTCCCCGCCCCCCCATCGCTCTCACAAAGTCCTCCTTAGTTGCAAATTTGCCATCTATAAACATATCGCCCACCCTCATTTCCATGTGGGGGTCCCAGACCTCCTGAACACCCACATCAAACGTGGGGGGAATATCGAGAAAGTTCCACAGGGGGACCTCCGAATTATAACCAGCTTTAGCCTCTTGAACAAACCGCCCCAAGCACAGACCGTGCAGCTGACCGGGTCATAATCGCAAGTGTCCCTGTGTCTTGTATTAAATATGACTGACCTAATGTCCACCGGGTTATAGTGTGTGCCTCCACCCACGTATGTGGTATTTCCCAGAGTCCTCATACCAATACTTTGCAAATTGCACCTGGGCAACCAGGTAATAAAGCTCAAAGTCTGGAGCAGCCATACCTCTGTTGTCATAGGGCTCTGTCATGTTTTCCCACCCAATTCTCGCCGCCTTACCATTCCATATGAAGGTCACTATTAACGACCGTAGCTTAGCAAAAAAAGTCTCTGCCCGGCCATATTGGTATGTTTACAAAAAAATATAATATTTTGGGGAGGACTATCATTTGGAGCAAGGCGATTCGGCCATATAAGGATATGGGGAGGCGTCCCCGGATCTGTAGCTTAGTGCTCAATGTCTGCAGCGCCTTCTCGTGGTTATTCGCGTAAAGGGTTTGCCTATCTCTGGACACTAGCACCCCAAGGTATCTGATATGCTGTTCTGACCATTTCAGGCCGTACATATTTGTAGGGCATTCAGTGGAGGGTACAAGCGGAAATACTTCCGACTTGGCTAAATTGATGAATACTCCGCAAACTCATGTATGTCTGTCATAATGGGCTCTATGTTTTTTTCTGGTTCGCGGACGTATAGGAGCGTATCGTCCGCATAGAGCGAAATCAGTTGGATCGCGCCTTTCATGTTTATTCCCCTGTCTCTATGCCTTAATCTAACAGCAGCTGCCATTGGCTCGATGGTTAAGGCAAACAAGATGGGAGAGAAGAGGCATCCTTGTCTTGTGCCCCTTCCTAAGTGAAACATCTCGGAGATGGTTCTGTTGGTGCATACTCTGGCTCCTGGAGTGGGATAGAGCAGCCACACATACCCAATGAAAGTAGGTCCCACCCCAAATGTTTCCTATACACTAAAGAGATATTTCCAGGACACAGAGTCGAACGCTTTTTCGGCATCAAGGGCAAAGGCAGATGCACTCCTCCCGGGATCAATCTGGGCCATTATACCAAATAATCTACGGAGGTTCAATGCAGTGGATCGCAGGGGAATGAACCCATTCTGATCAGGATGGATCAATGTCGAGACCAATGGTGCCATCCGGTTCGCCAGAACCTTGGCAAATATCTTGGCATCGACATTGATAAGTGATAAGGGCCTGAATGATGACATGTCGCTAGGTGGGCATCGGGGTTCAGGTAATACGGTTATGATGGCTTCCCTCATTGTTGGGGGTATTATGCTTCCCTCTAGGGCTTCCTCCCAGGTCCCCAGTAGCACGGTAGTTAGCTCCTTGCGGAACTCCTTATAAAATTCAGCCCCCAGCCCATCGGAAACCGGTGCTTTGCCTGACGCCAGCCCCATGATTGCCTCTTCCATTTCCTCCACAGTGATTGGTTGATCTAGGGCCAATTTGTTTTCAAGTGGGAGTTGTGGGAGCCCTAATGATGTTAAGTATGCCATTATCTCAGTGGTCGTTTTGCTATCCCTGTTGGAATACAGTGTTTGATAAAATTGGGCAAATTCACCATTAATATCCACCTCGCTTGTTTTGACCTCACCATTCACATCTTGAATACTAGTAATAGGTTGTGGCTGTCGCTCCTGCTTAATCAGATTAGCCAGTGTTCTACCCGCCTTATTGCCCTCGCCATACCTGCGTGCTCTAGACGAGGCTGCCATATACTGTGTTTCTCTGGTGGCCAGGTCATTAAAATCACGGATGTGTTCATGGATTTCGGCTAGGGTGTTCCTATCGTGTGTGCGACTATAGGTTTCCTCAAGGTTGTTTAGGGCGTTTTCCACCTCCTGCGGCTCCATCCTCACTCCCCTCAGGAGGCCAGTAGATTTCGACAGGAGTGCCCCTCTAGCCCAGACCTAGAAAGTCTCCCAGACAGTGGAGACCCGCGTCACCTACCCAAGGTTATTAGTAAAGAATTCTGTTATTTCCTCGCGTAGGGATTCTACTACCCCAGAGTCCCCAAGCATCCCAGCCAGCATTCTCCATCTCCTAGCTGGTCTGGGAACATCTCTCAACCAAAGCTCCAGTGTGACTGGGGAGTGGTCAGACAGTGTACGAGGTAAGATCTCACAGCTGTGCAGCATCTCGGAAAGGCCCTGTGATGTAAAGAAATAGTCTATTCGCGACTCACTGTCGTGGACGGATGAATAGTAGGTGTACCGTCTAACGTCTGGGTGTAATGTGCGCCATACATCTATTAGTGCCATTTGTGAAAGAAGCTGCCCCAACGTCAGCGCCATTCTAGTTGGTGTCCTCATTTTCACAGTAGATCTATCTGTTGTAGGGTCCAGCGCCATGTTAAAGTCTCCCCTCCCCCATACTATGGAAGAAGCGTCAAGTTTGTTAAGGGTTTCATATATATTTAAGTAGAAGTCTGGGTCGTCTATGTTAGGGCCATATGTGTTCACCAATGTAACATGTTTCCCAGCCATTTCCCCCATACCAGAACATATCTGCCCTGCACGTCCACCTTGTGCCCCGCTATCTGGAACCCCAGAGAGGGATGTATGAGAGTGATAACCCCCCTCGACTGAGACGAATAATTTGTATAATACCGAGTCTTCCCCCATTTGGGCATCACATTTTTGTTCACTGCACCTATTGCATGAGTTTCTTGCAGCATCATGACTTGAGGGTGATGTCTAGAAACATAATTGCCAACCTTCCTGGCCTTCATTGGGTTGTTCAATCCTCTTACATTCCAAGACAGAAATTATATTTTCAGCCCCCCCTGTACCGTTATTTCCATATGTATTAGTACCTGCCATGTCATCCATCGTTCCCAATATTCACATTACGGGAGCAGCAATCGCAACCGCGAGACCACATATTCTTCAAACCAAACTTAAGAACAATGCAACTTTCCCCCTTCCCCCACTTTGCCGATAGCTCAGCATAACTAACTTTTACCTGGTATCTTGGCCCCCCACCCGCATCATCTCCCCCAACTTGACGATGCTGCCCATGAACACTCAAAACTTGCCCGATGGGCTTATTAACTGAGCTTGTGGACCTTTCCATAGGATTGGCTAATGTTGCCATCTGCACACCCACGGAGGAGGCTCCACAGCCTGACAACAACGGATCTTGCTCCAGTTCAGTTGTGCTGACTTATGAAGACATAGAGTCACTGCAGGGAAGGCGCAGACTCATCTTCCCGCCAAATCAGTTCAGTCCTCGCCAGGATTGGGTCTCGCATTTTGATCCCTCATTCGGTCTCTAGGGGGCAGCGAATAGAGGCCTCCACATATGCCATGGCCTCGGAAGGGTTTTCAATGAAGTGGTCTCTCCCTCCGTGTTGAATTCTCATTTTTGCCGGGGAAAATTAAAGCATAAGGGACACCACGGAGCCGTAGTTGTTTCTTAACCATTTCATAGGACCTGCGCTGCGCTTGTATGGTCACAGAGAAGTCAGGATATATATGAATTCTGTTCTCTTCGAAATGTAGTGTTCCTTTTTCTCTGGATAGACGGAGTATTGTGTCCCTATCCTTGCACTTGCTCTGGGTTTTGCACAGTTCGATCTGAAGCAGGGCTATATCTCGGCCATGCTGAGAAATCACATCTTCATTTGAGCTTATGCGGTTTTCCGCCACCGAAATGCGTGCGCTTTCCTTTTCCACCCAGGCCTTCAGGGACCCAATTGTCGCCACTATATCGTCCAACTTGACATTGACAGCCAGGAACCCATTTTGCACAATTGTTGGCAAGCGGTCCAAAGGGTCTGCGTCTCGATTTTTGGATGTTTGTGCCACCCCTCCTGATGCCTCCTGTGGCCGGGAGCTGGTAAAGGAATCCATTTGGCCGGTCTTGGTCTTTCTTCCCCCTACAGCTTTCTTCTCAGTGCGGCCCATTAGGCGACGTTGTCACTTTTGGGGTGGGCTTTGTTCTCCCACGTATGTATTCTGCTGGCGACCAGTGTCGGATTATGCTGTATGGTGGAAGCCTAGCCTGTGCCCCGCATCCAGGCTCGGGCGCACCGCAATGCAGGTGTGGGGATAGGTTCAGCCTCACCCCAGATGCACACCCTGACTCCCAGGGGTGTTTTTGTTAGACTCCCGCAGTGTTCGTCCACAGCGGCAAGTAATCTTTATCACCGGAAGACACCGGGGGCAGGGTGTACCGGTTAAAAAAATGATCATCGGAGCCAGGCTGCGCTCCCTCCCGCCAATGGTGCTGTGGCGGCAAGCTTCTTCTATATCAATATTGTAACATTCTCCCCCACCCCCGTGAGGACCAAGATGTATCGTGCACAGAGGCACTGCTCCCTGGCATCTCCCCTCCCCAGCGGCCCACTTACTTCACCATCCCAGCTGGACTTAGCTGTGGGGGGGATCCAAATCCGAGGGGGGAGACGTTGCCGTCGCGGCGCACCCTTGAGCACTTGGCAGGATATTTTCGCCAGGAGCCTGGTGCAAGAAGGTCTGAGTACTTGTCTTCGCACAGGCGAAAAGAGAAAGCAGAGCGCTGCCGCCCTCCGGCAGTGCTTTTGTGTTGGCGGGCTGCCCCTCCCCCACATGGCCGACCCACTGTTGCGAGCCCTGGGCACGAGTTGAAGTCGCCTGGAACCCATGGGCGGTCACTTCCGCAGCTCTACGGCCGCTGCAGCTGCACCTGCGGATATCTCCGTCAGCCCGGGGTCCACGCGCTCCGTTTTCACAGGGGGCCTTCTACGAACCTTCCCCCATGATATTCTGCAACCGTACATCTGCTAATTCAGAACTGGAAGGATTTATAGATGAAAGGATTTCGATCGAGTCGGAGCTCTCCACCTAGGCGGCCATCTTAGATGTGCGCAACAGCGCCCCTCCTGCAAAATGCAGTTTTGATGTGAGGCAGTGGTGCTCAAAGGAGCCAGCGCAGCCATCTGGCTGGTTCTGCTGGAGTGCAGCTTGGTGATGTGGGGATGTACTGCTGAGTGGGTAAATACATCCCACAGTGTGGAGAATGCAATGTGAGTGGATGTGAGGGAAAGTTTATGGTTCAGTGACTGGTGGGCAAATTAGTAGAAATGTGTCTGCGTGTCTGTGTGTTAATGTTTTGGGTGGATGGGTACCTGTGTGGAGAATACAGTTTGAGTGGATGTGAGAGAAGGTTTATGAGGGGAGTAAATGGTAGATGAATGAGTAGAAATGTGATAGTTTGTGTTTGAATGTTCTCATTGGGAGGGTGTTTTGCCTGTGTGGAGAATGCAGTGTTAGTGGATGTGAGAGAAGGTGTATGAGTGAGTGTGACTGGTGGGTGAATGGGTATGAGCGAGATAGTGTGTGTTTGAATATTCTGTGTGGGTGGGTGCGTGCTTGTGTGGAGAATGCAGTTTGAGTGGATGTGAGAGAAGGTTTATGAGTGGGTGAATGGTGGGTGAATGAGCAGGATTGTGATAGTATGTGTTTGAATGTTCTGGAGAGTGGCTGCGTGCTTGTGTGGAGAATGCATTGTGAGTGGATGTGAGAAAAGGTGTATGAGTGAGTGCAGGCACGCACCATGTGATCGAGCTAACCGGGCTCCATCCCACCCCTGAAATGTGATTGTCTGGGCAGGCTTCTGCACTTGCTTTTTGTTAAGCAGAGAGGTGAGGGTCGCCTTTCCTGAAAATGGCGGCATTCAAGTTTTACTGTGTTCGTGAAGAACAGTGTATTTGCAAAAATGTAGTAAAACTTTAAAGCTGCTAGTTTCATGAATGCTTTCCCTCACCTCTCTGCCTAACAAATATCAGATGCACACCTCAGCCCCCTCACAACAATCATGAGACAACATATAACAACGTTATGTGTTCTTTCATATCAGAGGGGAAGGGGCTGAGGGGCGCACTTGCTTTTTGTTAAGCAGAGAGTTGAGGGAAGCCTTTCCGGAAACTGGCAGTGTTAGGGTTTTACTGTGTTTGTGCCGGAAAATGTATTTGCTCAAACGCAGCAACTTTAAAGCTGCTAGTTTCAAGAAAGGCTACCCTTACCAGTCTGCCTAACAAAAATAAAATGCACACATCAGCCCTCTCTCCCCATGGATGCGAGCCAACATATATATTTCTTTACTGTGCATTTGATTAACAAATAAACCTTTAGCACATACAAAAAAGAAAGTGTGATTTAAGAGAGTACAAAAGAGAATTGAGACTATTCTTCAGTTGGTCTCCTAAAAACAGAAGTTTAAATACATACCTCTAATACTGAGGCAGTTAATAACCCTGGTTAATCTTATGCAGGAAGTGTCAGTGCCTCTTTCCAAACATGGAAGGCGGCAGAAGACTAGTGATTCTGCCCCATATATAGCACTCAGGTGCAAAATCACTCTTCCTGTTTTACAAAAACCTGATAGGCTTTGAGGTAAAAGGACCTGAGGCGAAGACCAGACGTTAAGATATGTCTACTGGTTTCAATAACAGATTTGCAAAGGCGACACAGTCGTTCGTCGTATGGAACATTGGTCCAACCACCTGTGTGCTCATAGGTTGGAAGGAGGTTGAGACAAAGAAATAAAATAAAGTGCCTCAAATCAAGTGAGTTCATTTTTGTCAGATAATAACAAGGGGAATCCAAATGAAATCCTGTCATGATCTCTGCTTCCAAAAGGTCAGGGTTTTCCCAACTCCCTTGGAAGCAGATCCATAACCCAGGTTCCGAGTGCCAACCAGTCCCAATTGGGACCTTTTGGACCCAGTCCTGGCGCCAGTGGCACCAGGCTCATAAATATGCCCAGTCCCAGCGCTGGAAGCGCCGGGCTCATAATGCTTGGGTGGACTTACCTGCAGCAGACCATGCTGCTTACTTGCCTGCCAGTTGAGCCTCTGATCCTCTTCTGTTTGGAACTACTTTTCCTGTTGGGTGGGGCAGGAGCCACTCCCTAGATTCAGAACACTGGAACTCTTCTGGAAAGCAGGAACTCTTTTCTTACCTAGGCGTGGCTGTGGAAGGAGACACCTAAGCACTACAGGAGGCTATTTAAACCACACCCGATGGATGAATCTTGCTTTGCGTTATTCTGCATCCTCTGCAGCAGAACGCTCATCGTGTCTTCTGCATCTGATCCTGGGCCTAAGGAAAAAGGCTTACCATCCTGAATCCAGTCTTCAGCAACACCTATAAAGACAAGAAAGAACAGGTTAGCATTACGGTCTTCAGTGACAGCTCTTCACTTACCTGGTCCATCGGCTGTCACCAACGCCTCGCGCTGCATTCCGGCATCTGAAAGACAAAGGCTTACCTACTCTTCGTGCGCTCCGGAGGTCTTCACACTGCATTCCGGCATCTGAAAGACAAAAGCTTACCAACTCTTCGCACGCTCCGGAGGCCTTCGGCGCTGCATCCCGCATCTAAAAGACAAAACAAAGTGCGTTTAAAGACATTGGGGAACTTTAATACTCACGTGCCATTACTCCTTTCCACATCTAACCCAGTGGGTATTCCGGCACCCTGCAGCCGCTCCGAACTTGTACCTGCAAAATAAAAAGACAGTTAGAGCGCATCGTGAAGCAGGCAACAAGCGCTTACTTACGTGCTTCCAGACGCTTCTATTCATCACACGGGCTCCATCTTCAACTCACTTCAGCCCGTCATCCGCCATCGCCGGAACCCTGCAAAACAAGAGACATCATTACTAAAGACTTTAAAGACATTAGAATTACTCGAAACGTACCGTTCGTGCAGTAAACGACGGACAGCAGTCCTCTGAAGTCAAGAGGCCTGCTCCCCTTATCCAGTGAAGAAACTGGTTACAGCACCCTGCCCCGAGGCAGATGGAGAGCACAGCGTTCACTTACCTAAGGTGAGAGCGTTAACCTTTGGGGTTCTACAGGAGAAAAGAAAGGGAAGAAGAGAGAGACATTCAATAACCCAGTTCCTTAATCCCATATTTTCTATCTGCAGACATCTTACCCTTCGAGTCAGACATACAGTGCACAGAGGTCCAGCCCAAAGAGCCAGCCGTGTGTTACACATCACCTTTGAAGATACGGTATACGCCCAGTCAAAACCGGCGCCTCTACGGGAATCAGGTGAGCGTTACAGAACGCAAAGCCTACCACAAAACTCCCGTCCAGGCGCTATGGAAACCTCGGATACCGACCAGCTAGCCCAGTTACTTGGGGAACTAAGGGCAGAAGTGCATGCAGCCCGTCAGGAAACGAACGCTCTAAGAAGGGAACTGATTATTTCCAAGGAGCGAACAGATGATCTCGCTAGACAATTGCTACAGTCACAAGCCGGACAGACCCCGTTACCCGCATCTGGGGGAAATCTTCCTTCTACATCCTCTATGAATCCAGTGCAGATTAACCTACCTGGGAATGTACCTCTGACTCCGCCCGAACGATTTTCTGGTGACCCAAAGAGGTTTGCAGTATTTATCAATCAGTGCCGGTTGCATTTCTTATGCCGGCCAGCAGCCTTTCCAACTGATCAAGCTAAAGTAGCTTTCGTGCTTTCGTACCTTAGTGGCAATGCGGCAGACTGGTCGATCCCTCTAGTAAATCAAGATGATCCGGTCCTCCATGATTTTCAAGCTTTTCAGCTCAGTATGGAAAAACTGTTCGCAAAACATTCACAGGGGCAGGCCTTGGACAATGAGCTTCTTTCGACAAGGTAATCAAGACCTTTTGGCTTATATTGTGTCTTTCAACAGACTGATAGTAGAAACTCAATGGCCTGAGGACAAAAGGATTACGCTGTTTTATAGAGGTCTACGTGGAGAGCTCAAAGATGTGTTAGCCCAAGTAGTGAATCCCCCACAAGATTGTTCGGACTATATAGACTTAGTCGTTCAAATAGATCACAGACTGCAGAACAGGAAGGCCGATCGTTCCAAGTTTGATGCTCGAGTATTTTCCAAACCGCCAACTCCTTCCAAAGGAGTAGACTCCGGGGAACCCATGCAAATAGGGGGTCTGAAAGGTCCTCTAACACAAAAGGAGCGGGAAAGGAGAAAACAGTTACAATTATGCCTCTATTGCGGAAACTCAGGGCACTTTCTTCGAGACTGTCCGGTGAAACCTGCCAAGAAGGCAGTAGGAGCTGCAGTTACCAAAGTTACAAACTCTGAGCAGGGAAACGACCTCGCCCGACAAGAATAGAGGTCCTCTTGCCGAGCGTGAAATCCAGTTCCGTGACCTCGCATTTCGTGATACCTATGGTCCTCATTAGCCCTGATAATCCGGATCGATTACATGCAATTGAAGCTTACGTCGACAGCGGTGCCATCAGCAATTATGTGGATCATGAAATGGTTTTGAGGATGAATCTAACTCTTTGTCCCAAGGCTGTAAAGGACGTCATTACTACGGTGGATGGTACGGAGATAGCCTCCGGGCCAGTAACGCATACCACTCAAGAGGTGACGCTAGTAAGTCAAGATGGACACCATGAGAAGATCGTGTTCGATGTGATCAAGGCCCCTCAGTTTCAGATTATTCTAGGAATACCTTGGTTAGAGAAACACAATCCTCTGATCGATTGGCGAGCAAGAACGGTCCAGTTTCCAGAATGTGTCTCTACTTGTCACCCTCCACCTGGTGTTGCACTGGCAGCAATTTCTTCAGAGACTCCCCAGTTACCTCCCGAATACCTAGAATACCAAGATGTTTTCCGGAAGGATCAGGCTAACTCTCTACCTCCTCATAGGTCTTATGACTGCCAGATAGACCTGATACCTGGATCTACTCCTCCTTGTAGTAGAATTTATGCCCTCACCGAGCCTGAGAACCTTCACCTTCGACAATACCTGGATCAATACCTGGCAAATGGGTTTATTCGTCCTTCCAAGTCCCCTGCTTCTTCAGCTTTGTTCTTCGTTCCAAAAAAGGAAGGAGACCTTAGAACTTGTATAGATTATCGCTCCCTGAACCAGATCACCGTTAAGAATAGATATCCGTTACCTTTGATCCCTGAACTCCTGGACCAAGTCAGAAAAGCGTGCATACATACAAAGCTGGATCTTAGAGGAGCTTACCACTTGGTACGAGTAAAAGAGGGCGATGAATGGAAGACGGCCTTCCGCACCAAGTATGGGCTATTTGAATATCAGGTCATGCCCTTCGGACTTTGCAATGCCCCGGCCGCCTTTCAATATTTTATGAACGATGTCCTCAGAGAGCTCATAGATGTGTGTGTTGTTGTTTACATTGACGACATCCTTGTTTATTCTTCATCGGAATCTGAACATCGGAAACACGTGAAAATGGTCCTCGAAAGATTGCGTCAACACAAACTTTTCGCTAAGTTGGAAAAATGTGTTTTCAACGTGACTGAAGTTGAATTCTTGGGATTCATATTATCACCTGGCGGAGTGCGTATGGATTCAAAGAAGGTCGATGCAGTTCTCAAATGGCCATCACCATCCTCCGTAAAAGGTGTGCAAAGCATGTTAGGCTTCGCTAACTTTTACCGCAGGTCTATCCCCGAATTCTCTCGAATAGTCCAGCCCATCACTGCCTTGTTAAAGAAAAACAAACGTTTTGAATGGTCTACCGAGGCGGAACAAGCTTTCCAGGATTTGAAGACTAAATTTATCTCTGCACCAATCTTAAAACACCCTCGCCCCGAACTCCCCTACATTGTGGAAACTGATGCTTCAAGCCTTGCCATGGGGGCAGTTCTATCACAAAAGGACCCGGTAACCAATAAGTTGCATCCCGTGGCATTTTGGTCCCGCAAATTCTCGCCTCCTGAAATCAATTACACGATTACTGACAAGGAACTTCTGGCTATCAAGTCTGCCTTTAAGGCTTGGCGGCATTATCTGCTGGGGGCCCGACACACCGTTACTGTGATTACGGATCACCGAAACCTGCAATATTTGAAAACCGCAAAAGCCCAATCCTCTAGACAACTCCGTTGGGCATTATTCTTTGCCGAGTTTGACTTCATAATTACCTATCGACCTGGTACAAAGAACGGTAAAGCTGATGCCCTTTCTCGGATGGGAGTGGAAGAACACTTGATCAACTCTAAACCTGTACCAATCATTCCCGAACAAAGAATTCTGGGTGTAATCGCCACAGAATCCATAGAGGAAGTTAAGGATAAAGCCAGGCAACTTGTAACTCCAGCAGACATACAGAATTGGCATCTGCAGGGAAAGGACTTTGCAGTAAAGGACAACTTATTGTATTTCCAAGAACGATTATACCTACCCAGCACAGATTTACAGAAAAAAGTAATCTCTTGTTATCACGATTCTTTAATGGAAGGACATCCCGGTATGGCCAAGACCTCAGAAAAGATCAAGCGCTACTTCTGGTGGCCGTCTTGGAAAAAAGATATCAGAGACTTTATAATGTCCTGTGGAGTATGCGCCCAAAACAAGAGTCAAAAGGAAAGACCAGCAGGCCTCTTACGCCCTATTGACATCCCACCTCGCCCTTGGCATACGCTTTCTATGGACTTCATCACCGATCTACCTCCATGCTCCGGATACAATACGATTCTAGTAATCGTGGACTTATTCTCCAAGATGGCGCATTTCATTCCGCTCAAAGGCTTGCCAACAGCAGCAACTCTGGCCCGAGAATTTCTCGAAAACATCGTCCGACTGCACGGTTTTCCTTCGGTTCTAATTTCGGATCGAGGTAGTCAATTTATTTCTCATTTTTGGCGAAGTTGCTGTCGGTCGGCTCAAATTGATGTGAGACTATCGACCAGTCACCACCCTCAGACCGACGGACAAACCGAGAGGACCAATCAAACTCTAGAACAGTATTTACCCTGCATGCTGCAACAAACTGAAAAAACTTGGAAAGACATCCTTTGGATAGCCGAATATGCCTACAATAACTCTGTCCATTCGGGAACTGGGAAAACCCCGTTTTTTCTTTTGTACGGCAGTCACCCTCGAACCTCGGAGTTGGATCCCCTCCAAGATCTTGAAACACCAGCAGTAGACTACCTGCATTCTACAATCACCCAAGCCTTTAAGGAAGCTGTTTCTCACCTTCAAAGGGCTAAAGAACAATACAAGAAAGGAGCAGATCAACATCGGAAGGAAGCCCCTCAATATCAAGTAGGGGATCAAGTCTGGTTATCCACCAAATATCTACCTCTAAAAGGGCCACGCACATTCAACCCAAGATACCTTGGTCCCTATTCCATCACTACCATAGTAAACCCAGTAGCAGTCAAGTTGGACTTGCCCCCGCACATGAAGATACATCCGGTCTTCCACGTCTCTCTATTAAAACCCGTGCAACCTCAAACCCGACTAACTAAATCTCCAAAACCTATCCTAGTTGATGGAGAACTCGAGTTTGAAGTCAAAAGCATTCTGGACTCCAAGATTTCCAAATCTAAACTATTTTACCTAATTGACTGGAAAGGCTACGGCCCCCAAGAGAGATCCTGGGAACCTGCTGAATATGTCCACGCTCCTCGCCTAATTAAAAGATTTCACCAAACATTTCCTGACAAGCCAAAACCCCCGGAGAAGCCAGGTTTGGGAGGGGCCTTGAGGGGGGTACTGTCATGATCTCTGCTTCCAAAAGGTCAGGGTTTTCCCAACTCCCTTGGAAGCAGATCCATAACCCAGGTTCCGAGTGCCAACCAGTCCCAATTGGGACCTTTTGGACCCAGTCCTGGCGCCAGTGGCACCAGGCTCATAAATATGCCCAGTCCCAGCGCTGGAAGCGCCGGGCTCATAATGCTTGGGTGGACTTACCTGCTGCAGACCATGCTGCTTACTTGCCTGCCAGTTGAGCCTCTGATCCTCTTCTGTTTGGAACTACTTTTCCTGTTGGGTGGGGCAGGAGCCACTCCCTAGATTCAGAACACTGGAACTCTTCTGGAAAGCAGGAACTCTTTTCTTACCTAGGCGTGGCTGTGGAAGGAGACACCTAAGCACTACAGGAGGCTATTTAAACCACACCCGATGGATGAATCTTGCTTTGCGTTATTCTGCATCCTCTGCAGCAGAACGCTCATCGTGTCTTCTGCATCTGATCCTGGGCCTAAGGAAAAAGGCTTACCATCCTGAATCCAGTCTTCAGCAACACCTATAAAGACAAGAAAGAACAGGTTAGCATTACGGTCTTCAGTGACAGCTTACCAACTCTTTGCACGCTCCGGAGGCCTTCGGTGCTGCATCCCGCATCTGAAAGACAAAACAAGGTGCGTTTAAAGACATTGGGGAACTTTAATACTCACGTGCCATTACTCCTTTCCACATCTAACCCAGTGGGTATTCCGGCACCCTGCAGCCGCTCCGAACTTGTACCTGCAAAATAAAAAGACAGTTAGAGCGCATCGTGAAGCAGGCAACAAGCGCTTACGTACGTGCTTCCAGGCGCTTCTATTCATCACACGGGCTCCATCTTCAACTCACTTCAGCCCGTCATCCGCCATCGCCGGAACCCTGCAAAACAAGAGACATCATTACTAAAGACTTTAAAGACATTAGAATTACTCGAAACGTACTGTTCGTGCAGTAAACGACGGACAGCAGTCCTCTGAAGTCAAGAGGCCTGCTCCCCTTATCCAGTGAAGAAACTGGTTACAGCACCCTGCCCCGAGGCAGATGGAGAGCACAGCGTTCACTTACCTAAGGTGAGAGCGTTAACCTTTGGGGTTCTACAGGAGAAGAGAAAGGGAAGAAGAGAGAGACATTCAATAACCCAGTTCCTTAATCCCATATTTTCTATCTGCAGACATCTTACCCTTCGAGTCAGACATACAGTGCACAGAGGTCCAGCCCAAAGAGCCAGCTGTGTGTTACACATCACCTTTGAAGATACGGTATACGCCCAGTCAAGACCGGCGCCTCTACGGGAATCAGGTGAGCGTTACAAATCCATGCTGACCGTATTCTTTAAATCTTTTTTCTGATACAACTTTGTTAAATTGTCCACTCTATCCCAATCTCTATTCCTACGCTTTAGTATATTGACAATGTTTGGATGTTCTAATGGCTGGTCAAGAGATAAATGAAATTTAGGGGGTCGTGGCCAAGCAGCAATGGAGATGGCTGCATAGTCGCAGAGCTCCGAGAGCGTCAAAAATATTTTATCAACATGAGCATCTAGTTTGGCATGCTTTTATTCATAAATACTACTTGTTATTGTTGTCAGGTAGTGGAACATAATTCTTCAAGCCTTTCCGTGGCTTCTGCTGCTGCAAACCTCCTTACTTTCTTGCCTCCCACTTAGTTTTGGGTCTGCGTGTTTCCCGCGTCTCCTCAGACACCTTTCGCTTCAACATTTCCCTGTTCCTTGCTGAGGTATCCTCCACCAGGAAATTCAAAAGACAAGGCGTTCCGACATCCGACTGTGTGTCTTCCAAAACAGCGTGTATATCACTTTGCCTCGAAGGTGGGTCCTGCACTATCTACGTTGCTTTTCTGCCATTTTGACCTGAGCAATCATTTGTTTTCCTGGCAACAAACGCAGAATAATACATAAACTACTTCTTGCTTTATTGTGGATTGCTCATACAGTGTCATGTTGATATCACTTTGGGAACCTTCTCCTTGCTTCCTCTGACGAAGAATCTCTCCTCACGTAGCCCGGCCCATCAATCACCTTAACTCCGGGATTCATCAACACAACGAGGCCTACTCACTACTGACTCCCGGTGGCTGAACTGCATATTACAGTCCATACTTTATTTAAATTTCTATTGGATTTTACTCAATTACTAACACACAACTGCTATCTTTTGCATTTAAGCACGGCTGATACTAATAAAACAGTGCTGTTACCTGACAATGCTCCATGTAATTCCTGCTTAGAATGTTTTTTTAGAGGAACTTGACAATGTTCGCAACTGTATTTCTATGTTGGATTCCTGCTCCTCCTGTATACAAGAAGAGCTTAAAGGTTTTACAAATGATATCAAAACTTTCTCTGGCAGACTCAATGGAATAGCACAACTGGAAGGTAAAGTCACAGAATTGTAAAACAGAAATCTTCGCTTCTATTGTATCCCTGAAAAAAATGAAGGAGATGACCCCATCAACTTCCTTACCAAATGGATCCCCTCCACCCTAGACATCACCCTTTCACCCCCATTGGAACTGCAGGGTGTTCACAGGATCAGGCCCAGCTTCTCCAGCAACAATACTTCACCAGGACCCTTCATTACTTGATTTTTGAGACATCAACAAGTGCGCCAAATCCTACTAATGGTCATTCAACGTCCATTGCTGCCAATCTTAGCCAACCTACCGGTAACTATAATCAGTGTTTATGGTGCTAACGCCTCGAACCCCCTTGTTTTGGTCTACTTTCATTTCAAAACTCTCACAGAAGAGTCCAGATAGACTCAATGTTTGCGAAGATATGAACCAGGTTTTTGACTTTGCCTTGACTGCAAATCTTCCTCGACTTTTATCAACTCCAAATCCCAGAATTCCTAAACTTATTACAAAACCTCAACCTAGTTGACTTTTGGCGCTTCTGTCATCCAGATACAAAGGATTATATCTTGTTTTTCCCCCCTCAACAATCTTTTTCCAGACTTGACTATATTTTTGTTAATTCTTCAGTGACTTCCACCATTTTGAACTCTGAAATGTGTCCCATAACTATTTCTGATCATGCACCTGTTTCCACCTACTCTAGAATGGATACCTATTTCTTAATTTTCTCCAAGATGGAGATTTCATTTGTTTCACCTTAAAGACAAATCCTTCATCAACAATACTAAATCTTTTATCAAACATTTCTTTCTCAAAATCCGTCCCGAACACATCTCCATGAATAATAACTGGGTTTCTTTCAAAGCCATTGTTTGTGGGTTCATAATTCAACTTGGTACCATTAAAAAACAGCAATCAGAACTTACTCATAATGCTTTGTTAACCTCAATCAAGCATCTTGAACAGTCCTCCTATGCTAACCCAGATCCTAATATTATGAAAGCTCTCATGACCAAATGTATTGAATTTAATAAACTATGCACCGACAGAGCCTCTAATTCTATACTTAGATCTAGAACAAAATTATAGAGTGGATCCAACAATGCTGGAAAAATGTTAGCTTCCTATCTAAAAAATTAAAAAAAGAAAAATACCTTATAACCCAAATAATTTCTCCTGATGGTAACAGATTAACCAAGCCAAAAGATATAAATGATGCCTTTTTGAATTTTACTCCAACCTGTATTCCTCTGATTCTTCTATTAATACTTTTGAATGTCATTCTTTCTTCGAAAAAAACAAAAGCAATCCCTTAAATACTATAGATCTTTCTTCCCTTGACATATCTATTTCCCTAACAGAAATCAAGCAAGCAATATTGGACCTTAAACCCAATTAGGCCCCAGGCCCTGACAGGTTTATCACAGATTTATACAAAACCTTTATCGAATCCATTGCACCAAAACGTATACTATTATATTTGTACTTGGTTGAAATTGGTGAAAGCCCTGGTTCCTTTGGTTAGGTCCTTCTGTTACTTTTTCCCAAACCAGTTAAAGATACCTCCTTAGTTAAAAACTACAGACGCATGTCTCTTATCAACTCTGGCAAAATTCTAGCAAAATGCCTAGAGCAATATCTTCCAAGCTTGTACACTCTGGCCAATCTGGTTTTATCAAAGATTGACATGCTTCATCCAATGCTAGACTTTTATTTAATGCGCTTTCTCGCTCTCAGAATTCTGATGACCCTTTAGCCCTCCTTGTCCTCGGCGCCGAGAAAGTCTTTGATTGTGTCTTTTGGTCTTTTAAGTTCCATTCCTTAATTTGGCATGCTTTCCCTCCTTACTTAATTAATCTGGTTAAAGTCCTATACTCATCTCCTACACCTCAAATTCTTTTTAACAGCACTCTCTACTCATCTATCCAAATTAAAAGAGGCACCCGTCAAGGCTGTCCCGTGTCTCCAATGCTATTTAACTGTGCATTAGAACACCCTCCTACAAAGCATCAGAACAAACACCAACATCAGAGGTACCTTCATTAGTAATATAGAAATAAAATGGTCAGCTCATGCTGATGACATCCTACTTTATTTTTCTAATCCTGCCTCCTCCATCCAACATTTAATAACTATGATTAATAACTTTTCTCTTTTCTCTGGATACACAGTACATTTTGATAAATCTGAGGTCATGCCTCTCACTAATGCATGCAATCCAGCCAATAGCCCTCTATTCAGCATGTCATGGCAACCAGTACATATTAAATATCTAGGGCTTCATGTAGCTAAAGATATCCACCCCACTATTGATCTGAACACTAACTTCTAAATTGAAAAGGTTATAAAAATAATCTTTAGATGGTCACCTCTTATCTTTTTTTGGTCGGGCGCCTTGATATTATTAAGATGATGATTAGCACCATTATCTTCTATTCTTTTTCTATGATTCCCACAGCAATTCACTCTTCATTTTACAAAAAACGTGACTCCCTTCTTCTTAAATTCTTATGGAATCATAAAGTGCAGCGCATTACCATCAATAATTAATATTTTCTAAATTTTTAGGTGGAGTTAAATTCCCTAATTTCCAATCGTAAAATAAAGCCTTTATTCTAAAGCAATTAAATATCTTTAAATAGTATAAACTCTCCTCGAAAATGTTCCTTTGTTGGTTAGTATTGAAGCTAGTTTTATTTCCCCGCTCTCCCACTCCCACTTCTTACTGACTTCCTCTTGGCACAATATTACTTCATTTCCTTCGCTGCACCTTTTTAAATCCATTTGGAATAAACTCTCAACCAATTCTTTCTCTAAACCCAATTTAGGTGAGATCTTTCTCGGGTTCAATAAACAAAAGTCCACCAAATACAATCTCACTATCATATACCTGTGATACACATCAGGCATCAACTTTGTCAAATAACATTTTCACAATTCCGAAGAAATTCCCTTTACACAAATTTGTCAACAATACAATATCCCTGAATCGGATCTCCCCTTTCACGCATACCTTATGAAATCAATTAACTAATGCCCTGTCCACATTGACCCAAAAATCCCCTTCTCCTTTTCTGACTTTCTTTACTAGCAATCCTTCTATTAGTGCCACCAAGCTATATGCGTTCCTACATGATCCCCTCTCTCCAAACCCATTGAAGCTTAGCATTATTAGACAATGGGAGATGGTCTGGAACTTTCAACCTGCCTCAGATCTATGGACCAAAATTTGGGAAATGTGTTATTCCACGTCCGTTGCTGCCAATCTTAACCAAACCTACTTGTTCATTTTTCATTGCGCTTTTCTTACCCCCCTATGTATTGCCAAAGTAGTTGATAACTCACCCAATACATGGTGGTCATGTCATGAACCACATTCTGATTTCCTTCATTTAATTTTCAAATGTCAATATGTATATGCTTTTTGAATAAGATTTGGTCATGCATGCAATTGGTCTTTCATTTTGCAGAACCTTTATCACTATCTAACATTGTGATTGGTTCCATTGTCAATCCAGCTATAAGACAAGTGAATCTCCTACTTTGTTTAATTTATCAGTATTGCATTTCATAACATTACTTGTAACTGGAAGAATACATCTAACTTATCTTTTAATAGCTGGTGGAATTCAGTTTGCTCCACTCACCAGATTGAAAAATGCCATACTTCTTCTTTTGACTGTTTGCACAAATTTAACAAAAATGGAATGTGTTTATTCAGTACCTGAACAATATTGACTAAATACTTTCAACTCTTAATCATTGTTATCCCTGCCCTATCCTTACCTACTGTATTGTGCCTTGAATTTTTGGTCTTGTCTCCCCCTTGTTTGTCTTAATTTTTTACTCAGTAAGAGATGCTCATTAATCTTATATTGTTCAACTTGTTTTTATCAATTGTAATAGTCATAATACTTCAAGAGTATATCATTTTTAAAAAAATGTGTTTACCTGTTCTTGTACTACCTGCCTATTTACTTATCTAACAAACATTATCAAACATTAAAAATAGAGATAAATCAAATTTGGTAAAATTAGATAGGTTTGGGTCTGCAGCACATGGATAACTCCATTAGGCCTTTCCCACTGAACAGCCATCATTCCCATCAGGGTACTTAGAACAGATCAAACAGATTGGAATTTCAAGTACAATTTGCACCGTTGCAAGAGCCAGAGAGACCTAGGTGAAGACAGCTCAAGTTCAAATCTCAGTGCCTCAGCAGATACCATGCTTGGTAGACCTAAAAACAATCTAAGAATGTGTCCTTCCTTTTTTACGAGCCAAAATACATATTTTGTGGAGAGCACCTCTAGTCCATAGAGTAGTCCTGGAATAACACTGGCACGATATATAGCCAGCATGCCCTCCAGAATATACCCACCTTTTCTGGCAACAAATCACTTGATAGCAAGACATTTTTTCAAATGTTGGTGACAATTTGTGCCCACAGAATACTTTGGCTGGCTTAGATTTAATTGGAAATCCAAATTAGATGTAGCTCTCAATGATCTCTGATTTGAGATTATCCAATTTCCAAGTGAAAGATGACTTTTGAAAGGGTCTGCCCATATTTACATAATCTTTGTCTTGGAGTGTTTTATTTTCATGTAATTAGTCTTTGCAAAACTGGAACGAGCATCTATGAAGTGATGCAGGCCTATAGGGATGTAGTCTAAAAGCACTGTATCATCTGCGTAAGCTAACCACGCAGCAGCCTCACCACCAATAATAGGTGGAAAGTTACAGGCCACACTAATTACCTCATCCATGTCAGAGACATATAAACTGAATAAATTGATGGGCGGAGTGAGTCCTGATCTACTCAGAGTCCCACTGCTGTTTCAGTATACATTGCTCTGATGAGGTACAATAAGAAAGGGTCAAATCCCCAACACATAGCAATGGCCAAGATACAAGGTCAAAGGCACAGTTCGCCATACTATAGATATCTGGCAAATCTATGTGGATGTTGTCATCGGAGCTGATTGATTTCAATTGATGAATTATATGAAACATTTCCAGAATCAAACTTTGTTTAAAAAATGGGCTAACATTTGGCAGGTTCAATTCTTCTATTTTGGCACCTTTTCAAAGTGGTAAGGAGTTATATTTCACTGGCATAGCCACCTTAGGCATCAATTATCAATTATCAATTTCCTCATAATCCCATTCTTGTTCAGTTCCAATTTGGAATGGATCTGTGTCAGCGCCCATAGAGCTATGCAAATTGGTTTGGATGACAGGTAAATTAAGCAAATCAGTATTACTCTGTGAACTCTGGGCATGTACAGAGGTTGTTCCAAGTCAATTAAGTTTGATTTAGGGCCATTAGATGCAGAGTAACTGTCTAGTATAACTTCAACCACTCTTGCCAAAATGCTCTTTCTTTTGCGATACTAGATCAAAGGGCAAACAATGCATCAACAGAGAAGCTACTGCATTCAGAGTGGGGGTAGCAGTAACTTCTACAAATTGAAGGCTCGGAAGATGGTGGCCAATAGTCCTCCTACTGCCACTGTCAGAAGAATCATTGGAAGATATCAATTTTCCCATGTCGGTATAGCAGATATATTGGTCAAAATCATATTGTCACAACATGACAGAGTGCTGGCTACAATGTGTGAAGGGCCCATAGAATCTTTTTGGAGACCATGGCACATGTTGAGCATAGAATTGTTCTTTTCTATTGTTGATGTCAGTTTAGGGCCAGGTTCTGAGCACAGGTCATTATTATGTCCGAAGGGTACCATTTTTCTGGTGTGGGCGCTATCAAGTGTATTTGTTGGTGTGAAGCCCGTGATTGCAGATTGGGCTTCTGTGGTACAGTCTCGTTTGTCCTTTTTAGGTTTCTTTTTCTCATGAGGATGTCTATTGATAGGTAGAGGACTGCATTGACACTTTCTTACCCGTGCGGAATTGCTAAGCAGACCATATTTGCGGGACACTATAGGCTTCAGGTTAACAATGTATGAGCAAATGAAAAAGCACTGATTGTCAAAGCAGATACAACTCACTGTTGGTTTTTACTTTATACTCAGATCCTGCTTGCCGCAAGAATGCAAGACACATTTCTCCACTTCTCAATGCGTGCGCTGTGGACAGGAACGATGTTTGTAGGGCAAGGGTGTGCTACTCATGCTTGTGGGTGTTCTAGGGACAGTGTTCAGGTACCCAAACAAAACAAATGTGCATTACAACTTTGCGGACAGGCGGATGGGCTATGTGTTGTATGGACATATTCATTTTGGTTGCAGACAATGCGAACAGGGGGAATGTTCTCAGGACAATTTATTTTGCATAGCTACGAACATGTGGACGTCTTTAGTGTTTTGCAGACACCCCCAATTTGACTACGGCCAATTTGAACAGGTATAGTGTCCTTCAGACACACCCATTTTGGTTAATGGTGGACAGGCGGACATCTTGTGTGTCCTAAGGACACTTCCATCTTGATTGAGGACAGTGCGAACATGTATAGTGTCCTTAGGACACCCCCATTTTGGTTAATTGCAGAGAGGTGGACATATTTTTTGTTCTAAGGACACCTCCATTTTGATTGCCACCAATACAAACAGGTATAGTATCCTTAGGAAAGCCCCATTCTGGTTAATTGAGGACATCCCGGACAGCCGTGCTGTCCACGGACACCCTAACTGCCTTTTTAAAAAAAATAAGACACAGAGGAATATACTAACAACGCACTTAATATTTTATTATTGTATAACAGTATAAACATTACAAAAGAGATGGGCAAGCAGAAACTGAAACAAATACAGGGTAATTAGGGGTTTGGACATGATGGATAGGAGGAGAGAAGGGATGGAAATCTCATTGTAACGTTTTTCTTGCTGGGGAGGGTTTGGAGATAGTTGGCTGGGACATCGAGAGGGGGAACAGGTACATGTGGGACAGTGATATTTTTTTTTCTTCTATATGGTCCTCCATAAAGCTTTTTAAAAGAATGAGATGTTTCATTAACAGATACATTTTTAGCTCCATTCGCTGCAGAGGATTTCTTAACATCACTCTTGGTATGTTATTTTTAATGTCTGTATGGTCTGTTAAAAAAAATGTTAAGTACACATAAAGTAAAGGTTATTAATTGGCTTGTATAGAGAAGTGTAGTGTCTACCATTAGTATCACTGTCTTCACTCATTTCATCCCGAGGCAAATTTTCTTCCAGCCATTACAAAGTACTGGACATTTCTGTCTAAAAGAAAAAAATATTAGTTTTTGTGTACCTAATACAGATGTCATCAATGACATTTGTGATGTCATCTTTGATGTCCTCGGTGTTAGTCTTAGCAGTGCACGGTGGTGGCACGAGTTATGGTTGCTTAGCTTACCATAGCTTACTATAACTGGTGAATTTCTGGGGTTTTTTGGTTTTACTTGGAACCATAACGTCCCTTTAACAAAGTTTTTTTCACTGAATTTCATAGGTTTTTAGTAGCGGAACTTAACCGTAACGTCCCTTTAACAAAGTTTTTTCACTGAATTTCATAGGTTTTTAGTAGCAAAACTTAACAATAATAACTTTGACTTTATATACATGTCATATGGAACTGACTAGATCTCTTCTTATGAACTTGATATCCGCAAACTTATTTAATGTTCGCGGACATGTTCGGAGAACAGTACCACTACCTAAAAACTGTGGAGGCGGGTGGGGGTATGTTTGATTGTTATATCATAATATAAGAACAATTAACAAATTCAAAAAGCAGCACACAAACACATTATATATAGTAATACATAAGAAGTGTAACCCATATATGTAACACACTAACCATTCATTTAAATACAATATGTTCTGAAATGGAATATACCACAAGAACATAAATTGGCTTCCAACATAATTACCTCACAGACACAACAGAACTGAGAACAAGACCAGACCCACTGAATACATAGGACTTATCTTACCAGAAATAGTAAGTGTACTTCATTTTACTCATATATTTATAAACTTTCTGTATTAGATTAAAAAATATATTATCTTTTCTTTTTTTTTCTCACAGAAATGTCTAGTACTCTGGAATGGCTAGAGGACAATTTCCCACATGAAGAAATGTCACAAGATAGTGAAACTAATGGTAAATACTTTATAATATAAACCATTTAAATATTATTATTTTCTATACATTTAACATATATATATATTTTTTATACAGAGCATAACAAAATAGAAACTACCTCTGAAGAAGCTGTTATGGAATACACGCTTGACAACATAAAAGAAAAAAATGATTTACTGTTGACCAATTTTAATAATTTGAAAACTTTTGTTGAAGATCATTTTAAAACAAAAACGTCATACCATTGCCCCGCATGTACTTGTCCCTCCTCACCATATCCCAGTCAATTATCCCCAAACCCTCTCCATAATCCAAAACGTTTTGATGAGATTTCCATCCCTTCCTCAGCTAATGAAACCCCAAATTCTCCTGTTTTTGTTTCTGTTTCTGCCTCACCTTCTCTGTCATAAATTATTAATATATGTTAAATAAAGTTTAATTTTGATATTGTATTGTGAATAGTTTTCGTTTTTTTTTTTCAAAACAATAAAAGTGTCCGCGGACAGTGCGAGCGAGTGTTCTGAAATGTTCGTACATAAATGAAAATGGAGGTGTCCTGAAGAATACCACACCTGTTCGTACTGTTCGCTAGCAAGTTGAAACTGTTCTAAGAACACACGTGCTGTCCTGAAATGTTCGTAAAGAAACAAAAATTAAAGTGTTCTAAAGAACACTATATCTGTCCGTAATGTTCTCTATCAACTTAAAACTGTCTTAAGAACACAATTGGTGTCCTGAAATGTTCGTACATAAACTAAATTACACGTGTCCTGAAGAACACTATATCTGTCCTTACTGTTCGCTACCAAGTTTAAACTGTTTTTAAGAACACACGCGGTGTCCTGAAATGTTCGTTTCACATGTGACGCACTTTTAATTACTTCAGAACCCGAACAGTGTCTGTAGGACATCAATGCGCATGCGCTAACCAATCTCTGTGCACTCGGTGTCCTGCGGACAGGCGCTTCCTTCGCAGACTAGTTTGCAAACAGATCATATGACCGCGCCCACGCTCATCGTGTGTCCTGAAATGCAGACACTGTTCGTGTCCCCGAACAATTTAAAAGTGCATTTTCAGTTAATCCATAATATTTTTCAATAAAATCTCACCATGCCACAAGTCCCATATAGCAATCTTGAGTTTCTTTATACCTTTTGAAACTTTCTGATCCTTTTTTTGTGTTCGATCTGTCCGCGCACAGTGCGCATGTCTGCGGACCACGCACAAGCACCCCTATAAAAGATCACGCCCAAGAGCTTATTCCCATTGTGTTTCTGGCTATTCTTCAGAACACAGTGATTTTTGCTGCCACCTGGAGACTACACCATAATTGACATGGCATCCTTGGCTGCTGAACTGCCACTTGGTGCTGCACCTGCTTCAGCACCACCACCACCCCCTCCACCACCACCACCTCCCCAAGGGCCTGAAGAGGGGAACAGGACTGAGGATGCGGAGGAGGAAGAAGAAGATGATGAGAATGAGGTAGAGGAAATCCCTACTACCCGCACTAGGTGTGAGTCTTGGGTGTGGCGGTTATTTACCATTCATGGGAATGGTCCTAAGGCTCGTGCGAACCATGTTACCTGCAATGAGTGCAAAATGATACTCAGTCGCGGGAAGCACGGTAACTACAGCTTTGGGACTGAGGTCATTTCACTCTGGGGCTATTCGCAGGGTTGTACCTTGCGAAGAACGTAGCAGGTTGATTTCCTCTACTTCATCCTCTGTTTCTGATCCTGTCACCACAAGGACCACCTCTGTGGGACAGCGTCTTTCTCAAGCTGCCTCACAGGTCATACAGAATGCTGATGACCCTTACCTTTCAAGGGTCACAGTTGTATGTATGTACTGTGACACAGTACTCTGCAGGGGGGAGCGACTTCGGAGTGCTTTTGAGACTATCGTCTCAGAGCATGAGAAGACCTGCTCACTACCCAAATAAAACCCACTTTACATCTTCCTCTCTCAGCTCGCCCTTTCTTATCCCTGTGGTTGGTGTCCCCCCCTTTACCCTCCTTTACCCTCCTCTCCTAGTGTGTCGTGTCTGAAAAACCAAAAAAAATACAAAATTACAAAAATCAGAGCCGCCTTTCCCAGTTAAAAAATAGAAGTTAAAATAAATGAAGCAGGGCTCTTTGTATTTTTTAGAAGTCCGCGAACAGTTCGCGAACATTAAAAAATTGGGTTACTACTCCATCACAAACATTGTAATTTTCTCTGGAAAGAAGTGGTGGCTCTGAAAAGAGCCTTTGGGTGGTGTTTGTAAGTCAAAAATTGTAAATGCTTAACATCTACTTCAAAATCGTTGTTGTAATTCCAAAAAAAGGTCGCAATGCATTTTGTACATTTCTCAGAAAAATCTGATTGCCAGCATAAGTAAGATGGACTCCATCTCTGCGAAAAATGTATGTACTACAAAACATAATATTTTCATTGTGAAAAGAAGACATGCCAAAATCTCTTAGAAAGCCACAAACAGCCTTATTAACATTGCACCTTGCTTTTTCCATTTGTGGACCAAATGAAGAAGAACGAAGCCACATTTGTCTCTGCGCAATCCGTGAAAATATCACTTGAGAATTAGGAAACATGTCCATAACCTTCCTCAGTCCTTCTTTCATAGCAAATTGAAAAAAATTCCAGTCACATGCCCTAAACTGTTCCCTCCACAATGAATTACAATTATGTCTGGATGTTGCTCTGTCTCCAAAGTAGCACAGAGAGGTAGCAAATCCAACCACTTCATTCCACGTACTCCATGCCAGTGTACTTCCACATGTGGGAATCCAAGATCTACAGCTACTCCACAGCTTTCTGCATGCACCTTCAACCAATGTATCCACGAATCTCCTAAAATCCAAACAATCTGTTTTCTGAAACACACAGCCATAGCTATCTTTTGTTCTCTCAGCAAAAAGATTATCTCAGAAAATCTCTCCTGGCACAACACACCCACCAAACTTTCCTGACCAATCCCTTTCAGTGCTTGTTCTCATTTGCATGACTTCTGAACCCAAAAATCCCCGGATGTAACTCCCGATGTCCGGGAACTACCGCCATGTCCGCGGACATATCGTAAAATGACAAGCCCTTCTACCATTTCCACTACACTCTCTCTGCCATTCCCTCATTGGATGTACCTCAAAAATCACATGACCATGCACCAATCACATTCAAGACCTCTACATCTAACTGCATCATCATAGATCAGCACTGCAAATGTACTCTGAATCTCTCTGAGTACAAGTGTCATATCATTGGCAAGCAGCATCTACCACAAATACTGTACAAGTCTTCAAGATTTCTACTTGCAGCTCCATGCATATCCATATGCATGAACACAAACTTCAGGTATGCATATTTTCTGTATAGTAGATGACATAGCTCTCAACCATTTTTGTTTTACAGGCGGGTGAAATCACCCGATTTTGTTTTTAGCGGGTGAGACGCCCATTGGAATGAATGGGCATGCAGGAGGCTTGGCGGGTGAGTCTGCCCTTTACAAGGCGTGTGACACCCGCCAAAAGTGTGTGAGTTGAGAGCTATGGTAGATGAACACATTTTCAAACAGACTTTTACCTTGTAAAATCTGTAAAATGAATTTACTGTACTTTTTTCAATTTCCTAAAATCAACTACCACTTATACACCTTTATACTTTTTACTTTCTTTATACACACACACTCAAATCATGTTAAACTAACATTTTTTAAATGAAATATATAGACTACATATATTCAAACAAAATTGCATGCAAACACAATCTATGTTTAAACCTTTATAAAAATACTTATACAATTTCATATTTTTTGTTTTTATTTATTTATTTACTTAATTACTTTAAATTAGACATGACATTGAGGCGCTATTACCTAGAACAGTTTACTTACAGAAATAGTGGTATTCACTAATATATTATAAATTTCACAAGACATAGTAAAGATATTTTATTTTTGCTAACGTTAGTCATTCAATACAATTTGTTCATTAAGAACATATCATATGTACTGAACTGATGCAATGTATCTTATGTAAATAAATTAGTTTAATGGTTTTACAGAAGGCACTGAGGATTTCAATTAAAAAAATCAATATCTAAATTAAAAACAGTGCTATATACAAACAAAGTTACTAATTTGAAGCTTTTACAGTTGCAGTGAAGACCAGTTTCCTGAAAAGAAGCAGCCGAATTCGAAGAGGAAAGAAAAACTAAGAAGTTACCTGTTAATTTAAAAAAAAGTAAGTAAAATATCACCATAATATTTATATTATTAATCAAATATACTATAACATTAATACCAGCTATTTTGGTTTCTTAAAATAGAGATTTTGTACCATTTTGTCCAAAAATGTCCATGTCGTAAACAGCGATTTACAACCAGAATGGCCCACAAATTTCTATTTTTGAACACACAAATTAGCCAACTGAACCACTACAATTTTCATATTATAGAACAAACAACTGTTTTAATTGTATACATTACATTTACTATTTGTACTTTTCCACACCACTAGCTTACTTTTTTTTGTCATCTGAACCCCAGTTTAGTGACACATAAATTCAAGAATACCTATCCCTACTAGTTTTAGTTCCCAATGCACAATCACACACCATTACATACATCTTTATCATCTTACTCAAACACTCATGCACACAGCACACATACATTCCAGAACACCCCAACCCATATCTTCTTTATTTTTTTCAACAGACCCTAAAGAATGCCTACCAAAAGACAACTCTGTAGAAAGCAACGCAAAATTAGAGCAAATGAAAGTAAAGGTGTCCAACATAAGCATCCATCTCTAGCAGAATTTCTAAAAAAAGTTGAAACAAAACAGCTAATACAATCATTTAGTGAAACACAAGAAGTTTCAAGTACAACAACTTCGCTTCCTCTATCAAAATGTAAAACAAACCAAAAAACAATTAACAGAAAATCAGCTATCAGTACAGATAAAACTACTTCTTCAAATGTTAATATAGTGCAAAGTAAGCATACCAAGAAAAGTATTTTAGCCAAAATATACCATCACAAAGTCCTTCAAAATCTTATAAAAGCAGGAGAGAAATCAGGTTCAAAGCTTAAAACCTATCGTAGGAAATTAATCTTAGAAGCATTGATGGACAGTGCAATTCTTCTCAAAAGAAATGTATTTATTTTACTGTTAAACAAAATGAAACCACTAACAAAACTAATAACTGAATTACAAAAAAGACTTCTCAATAAGCGAAATGTCAACAGAAAGAACTTCTTAAGTATCTGCGGCGGTGAATGGAATCACACTACGAGCACAGAACCATATTTTAATGAAGAAGCGTACAAACAAAAGCAAACAAATACAATTGCCATAAATAGCAGTGGTCGAGGTTATGAAAAAGTGAATAATACCATAATGGAACAAGAAGTACTCCTTACAAAAATATGCCCTGAATACTTAGAATTACCCCTCCATTCAACTGAATCAGAACGTCTAGTGTACAAATGGCCATGCACGTCAATGTGTAACATTCCCAAACAATGTTTCAAATCTTTACACCAATTCCTCAATAAATATGTAAAAAGCAAAGACAAAATCAAAATTAAATTACTGCAAAATATAGATTCCTGTCCAGTGCGCAAGTACACAGGACCCCAAGGACATTCATTGGCCTGCATTACAGGACCTACTCGTAAAACCACTTTCCATGATATCAAAAGGATATCAACACATCATTCAACTATAAGAAATCTAGTCTATAAACTGTACTATGCTAAAAGTCTTGCTTTAGCACTAGCAAAGTTAAATAACATCCTTCTACATGGTACAGCAAAAGACCTTCTTGAAGAAATTCACTATATCCAGAAAAAATATTTTGGAAGTGAAAGCCATTTACAGAATGAAATAGCTTTAAACCAATTAAGCAACAATTCTACACATGGCAACCTTTTGCTAAACACATACAAAAAAGAAATACTAAAATTTAAAAGTACATCAGCTGAAGTACCAAACCATGAATGTGTATGTTGCCGTAGAATTTTTTATAAAAGTAACACAAAAACTGTGGACCTATCATACAAAATAGAAGAAAATGAAGATTCTAAATGGTTTGAATTAGCTCTCTACCTTCTAGCAGAAAACAAATATGAAATAACTGAGCCCTTAATACTTTGCAGATGTTGCACTACAAAACTTGACAACAACCAAACTCCTTCACGTTCTATCACAAATAATTTGGAATTATACCCAGTACCAAAACCTCTACAACAACTTAATTTATATGAGACCATCATAATTCAAACAGTAGACCCATTTCAAGCAATAATACGCCTTCAACCAAAAACTGCAAAATTACCTCCCTCTGAATTGGTAAAAGGCATTCGTGGAAAAGTAGTTTATTTACCATTAAATCTAAAAGAAAATGTGCATACTCTACGAGTGCAACGTCCAATGCAGCAATCTTTAATTATATTAGTAAATGGAGTACCTACAAAAGACAAAAAAATATGGCAACAGCTGGTAGATTTATATAAAGTTAGACAAGCCTTCCAATATCTTAAAAAGAATAACGAATATTACAAAGAAATTAATATTGAAGAAAACTTGAAAGATACAACTGAAATAATTCAAGAAACACAAGAAGCTGGTCAATTTGAGCTACTAGATCCTGCTACAATATCAAATACTTTAGACCATTATACAATTCATCCTTTGCACTGCAATGACACCGTACAAGATATACTGTAAACTTACCAAATGCGTCAAACAAAAGGATCGCCAATCAGTATATGGGAAAAAAGTATAGAAGCACGTGCTTTTCCTCTACTCTTTCCAACTGGCAAAGGAGGAAGGTATGATGATAGACCTATTCAAATATCAGCTTCAGAATACCGCTCATTACGGATGTATTCTGAAGATCCCAGATTTAGACAAAATGTGGAATACATATTCCACCTACTCTTTGAAAGTGAACTCGCAACTTTATGTTATGGAGTTGCACACATATTAAAATCAGGATCACACTTTCAAAATATGACAGCTACACAATTATTAGAGAAAGTGCAACAAAAGGATGAGGTTTTACAATCAAATATTACAAAACTATTAGCAAATATGCGTGGTACTAAAGAGTACTGGTTTCGACGTCATGGAGATGTACGTTGTATGATCAGAAACCTTGGCCCACCCACTTGGTTTGTTACATAAGTTGTGCAGAATATGCATGGGAAGATTTACATGATTTCCTACGCATATCAAATAAAAACAAAAGAAAAATAGATATTCTAACACCTGGAGAACTTTGTTCTTTGGATCCTGTTAATGTTTCAAGATATTTTCACAATCGCTTCATTGCTATGCTACATTTTATTTGTAATAAAACTGTTCCTCCCCTTGGAGAAGTGCAACACTTCTTTTGGAGAAAAGAATACCAAGCCAGAGGAGCACCACATATCCACATGCTTTTATGGATTAAAGATGCTCCTAAATTTGGTCAAGACAGTGATGCCACTGTTTTACAGTTTATTGAAAAATATGTCACTTGTGAAATTCCATCAGAAGCCACAAATAGTGATCTTTGTGCACAAATTTTACAATTTCAAAGACACAAATGTGGAAAATATTGTCGTTGCAAATACAAAAACAAAGGCAAATACTACACCAAATGCCGATTTGGTTTCCCTAGACCAGTTACAATTACAGGTCAAGTAAACAACCTCATGTCTTCAGTTAGACATACTGTTAAATGAAAGTCACCTAAAAATACATATTACATAAAAAGAAAAGAAGAAGAAAAATATATCAATGATTATAATGCAATCATTGCCCACTTATGAAATGCAAACATAGATGTGCAGTACATTGCAGACAATTCTACTGCAGTTGCACGATATGTCACAGCATACTTAACTAAAGCAGAAAAGACAGAGCTCCAAGACCTCTGGAATGACCTGTCATCAGATAAAACAGTATCTCAGAAATTATACAGCTTGGGCATAAAAATGCTCACCCATAGAGAATGTGGATCTTATGAGGCAGCTGATCGTTTAACTGGTACTTCATTGTATGGTAAATCTGAAAATATAGTATGGCTAAGGCTTGGTCCAGCTAAATCTAGAAAAAGAGTTCTAAAATCATATGAAGATATAGAAACAATAGCCAAAGATGATCCCAACAGCCAAGACATTTTAAAAAACAATTTACTGGACACATACTACCCAAACAGAAGTAATACTTTGGAAAACATGTGTCTATACCAAATAGCCCAAAACTACACATACAAAAATAATATGAAACCCGATGAAAAAAAAGGTAAATATAGAGAGACAGACTGTGAAGGCAGCTTAGTTAAACTCACGAAACCAAATTTAATTAATCATATCAAATTGTCATTGAAGACTCCTCAACATAAAGAAGTATATTACATGTCCCTGCTACAACTCTTTAAACAATGGAGAAAAGAAGAACAATTACTAGATAACTATGACTCATATGAGGATGCTTTCAAAGCAAATGAAAGCACTATAACTGATGTAAACTTTACACAGTACAAAACAATGTTGCACAATGAACAGCAACATGAAGAAGAACTCCAAGCCCAACTAGATAAGGATACTCTTGACAGTAGTCAACCTTCTGTAAGAGGAAGCCAAGAACCACTGGGAGAACCACCCACTAATAACAAATGAGGCAGAATTAGCTATGATAGTAGTAGAAAACACCATGTGTCAGTATGAAGATAAGGAAGACTTAACTATACTACAATCAAAACTAAACAATGAGCAAAGTAGCATTTTTCAAGAAGTAACAAAACAAATTGCACATGGTGTAAAACATGAAAATAAAGAATGTTCCTGCCATAATTATAAACCTATACTACTATACGTCAGTGGTGAAGCTGGTTCTGGCAAAACATTCCTAATCAAAATCATTAGTAAGTTCCTTCAACAATTGACAAACAACAAACTGTCAGCTGTTGTCACTGCCCCCACAGGTTTAGCTGCCTACAACATAGGTGGTGTTACATTACACCGATTACTACTATTACCAGTAGAACACCAGAACAAATTAGACTATTACAAACTTTCTGCAGAAGCTGCAATGGAATTACGCAGAGTATTGAAACAAATGAAAATGCTACTAATAGATGAAGTGAGCATGGTCTCCAACCTGATGTTAGCTTTGATTCACATCAGATTACAAGAAGTACTCAAAACAGACTATGAAGAGCTCTTTGCAGGAAAACACATTATTGTTTTTGAAGATCTGCTTCAATTATCACCAGTAAAAGGTGAACCTATTTTTAAAACATTAGGGCACAAACTCTGCCGTAAAACTGTTGACAGCATTGGAAATGTCAACCTTTGGCAACATTTCCAATACAGAGAATTAACAGAAAACATGCGCCAATCTGCAGATCTAACTTATGCCAACATTTTAAAAAGTTTGAGAGTTGGTATACTTTCTAAAGAAGCAGAAGCAACATTGAAAACCAGGCACATTAATGCACTTTATGGCGATAATGCATGTGCTACAGATGTTATGGAACAATTAGCCCACAAAAATGTCAATTGTATGGCCTTAATGCCAACTCTTGCAAGCTGTTTCTAATTCAATGAAATCATGCTAAGTAAAGAAATGCAACCAATAATAGAAATTAGCGCCACAGACAAACTAGATGTACATGGTATGACACTACCCATGTGTGACCAAGCCACAACAAGACTAAATAATTTAGAAAAATCAATCTCAAACACAGCAGGCTTAGAAAAGATGTTAAAATTATCCTTAAATTGCAGAGTAAAGCTTAAACGTAACCTTGACGTGGACCAAGGACTAGTAATGGAGCACTGGGTACATTTGTTGGCTTTCAAACATACCCACGTGACAACAAAATTCAGTTTGTCAATATACTCTTTGACAAACTTTCAGAAGTAAAACGGATAGGACGCTCAACAGCTAGATTCCTTCTCTTCAAAGATATGTATGTACGCAGAGAACAATTTTCTCTAACTCTTGCATACGCAGTCACAATTCATAAATCACAAGGTCTTACCCTAGACAAAGCAATGATAGATATTGGTAACACAGTCTTTAAAGAAGGCATGAGCTACGTAGCACTATCACGCTTACGTACACTTGACGGTCTATTTCTAATCAACTTTGATGCAAGTAAAGTAAATGCTGATATTCCTTGCATTTTAGAATATAATAGACTTCGCTCACTATACACTCCCCATCTAAACACATATTCTGTTCCACAAAAACTAAAACGTTGCAAAAGAAACCTAAATCAAACAGAAATGCAACAGGACTTCACTGCAAATCCTCCAAAGAGAGTAAAAGAAACTAATACTTCATCAAGTACCACAAACAAAAAAGAATCAATTAGAGAAAGTAAACCAGGTACTTCTTTAAAGAAGGAAGACAAACTCCAAAAAAAGCAGTTAGATACAGAACTACCTGGACCATTTAAATTCTCAAATATAGTTGGTGTAAGTTGCTATGCAAATGTAGCAATGAATATTCTACTTCAATTACCACCAATTGTTGACAACATTTACTCACACAGTACAGACCCATTGTGCTTGCAAATGTTAGTACTTCACAGAAATGCAGCAAACAATCCTGACAACACATATAGTGTTTTTGGAATAAGACGACAATTGGACTACTGTGCTGGAATGGTGAAATTCACTATAAACTTACAGGAAGATCCACAAGAATTTCTAATGTACTTACTACAAGTACTGGAAAACAAAAACATACCTATAAATGAAATCTTACAGATTTCATACATGTGGAAACATACATGCACTCTCTGCAACAATGTGACTCAAGAAGAAATCCTCAATGAACGCTTCATATATATATCAATACCAAATTGTGAATCCATTCCATTTCAGCAACTTGTACAAAATGCAAACCATGGTAGATTATGCTCTACCTGCAATTCAGATAATCGCTCCACGTTAGTAATACAAACACATAGTAAATACGTAATACTAATGTTTCTACGTTACAATGCAGATGGTACCAAAAACAACTGCAAGCTGACTGGATTCACACATGGTCAAATATCACTTGGTAAGAAAACCTTCACAACAATAGGTATAATCTACCACGCAGGAGCCACAACCAATTCAGGACACTACACTGCATACATAAAAATGAAATGTGGATGGTTTGAATGTAATGATAGTACCATTACTCTAAAGCAGAGATTACCAGCAAATCTTACAAATGCTTACTTGATGTTCTTAAAACCAAAATTTGATAAATAAACTGTATTTAAACCTTTAAGTAAATTTGTGTTACAAAAATATAAATTGTTAGAATACTCCAAAAGCTATCTAACTGCTCAAAGATTCTACAACAACTAATCAGATAAATGAATACCACTAAATTAGACCAGAAAATACACAGTTAGAATATGCCAATTGGTATCTAACTGTCCCAAAATTATAAATATGTGTTAAAATAATATAAACTGTTAGAATACTCCAAAAGCTATCTAACAGCTCAAAGATTCTACAACAACTAATCAGATAAATGAATACCACTAAATTAGGCCAAATAATACACAGTTAGAATATGCCAATTGGTATCTAACTGTCCCAAAATTTAACAATATCCAAATAGGTAAATCAAAACCACTAAAATATATTAAAAAAATAGACAGTTAGAATATGCCAATTGGTATCTAACTGCTCCAAAATTTTATAATATCAAAACAAATGAAGAATCTGTTACTGCTCCAAAAAAAATACAACAAAGCAAAGTATGAAGCATTAGCCAGAAACAACAAGTGAACACTGAAAACAAACAAATAAATAAACTGTAGCATAACAGAAAAAGTTTTTTTTTTAATCCAACATGGATTTTTTTTCCTCCCACAGACCCAATGATTTTAGCAACAAATACAGAAACTGAGCAAATTGCACAGTACTCTGATTTGTAGTCTACTAAATATGAGGGTCTAAAAAAAATAAAAGTATATTGCTTATACAATGTAATAAGTCATTACAAAATACTAATACTAACATGCTATTTTCTTTTATCACAGAAATGAAGAATAAAAACATGGACTCCCATTACTAGACCAAACAGTAAGTATACAATACTAAGGACAACCATAGCAGCATATCACATCTATAGTATCTAATACCTTTGTTCCTTATACATTTGTTTTTCACCAAAAGTTATAAGCAAATATGAATGTGATATGCTGCAGTGGTTGTTGCCAGGGCATAGAGTCTTGGCTGCATGGCCAAATGGCCAAATGGCCATGCACCCAAGACTCTATGCCCTGGCAACAACCACCGCAGCATATCACATCCATAGAGTCAAACATTTCAACTATGATCTATGGGAAACTTTTAATGTCCGCGAACAATGTGAGTGTTCTTAGAACACTTTGAACTTGCCAGCGAACAATACGGACACCGTTTTCAGGGTACCCCCTACGAACATTTCAGAACAACGCGATAGTTCTTACAACACTTTCAACTTAACAACGAACAATACGGACAGCGTCCTCAGGACACCCCCTACGAACATTCCAGGACACCGGGAGCGTTCTTAGAAGCGTCTTCAGAACACCACCATCTTGTTTATTTGCGATCATTTGAGGACACCTCGAGTGTTCTTAGGACACATTCAACTTGACAAAGAACAATACGGACAGCGTCCTCAGGACACCCCCTACGAACACTCCCCGGACACCGGGAGTGTTCTTAGAAGCGTCTTCAGAACACCACCATCTTGTTTATTTGCGAACATTTCAGGACACCGCGAGTGTTCTTAGGACACATTCAACTTGACAAAGAACAATACGGACAGCGTCCTCAGGACACCCCCTATGAACACTCCCCGGACACCGCGAGTGTTCTTAGAAGCGTCTTCAGAACACCCCCATTTTGTTTATTTGCAAACATTTCAGGACACCGCGAGTGTTCTTAGAACACATTCAACTTGACAGAGAACAATACGAACGGCGTCCTCAGGACACCCCCTACGAACACTCCCCGGACACCGCGAGTGTTCTTAGAAGCCTCTTCAGAACACCACCATCTTGTTTATTTGCGAACATTTCAGTACACCGCGAGTGTTCTTAGGACACATTCAACTTGACAGAGAACAATACGGACAGCGTCCCCAGGACACCCCCTACGAACACTCCCCGGACGCCGCGAGTGTTCTTAGAAGCGTCTTCAGAACACCCCCATTTTGTTTATTTGCGAACATTTCAGGACACCGCAAGTGTTCTTAGAACACATTCAACTTGACAGAGAACAATACGGACAGCGTCCTCAGAACAACCCCTACAAACATTTCAGGACACCGGGAGTGTTCTCAAAAACGTCTTCAGAACACCCCCATTTTGTTTATTTGCAAACATTTCAGGACACCGCGTGTGTTCTTAGAACACATTCAACTTGACAGAGAACAATACGGACAGCGTCCTCAGGACTCCACCTACGAACACTCCCCGGACACCGCGAGTGTTCTTAGAACAGTTTCACTTTGCTTGCAAACAAAATGGACACATATTGACTCCTTAGAACACCCCCTAGTCAGTTTATTTAGAACATTTCAGAACACCTGTGATGGCCGCAAACAAATCGAACACAAAAAGAACGTCTAACACATAAAAAACACAACTTTCATCCTATCTCATACACTCCCACCCTCCCCAAACACTCCTACACACCAACACACTCTACAAAATACACATTTTGAACAAAGTTTCACCGCGCTGTCCGGGGACGTCTGCGAATCCAATATGGCGGGCGCTACCGAAAAATCTGACGCGCTTCACGCTCCACGCCGTCCAATCAGCGAACACTTTGCATGTCCACGAACATCACGCAAGACGATTGGCCAATCAGGACACTTTCCGCGGAGTGAACAGGGAAGTGTATCCGCAAACCGAACACAGATATCACTAATTTTTTTTACCTACTTTTTGGTCATTTTAAAAAAAACTACTGGACGGATTTTCACCAAATTTGCAAAAGCACGCTTTCGGGACCAAGCCGCTGCTCCTGGTCCAAATTTGGTGGAAATCCGTCCAGCGGTTTGGGCTGTATGCGCGAGCAAAATTTTTTTCCCATTCACTCTTTGGAGAGTGAGTATAATGTATACAAATATGAGCATATAGAGGGAAGGTACAGTAATAAAAATAAAACTATGACAAAGTGCTGACAACCATAATGATTATCTTCATGCACAGAAAGGATTGCTCTCTTTGAAGCCTGTATCTTCCGCTATGTACATGTTTCATATGATGTGACAGGACCCCAAGTCTACAAATATAGTACCTTTTCAATTTTTACTTCCTGACTGTTACTGAAGAAAACTATGTGGCTTTGATATGTCAGTAAAGGATAAAAAGGGAGAGCCAGCCATGTGATGTCATCAGTTATGTCATCAATGACATTTGTGATGTCATCTTTGATGTCCTGGGTGTTAGTGTTAGCAGTGCACGGTGGCCCGAGTTATGGTTGCTTATGTTACCATAACTGGCGAATTTCAAGTGTTTTTCGGTTTTACTTGGAACCATAACGTCCCTTTAATAAAGTTTTTTCACTGAATTTCAAAGGTTTTTAGTAGCACAACTTAACCATAATATCCCTGACATGTAACATAGAACATACTAACCCCTTCGTAGTGATTTTCATGTCTGCGGACTACCGCCATGTCCGCGGACACATCGAAAATCTGAGCGTGGTGAATGTAAATTTAAATAGTGTGCCCCATTTCCCCTTTGAAGTTGGCTCTGAAAAGAGCCGTTTTTTTTTTTTTTTTACAGATGCTTGACAGACACCTGTTATTTTATATTTTTTTTCTTGTTTTTTTTTCTTACTTTACTCCTAAAATCTTCACATAACCTTCTCCAAAGCAACCCTTACATTCCAAAATAGAAAGGCATTTCCGGTGAAAGATAAACAAATGCCATCTTCTTTAAAATTAACAGCATTACTGGTATCAATATTCTCATTGTTACAGAAGAACATACCAGCTCTAAGCATGAAGGCACACATGCCTTGGTTGATGACAGACCTAGCAATGTTTTGCTGAGGACAAAAAACTGAACTATTGTCCCATATTGCCCTAGGTAGTAATCCAGAAAAAATTACTTTCGCATTTGGAAGGATCTTCATTACGGCTTGAACCAAGCGTTCCAAATCAGCCAACAAAGTAGGGGCACTGACGTTGCCCAAATGGAAAGCACCATAGTGCAAAACTACCACATGCGGACTGTTCATCGTGGCCATATCCGCACAAACTTGTACAATTCCCTGTACATTGCAATCAGGCACAGTGCTCCACACCACCTCCACTCCTTTCACATCAAAGTTCTTTGCAACATGCCTGCATTCAGCGTACTGCTGTAAACCATGCACAAACATATTTCCGAGGACCAACACCCTGACTTTCTCCACTTCTGCCATCTTCACCACACACAGTCTCTTTCAACACAAATCCACAACCTCGACATCTGATTGGCTGATCCGTACAGTCTTCTTTCCATGTTGGATTTCCTGGAAAAACCTGATGTACCACGCCCTGTCCACGAACAGCCGCGGTGTCCGCGGACGGCGTCCACTTTACTCTCTGTACCATTCCCTCATTGCATACAGCTAAGCAATCACAAATACGAATAACGTCCTCAGAACACCCCCATTTTGTGAATTTTCGAACATTTCAGGACAATTATCATTTCATTATTCAACATATTAACATTACACATATTATACTTTTATCTTGTACTCTGCACACAATGCTATCTTTCTCCATTAGTAGCTCAGTATACTACATAGAATCCCATAATACAATGCTATTTATATCAATGCATCGTTCAAAGCACTAATAACGGTATGATATTTATTGCAATATCCTTGACACTTTTTTCGGAACATTATAATAAAAATCCCTAGTACACAAATTCCATGAAAAGTACATACACATGTGATGTCATCAGTGATTTCATCAATGACATTTGCGATGTCATCTTTGATGTCCTGGGTGTTAGTCTTAGCAGTGCATGGTGTTGGCGCGAGTTATTTTTCATAGCTTACCATAATTTGCTATTTTCAGGGGTCTTTCGGCTGTACTTAGAACCATAACGTCCTTTAAACAAACTTTTTAATATCACGCAAACAATATACAAACATGGCGTGCAAAAACCAACTTCTACAGATGGCTTTACACAGAATGTTGCAAAGTAAGAATTTATGCTCGTTCACAGTGAAGGTCAGCGGCTTCCATTTTTTTCTCGGGCCCCGGAGAGGCTCACGAAGCAGACTATAAGGTTGTATTGTGTTTTGACCTTGACAGACAGAGATTGTGATGAAAGACTTCTCTTGAAGGAGTGTTGCTAAAACGTAAGAGAAGATAAAGGTGAAATTTCTGAAACAAAACCACTTTTACATATTATATCACTATGCAAAAGATCGTTGGCACACGCGGAGTCGTATTTTGGGACTGCACCACTCGTAGACAATGGAAATTGCAATTGTACTGTAAGTAACCCTTTAGATTACTTTATACCAAATATAATTACAATAGCGTAGCATTAAAGACCGCTGAAGTTGAACTTGTTAGTTGAAAGTGGCATAATGTTTTCTACCGCACACTATCACCGCCGAATTGATCCCCTGTTGTTTAGAGGGCTCTGAAAAAGGCAGACGACACAGGGTGGGTTAATAGAAATAATTTAACCGGTCTATAGGCGGCCAAGCGCTCTACTCACTGTGCCACTTCACTGTAGCCTGTCAAGTGGCACAGCGAGTACAGCGCTCGCTTTGACATCCGTGCACAGCTTGCTAACGCAAGTTTGAATCCTGGCAAGGCGAAACTCAGCCTTCCATCCTTCCGTGGTCGATAAATGAGCACCACACACCGTGGTTAATAATAAGCACCGCTTAAATACCTCACAGTTCTTAGCGCTATATGAATAGGAAAATATTATTATTTTATTATTAACATACTCTGTTGCACTATCTTCGATAGCAAATAGTTTCACGCCCTAATAAATAAAATGATGATTTTTAATGAAGATCGGCTGGTGAGACTAATTTATGTTTTTTAAAACAGGTACGTGGCCCCATTTTGTCTATGTCACGATTTACAGACTCCAGCGGATGGGGTCTTCAACTGCCAGGTGCAAGTCCAAATATGCAACTTCATGACCCTCACCATTTTATGGGACAATCGCCAAGGACCAATATGCCCTTACGCAGTACTAGCGGCTACAAACAACATACCAACCAATAGGGTGGTCTAATGGCTCGTTGTTGGAGCAACCTTCCGATTATTAGAGCGACCATTTACTGCTTTTATCATAAACCAACAACCTATCTACCGCAAAGGAACAACGCGTGGCTCCAAATAAACTTTTGCTGATCGACAGCAGAGACAATAGCAAATCGCTGAATATTCACTAAATATTTCATGTGAAATAAATGTACTTTACCAAATGTACAATCCTGCTGTTTACTTTTAAACCACAGTTTCATATTCCGAATTGTGGCGCACTGAGTTGTAAGCTGATCTAACACTCTCTGTACCGCAAAGGAACATCGCGTGTCTCAACATGAACTTTTGCGGATCGACAACAAAGACAAATGCAAATTGCTGAATATTCTCTAAACATTTGATGTCAAATAAATGTACTTTACAACATTTACAATCTTGCTCTTTGATTTTAAATCACAGTTTCATATTTCGAATTGTGGCGCGCTGTGTTGTGACATAATGTGTGTTGTCTTCCGGGTTCTGTGTAAAGTCGCGTAGTACTGCAGACGACTGGGCGCGTTTCATTACGCACCCTGTAACGTCACGAGGAAGGCGGGGAATATGAATGCTTTGATAATATCAGGCTTAGGGGCGGGAGATATGATTTAGTGTCGCAAAAGCAAGTCAGCCAGGTCAATAGCGCCAGTCATAGGATTATCACATAATGTCGACGCACACCAGCCGAATTTATCGTTTCTTTAGTGGACAAAAAGTCGGTTGACGCCCCTAGGAAATTGTACTATTAGCGAACAAAAGGAGTGCTCTTAAAACACTTTCACCCTGACAACGAACAATACAACCAACGTTCTCAGAACACCCCCATTTTGTGTAATTGCAACCATTTCGGGACACTGCGAGTGTTCTTAGAACACATTCAACTAGACAGATTACAATACGGACAGCGTCCTGAGGACACCCCCAGTTTGTGTATTTATGAACAATTAAGTACACCGCGAGTGTTCATAGCTCATTTTTACCTTCCTTGCGAACAAAAATGACACATACTCCGTCCTCTAAACACCCCACCATTTAGTTTATTTACAAAATGTCAGAACAGCCGTGTTCTCCACGGACAAATCGAACGCAACAAAAAGGTCTAGCACATAAAAAAACAAAACATTGAACCTATCTCATACTCCCCAACCCTCCCCAAACACTCTTACACACCAACACACGGCACTAAATACAATTTTTTATCCACGTTTCACTGCGCTGTACGCGGTCGACTGCGAATACAAGATGGCGGGCGCCACAGAAAATCTGACGCGCTCCACCGCCCTCACCGTCCAATCAGCGAACACGTCGCATGTCCGCAGAAATGACGCAAGCCCATGGGCCAATCGGGGTGCTGTCCGCGGAGCGAACAGGGAAGTCCGTCCGCAAAGCGAACGCAGATATCACTAATTTTTTTGCCTTACATTTTGGTCATTTTTTAAAAAACTACTGGACAGATTTACACCAAATTTACAAAAGCACACTTTTGGGACTAGGCCACCGCTCCTGCCGCAAATTTGGTGTAAATCCGTCCAGCGGTTCGGGCTGTAGCCGTGCACAAAGTTTTTTCCCATTCAGTCTATGGGAAAAAAAAAGTTTTGGTACCCCCCCTATAACTTTTCCCCCCCTGGACGAATCCTCACCAAACTTTGCAGAAAATTTCAGAGTGACCAACTACTTTTTTGCAAAGTTTGGTGAGGATCCGTCCACGGAGAGCGAAGTTATAAGCCCCCAAAAAGTGCTCTTCCTATGGAAACAGCAACTTAACCATAACTACATGGCCACTACTGTGGCCATGTAATATATATATATATACATATATATATACATATAATTCTTTTTTATTGATTTTTTCTCAATTGTAACCCATTTCACAATGCATACATTTCACCAAGAAGGAGTGACAATAGCTTTCAACTACATCTTCATCAATGATCCCCACGCTTACTTTTCCCAAGCTACCCCCACCTGCTGAAATTGTACTCTATTAACATCCTATCTTAACACTCCCCATTAAATCCCTGCATCCACCCCCCTTTACAATGTGCCATGTAACACTGTTTGATTTCCATGCTAACTTAATTGTACTGGCATCTCATCCTCTTCATCTGAATCCCTTCTCATACTCCCCACAGTGTGTTTCTCCGTAAAGGTGCTCCATTTCAATTCCATGGCCTTTGGGCATTCTTGCAAGAGGGCGATTAAATCTAAATTTCACATATGTCGTATGCCTTCCCAACCTATTCTCTGTATGAAGGTAAATGTGCCCTTTTCCAATATATAGTTAATCAGGCCATCACCGCTAGTAACAAGTTTCCAACTATGTGTGAACCTTCCTCGAATATTCCTACTCTTTCCTTTCCAAATAGTATCCATAATAGTGTTAAGGGTCTCTCAAGTCTGTCTATGCCTCTTATCCATCCCAGCACTTCTTACCATTATGATTTGGAGTGTGAGAAACTATACCACATATGGCAGTATGATCTGATCTCCCCACAATCCCACAGTACTTCGGGTTCACCCCTTAATACATCTGTGGCAATTTCTGTGTATTGCCACCTTTAAAACAGTCTATAATTCTGAATTTTGAATTTCATGCATATTGAGGCCTTTTGTGTGTTCCAACAGATTTGGTTCCATTGTGTCCCTGTTAGTTCTAACTCCATATATCTTTCCCATCTGTTTTTGCCTGTCACCATTTCTGAGTTACTTGCGCCCATCAGTGCTTTATACATATTAGGTTTTGTCATGGTTTATTACGCGGTCACACTCAACTCAGGGAGTTTCTTTCCCCCCAATCAAGGTGGCGCACAACAAAGCACTATTATTCTGTTAAGGTACATTTTGGTAAGGCCTCCAACCTGTGTCACACCCAATCCCAACAATACCTGGTGACACAATGGACTAGCAAACAGGCCGGTGTGATGTAAGAATATAGATTTATTAATATATTTTTAATCCAAATTTGACAAACAGACTAAGTACAACCACCAATGCAGTGGCAACACAAGAAGTAAAATGACTTGCATAATGGCACCAACACAAAGATAATATTACGATAGGCAGTCAAAATTTCATGCAGTTTTCTATTCAAATCACCCACCAATACAGAAAAAGAACAATTCAAAGCACACAGTGATTGCTGATTTTGTTATAATAATTTTTCTCCCAACAACCCCCACCCTCCAAACATCAATTAGCTGTGACCCCTCTGAATTGAAGGCAAGTGGCAGAAAGTGGGAACGCAATGGGAAAATCGTTTTGGGTTCTGATAACAAAATGCAATCTTTGTAACAGAGATTCAAAGGGAAAATCGTTTTTTACGTATTACTACAGATGTAACATGAGGGAAAGAAAAACTATTGGAAAGTTTGTTTTGCCACCCATAAAGAGAACAGACAGGGCTTTGTGGTTTGGGTCAGAGCACAATGGGAAAAAATGGGCAATTTCGTTTTTCCCACCACACATGCAAAGGAAATACAAGGCTTCACACTTCCGATCTACAAGGCAGGGGATCAATGGGGAATTTCGTTTTTGCACCTTGCACACTCACTTGGAAACAGGGTTTTGGGGATTAATTATTGTGGATTCAGAACTCCTGCTTTCGGTACCAACATTAGGGGCTTTCTTACTAAATCTTTATGTCTATATGGGCTCAAATCATACAGGGAGGAGTGTGTTAGTTTTGCATGCTAACAAAACACATCTTGTGATTTCTATAGGGGAATTCATTTATTTACTTTAAATATGCTATAGATCTACACAGACAAACAGGGTATTTCGCTATGGTGAACTCATCAAAACAAAACTTGAGACTGCAGGGCCTACACAATCTATGGCTCTGGGATAGTTTTACTTACAAGAGAGGCCTTGTAATGGCCATCAGGGCTCAGCAGGGCACCTCTGGGACAGCAAGGGTGTCAGTCTAGGATAGTCCCCTCTGGCTCCTCCAAGGAGTCCCACTAAGCTACTATGGGCCTCATTCCTAGTTTGGAGGTAGCCATGGCGCTATTTGCGCCATGGCTGCCTCCAAAACCGGGTCCGACTCCAGTTTGGTGAGATGGGGACTTAGCGGTCCATTCCGACCTTGGAGGGACCGGTAAGTCCCCATTTACCAAGCCATACCTCATTCCCATTGAGCCCCCATAGGGCTCAATGGGAATGGGGAGGGCACAAATAACGGCCCGGCGCATGCCAAGGCTGTTATTTGCGCCCTGGTCCCCTAACGGGAACCGTAAGGTACGTTTGGTAGGGCCAAACGTACCTTACGGGTCCCGTTGGGGGACCTCAAAATAGGGCGCAAAGGGATTACCGGCACTGGTGTCCTTACCGGTGCCCGGTATCCCTTTGCGCCAAACTCGGAATTAGGCCCTATGTCTCCTGGTCCCTGTCTCCAATGCCAGATTTGGGGCCTCTCCTCTTGGGTGTTTCTCGCAAGAGTTCAGCAGCAGGTTACCTCCCAGAATAAGTGAAAAGGCCTAGTTCTGATGCAAACTGGTCTTCTTATAGGGCAAATGACATCATGAACGTGGCATGATTCCTGAGGAAGAGATTGGTTGGTTATCTCCACCCCCCTCCCACCTGTGTGCTAATAGGACAAGGAGTTGAGGGTTGTGAGTTAGGAAAACTGGGGAGGGGAAAGCTTTGTCATCCCAAACGGACATTTGGGTTTGGCATGTTTAAACTCTGAAAATCTAATTTTTCAAATATTTACATATATGGCTATATTTTTAAGAACTACATTTTAAAACAAATCAGATGATGATAATCTGAAGTCGCACACCCTCGCTGTGCAGAGATACAGTTTTTCTTAATTCACTCTGGAGCCGTATCAGTGAAAAATATGCCACTTCATAGTTCCCATGTTAATTTTGTTCTTCACCCTCAAACCAACTTTCAAATCTCTCAGAATCATTGTAAGGCCCAAATCAAATGTTCCTTAATAACTTCTGTTATATTTATTAAATGGCATGGCTCCAAGGGGATTACTGTCACCTTTAAGAAAAATCTGGAATGAGCCCTGTGGCATATACGTGGCCGTTTTTATGCAATAAAATTTATTTTTTCTCTTAATCACACCCCAAGCCACACAGGCCTCGCTCACTCTAGCTCCCATTTGTCTTTCTAAGTTTCATTTACTCTTAAACATGTTATCAGCCAGATGCTGGCTCATGTTTATCTTAGTCTATCCCTTCTTAGCCTCCCAATGGTCATGGCTATAGCTTTAATGCACATTTTATAGGAGTTGTGACCTCAAGGTCACTTCTGCTGAAAAACAGGCAGTGCTTTATCTATTTCCACTGTGGTTTCCATCAATAGCAGTTTATTGCTTTGTATTTTTTACGCAATGGACCTGATTGATTGTTGACAACCAGACCTCCCTCTCTGGGACAAGCAGAGGAAATGTCTTTGAGGTTAAAGTGTCATTTCAGTAGAAAGGCCCAGCTGCATGAACAAATCTGCAAGAAATGGCTTTTAAACTCACACACAATACATTTTACATGAAGCATGTTATAAGGCATCCGGACCTTATACCCATGTGCAATGTATTTCTATAATCTCACAATTGCAAAAGATATGAGCATCTATTCTGGAGTGCTGATACACAGGGAAGTTATACGAGAGCACCATGTTCACCTTGAAACCAAGTGAGCACTTCTCTTTGCATACTGTCATTTAGAGGAGGAAAGGGGATGTTCTTTTATTTCGTATAATTGCAATAAGCTTGGTTTCACTTGAGATTTCTGGATCACAATCTGGTATTACATTGCAGATAATGTACCCGCTGCTGTCTGTCTCTTTAAGTAAAAAGTGTAGCTTGACATGGATGAAGTAAAACAGCATTTTCAGCCACATGTCTTTCTCTTTCCTTGCTGAAATGCATTGTGCATATCTTCACACTTTCAAACTTCCCAGCATATGTCTCCATCATTTGAGATTTAGGCCTGCTTTTAGTTCAATAGGCCTCATGTCTGACATCACTATTTCTGTGCTGGCTTTAAACTTCAGCGGAAATACACCTTAGTCAATTTCCTTCAAATCACTTTGGCTCTTTATTTATGCCATTCAGGGCTATATGTTACCCCACATGTTACCACCTGTGTGTTCAATATCGTTTCAAACCCGTTAATGACCTCTCCAAATGTCCCTCCCAGTTTGATGAGGCCAACGATTCCAGCTCCATCGCCAACCACAGTTAATCTATTAGTACCTATTTACCAATTTTCCACAGTTGTCTTGCTCTTGCTAGGCTCTTTTCATACCATCTTTTGAATCTGAGATGTTCATAAATCGAATCTCTAATAGGTGGAGCCCATACACAGCTCAAAGGTGAGGTCTGTCTGGTCACTCCTCTCTTATCCCTTTTCTTTCTCCACAGTAACTAGAACACTCAAAGTACTGAATGATTTTGTATTCTCGATGAGATCTTTGACCTAGGCACCCAGATCCATTTCCCAACTGGGACCGGTTTGAGCACATCGTTTTCCAGTGCTACCCATTGCTTATCAGTGTTATTCCCAATGTGATCTATCTGAAGCCTCAATTGTGCCGCTTTGAAAAAAGCTTCCATATGTGGTATGGCCACTCCCCCTACTTCTTTTTCACAAATCAACATGCTCCATGCTATTTCTAGCTTGTTCCCCTTGCCATAGGAACCACACTTTGGTCCATCTGATCTCCTCGAAGAAAGCTGTTGGGATGCACACCGGTAGTGCCTGGAAATGACATTCTTTTTTAAGGCCCTCAGCCTCACCCACGAAGAGAGAGAGTGGAGAGAGAGTGAGGCTTCGCCATTATCCCATATCATCTACTAGTTTGGATAGTTTCCCTCATATAGGTTGATAAGTGGCACATATTTTCACCCAGCAATAAAACATCTTAGGGGCCAGAAACCTCACCTATCTTTTTTTATGCTAGGGGAATTATATAAGCTTTGATTAAAAAACATACTTACATCTTTCACCGGGAGCAGTGCGTGCCCCAGCAGCTGCAAGATCATCATGGACATTGCGGAGAAGTGGTGGTCCGGGCCGGTATGGAGGGTGGTGTGCCCTGTGCTTTATGGAGCTTGGTGGGAGGACCCCTCAGAATGGCTCACCGGGGGGCCCCAACATGTTGCGCTACGCTGCAGACTCAGTGCTGGCTTTAAAGCAGCCCAGGAAGTAACCATTTCTCAGTTATTTCAGTCCAATTATAGCAGCTATGTTATGCTCTTCTGGAAAAACCACAGATTTCTTCATGTATTCTTAAATAGAATAAACTATGTTGTTGTGATAACCCAGGACTATCATTACACCGCTGTTTGAGCGGGCGCTATGGCAGGGCCGTTCTGTCTCCCTTTATGGACGTTCTGTCTCCCTTTATGGACACGGCAGAACCGCTGTTTTGCGCATCAAATAGCAGGAAAACAAAGAGGCCCCCAACATTCGAAACGCCCACGTAGCAATAGCAACGCATTGTCGGTCTGTAACAAGGGCAACCTTTGATATGAACTCCGAGGGTGATATGTTTGCTTTCCTCCTCCACTAATCCTTAAATGACCTCCTACGAAAGCTTACGGCCGTACTTGGCTATGTGGTTTGTGCGTCGTGGTTTGCGTCATGCTGTGCATGGTACACGGTGACCTACAGGTAGTAAAGAAAGCAGGCAGCATCACTGCCATCCAGGTAGACGCACTCTAGGTGATGCTGTGCACTTCCAGAACGAACGTGTGGCGGACGAAACCAAAATATAGGGCTACTTTTGCGAACTAGTAAAAACGTGTATGTGCCTTTAAAAGCGACAGCGTAGAGGGGCGGGATTACCTGTTGAACACGAAGGCACAAATGTCCAAGAGGGGCAGGGGGCAGGGGTGGAGGGCTGCACACGGCCTCCCAGTGTGCTCTTATCTTTTTTAAACACAACTCAACATCAGTCCATTTACAACTACAAGTGATTATGGATAGGAATGGGAACAGGTAACGGGCATTGATCATTTATATATGGTATAAATTATCTATTTAAGTGTGATTATATATTATGGAGTTAAACAACAAGCTGCAAGCAGTGCGTTTTATTTCGCGTTCTAGATTGTTTGTAGGCTCTCTGAAATGTGAATGCTGCAATTTATAGGCTTCCATTCAGGGTGGGTAAAATAAAGCTACATCCCTAGGGGTTTGTTTTCCAAGTCCTCTGTAGTGGGAAAAGTGATTACCTCCAAGTTTTACATTCAATGAAATTGTGCATGATTTGGCAAGTGAAGTTGCAGTGCAGAGCAGACGCGACACGTTCACTTACTCGTCTAAGTCTACCTGCCAAATCTGCTTGGTTGTCCACCAACATGTATTTTTATGCTGGTGAAATCCATTGGCTTCCTCTGGAATGCGCCTGACTTTTACACATTTTACATGTAGTTTGGATAGGTATCCATAATATGATATGATAGGTTATTTATGACGCGCTTACTACCCAGAGGTTTCTAAGCGCGGACCCGGGGATCGAACCTGTGTTGCTCTGTGTCGTCTTGCTTCCAAAGCGAGCACGTTGCCCCTGAGCTATCCTCCCGATACTTCTATGGTTAATTGCAGTAGGCAGGTACGCTTTTCCAGACATGCAGTGGAAAAGTGAAGAGTAAAGCTGATCTTGCTTGTGTGAAATAAGGAAGGGTCATCAGCTCTTGCAGCACCTTAACTTTTCAAGCAGGGTGACAGTGCTTTGTAGGTAGTTGGCATTGGTAACACTCGGAAGGAAGAGGCCATACCACAGGATCAGAGTGACTACATGCACACAGGAAGACATGAGGGTTTGGAACCAATTTGTGTTGTGCTATAATGTGAGATACATTTATGGGACCACACTTAATAAAGGGAATTCTTTCCCTCCCCAAACAAAAACGCCCAACCAATATACCTCTAGATTCTATATAGTGCTGTCTATGACTTATCTAGAACCACGTAAATACCTCACCCTTTAGCAATGTTAACCCAAGAACCAGGCCGGTGTACAGAAAGAATATATTTTTATTAATTATTATGGAACAATTAATATTTACACTACTTCATCCGACACACCACATTCCCCATGGCACCGAAACAAATATTCAATACAAATAATCATCTTTTGGGGATAAATAGTAACAAAAGATCTGAGATTACACCACATATGAAGTTTTGCTTTTCAGTCGCCAGAAAATAAAATACCTGTCAAATGAACATTTCCACACGTTTATCCCACACAAATATCCGGAATGCCAAAATGACACAGCTCCTTAACAAATAACAAAATAATGTAACTACCCATAGATTTTGCATGAGGTTCACTTCTCACAAAGTTTAATTTAAATAAAATGCCACTCTTTACTATTGGCAAACATGAATTTTGACATGCGCAGTGCTATTTATTTCAAACTCCAGTCACACTTTGCAATGCTCACAATGTTATAGCACAACAAACTTTTAAAACAAGTACCTTCGTATATTGTTTGTAAAAACCTATTTCATCCACTTTCTGCAATGCAAAATCTCCCTTCTCTTAGGAAACACTTTCCCACTTTCTGTAGAAAGTGAGCTATTCAAAACTGAGATTTTATTCTGTTCCTTTGGGAAAACACTTTTGTGTCCCAGCACACTGACCTAGGTATTCAGTTAATCATTTGGGATGCCTCTGCCTTAATTTAGGGATCAAGGGAATCATAAAGCAGTAGGGAATTTCGTTTTTTTTGCACCCCTATTTTTAGGGGGTTTAGGGGCTAGCAAAAATAATAGGAACACCCAAATACTTTATAGGCTATAGCTTTTCTATTCACACTGGAAGCAATGTTGTTGATTTCAAACTTCAACAACAATTGAACTATATGGGAATTAATGACATGTTTGTTTAATAAAATTGCTAAGGGTCTACTGCCCGACCCACTAATTAAGGGAAAGGTATGAACTCAAGCAGATCCCCAAAAGACTAGGTTTATTTGGGCACATTGGTTGGTCACTTACGTAATCTTCTCTGGGTTTGCACATTGGAAAGGACTGCCTGGTCATCTTTAAGGCATATGACAGGAATCTGATCAAAAATCCAACATCAGTCATGGATATTCTCTGGTCTCCCTTCCTTTACCTTCTTCCTTTGGTCAAAGATCCCCAGACTTTGTCTGTTTTTGTGGTTAACAGATCCACCTAGATGATTTGAGAGAATACTTCTCATTAATTTCCCAGGCAGCTTTCCCCGAGAACCCTTTTGTGTCTCCTTATAAATCTCTTACTACCCCCCCACCAATAAAAGGGTCTAAATTATCATATGCCAGCATATTGGTCATCAGTTTTGATGTGACAATTATTTCTGATACCTTTCTTCTGTGAATGGCCTCTTCAGTTTACGAAAGCCAAATAGGGAGGGATCAGTCCACCCACTTGCATTTATTTGTTTACACATATCAATGTTTGCACTTAAAAAGTCACTATGTAGAGGAGCACCCAACTGCCCCTGCAGGAAGTGCTGCCCCCTACTACCTGTATGACAACAGTGTGAAATTGTGCCATGCTTGACACCAGCAGTCGTGACTATTCCACGTTGAATCTTTGAGAAAAAGTATCCACTAAGAAAATCCTATCAGATGTATTCCCGTAGAGATGACAATCTCTTGGAGGAGATCCCGAGAAATATGAAAAGAGAGAAAGAGACGTTGGTGATGTCACAAGAAACAAGCGTGACTCACAGAGAAGACTGTCGGAAGAAGAGAATGTATGGACCACATAGAAACTGATGATAAAGTAAAGAATCGAGTAAACTTTCATGTGCGAAATGAAGATTGCACGTATGAAGAGTACTGTAGAAATTACAAATCATTCAATAACTGTACAGATGCAGCAACACAAATAGATCAATTATTCTTAGAAGCTGGCTATACGTAGTGAATATACTGGAGGCGGAGCCGCCATCATAAAGAAGCTGGACGTTGGTGTCACAATTTTAATAAGTTCAAACCATGAAGAAAAGGGCTGAAAGCTGTGTCACAGCTGAAAATTAGCTGGGAGCATGGAAGAATCGAGAAGGGCTGTCGGGCCTGGTGTCAAGACTGAAGGCAGACAAGACTGGTTATCTATTCTTGAAGGCAGAGAATGACAGATGCTGAATCATCCCTTGTTAAGGTGCAAAGAAAGAACACCATGAGTGCCAAGTTTTATTAATTCAAGCCAATTAAATGCTGCAAATGGGTCGAATTGAGGTCTCCTGTCACGTGAGCCCAGGATGAAACTATAGTTGGGCACGCAGTTACAGAACTATGATAAGCATGTGCTCACATTCCCTCATATTCCCAGAGAAGAGAATATATTGCAAGGCCAAGTTCAAAGACAATCTTCATGGCAAAAGGCATGGGTGATGAAAGATGTTAGGCTAATTGGGTCAGAGGTACAGTCCAGTACCCCCTGACACCTGGGATATGAGCTTATGTGCTGCTAGTGAGCCGAATGTTCCAGAAGGACACGAGCGTGCCAACCAATTGTAGAGGGCCATATAATAAAGGTCCTCACAGCTTGAGAGCCAATGATGTACCGTATTTGAAATAACTGTTGAAGATGACTTGCACTGGGGTGGGTGTGAGTTGTCCACCTGAGTGTAGAGATCCAATGACAACCCAACCCCTTATAGAAAGTATACTTAGATGTTCCCCTTGAGCCAACCACAACCTCCATAGCTCTTTCTTATTTGCCACGTACTATGACATCACTTATGACAAGTTTTTACTATAAAAGTGTTGTTTTTTATTCAATGCTTTGAGAGAATTATGTGCGACGTCTGTTGATGTCCATTGTAACTCTCTGTTTTAAGCAATTGATAATAAAACAGTTAAAGGACTTTGCCATCTTCCTGAGTTGCTTTGATTATTTGGTGTAAAGAGTTACTCTGCTTCCCATCCAACTGCATGAAACGCTACACACCAAGGGCCCCAAATTCAACTACATGGCAGCTATTGATATTGATATTGATGTTTTATTTCTATCGCGCTCGTACACAAGTGTTTCAGAGCGCGACAAGGCAAGGGAGGGGAACAGGAGAGAACAAAACAGCGATCTTACTAGGCCCAGTGACATTGAGAATGCGCAAGTGCATGGGAGAGGGGGAGGGGAAAAGTGCATGGAAGGGGGAGAAGTGGAAAGTGTGAAGCAGAGGAGAAACAGATAAATAACAATAAATTAATAATAAAGGCAACAAACAGTGTTAGTGCAGCCAGCAATTTGCAAGTGCAAGGTTTAAGGCAGCAAACAGGGTAGGTCTGATAAGTGTAGGAAGAAAAAGGGGGGGCTGTATGGTATGGGTACAGATACAGATCCCAGTCCAAGGGGTGGCCCGGTGGCAGTGCGGGAGGGTGGCAGGGTGAGCAGGTACCTGGGCCCAGAGGACAGAGGGTGGCCAGGTGCACAGTGCCAAGAGAGATCAGATCAGCAGGGGAGAGGGGGAGTGTAGGCAGAAGAAAAGAGGAAGGTTGTGAGGTGCTTCCGGTACCGAAGATGGTTCTCCTCAAATTTTAGAGTGGCAGGGAGGCTGTTTCAGAGGGAGGCCCCAATCAAAAACAGAGATCTACCCCCAGCTTGTTTCTTTGAGAGATGACTGATCCTGAGGGAGTTGGAGGTAGAAGAGCGAAGAGCTCGAGAGGGGAGGTATTTGCAAAGGGATAGCTGAAGGTATTTTGGACCCAGGCCCCAGAAAGCCTTATAGAACAATGCAGAGGGTTTTGAATTTAATCCTTGCATCCACTGGGAGCCAATGGAGAGATTTCAGAGCTGGAGAGATACGATCCCAGGGCTTGAGACCAAGGACAAGTCTTGCAGTCCTGTTCTGGATTAGTTTCAGAGGGCGGAGAGTAGAGAAAGGTAGATTTAGAAAGAGGCTGTATAATAGTCCAAACTAGAGAGAACCAGAGCTTGGGATACCATGAGCTTCAGGGGGAAGGAGAGGAAAGGAAGAGTACCTCTGAGGAGGCGCAGTAGGAAATTTGACTTTTTAGAGACCTCAGAGATGTGGGCGGAGAAGGAAAGGGTGGAGTCAAAGATGACCCTGAGGTTCTTAGCCTTGCAGGTGGGGGGTAGGCGGAGGGCCAAGGGTGGACGGCCAGAGAGTTAGGGGAAAGGATGGTGAAGGTGTGCCGATGAGGTAGTTCTCCATCTTGCTGACATTCAGACAAAGATCATTGGTGGCACACCAATCTTGAATGGCAGTTAGGCAATCAGATATGAGAGAGGGAGAAGAGGTGGCAGAGGGCAACCTGAACATTTATTAAGGTATCACCTCCTCTTTTTGACATTTTCTGCAGATCTAAAAACACAATTTAGGTTGTCACTCTTGTTCCCAATGTCAAATTTGCATGAGAGTTATATCAACAGGCAGGGCTGTTCATCGGAATTTTAGTGATACTTGAACCATGACTGAGTGACGTATGGTTCCTAAGAAAATAAACAAAACATGATTCTTAATATAACTCTATGGCAACCTTTAACCATATATGCATCTTCTGACTTAGATGGCACATTAAGTTTCATTTCCCTGCTCAACATGAAGTCTGAACATCTGCTTCCCGTGTTTACTTTGCCGGCCATAAAACCCATCAACATTCTTGCAGTCAAATGCTGGGCTTGATGGATGCTGAAGCAATCTTATCTCTCTGTCCAGATGGGTGTCTAGCATCATGTGACAGTCCTGACTGCAGCTCCACCCAAGTCAGCCCAGAGAAGGACCACACAATTTCTTGAATTTTTGAGATTTCACAAAGTTGAACCTATTAAGAAGTGCCATTATTTACCCAGATGTCATGACTCCACCCCAATAAAAACCTCAATCCAGCACAAGTTGGCCCTGCGGAAACCTCAAAGAGATTTTCAGATAATGCTGAAAGGCAGGGATTGCCCTTTACATCTGATGTGGCAGGTCAATGTTTGAGTGTTCTGAACAGAAACTGGTGATTTTAAATGCAGATTTCTTGAAACATGAGGCCTTTTATATCTTGCATCATGGCATCAATGTCCAGTCTACATGGTATGTATTTCACATGAATCTGCCGATGAAGATTCATTTTCCTATGTGTTAATTGTTCTTAAGCTCCAAATACACTCCCTTCCATGTTAACTGTTTATGTGTTTTGAGGGAATTGTACCCTAATGTCATCACCATTGTGGCTACATTATTAGAATTGCACCAGAGCGTGGTTAAACAATCCTGACCCCCATTACTACTCACAAGCAGAGCAGGGGTGTCTCCCGCTCTCCTTGGGTTCAGTAATGGGGGTGGGGGGTTTTGGGGTGTCCCCCTCTTACCATTACGTAAGCAGGGATAAGATTAAAACATTTTCTTTCTTTTTAAAAGGACCCTGCGGCATCAGCACCGCCCCGCATAAGTGGGAGGAGCTGAGACTGCAGGGGTACAAGGTTGACAGTGGCATAAACACAGGAGTGCGCTGCAGTAAAGGTAAATGGTGGGGGGTTTGTGTTAGGGATTGCAAACCTGGGGCAGGCAGGCAGAAGTGATCTATCTGATCACTGCGCTGTGCCATAATTGCAGTCGACATTTTCGTCAGTGGAGTTACGGGCTGCGCAGTGATCACATAGATCAGTTTTGAGAGTTACCTTTTATTCTTTGCTCTCTGTGCCATTAAGATTATACTTAAAACATGCCATTTCCTATAATTGAATGAAGGATTCTGGATTTGAGCTGTGACAAATTCATGCAAGCCCCATTTGGACTCTTGATTTTCAATGTACAAAGCATTTTGATCTGTAGGAGCTGCGAGTGAAATTCTGCCTCTTGTCTGTCAGTCAAAAATGTGCCTCTCCAATTCCCTTCTGCAGCCTAATTTAACTTTTCACATGTTCCTTGCTTCAACTACAGAGGTACATACATTTGAATTCACTAGGCACATTGACAGTGCTGACATTTTTATGCTGGCTTTTCAGTCTGTCAGTGTACCTTCCCATGACAGGACAGTATTTCTGTACATATTGTGCCTAACTTGGCCTTTGCGGTCACTTGATCCTGGGGCTGCCATTAAACCCCACAACAATAGTGTGCCAATGTAGATCCCAAGGGATCCTGCACTATGATTAGTGGGCATTTTTTCCAATGTTGCTGTGGCAGACACACTTGGGATTTGTGACTCACAGAACAGTGGGCGTAAGAGTGTTCAGCTCAGAAACATAGTATCAGCCTTTTGTGGTATGGGATGGGGGAACAGGAGAGTTACCTTTGTGGTGGACAACACAAGCATGGTTGCCATACTAAATATACTATCCGAGCAAGATATATTCCAGGAGTAACTGCATTGCCAACACGTCCCATTCAGTGTGGACAAGGTTTTGTTGGCTCGCTTGTTCTGTGGCCAACTCCGATATTGGAAGAATTGTGGGAACTGGATGTGTACAGGCACTGGGACTGATTGTAGGAACCTTGAGGTCACCCATAAGGATGGTGTACACAACATCATGGGCAGAATTACAGAACAGTGGAGAAAGGGCAAAGGTGGTGGGGGGAGACCAGAAGTGTGAGTGTAGTGAAGGGAAGATGAAGTGAGATCAATGTAGTCACTTATTGAGTGGGGTTTGCCATTAGTTATGATTTTGGCATAATTGGCAGTGATTCCATTTTATGGGAAGTGTTTTGCGGGCTATGAGTCCAGATTGGAGGAAATACGAAAGAGGATGGTACAGATATAGACCAGCGGAAGGGAACGTGGCAGGAAGGTTGGAGACCGATTTTGAGGCTGCATCATTGGCGGCCCAGGTTTACATTTTTATTTTGGGCAGGTAATAATACAGAAACGTACCCACCTCTTCAATTAACCTAATTTGGATGTGAGTGTCGGAATATGATAGATCAGCCAGCATGGGCACTAGGATCAAGGGGTCGTAGGTTTCGTAGGTTGGAAGATTTTTAGCAGCAGGGGATGAGGGAGGCTGATAAACAGCTTTCTTGTACTTCCCGCAGGGCCCAGATAATGTTGAGTTTTGAGGCGTGGGAGCGAAAATGAGGCAGACGTTGCCTGCTCCTGGATAAGTATGATTTTTCCCCCAGGCAACATAAGCATATCATAAGGACCCAGTACTCTGCATGTGTTTAGACTCTGCACTTGCTAAAAAAACATTCATTTGAGTAATTCCCTTGGTCCGACCCAGCCCGTGCCCTGCCTGGATCCCCATCACTGGTTAATGCACCTTCCAGAAAGATATTTGTGCAACTCACCTGTTTACATAGAAATCTTGAGTGGGCCGATTTTGCCTCTCATATTTACCCGAGAAATCAATGAGTACCTCTGAGGTTGGTATTGATGAAATCTAATAAATGGCATTAACAAACTATTTCGTTTGTGGTGCACGCTTTATAAATAGACTTTACTGGTATGAGTCAAGGATACATTGGCTCCAATAAATAAGGTAATCGTTTGATGTTGTAAACTCTTTTAAAGTGTAGTCCACATGTACCATGGCCCGCTGCATTCATATGAGTATGGTCCGCAGGTATTAAGGTATTGGCCTAACAGTACACTGGTGCATTGACAGTGAACATCAGTTGGGCCATGCACTGCGAAAGAAGAAGGAAAGGGATATGTGTATGTATAGCATGCACAGTAATGTTGTATGTAGTGTACAACACTGGTGACTATCAAGTTTGAGGAATCCCCAGAGAGGAAAAATGTCCAGATAATATAGTCAATGGCCAGGGTCTATTGGTAGGTTAGCGGTGAACTAAGCTGGCAGATCCGCCACCTCCTTCCCGGGATAGATCACTAAAGAGGAGCACTTAGGACTAGTAAAATACCTTCTGTTCTTTTCATGATCCTCTTGCCCCTCAAAAAGCAAGGCTGCATATTGTGCACACACCCCCAGCTGGTATTTGACCAAGGCAGACTTGCATAATGTGAACCCCCCACCCCCAGGGCTCATGTGTTTGGGCCACACTGGCATGAAAAGCAACTGACCCTGACTCAGCCCGATCTGCCCTCCAGAAACGCGGAACTCTTCATAGGCCTATCCAACCATGGTGTGAGGCGCAGCGCTGGCACTTCCATAACACGCCTAAAAAGACCTCTCCTGCACCAGAGAACCCACCCCAACTGCACGCTGCTCAGTGACATCACAGGTAGGTGACTTGCACAGAACATTGCCTTGTTGCCACATGCCCCTTCCCACTGCAAGAAAGGAAACCTCCCTCCGTCAGCAATTAACACATCACAATAAATACTGATAGAGACATGATGTAAAATTGAAGCAGCTAAAAACATTTTTGGACTAGCGCGCAGCTTTATATAAACTCAAAGGAAATCCTACAAAGCACTCAGGCAGATTATAGGTTTGGCAAAGCTTGAAAATTGCTGCCATTATATTGTTATTATTAACACCTTGTAATTAGCCCAGAGGAATCCTGAAACGCTCTACCCTGATTCGCATTTTAATGATGGAAAATTGGTACCTTTGCAAGTTGCATGGCGCCCGCTCTGATTAACCTTAAGTAGCAGGGCTATTATTCTGCAAACATTTCTGTGTCATGTGGATATTGGCCTTGCGCAGAACCCGGGGCATGGCGGGAGCGGGTGACTCACAAGTGTGCTTCTCTGCTGTGAAGAATTCTTGCAGGATCAAAGGCGGCGCGCCGCACATTAAAAACCTGAGACTATTGCGGGGTTCTGAAGACCCGTGAGTTTTGCAGGTGAGTATTAATGGACCCACCCTCACCCACCACACACAAACACACACACACACATAAAGGTGTGAACGTAAAATGGGGTATTGTTCAAATGCATTGTTAGGCAATTTTGGGTGAAGGACTTACTGATGTCATCTGTACATGCAAGTGCCAATTAAATATCTCCCTCAATAAGCTTGTGTGATCCTTGATATTCTGTAGCTGAGATTTCCCCTAGATTTTTAAGCTTATGTCTGGCTCAGTGCAGGGTGACGCAATGTGCTTAAAGAGATCCTTCTAAAGAAGAACTCAGAATGCCCTATGTTTTCCCCCAGAAAGCTGACCTGACTCTGTTGTTATGGTGCATATCAGTTTCTGTTTCAAAAGGTTGTTGCTGTTCAAAAGCGGGAAAGAGCATACATGTATAATGCACACATGACCGTTGTATCCTTCTCTAAAGTGTGCAAAGAAGAAAGTGGCACGAGGGAGGTCAGCCACCCACAGCAAATGCCCGGTGCCCAGGCCCACCTTCAAACCTCAGGGCTGTCTCTTAACATATGTGATGTTTGTCTGGTCTCAGCATAGTGGGAAGACTACTGCACTGCGTTTCTGCTTGCATGAGGCCCCTGTGTCATCCCAGCTTTGCAGATGGAAGGTAGGGCTTGTCCTTGTTTTTTATGAGCAAACCGATGCAGGCCCATAAAGCACTATGTGGGTCCACTAGACAAGTTTGGATAAGATCCTACTCCCAAAAGCAGGCAAGAGTAGGCTTGGGTGTTGACAAAAGACATGAGGTCTTCTTATATGATTACCTGATAAGTACACAGCATGCAACAGACAGTGTCCTTACAACAGAGCGTATTATAACAATAGTTCCATCATTTGCTATTGCACTAATGCCTGGGACCAAATGTCCGGGTGGGATGGTGTGTATAGCTTCCTTAAGCTGGGAAAATACACCTCTTTTGAATAGTTTATGAAACTGGAAAAGTACTCTGATTCTATGGCAAGACAGGAGGCTCCTATTATGCATAACAAACTTTACTCTGAAACCACAGCAGCAAAGAAAAACTTTTACAAACAAAAAAGTTTCAATAACAGAATTAAATAGAGTTCAATGTCAATGTTAGGGGAATCTCCCCAATCCATCATGGAGGACAGGTCATGCCCTGCAGGAGACCAATGAGCATGGACCCTCTTCAATATAAGTCCCCACTCGTCTTTCTTTGCTGCTGACACCACAGCTATATCACTCCTCCTAGTTGTGCTTTGTGTGCAAGTCAGTAATGTTTAAACTGCACATTGTTTTAATATAATATTTTATATTGTGTAGTGTGTTGGTTATACACAATATTCTTACTGTTTTTTTTTCACGTCCAAAATTAAGTTTATGGTATATTCTGCCGCTTTATTGTAGTGGGGTCTTTCTCTTTTGGTGTCTTTACCCAATGCGCGCGTGCCTGTCAGAAGCTTTGGCTGCAGGCCCGATGCACGTGGCTATCTGGCGCTCATGTAGTGCCAGTGTCTGTTGGGACTTGGAGGGCGGCGCCGAGCGGCCTGCACTCTCAATTCCCTGCCTGTGTTACTTTTCAGTTAAGAGCGTTCAGTTAAAGGGCCGGGCAGCCCTTTCGCTCCAGTCCGCGTGTGCGGCTGGATCTGTCTCTTTTAGTTAAGGGGCTTGTCGGCTCTCCCGCTCCGGGTGGCCCTTTCGCTCCAGGCCACATGTGCGACGGTGTGTTGTTATTTCAGCCTGCTTCAAACTGCATGGGCGACTGTGTTTCTGGGCATTTCAGGGGCCGGTTGGCCCGCCCACTTCTTCCCCAGCGCTCTCCTTTCATGTAGCACGCTTTTGCTCGAGCGTATTACGGTGACGCGCCGGTCTGACAGAAGCTTCTGCTTCAGACCCGGCATGCGTGGCCCTCCTTTCATTTAACACGCTCTGGGTGAGCGTATTTACAGTGACCTGTATGATCAAGTTTGAGGCCATGGCTGGGGTGAAGTTTGCACGGCCCTCATTTCTTTAATAAGCTCTTTCATTGAGCATATCTACAGCGAGCATGTGCAGCTCTAACATCGTTTAAGTATGGGTATCTATAGGCTTTGAACACCACCATGTTTTCTTTCAGTATGGGCGTTTTATATATATATATATATATATATATATATATATATATATATATATATCAACTTTAGCCTGGCGCGCGTGGGCCTCAATTGTTTGGAAATATGTGTATGGCTATGAATGTATATATATATATATATATATATATATATATATATATATATATTCAGTAAAAAACTTTGTTAAAGGGACGTTATGGTTAAGTTGCGCTACTAAAAACCTATGAAATTCAGTAAAAAAACGTTGTTAGGGGGAGGCCACCAGGGGGCGCGCAGGCAATGGCTGCCTGAACGTACCGCTCTCACCGAAGCCCAGCTTCGAGAAGGGATTGAGCCCCCCCGAGACCCCTCCGGCGGGTCCAATGTGGTGAATTGGACGGGTGACCCCCGTGGGCACCCTCCTCGCGAAAGAGCGGAGTGCGGCGAGCCCAGGGTCCCCGAGTTCTGGACTAGCGACTCTTGGGCGGGAAGAGAGGCGCGGCCTAGGCGGCCCCAGCGCCAAAGGAGAGACGAGGCCTTCCCGCTCTCGCACGGGCACACTGCCCGATCGGATACCCTCCCCCCCGCGATTACCCCACTCTCCGGCCTGGGGGAGCGGATTGACCGCGGCCCGGGACCCGGAGGCACTGAGGACCCAGCAGCGGTCCGGGAGACAGGCTCCCTTCGCCTTTCCCCCCAACGCCCGGACCAGAGAGACAACGAGACAATGCTCCCTGCCCAGGGAACCATCCCTGGGTGCTCGCAGTCCGAACCGCTCGAGCGGAGCGGGCCTGCGAGTGGAGGCCCCCCCCATCAGGAGTCCCCGAGGCGGGCTGCCGCGGCCCCCGGAAGCCCCAGAGAGCACGGGAGAGAGCGGCGGAGACACAAGAAGCCACGGTATCCCTCAGCGGGCGAAGGTGAGCAGGCCCCCCACACACCCGACTCGGGCGGAAGGGGGCCCCTGGAGCCAGGAGGGACCAGTTGGGCGCTCAAGCCCCCCCCCCCGGACAAAAATCATCATCAGCGGATTCGGGGTTACCCGGGTGTGAGGCCCCCACATGTTGGTGGGGCGTGTGCCCGCCCCCCCTGCAACACGAGAGTCAACAGGTGGGGCGCTAGGGTCACGGAGCCCTCCACCCCCTGCCCAACGAGAGGGGCCCTCCTGCTCTGGCCACACGGGCCCTGCTACATATGACCTCCTTCCAAGGGGGGGCCAGGAGAGGTCCCTGACCATCGTGGCAGATTCTGATCGGGGTGTGAGGCCCCCACTTAGGGACAGGTGGGGCGTGTGCCCGCCCCTCCCGGTAATTAACATCTCTCAAGAAGCAGCCAAAGACCACCCGTCTCAAGAGGGACGACCTCGTTTGGCTTCCCCCCCAGCACACGCCCCCCCGGGGAAACATCAGATGAACTGGTGGGAATCCTTACAGGGATACCGCTTCCAGGAGATTCCCAGAGGTGACAAGGGTATGAGCCTCAAAAGAACTATGACCCAACCCGAGGACGCGGCTCCCTCCTCGGCGGCAATGGAAAGATGCTTCGCCTCGACCTTGCAGGAAATCAGGGACATGCACTCCGACATTGCCCAGAAATTTGAGAAAATGGACTAGAGGGTGGACAAGGTCGAAGACAGGTTGCTACAAGTTGAGGCCAATCAATCGTCAACGGCGACCCAGGATATACAAGTATGTATGAGGCTAGAAGCCCTGGAGAAGAGGGACGAGGAAAGGGCCCGACAGATGGACGATTTCGAAAACAGGGAGAGGAGGAACAACCTCAGAATCTTTGGGGTGCCCGAAATGGAAGGGGAGACGGAGAGGGATGTCACCCGAGTGGTGAGGGACATCATCACCCTCCTATTCGCAGAGGAGATGGCAACTGAGCTCACATTCGACAGGGTGCACTGGGCAGGGGGCAGAGCGGGGGCCCCCCGGTCGATTTTGGTCCGGTTCCACTATTATTCGGAGAAGACAATCGTGCTGGAGGAGGCCAGAAAGACCAGAGAAATCACCTACAATAATGCCCAGGTCTCTATTTATCAGGATCTCTCCGCCTACACTCTGGCAAAGCGCAGAATGTGCCGCCCCCTCACGCAGCTACTCAAAGAGAAGGGTGTGCGCTATAGATGGGGCTACCCCTTCTCCCTGATGTTTGAATACATGGGCCAACGCTCAACCTTGATCACGGAAGAGGATATACGAAGAGCTATTCAAGAGTACACAGTGGACTCGAATCCCCGGAAGGGCCCGGAGAACCTCAGACCAAGTGGCCCCGGCCCGTCCGGAGAGAGGAGACGGCGAACCGGCGCAAGGAAATTTAGAAAAATGAGCACTCCATCCCCAGCGAAGGATGGAGAACGGAACGACTCAGAGGACTGAGAACGGGGGCGACCCTCCAGGCCCAGGACAGATGTGCGCAGACTCAGAGATCTTACCACTACCACCGTCCCCACGAACAGCAAGTATATGGGGTAGACAGATGGGATGCAGCCGCGAGGGGACATTGGGGGCTCAAGGTGTAGAGCTTCTTACGTGAATTGCCTGGCCGAGGTGGGCGGGCTGGTGGTTTGGCCAAAAGCCAGCGATGGCGGAACTAATTGGCTGGACGCCGGGGAGGGGGGTGGGGGTGTCTCCGGGAGTTGGGGTTGTTCAGTTATGGTTGGGGAACGGGGGGCAGTTGGGGATTTGTTCTAAGTCCACCCGAGGGGAGGGAGGCAGAGGGGAGCACAGAGTAGAACCAAGGGAGCATGCAAGGAAGAGAATCATGAGGGTGTTGATCGAGAAGGAGGGAATTTCAGATTATGGCTGAGAGTCTGCCTGCCTTGGGAGTGGGCTCCCTCAATGTATGAGGCTTAAACACCCCCGCAAAGAGATCCCTGGTTTGCAGGGAGTTTAGAAGGGCCAGCCTTGACCTCCTCTTCTTGCAAGAAACTCACTGGCCACGGGGGAAGGAGCCCAAATTGCGGGGAGGAGGAATTGGGGAGGTCTTCAGTGCATCCCACAAGAGCAAAAAGAGAGGGGTGTCCATCTTGGTGGCGAGGAACATGGGCTTCGAGAAAGAGGCAATGCTGAAAGACCCAGAGGGCCACTATCTGCTGGTGCGGGGATCCCTGCAGGGGGCCCCGCTCACCCTAGCCGTCATCTATGGCCCAAATGAAGGCCAAATTCAATTTTGGGAGGAGGTGAGAGACAAACTCAAATACTTTGTCCACGGGACGATGGTGGTGGGGGGGACTAGAACATGGTCCTGGACCCAGTCCAGGACAGGAAACGAGCTGGACCTCAGCCTTCCAGGGCGGCAGATGAGACCATGGCTCATAACTTCCAAAGGGTCAACTCAGAACTGGGCCTGGTGGACACGGTCCCGACCCCCAGAACGCACACCCCCTTCTTCACTTACTACTCATCCATGCACACGTCATTTTCCAGGATAGATTACGTCCTGGTGGACGAGACCCTGCACCCATTCATTACTGGCCATAGGGTGGACCCCGTCCCCTGGTCTGACCTCGACCTGATCCGAGTCACCATAGCAAGGGGAGGGCTAAACGACCACAGGCGGAGATGGAAGTGTAACGATTCCCTGCTGAAGGACGAGGTTCTAGCCCAGGAGGTACTCGATACCATTGCAGACTTCTTTGAACTTAATGACAACGGTGAGGTGGGTTCACACACCCTATGGGACGCTTTCAAGGCCACCCTACGGGGAGACCTGATTAAAATGGGATCCCAGAAGAAAAGGGAAAGGGAGGCCCAGGAAAGGTATCTGAGGGGAAAAATCGCCCAACTCCAACCGGGAGGCCCCCCACGGAGCCCCTTGACCGCGACCAGGTGGCCGCCCTGGATGACTATAGGCTCCAATTGAGAGACCTCCTCCTCCATAAAACAGAGAGAAGTCTCCATCTGGTTAAACAAAAGTATTACGAAAAAGGGGACAGGGCGGATAGGATTTTAGCTTGGAAACTGAGGGAGGTACAGAGAAGCAGAATGGTGAAGGCAGTGAAGAATGAGGGGGGGTAGGGTATGATACTCCCCACATTGGAGAGGCCTTCGGCCGATACTATGAAAGGCTATATTCGAATACAGTGGGGACGGGGGGAGATTGAGGGATTCCTGAATTCTATACAGATCCCGGCCCTGACCAGGGAGATGGCGTAGGGGTTGGAGGGTCCGGTGACCGAAGAAGAGGTGGAACATGTGATCAGTGGTATGAAGGTGGGCACCTCCCCGGGCGTGGATGGCTATTCAGTCTATTTTTACAAAAGGTTCCCTTCAGCCCTGGCCCCCCACTTGGTTAGAGTGTTTAACGCGGTGCTGGAGGGGGGTCTCTCCCAGACTCCATGATGGAGGCAATCATCGTGGTGCTCCCCAAGGACGGCAGGGACCCCTCGGAGTGGTCCTCCTACCACCCGATTTCTTTGTTGAATATTGACGTAAAGATCCTGGCCAAGATTATTGGATCCTGCCAAAACTGGTCCACGGAGACCAGGTGGGGTTCATTACGGGAAGACAGGGCTCAGATAACATTTGTAAAACCATAGATTTGTTCCACTATGCCCAGGTGTCGGACCTAGACGCGAGCGTCCTATCCCTGGACTCGGAAAAGGCGTTCGACAGGGTTGAATGGAGATTTATGGAACTCACCCTCCAGAAGATGGGCTTTGGGACACACATCAGGTATTGGGTGGCTGCGCTGTACAGGGCCTATAAGGCCAGGGTTCAAGTGAATGGCAGATTATCAGACCCATTCCCCCTCTCACGGGGAACAAGGCAGGGATGCCCACTCTCCCCTCTAATTTATGTCCTCACCATGGAGCCCCTGGCAATAGCAGTCAGAGCACACCCAGACATCAAGGGGATCAGGAGAGGTGATGTAGAATTTAAGCATTCCCTGTTTGCGGATGATATCCTGTCCTACCTGGTGGACCCGAGATCCTCACTCCCCCCCCTTCTGTCCCTGTTGACCACATTTGGGCGCTTCTCAGGCCTTAAGATTAATGCATCTAAATCAGTCCTGGTCCCCATGAGAATTTGGGATCCGGGCCTAGACTCCCTCGACAGGCTGGAGGGGATAACGGTTGGGAAGGCCTCTATTCGGTACCTGGGAGTCCTTCTAACCAGGGACCTAACCAATCTCGCCCCCGCCAACTACGATCTCGTTATGGCATAGTTCACCGCCGATCTAAGGAGATGGGGCGCTATGATTCTGTCCTGGTAAGGCCGCATGACGGCAGTGAAAATGAACGTACTCCCGCGCCTACTATACCTCTTTACCGCTCTCCCTACCAGCGTCCCCGACCAAACCTTTAGGGTCCTTCAGAACGCGGTGCGTGAGTTTATATGGCAGGGCAGGACCCCGAGGACCGCGAAGGCTGTCCTCACCTTACCTAGGGAGGAGGGGGGGTTTGGGCTGCCTGACTTCCAACTTCACTACCGCGCCGCCCAATTACGAGTCCTCCTGGAACACATGAAAGAGGGGATGGGTACATACTGGTCGTACCTGGAGGACATGGACGCTCACCCACTTAAGGTTCAGGACCTTCTAAGGGCCCCACGCAGATTAATTCCGAACAGACTCAAATCCCACCCAACATTGGGAGTTCTCTGGGCAATCTGGAAGGAAAGCCCCCAGACGGCACACCTAACATCGTGGCCTTCCCCGATGTCATCCCTATGGGGTCACCCCCTCAGACTGGGAAGCAGGGGGTTCCGTAATGCACAGTCCTGGTCTGACTCAGGGATGGAATGGGCTGGGCAACTGTTTAGGGAGGGGGAATTCCTGCCATATGAAGATTTGAGAGATGCCCTCGGGCGGGAGTCACTCTCTATATTTCAGTACCTCCGCCTGAAGGGAATCCTATGTGACCAATCATGGGGCCAAAGTTTAAAAAGACAGCTGACCCCCTTTGAGAAACTTCTCGACACTGCGACCTCCAGGAAGGAGGCGGTGTCTGGGATGTATAAAATTCTGAACACTGTTGACCTGGGGAGAAGGAGGGGGTTCCGCACCTTTTGGAATGACCTGGCCGGGGAGGAGATTTCGGAGGACACCTGGTCAAGGATATTTAAAATAGCTTTCCATGGCAATCTGTTCACGGCGGACATGGAACACAACTTTAAGATCTTACAGGGGTGGCATAGAGATCCCGCCAAGCTGTCAAAGATGTTCGCGGGTATATCCCCCGCTTGCCCAAGGGGATGTGACCAGGTAGGTACGAGGGGTCATATGTGGTGGCACTGCCCGAAAGTACAGACATACTGGGAGAGGGTAAGGGGTTGGATCGCCGAAGTCACGGAGGAATTGCTTCCCCAGAATCCTCTGACAGTGCTGCTGGGCCTCCCCCCAGAGGACGCAGACGTATACAGATACCCTAGAATGTGGGAAACTATGCTGCGGGTTGGGAGGGTGGCCTTGGCCCAGAAATGGAAAAGCCCGGAGACCCCCACAAAGGAGGACTGGCTACAAAAGGTTAAAAACATGTTCTTGATCGACAAATTAACGGCAATGATGAACAATGATTTGAGCTCATTCCAGGCTAATTGGTATGGGGTGCAGCAGATTTGGGGATGGGAAATTCACTGATCCTCAGGGAAGAACTATGGATGGAAAAGGGCGCCCATGGCCCGAGGGACGGTGGACGAAATACAGCCAAACATGCAGTTAATGTTCTCGCTCTTTCCCGAGCTCCGGTCACACAAAGCTTACAACGTGTCTCCCCATGAAGGGGGTTCTACTGGGATTAAGTTATTTGGGGGGAGGGCTCGTTTTGGGAGGGTGAGGGGGGGTTTGGGCCTATGACTTGTACACGCTTTAAAAAAGCTTTCTGCCCGTTTGTTACTTTATGAAAATGTCAATAAAACAAAGTTTAAAAAAAAAAATAAAAACTTTGTTAAAGGGACGTTATGGTTAAGTTGAGCTACTAAAAACCTATGAAATTCAGTGAAAAAACATTGTTTGTGATGTCATCTTTGATGTCCTGGGTGTTAGTCTTAGCAGTGCACGGTGGCGGCGCGAGTTATGGTTGCTTATCTTACCATAACTGCCGAATTTCAAGGGGTTTTCGGTTTTACTTTGAACCATAACGTCCCTTTAACAACGTTTTTTCACTGAATTTCATAGGTTTTTAGTAGCGCAACTTAATCATAACGTCCCTTTAACAAAGTTTTTTTTACTGAATTTCATAGGTTTTTAGTAGCGCAACTTAACCATAACGTCCCTTTAACAAAGTTTTTTACTGAATTTCATAGTTTTTCTAGTAGCACAACTTAACAATAATAACTTTGACTTTATGTACATATAATATGGAACATACTGAACCCTTTCTACTGAATTTGCCAGTCCGCAGACATCTTTGGACAACAGTACTACCACCTAAAAACTCTGGGGTGGTATGTGTAATAGTTATATCATAACATAGGAACATTTAACAAATTCACAAAGCAGCACACATACAAAGTATATGTAGTAATACTTAAAAAAATGTTACCCATATATGTAACACACTAACCATTCATGTAAATACAATATGTTTTCAAATGGAATATACCAAAAGAAGATAAAGTGGCTTCCACCATAATTACCTCACAGACGCTCCACAACCAACAGCAAGACCAGACGTATACACTACTGATTACATATCTCACCAGACATAGTAAGTGCACTTCTTTTTACTCATATATTTATAAACTTTCTATATTAGAAAAAAAAACACATATTACTTATTTGTTTTCTTATAGAAATGTGTAGTACTCGCGATTGGCTAGAGGAGCATTTCCCACGAGAGGAAATGTTAGAAAATAGTCCACCTAATGGTACACACTTTACTATATAAACCAATTAATAAATATTATTCTGTATACATTTAACATATACATTTTTTTTATTACAGACCATACAAAAATTCCAAGCATCTCACAACAACAATCAGAGGATATCACTCTACAGCAGATTAATCAAAAAATGGACGACCTTATGCAAACTTTTATGGATTTGAAAAACTTTGTGGAAAATTATGTGAAACCCCCAACAGCACACCATTGTCCAACCTGCACTTGTCCCCCCTCACCCTATCCCATGCAGTTAACCCCAAACCCTGTCTATGGACCAAAGCGTTTCGATGAGCTTTCCTTCCCTTCTTCACCTGATCCCAGTTATCTAGAAATCCCTAATTCTCCTGTTTTTGTTTCCGTTTCTGCCCCACCTTCCCAGTCATAATTGTATATATATATATATATATGAAATAAAGTTACTTTTCTTATATTGTGTTGTAATTACTTTCAGTTCCTTGTGATAAACCCAATTTAGGTGTCCACGGACACTGCGGTTGTTCGGAAATGTTCGTAAAGAAACGAAAATGTGACTGTCCTGAGGACACTACATCTGTCCGTAATGTTCTCATGCAAGTTGAAAATGTTCTGAGAAAACTCGTAGTGTCCTGAAATGTTCGTAAATAAACGAAAATGGAGGTGTCCTTAAGAACACTATGCCTATTCGTAGTGTTCGATAGCAAACAGAAACTGTTCTAAGAACACTCGTGGTGTCCTGAATTGTTCGTAAATAAACGAAAATGGAGGTGTGCTTGAAACGCTATTTCTGTCCGTATTGTTAGCAAATAAATTAAACTGTGCTAAGAACAAACGGCTGTCCATAACTGTTCGTTTTACATGTGACACACTTTTAATTAGTTCAGGACCCGAACACTGTTCGCAGAACATCAACATGCATGCGCAAAACAATGTCCGTACATTGGGTGTCCTGCGGACGACCGCTACCTTAGCGAACATGCTCACAAAACAATTATGTGACCGCGCCCACGCTCATCTCGTGCTCTAAATGCGGACACTTTTTGTGTCCCCGACCAGTTTAAAAGTACATTTCCAAGTAATCCACAATATTTCTCATTAAAAAATCACCATACCACAAATCCCACATACTAATCGTAACTTTTCACATAGTTTTTGTGACTTTTTGAACCTTTTTTGATGTTCGATCTGTCTTGCGGACGGCGTGCATGTCCGCGACCCCCGCACAAGCACCCCGATGTAATACCGCGCCCTAGAGCGCATTCTCATTGTGTTTCTGACTATTCCACAGAGCACACTACATTTTGCTGCATACTTTGCAGATTTTGATATTTCCATCTCCAAGCCTATGACATCCATGGCTCGACTATTACCACATGGTGCTACATCTGCCTCAGCATGACCCCCACGCCCTCCACCACCACCATTTCCCCAAGGGCCTGAAGAGGGGAACAGGAGTGAGGATACAGAGGAGGAAGAAGAGGATGACGAGAATGAGGTAGAGGAAATCCCTACTACCCGCCCTCGGCGTGAATCTTGGGTGTGGCGGTTGTTTACCGTTCATGGAAACGGTCCTAAGTCTCAGGCAAACCGTGTCACCTGTAATGAGTGCCAAATGATACTCAGTCGCGGGAAGCATGGTTCGTATAGCTTTGGGACCACTACCATGAAGCGACACCTGCGCTCATTCCACACTGGGGCCATTCGCAATGTTGTACCTTGCGAGAAGCATAGTAGGTTGATTGCCTCTACTTCATCCTCCGTTCCTGATCCTGTCACCACAAGGAACACCTCTGTGAGACAGCGTCTTCCTCAAGCTGCCTCACAGGCCAAACAGAATTCTGATGACCCTTACCTTTCGAGGGTCACAGTTGTATGTGTGTACTGTGACACAGTACTCTGCAGGTGGGAACGACTTCGGAGTGCTTTTGAGACGATCGTCTCAGAGCACCAGAAGACCTGCTCACTACGCAAATAAAACCCACTCTACATCTTCCTCTCTCAGCATGCCCTTTCTTATCCCTGTGGTTGGTGTCCCCCTCCCTTTACCTTCCTTTCCCTCCTCTCCTAGTGTGTCGTGTATAAAAAAGAACAAAAAAAATACAAAATAACAAAAATCAAAAAAAAGAATAAGGCTCTTTTCAGAGCCGCCTTTCACAGTTAAAAAATAGAAGTGAAGATACATAAAGCAAAGCCATTTCCATTTCGTGAAAGTCCGCGGACCGTCCGCGAACAGAAAAACAATTGCATTGCTACCCTATTGAAACCAATGCATTTTTCTCTAACAGGAAGTGGTGGCTCTGAAAAGAGCCTTTGGGAGGTGTTGGAATGTAAAACATTTTAACTACGTAAAACGTACTTCAAAACGAATGCTGTATTTCTAAAAAAGGTCGCAAAGCATTTTGTACATTTCTCAGAAAAATCTGATAGCCAGCATAAGTAAGATGGACTCCATCTTTGCGAAAAATGTATGTACTACGAAACAAAATATTTTCATTCTTAAAAGAGGACATGCCAAAATCTCTTAGGAAGGCACAAACAGCCTTATTAACATTACGCCTTGCTTTCTCCATTTGTGGACCACATGAGAAAGAACGAAGCCACACTTGTCTCTGCGCAATCCGTGAAAAAATTATTTTAGAGTTTGGAAACATGTCCATTATCTTCTGAAGTCCTTCTTTCATTGCAAATTGCAAAGAAATTCCAGACACATGTCCTAAACTGTTCCCTCCACAATGAATTACAATTATGTCTGGATGTTCCTCTATCTTCAAAGTTGCACAGAGAGGTAGCAAGTCCAACCACTTCATTCCACACACTCCATGCCAGTGCACTTCCACATGTGGGAATCCAAGATCTATAGATAATCCACAGCTTTCTGCATGCACCTTCAACCAATGAATGCACAAGTCTCCCAAAAACCATACAATCTGTGTTTTGAAACACTCAGCCATAGCTATCTGTTCCTCTCTCTGCAAAAACAATATCTGAGAAAACCTCTCCTAGCACAACACACTCACTAAACTTTACTGACCAATCCCTTGCTTCATCCAATCTCATTTCCATACCTCCCCTCCCCAAATTCCCCAGATGTAATATGCGGTGTCCTAGAACTACCACCATGTCCGCGAATGTATCGTAACATGTACAGCCCTTCTACCATTTCGATTTCACTCTCTGTGCCATTCCCTCATTGGATGTAGCTAATCAATCACATGACCATCCACCAATCAAATCCAATAACTCTACATGTAACTGCATCATCATAGAGCAGCACTACAAATGTACAGTGTATCTCTCGGAGTACAATTCTCATACCATTGACAACCACGATCAACGAGAAATACTATACAAATCTCCAATATTTCTACTTGCAGCTTGGTCCATATCCATATACATGAACAGAAAGTACAGGTATGCATATTTTCTACACAGTACATGAACACATTTTCTAACCGACTTTTACCTTCTATAATCTGAAAAATGAATGGACGATCATTGTTTCATTGTCCTAAAATGACCTGTCACTTACAAATCTTTATATCGTTTAATTTCTTCATACACACACACACATGCAAATACTATTAAACTAACATTTTTTAAATAAAATATATACACGACATATAATCACACAAAATAACATACACACTCTATGATCAAATCTCAAACAATAATATTTGTACAAACACATAATTGGTTTTAATTTTTTTCGTTTATATAAGTACTTGCATACATTTATATAGGACAAGCAGACTATGACATTCACTCACTGTTACATGCAAAAGCAGGCTATGACAATGACTCACTATTACGTGGAAAAGCTTAGTTACAAGAATAGTGGTATACGTTGGTAGATTATGAATTCCACAAACCATAGTAAAGATATTTTCTTTCCTACTTAGTCATAATATAGTTTTAATGGTTTTCAGGAAGGCGCTGAGCATTTCAATTTAAAAAAAATCTATGTCTAAAATGAAAACAATGCTATATAGCAACCAAATTACTAATTTCTTTCTTTTACAATTGCAGTGAAGCCCATTCTCCTGAAGAAGCAGCCGATTTTGATTTACAAAGAACAACCCAGAAGCAAACTACTCATTTTTTTAAAAAAAGTAAGTAGATTGTTACCATAATATTTGATTTATAACTCACACGCACTGTACGGTGCATTCGTGGTATTTCTGTGCCTAAAAATAGAGATTCTGCACCATTCTGACCAAAAATCCCCCCGCCTTAAACAGTGATCTCCTGTCAGAATGGCCCTCAAATTCCTATTTTTCGGCACACAAATTACCCAACTCAGCCGCTAGAATGTAGATGTTGTAGAACAAACAACTGTTTTAATTGTATAGCTTTACCTATATTATTTATTCTTCTCCACACCACCGGCTTACTTTTTTCTGTCATCTGAACCCCAGTTTAGTAACACATTAATTGAAGAATACCCATCCCTGGTAGTTCAACTTCCCAATTCACAATCACACACCATTACATACATCTTTATCATCTTACTCAAACAATCATGCACACAACACACATGCATTGTAGAAAACCCCAACCCATACCTTCTGTATTTTTTTCAACAGACGCTACAGAATGCCACCAAAAAGCAACTCCGTAGAAAGGGACGAAGAAGTAGAGCAAATGAAAAGAAAAGTCTCCAACATAAACACCCATCTATAGCAGAATTTGTAAAAAACGTTGAAACACAACAGCTAATACAGTCATGTTGTGAAACAGAAGAAGTTTCTAGTGCAAAAACGTTGCCTCCTCTATCACAAAGTAAAACGACCCAAAAAACTATTAACAGAAAATCAACTATCACTACAAATAAAACGTCTTCTATAAATCTTGATATAGTACAAAGTAAGCATACCAAGAAAAGTATATTAGCCAAAATGTTCTGTCACAAAGTCCTTCAAAATCTGATAAAAACAGGAGAGAAACCAAGTTCAACACTTCAAACCTATCGTAGGAAAGTAATCTTAGAAGCGTTGATAGAGCAATTCTTCTCAAAAGAAACTTATTTATTGTTGTGTTAAACAGAATTAAACCACTAACAAAACTAATAACTAAACTTCAAAAAAGACTTCTCAATAAACGAAATGTGAACAGAAATAACTTCTTAAATATCTGTGGAGGTGAATGGAGTCAAACTACAAGCACAGAACCATACTTTAATGAAGAAGCGTACAAACAAAAGCAAACAAATACAATTGCCATACATAGCAGTGGTCGAGGTTATGAAAAAGTTTATAATACCATAATGGAACAAGAAGTACTCCTTACAAAAATATGCCCTGAAAACTTAGATTTACCCCTCTATTCGACTGAATCAGAACATCTAATTTACACATGGCCATGCACGTCAATGTGTAACATTCCCAAAAAATTATTCCAATCTTTACGCCTATTCCTCAATCAATATGTGAAAAGCAAAGACAAAATCAAAATTAAAATACTGCAAAGTATGGATGCTTGTCCAGTACGCAAGCACACAGGACTGCAAGGACATTCGTTGGCCTGCATATCAGGAGCTACTTGCAAAACAACCTTCCATGATATCAAGAGGATATCAACACATCATGCAAGTATAAGAAATCTAGTTTATAAACTGCATTATGCAAAAAGTCCTGCGTTAGCACTAGCCAATTTAAATAACATTGTTCTACATGGTACACCAAAAGACCTACTAGAAGAAATCGAGTATATACAGAAAAAATATTTTGGAAGTGAAACCCACTTACAAGATGAAATAGCTGTCAACCAACTTCGTAACAAATCTGCACATGGCAACCTTTCACTACACACATACAAAAAAGAAATACTAAAATTTCAAAGCACTTCAACTGAAGTACCAAACCACGTGTGTGTATGTTGCCGCAGAACGTGTTATAAAAGTAACACAAAAACTATAGACCTTTCATACAAAATAGAAGACAATGAAGATTCTAAATGGTTTGAAATAGCTCTCTACCTTATAGCAGAAAACAAATACGAAATAACTGACCCCATAATACTTTGCAGTTACTGCACTACCAAACTTGACAACAACCAAACTCCTTCACGTGCTATCTCAAATAACTTGGAATTACATCCACTACCAAAACTCCTTCAACAACTTAATTTATATGAGAGCATCATAATTCAAACAGTTCATCCATTTCAAGCAATAATACGCCTTCAACCAAAAACTGCAAAATTACCTCCCTCTGAATTAGTGAAAGGTATTCGTGGAAAAGTAGTGTATTTACCATTAGATCTAAAAGAAAATGTGCACACTCTAGGAGTGCAACGTCCAATACAACAATCTTTAATTATCTTGGTAAATGGAGTACCTACAAAAGACAAAAAAAATTGGCAACAACTGGTAGATTTACATAAAGTTAGAGAAGCCCTGCAATATCTCAAAGAGAATAATGATTATTACAAAGAAATTAATATCGAAGAAAACTTGAAAGATACAATTGAAATAATTCAAGAGACACAAGAAACTGGTCAATTTGAGCACCTAGATCCTGCTACAATAGCAAACACTTTAGACCATTATACAATTCACCCATTGCACTCTAATGACACCATAGAAGATGCACTGGAAACGTATCAAATGCGTCAAACAAAAGGATCACCAATCAGCATATGGGAAAAAAAGTATAGAAGCACGTGCTTTTTCTCTACTCTTTCCTACTGGCAAAGGAGGAAGATACGGTGATAGACCTGTTCAAATATCAGCATCAGAATATCGCTCATTACAAATGTATTCTGATGATCCCAGATTTCGACAAAATGTGGAATACATATTCCACCTACTCTTTGAAAGTGAACTAGCAACTTTATGTTACGGAGTTGCACACATATTAAAATCAGGATCACACTTTCAAAATATGACAGCCACACAATTATTACAAAAAGTTAAACAAAAAGATGATGTTTTACAGACAAATCTTACAAATCTATTAGCAAATATGCGAGGTACTAAACAGTACTGGTGTCGACGCCATGGAGATGTACTTTGTATTATCAGAAACCTTGGCCCACCCACTTGGTTTCTTACATTAAGTTGCGCAGAATATGCATGGGAAGATTTACATGCTTTCCTATGCATATCAAACGAAAACAAAACAAACATAGATATACTAACACCTGGAGAACTTTGTTCTCAGGATCCTGTTAATGTTTCTAGATATTTTCACCATCGCTTCATTGCTATGTTACATTTTATTTGTAATAAAACTGTTCCTCCCCTTGGAGAAGTGCAACACTTCTTTTGGAGAAAAGAATACCAAGCTAGAGGACCGCCACATGTCCACATGCTTTTATGGATTAAAGATGCTTCTAAATTTGGTCAAGACAGTGATGCCACTGTTTTACACTTTATTGAAAAATATGTCACTTTTGAAATTCCGTCAGAATCCACAAATAGTGATCATCATGCAAAAATCTTACAAATCCAAAGACACAAATGTGGCAAATATTTTCATCGCAAATACAAAAACAAAGGGAAATACTACACCAAATGCCGATTTGGTTTCCCTAGACCAGTTACAAATACAGGTCAAGTGAACAACTTCATGTCTTCCGTTAGACATAGTGTTAAAGGTAAGTCACCTAAAAATACATATTGCATAAAAAGAAAAGATGAAAAATATATCAATGATTACAATGCAATCATTGCCCACTTGTGGAATGCAAACATAGATGTGCAGTACATTGCAGACAATTCTACTGCAGTTGCACGATATGTCACAGCATACTTAACCAAATCAAAAAAGACAGAGCTCCAAGACCTCTGGAACGACCTGGAATGACCTGTCATCAGATAAAACAATAACTCAGAAATTATACAGCTTGGGCATAAAAATGCTGTCCCATAGAGAATGTGGATCCTATGAAGCAGCTGATCGATTAACTGGTACTGCATTGTATGGTAAATCTGCAAATATAGTATGGCTAAGTCTTGGTTCAGCTAAATCTAGAAAAAGAGTTCTAAAATCATACAAAGATTTAGAAACAATAGCCAAACATGATCCCAACAGCCAAGACATTTTAAAAAACAATTTATTGGACACATACTACCCAAACAGGAGTACCACTTTGGAAACCATGTGTCTATACCACATAGCCCAAAACTACACATACAAAAATAATATAAAACCAAATTTAATTAATCATATCAAATTGTCATTAAAGACTCCTCAACATAAAGAAATATATTACATGTCCCTGCTACAACTCTTCAAACCATGGAGAAAAGAAGAAGAAATACTAGATACCTATGGCTCATATGAAGACGCTTTCAAAGCCAATGAAAGCAGTATAACGGATGTAAACTTTGCACAGTACAAAACAATGTTGCACAATGAACAGCAACATGAAGAGGAACTCCAGGCCCAACTAGATAAGGACACTCCTGACAGTAGTCAACCTTCTGTCACAGGAAGCCAAGAACCACTGGGAGAACCACTAATAACAAATGAGGCAGAATTAGCTTTGATAGAAGTAGAAAACACCATGTGTCACTATGAAGATAAAGAAGACTTAACTACACTACAATCAAAACTAAACAAAGAGCAACGTAGCATTTTTCAAGAAATAACAAAAGAAATTGCACATGGTGTGCAACATGAAAACAAAGAATGCACCTGCCAAAATTACAAACCTATACTCTTGTATGTCAGTGGTGAAGCTGGTTCTGGCAAAACATTCCTAATCAAAATCATCAGTAAGTTCCTTGAACAATTGACAAACAACAAACTGTCAGCTGTTGTCACTGCCCCCAGAGGTTTAGCTGCCTACAACATAGGTGGTGTCACTTTACACCGATTACTACTCCTGCCAGTAGAACACCAAAACAAGTTAGATTATCACAAACTTTCTGCAGAAGATGCAATGGAAGTACGCAGAGTATTGAAACAAATGAAAATGCTACTAATAGATGAAGTGAGCATGGTGTCCAACCTAATGTTGCCTTTGATTCACCTCAGATTACAAGAAGTACTCAAAACAAACTATGAAGAGCTATTTGCAGGAAAACACATCATTGTTTTCGGAGATCTTCTTCAATTGACACCTGTAAAAGGTGAGCCTATTTTTAAAACATTAGGACACAAACTCTGCTGTAAAACTGTTGGCAGCATTGGAAATGTCAACCTTTGGCAACATTTCCAATACAGAGAATTAACAGAAAACATGTGCCAATCTGCAGATCTCACTTATGCCAACATCTTAAAAAGTATCAGAGTTTGTATACTTTCTAGAGACGCAGAAGCAATATTGAAAACCTAGCACATTCATGCACTTTATGGTGATAATGCATGTGCTACAGATGTTATGGAACCATTAGCCCACAAAAATGTCAATTGTATGGCCTTAATGCCAACTCTTGTAAGCTGTTTCAAATTCAATGAAATAATGTTAAGCAAAGAAATGCAACCAATTATGGAAATTAGCGCCACAGACAAACTAGATGTACATGGAATGAAACTACCCATGTGTGACCAAGCCACAGCAAGACTAAATAGTTTAGAAAAATCAATCTCAAACACAGCAGGCTTGGAAAAGATATTTAAATTATCCTTAAATTGCAGAGTAATGCTTAAACGTAACCTTGACGTGGACCAAGGACTAGTTAATGGAGCACTGGGTACAGTTGTTGACTTTCAAACATACCCACGTGACAACAAAATTCAGTTTGTCAATATTCTCTTTGACAAACTTTCAGAAGTAAAAAGAATAGGACGCTCAACAGCTCGATTCCTTCTTTTCAAAGACATGTATGTACGCAGAGAACAATTTTCTCTAACTCTTGCATACGCAGTCACCATTCATAAATCACAAGGTCTTACTCTAGACAAAGCAATGATAGACATTGGTAACACAGTCTTTAAAGAAGGCATGAGCTACGTAGCACTGTCACGCCTACATACAATTGACGGTCTATTTCTAACAAACTTTGATGCAAGTAAAGTAAACGCTGATATTCCTTGCATTTTAGAATACAATAGACTTCGTTCACTATACACCCCCATCTAGAAACATATCCTGTTCCACAAAAAGGAACATTTTCTAAAAGAAAACTAAATCAAACAGAAATGCAACAGTATGTCACTGCAAATCCTCCAAAGAGACTAAAAGAAACTAAACCTTCATCAAGTACCACAAGCAAAAAAGAATCAATTAGGGAAAGTAAACCAGGTACTTCTTTAAAGAAGAAAGACAAACTCCAAAAAAAGCAGTTAGATACAGAACTACCTGGACCATTTAAATTCTCAAATATAGTTGGTGTAAGTTGCTACGCAAATGTAGCAATGAATATTCTATTTCAATAACCAGCAATTGTTGACAACATTTACTTACACAGTACAGACCCATTTTGTTTGCAAATGTTAGTACTTCACAGAAATGCAGCAAACAATCCTGGCAACACGTATAGTGTTTTTGGAATAAGACGACAATTGGACTACTGTGCTGGAATGGTGAAATTCACTATAAACTCACAGGAAGATCCACAAGAATTTCTAATGTACTTACTATTAGTACTGGAAAACAAAAACATACCTATAAATGAAATCTTCCAGATTTCATACATGTGGAAACATACATGCACTCTCTGCAACAATGTGACACAAGAACAAATCCCCAATGAGCGCTTTGTCTATATATCAATACCTAATTGTGAATCCGTTCCATTTCAGCAACTTGTACAAAATGCAAACCACGGTAGATTATGTTCTACCTGCAATTCGGATAATCGCTCCACGTTACTAATACAAACACATAGTAAACACGTAATACTAATGCTTCTACGTTACAATGCAGATGGTACGAAAAACAACTGCAAGCTGACTGGATTCACACATGGTCAAATTTCATTTGGTAGGAAAACCTTCACAACAATAGGTATAATCTACCATGCAGGAGCCACAACCAACTCAGGGCACTACACTGCATATATAAAAAAAAATGTGAATGGTTTGAATGTAATGATAGTACCGTTACTCTAAAGCAGAGATTACCAGCTAATCTTACAAACATGTATTTAATGATCTTAAAACCAAAATTTGATAACTGAACTGTACTTAAACCTTAAGTACACTTGTAGTAAAAAAATATAAACTGTCACAATATTTCAAAACCTATCTAACTGCCCAAAGATTCTACAACAACTAATCAGATAAATTAATACCACTCAAATAGAGCAAAAAATAGACAGTTAGAATATGCCAATTGGTATCTAACTGTCCCAAAATTTACAAATATGCAAACAGATAAATCAATACCACGAAATTATAGCAAAACATAAACAGTTAGAATACGCCTACTGGTATCTAACTGGGCCAAAATTTTACAATATCCAAACAAATACCTAATATCTTACTGCTCACAAAAACTGGAACAATCCAATGCATAAAGCATTAGGCAGAAAGAACAAGTAAACGCGGAAAACAAACAAATAAATAAACTGTAGCATAACAGAAAAAGGTTTTTTTTTAATCCAACATGGATTTTTTTTCTCCCACAGACCTAATGATTTTAGCAACAAACACAGAAACTTTGCACATTGTACAGTACTCTGGTTTGTAATCTACTAAATATGAGGGTCAATAAAAAGAAGAAAATGTTGATTGTACAATGTAATAAGTCATTATAAAATACTAATACTAACATGCTATTTTCTTTTATTACAGAAATGAACAAGAAAAATATGGACTCCCGTTACTAAACCAAATAGTACGTATAATAAGATAAATACAACCATCGCAGCATATCACACCCATACAAGCTTATAACATTGTTCCTTATAAATTAGTTTTTGACCCAAAGTTAAAAGCCACTATGGGTGTGATATGCTGCGGTGGTTGTGGCCAGGGCAAACATTCTTGGGTGCATGGCCAAATGGCCATGCAGCCAACATTCTATACCCTGGCCACAACCACTGCAGCATATCACACCCATAGATGCAAACATTGCAACCATTGTTATGTCCGCGGACAGGGGGAAGGTCCTAGGACACATTCAACTTGCCAGAGGACAATACAAACAGCGTCCTCAGGACACCCCCATTTTCTTTATGTACGAACATTTCTGGATACCGCGATTGTTCTTAAAACATTTTCACCTTGCCAACGAACAATACAGACAACATCTCCAGGACACCCTCTGCAACCATTCCAAGACCCCCACTTTCAAGTTGACACCGAATCCATTCTGTTTATTTACGAACATTCCAGAACAGCCGTGTTGTCCGCAGACAAATCTAACACAACAAAAGCGTCTAGCACATAAATAAAATACAACTTTGAACCTATCTCATACTCCCCCATCCTCCCCAAAGACTTCTACACACCAACACACTCTACTAAATTCACATTTTGAACAAACTTTCACCGCGCTGTCCGCGGACGTCCGTAAATGCAAGATGGCGGGCGCGACAGAAAATCTGACATGCATCACGCACCACGCCGCCTAATCAGCGAACACGTTGCATGTCCGCGGACATGACGCAGGCCGCTGGGCCAATTGCGGTGCTGTCCGCGGAGCAAACAGGGAAGTCCGTCCGCAAAGCGAACACAGATATCACTAATTTTTTTGCCTTACATTTTGGTCATTTTTAAAAAAAACTACTGGACGGATGTACACCAAATTTGCAAAAGCACGCTTTCGGGACCAGGCCGCCGCTCCTGCCGCAAATTTGGTGTGAATCTGTCCAGCGGTTCGGGCTGTAGCCATGCGCAAAGTTTTTTCCCATTCAGTCTATGGGAAAAAAAAAAATTTGGAACCCCCCTATAACTTTTCCCCCCCTGGATGAATCCTCCCCAAACTATGCATACAAATTCAGAGTGGCCCATATACTTTTTTTTGCAAAGTTTGGTGAGGATTCGTCCAGGGGGAGCGAAGTTATAAGCCGCCCACAAAGTGCTCTTCCTATGGAAACACCAACTTAACCATAACTACATGGACGCTACTGCGGCCATGTAATATTCAGTGAAAAAACGTTGTTAAAGGCACGTTATGGTTAAGTTGCGCTACTAAAAACCTATGAAATTCAGTGAAAAAAACGTTGTTAAAGGGACGTTATGGTTAAGTTGCGCTACTAAAAACCTATGAAATTCAATGAAAAAAACTTGCTAAAGGGACATTATGGTTCCAAGTAAAACCGAAAACCCCCTGAAATTCGCCAGTTATGGTAAACTAAGCAACCATAACTGGCGCCACCACCGTGCAAAGCTAAGACTAACACCCACGACATCAAAGATGACATCATGAATGTCATTGATGACATCACTGATGACATCACATGTGTATGTACTTTTCATTAAATATGTGTACAAGGGATTCTTATTATAATGTTGCGAAAAAAGTGTCAAGGATCATTGCAATAAATATCATACCCTAATTAGTGCATTGAACGATGCATTGATATAAATAGCATTCTATTATGGGGTTCTATCTAGTATACTAAGCTACTCATGCAGAAACATAGCATTGTGTGCAGCGTACAAGATGAAGGTATAATATTCGTAATGTTAATATGTTGAATAATGAAATGATAATTGTTTTCTTAATAGATTTTTGTGTACTGTGAAATATGTAATAAGTAGCTAATAAAACCCATGTATTACATAATTGCATTACTATAGACAAAACACAAAGACACAAGAACGCATACCAATATGGGTATATACAGGGAAAGTGAAGTTAGCAAAAAAGCACAAGTAGTAGCAGAAACAATTTATAACCTAACTGATTATTTTCATGCAAATAAATGATTGCTCTGTTTCAAAGCTGCTATTTACCCTATGTATATCTATCACTTGATGTGATTGGACCCTAAGGAAAGTAGTGTGAGTACAATGTATACAAATATGACTATATACAGGGAAAGTACAGCCATAAAAAGACAACAGAACTATCGGAAAGTGCTGATAATCTATTGATTATCTTTATGCACAAAAAGGATTGCTGTCTTTCAAGCTTTTGTCTTTCCCTATGTATATGTTTCATATGATGTGACTGGACTCTAAGGGAATTACTGTAGGAACCTACTTGAAGGATATGTCTACAAATAAAATAAAAATTTTAGTTTCTGACTGTTACTGAAGAAAACCATGTGGCCTAGATATGTCAGCAAAAGAAAAAAGAGTGAGCCAGACATGTGATGTCATCAGTGATGTCATCAATGACATTTGTGATGTCATCTTTGATGTCTTGGGTGTTAGTCTTAGCAGTTTTACTTGGAACCAGTTTTTTTCACTGAATTTCATAGGTTTTTAGTAGCGCAACTTAACCATAACGTCCCTTTAATTTTTTCACTGAATTTCATAGGTTTTTAGTAGCAAAGCTTAACAATAAAAACTTTGACTTTATGTACATGTAATATAGAACATACTGAACCCCTTCTACTGAATTTGATGTCCGCAAACTTTTTTGATGTCCGCGGACATGTTCAGACAACAGTACCACTACCTAAAAAAGTCTGGAGGGGTATGTTTAATTGTTATATTATAACATAGCAACATTTAAACAATCAAAAAGTAGCACACATACATATTATCTGTAGTAATACATAAGAAATGTAACCCATATATGTAACACACTAACCATTCATTTAAATACAATATGTGCTAAAATGGAATATACCAAATCAAGATAAATTGGCTTCCAACATAATTACCTCACAGACACTCCACAACTAAGAGCAAGACCAGACCTACAGAGTACTCGGAACATATATTACCTGAAATAGTAAGTGTACTTCATTTTACTCATATATTTATAAACTTTCTGTGTTAGATAGAAATGTCTAATACTCTGGAATGGCTAGAGGAGCACTTCCCACATGACGAAATGTCAGAAGATAGTGAAGCTAATGGTACACACTTTACAATATAAACCATTTAATTATTATTATTTTATATACATTTAACATATATATTTTTTTTGTACAGAGCATACCAAAATAGAAAATACCTCTGAAGAAACTGTTACGGATAACACTCTTGAAAGCATAAAAGAAAAAATTGATTTATTGTTGACCAATTTCAATAATTTGAAAACTTTTGGTGAGGAACATTTTAAAACAAAAACCTCATACCATTGTCCCACATGTACTTGTCCCCCCTCACCATGTCCCAGTCAATTATCCCCAAACCCTCTCCATAGCCCAAAACATTTTGATGAGACTTCCATCCCTTCTTCACCTGATTCCAATCATGTTGAAACCCCTAATTCTCCTGTTTTTGTTTCTGTTTCTGCCTCACCTTCTCTGTCATAAATTGTTAATATATGTTAAATAAACTTACATTTTTATATTGTGTTGTAATTAGTTTCAGTTTAAAAAAAAAAAGCAATTTAGGTGTCTGCGGACAGCGCGGTTGTTCTGAAATGTTCGTAAATAAATAAAAATGGAGGTGTCCTGAAGAACACTATACCTGGCCGTACTGTTCGCTAGCAAGTTAAAACTGTTCTAAGAACACAAGTGGTGTCCTGAAATGTTCGTAAATAAACGAAAATGGAGGTGTCCTGAAGAACACTATACCTATCCGTAGTGTTCGCTAGCAAGTTGAAAGTGTTCTAAGAACACAAGCGTTGTGCTGAAATGTTCGTAAATAAACGAAAATGGAGGTGTCCTGAAGAACACTATACCTGTCCGTAGTGTTCGCTAGCAACTTAAATCTGTTCTAAGAACACAAGTGGTGTCCTGAAATGTTCGTAAATAAACGAAAATGGAGGTGTCCTGAAGAATAATATACCTGTCCGTAATGTTCGCTAGCAAGTTGTAACTGTTCTAGAACACACGCGGTGTCCTGAAATGTTCTTCAAGAAACGAAAATGGAAGTGTCCTAAAGAACACTATACCTATCCGCGGTGTTTGCTAGCAAGTTGAAACTGTTCTAGAACACACGCGATGTCCTGAAATGTTTGTAAATAAACAAAATGGGGGTGTCCTGAAGAACACTATACCTGTTCGCATTGTTCGCTAGCAAGTTGAAACTGTTCTTAGAACACATGTGGTGTCCTGAAATGTTTGTAAATAAACAAAAATGGAGGTGTCCTGAGGACGCTATGTCTGTCCGTATTGTTCGCAAGGAAGTTAAACTGTTCTAAGAACAAACGGTTGTCCGTAACTGTTCGTTTGACGTGTGACGCACTTTTAATTACTTCAGGACCCGAACAGTGTCCGTAGGACATCAACACGCATGCGCAAACCAATGTCCGTGCATTTGGTGTCTTGCGAACAGCCGCTTCCTTCGCGAACATGTTCGCAGAGCAATCATGTGGCCACGCCCACGCTGATCGCGTGTTCTGAATGCGGACATTGTTCGTGTCCCCGAACAATTTAAAAGTACATTTTCAAGTAATCCACAATATTTCTTAATAAAAACTCACCATAGCACCAAGTCCCACATACTAATCCTGAGTTTCTACATACTTTTTGAAACTTTTTTGAACCTTTTATTGTGTTCGATCTGTCCGCGGACAGCGCGCATGTCCGCGAATCGCGTACAAGCACCCCAAAAAAAAGACCACACCCTAGAGCTTATTCTCAGTGTGTTTCTGGCTATTCTTCAGAACACAGCAGTTTTTGCTGCCACCTGCAGATTACACCATCATCGAGATGGCATCCTTGGCTGAACTACTGCCACCTGGTGCTGCACCTGCTTCAGCACCACCCCCGCCCATTCCACCACCACCAACTCCACCCCCTCCACCACCACCACCTCCCCAAGGGCCTGAAGAGGGGAACAGGAGTGAGGATGCAGAGTAGGAAGAAGAGGATGACGAGAATGAGGTAGTGGAAATCCCTACTACCCGTACTAGGCGTGAATCTTGGGTGTGGCGGTTATTTACCATTCATGTGAATGGTCCTAAGGCTCGTGCGAACCGAGTCACCTGCAATGAGTGCAAAATGGTACTCAGTCACGGGAGGCATGGTTCGTACAGCTTTGGGACCACAACCATGAAGCGACACCTCAGGTCATTTCACTCTGGGGCCATTCGCAGGGTTGTTTTTGTGAGGAGGTTCACTTCCTATACTTCATCCTCCGTTTCCGATCCTTTCACCACAAGGAACACCTTTGTGGGACAGCGTCTTCCTCAAGCTGCCTCACAGGCCATAAATAATGCTGATGACCCTTACCTTTCGAGGGTCACAGTTGTGTGTATGTACTGCGACACAGTACTCTGCAGGGGGGAGCGACTTTGTAGTGCTTTTGAGACTATTATCTCAGAGCACGAGAAGACCTGCTCACTACCCAAATAAAACCCACTCTACATCTTCCTCTCTCAGCTCGCCCTTTCTTATCCCCGTGGTTGGTGTCCCTCCCTTTCCCATCCTTTCCCCTCCTCTCCTAGTGTGTCATGTATAAAAAACCAAAAAAATATAAAATAACAAAAATCAAAAAAAATAAGGCTCTTTTCAGAGCCGCCTTTCACAGTTAAAAAATAGAAGTGAAAATAAATGGAGCAGGGCCCTTTGTATTTTTTAGAAGTCCGCGGACAGTCCACGGACATCTAACATTTTGGGGTGCTACCCTATCATAAGCATTGCAATTTTCTCTGGGAGGAAGTGGTGGCTCTGAAAAGAGCCTTTGGGAGGTGTTTGTGTTTCAAAAATTATAAATACTCAACACCTACTTCAAAATGGATGCTGTAATTCTAAAAAAGGTTGCAATGCATTTTGTATGTTTCTTAGAAAAATCTGATTGCCAGCATAAGTTAGTGTACTCCATCTCTGCGAAAAATGTATGCACTACGAAACATAATATTTTCATTGTGAAAAGAGGACATGCCAAAATCTCTTAGAAAGGCACACACAGCCTTTTTGACATTGTGCCTTGCTTTCTCCATTTGTGGACCAAATGAAGAAGAACAAAGCCACATTTGTCTCTGCGGAATCCGTGAAAAAATTACTTGAGAATTTGGAAACATGTCCATGACCTTCTCAAGTCCTTCTTTCATTGCAAATTGCAAAGAAATTCCAGACACATGTCCTAAACTGTTCCGTCCACAATGAATTATGATTATATCTGGATGTTGCTCTGTCTCCAAAGTAGCACAGGGAGGTAACAAGTCCAACCACTTCATTCCACGTACTCCATGCCAGTGTACTTCCACATGTGGGAATCCAAAATCTACAGCTACTCCACAGGGTTCTGCATGCACCTTCAACCAATGTATCCACGAGTCTCCCAAAATCCAAACTATCTGTTTTCTGAAACACACAGCCATAGCTATCTGTTCTTCTCTCAGCAAAAAGAGTATCTGAGAAACTCTCTCCTGGCACAACACACCCACTAAACTTTCCTGACCAATCCCATTCAGCACTCATTCTCATTTGCATGACTTCTGAACCCAAAAATCCCTGGATGTAACACCCGATGTCCGCGAACTACCACCATGTCCGCTGACATATCGTAATATGAACAGCCCTTGTACGATTTCCACTTCACTCTCTATTCCATTCCCTCATTGGATGTAGCTAAGAAGTCACATGACCATCCACCTATCACATTCAACATCTAACTGCATCATCATAGATCAGCACTGCAAATGTACTGTGAATCTCTCTGAGTACAAGTGTCACATCATTGGCAAGCACCATCTACAAGAAATACTGTACACGTCTCCAAGATTTCTACTTGCAGCTCCATGCATATCCATATGCATGAACACAAACTACAGGTATGCATATTTTCTGTACAGTACATGAACACATTTTCAAACTGACTTTTAGCTTGTGTAATCTGTAAAATGAATCTACTGTCTTTTTTCCAATTTCCTAAAATCAACTATCACTTATAAACCTTTATACTATTTACTTTTTTAATACACACAGTATCAAATCATGAAAAACTAACATTTTTTAAATGAAATTTATAGACTACATGTATTGAAACAAAATTGCAGGCATGCACACTCTATGTTCCGATCTCAAAAAAATAATAATTATACAATTACATTTATTTATTTATTTATTTGATTACTTTAATTTAAGCATGACATTAAGGCACTACTACCTAGAACAGCTCAGTTACAGAAATGGTGGTATTCAGTGGTACATTATGAATTTCACAAGACATACTAAAGATATGTTGTTTGTTACAGTTACTCATTGCAATACAATTTGTTCATTAAGAACATATCATATGTATTGAACTGGTGCGACGTATCTTATGTGATTAAGATAGTTTTAATGGTTTTAAGGAAGGCGCTGAGGATTTCAATTAAAAAAATCAATATCTAAATTAAAAACAATGCTATATACAAACAAAATTACTAATTTGTTTTTTTTACAATTGCAGTGAAGACCATTCTCCTAAAAAGAAGCAGCCGAATTTCAAGAACAAAGAAGAACTAAGAATTAAACTGCTCATTTTAGAAAAAAAGTAAGTAGAATATCACCATAATATTTGTATTATTACTCAAACATACTGTAAAGTTAATTCATGCTATTTCTGTGCCTAAAAATAGAGATTGTGCACCATTCTGTCCAAAAATCCCCATGTCTTAAACAGCGATTTACAGCCAGAATGGCGCACAAATTCCTACTTTTGGACACACAAATGACCCAACTCAACCGCTAGAATTTTCATATTATAGAACAAACAACTGTTTTTATTGTATACATTAGATTTATTATTTGTACTTCTCCACACCACTAGCTTATTTTTTCTGTCATCTGAACCTGAGTTTAGTAACATATTAATTGAAGAATACACATCCATACTAGTTGTAGTTCCCAATGCACAATCAGACACCATTACATACATCATCTTATTCAAACACTCATGCACACAGCACACATACATTGCAGAACACCCCAACCCATACCTTCTTTATTTTTTTCAACAGACTCTAAAGAATGCCTACCAAAAGTCAAGTCTGTAGAAAGCAACGCAGAAGTAGAGCAAATGAATATAAAAGTGTCCAACATAAGCATCCATCTCTAGCAGAATTTGTAAAAAAAGTTCAAACAAAACAGCTAATACAGTCATTTAGTGAAACACAAGAAGTTTCAAGTACAAAAACTTTGCCTTCTCTATCAAAATGTAAAACAAACCAAAAAACAATTAACAAAAAATCAGATATCACTACAGATAAAACAACTTCTTTAAATTTTAATATAGTGCAAATTAAGCATAACAAGAAACGTATTTTAGCCAAAATGTTCCGTCACAAAGTCCTTCAAAATCTTATAAAAACAGGAGAGAAAACAGGTTCAATGCTTAAAACCTATCGTAGGAAATTAATTTTAGAAGTGTTGATAGATTATTCTCAAAAGAAAGTTATTTATTTTAGTGTTAAACAAAATGAAACCACTAACAAAACTAATAACTAAATTACAAAAAAGACTTCTCAATAAACAAAATGTCAACAGAAAGAACTTCTTAAGTATTTGCGGAGGTGAATGGAGTCACACTACGAGCACAGAACCATACTTTAATGAAGAAGCGTACAAACAAAAGCAAACAAATACAACTGCCATACATAGCAGTGGTCGAGGTTATGAAAAAGTTAATAATACCATAATGGAACAAGAAGTACTCCTTACAAAAATATGCCCTAAAAACTTAGAATTACCTGTCCATTCAACTGAATCAGAACGTCTAGTGTACAAATGGCCATGCATGTCAATTTGTAACATTCCTAAACAATTTTTCACTTCTTTGCGCCAATTCCTTAATCAATATGTGAAAAGAAAAGACAAAATCAAAATTAAACTACTGCAAAATATGGACACCTGTCCAGTACGCAAGTACACAGGACTACAAGGACATTCGTTGGCCTGCATTACAGGACCTACTTGCAAAACCACCTTCCATGATATCAAAAGAATATCAACACATCATTCAACTATAAGAAATCTAGTTTATAAACTGTACTATGCTAAAAGTCCTGTTTTAGCACTAGCCAATTTAAATAACATTCTTCTACATGGTACAGCAAAAGACCTACTAGAAGAAATCAACTATGTTCAGAAAACATATATTGGAAGTGAAACCCACTTACAGAATGAAATAGCTGTTAACCAAATTAGTAACAATTCTACACATGGCAACCTTTTACTACACACATACAAAAAAGAAATACTAAAATTTAAAAATACATCAGCTGAAGTACCAAACCATGTGTGTGTATGTTGCTGCAGAACTTTTTATAAAATGAACACAAAAACTGTAGACCTATCATACAAAATAGAAGACAATGAAGATTCTAAATGGTTTGAATTAGCTCTCTACTTTATAGCAGAAAACAAATGCGAAATAACTGACCCCGTAATACTTTGTAGTTACTGCACTACAAAACTTGACAACAACCAAACTCCTTCACATGCTATCACAAATAATTTGGAATTATATCCACTACCAAAACCCCTTCAACAACTCAATTTATATGAGAGCATCATAATTCAAACAGTGCACCCATTTCAAGCAATAATACGCCTTCAACCAAAAACTGCAAAATTACCTCCCTCTGAATTAGTGAAAGGTATTCGTGGAAAAGTAGTGTATTTACCATTAGATCTAAAAGAAAATGTGCACACTCTAGGAGTGCAACATCCAATGCAACAATCTTTAATTGTCTTGGTAAATGGAGTACCTAAAAAAGACAACAGAATTTGGCAACAGCTGGTAGATTTACATAAAGTTCGAAAAGCCTTGCAATATCTTAAAGAGAATAATGAATATTACAAAGAAATTAATATTGAAGAAAACTTGAAGGATACAACTGAAATAATTTTGAAACAATTTGAGCTACTAGATCCTGCTACAATATCAAACACTTTAGACCATTATAGAATTCATCCATTGCACTCTAATGACACCATAGAAGATGCACTGGGAACATATCAAATGCGTCAAACAAAAGGATCACCAATCAGCATATGGGAAAAAAGTATAGAAGCGTTCTTTTCCTCTACTCTTTCCTACTGGCAAAGGAGGAAGGTACAATGATAGACCTATTCAAATATCAGAATCAGAATACCGCTCATTATGGATGTATTCTGAAGATCCCAGATTTAGACAAAATGGGGAATACATATTCCACCTACTCTTTGAAAGTGAACTAGCAACTTTATGTTACGGAGTTGCACACATATTAAAATCAGGATGACACTTTCAAAATGTGAAAGCTACAGAATTATTACAAAAAGTGCAACAAAAAGATGAGGTTTTACAATCAAATATTACAAATCTATTAGCAAATATGCGTGGTACTAAAGAGTACTGGTTTTGACGTCATGGAGATGTACGTTCTATGATCAGAAACCTTGGGCCACCCACTTGGTTTGTTACATTAAGTTGTGCAGAATATGCATGGGAAGATTTACATGATTTCCTATGCATATCAAACAAAAACAAAACAAACATTGATATATTAACACCTGGAGAACTTTGTTCTCTGGATCCTGTTAATGTTTCAAGATATTTTCACCATCGCTTCATTGCTATGCTACATTTTTATTTGTAATAAAACTGTTACTCCCCTTGGAGAAGTGCAACACTTCTTTTGGAGAAAAGAATACCAAGCCAGAGGAGCTCCACATATCCACAAGCTTTTATGGATTAAAGATGCTCCTAAATTTGGTCAAGACAGTGATGCCACTGTTTTACAGTTTATTGAAAAATGTGTCACTTGTGATATTCCATCGGAATCCAAAAATAGTGATCTTCATGCACACATTTTAAAATTTCAAAGACACAAATGTGGCAAATATTGTCGTCGCAAATACAAAAACAAAGGGAAATACTACACCAAATGCCGATTTGGTTTCCCTAGACCATTTACAAATACAGGTCAAGTGAACAACCTCATGTCTTCAGTTAGACATAGTGTTAAAGGTAAGTCAGCTAAAAATACATAGTACATAAAAAGAAAAGAAGAAGAAAAATGGTTTATAGTCATAATGTAGAAAAAAAATGTCGACTTACAAAAATGTCGAAAATAAAATGTAGAAAACAATAATGTCAATTAGCACTATCAATAAATAAATAAACAAGAAGAGTATCATTTATTAGGGGGGTCACCCCCCACACCCCCACCACCCTCTGACCCCTCATACTCAACACATTTTAATTATATATATATTTATTTTTTTTTTTGAAAAATTCGAAAAAATGTAGAAAAAATTCAACATTATTGGTTTTCGACATTACTGTTTTCTACAAATTTTTTTCGACATTTTGACTTTCAACATTATTGCATTCTACATTATGACTGACCACCAAGAAAAATATATCAATGATTACAATGCAATCATTTCCCACTTATGGAATGCAAACATAGATGTGCAGTACATTGCAGACAATTCTACTGCAGTTGCACGATATGTCACAGCATACTTAACCAAAGCAGAAAAGACAGAGCTGCAAGACCTCTGGAATGACCTGTCATCAGATAAAACAGTATCTCAAAAATTATACAGATTGGGCATAAAAATGCTGTCCCATAGAGAAGGTGGATCCTATGAAGCAGCCGATTGTTTAACTGGTACTGCACTGTATGGTAAATCTGAAAATATAGTATGGCTAAGTCTTGGTCCAGCTAAATCTAGAAAAAGAGTTCTAAAATCATAAGAAGATATAGAAACAATAGCCAAACATGATCCCAACAGCCAAGACATTTTTAAAAAACAATTGGACACATACTATCCAAACAGGAGTACCACTTTGGAAACCATGTGTCTATACCACATAGCCCAAAACTACACATACAAAAATAATATAAAACCTGATGAAAAAAACAGTAAATACAGATTGACAAACTGTGAAGGCAGCTTAGTAAAAATCACCAAACCAAATGTAATTAATCATATCAAATTGTCATTAAAGACCCCTCAACATAAAGAAGTATATTAAATGTCCCTGGGGGGCGTGGCTATCTGGCCATGGAATAGGACGTGCTTCGTGATGTGCTCCTGACGATCCGACTTTATTTTTGCTAACGTTACCCGTTGAAACTGTAACGAGCGCTTGGAACTTTGGGGATCAGGCGTCGGAAGCTTCACGCTATGTGGAGCTCGAAGGAGAAGTTCATTGTGCCGGTGGATCGTGAGATATATATATTTTAGTTGGCGCGGCTGTGTGGCCACTTTGTTGCCAAGATGGCGGCTAACAAAAGAGAGGCCGGCGACGAGAAACGAAACTGACTCCCCAAACCTGCAGGACATGGCTGGGGACTATTGCCTGGATGACGAGTACTGCATTCCCCAAGAAGGCTGAGATACATCCACACTCCGGGGCTGGGAGCCGGCGGTGACTAGCAATTGCAACAAGGTTGCTCAGGAGGCTCTGCAGACGGCGATAGCCTGCAACAACATAGGTGAAAGGCTGGCTCCTTGAAGCGGACTGCGGCGGGTGATGTAGCAGTGGCTCTGATCTCCGTGCTTCATGAGGGAGACCGCTTGCAATGTGATCGGAAGAGACCGAAGCGGTGAGCGAACGCGGAGCTCAGCCGCGTGCAGGACACACAGTGCCGGCATATAAGAGACACGCGACACTTGAACCGGGAAGCTGTGCGAGGTGAGCCGTGAGCGCACGTCTGTGACCATACGGATGGCACGAACTTCAGTAGATGCGGGCTTGACCGGCATCGGGCGGCGTTGGGGCCGTTAAGAGCTGCAGCTGGGAAGACTGAGGAAGGTGCTGCACACCGAGCTAGCAGCGGTATTGTTGCCGTGTTATTCTACCTGCACCGTACACGGAGAGGAACATTAATAGGTGGTCCAGTTGGGAATTCTGCACAGTGTGGTGCAATATACTTCAATAAGAGGTGGATGCACTAGATTCACTACTAACAGAGGCCCAAGGGGCCTAGGATGCCGGATGGGTACAACAGGCGCTAGGTGACACCGGAAGCAGATAAAAGGGCAATAAAGACAGGTGTTTGAAATAAGCCTGAGGGGGCGCCCGGCCCGGCATACGCTAACGGTGCCTAAGCGATCTGACTGCAGGAGGAGGTAGCATCGGATACTTGGGGCGACAAGGCCTACTGACGCTCATTGATACGTGGGAGGCCACAGCCCACCTGAAAGACAATTCTAAGTGCCATATTGAATGCGAGTGGGGAAAATTGGGAGCCAGACGATTGTCAAACCAAGGACGTCGCAATAGCTGCACCAAGACGGAGTCGTACAAGAGTGAAGGGTAGCACTATGTCGGCGAAAGGATTGAGAGTCATGACCAAGCAACCCACGATGGAGGTCTTCACGAAAACGCAGCGGACTCCCTCAACATCGGCGCAGGGCATGGTCGTGACTCCTGCAGAAGACGCCCCAGAAGGGGATAAGCACCAGATCCTGGAGGCTATAACGGGACTGAGCGCTAAATGGGACTTGGCAATGGCGGACTTACGCACAGCTCTGGAGAACAAGATTGATGCTGTGAGAACAGAACTCACACTGTTACGTCAAGATGTCAGGGCACTTGCAGAGAGAACTAGTGGCCTGGAAAGTGAGGTAAAGGTTAACACAGATGTTAGCACGAACAATGCGAAGGAAGTTCATGTTTTAAAACAACAGGTTGCCAATCTGGAAAATCGTGTGGAAGAAGCGGAAGGGAGGGCGAGGAGGAACAACATACGTGCGGTCGGCATGCCGGAGGGGGAGGAGGGCCAAGACCCCACAAACTATGTGGAGAACATGATCCTACAAGGGATTGGAGCAGGGAATCTTTTGCAGGGATTCACGGTGGAGCGGGCGCATCGCGCCCTAATGAGGAAACCTCGGCCAGGGGCCCCGCCAAGACCGATCATCGCGAGGATCCTGAACTAGAGAAACAGGGAAAAGATCCTGGAATATTTTCGCAAGGGCGGAACGATAGAGAGAGCATCCACCAACATCACAGTGTACCCGGACTATACGATGCTGGTGCAGAGGCAGAGGTACAGTTACGTCGCCGTCAAAAGAAGGCTGAGGGCAAAGGGAGTCAAATATATGCTGCTGTACCCGGCCCGATTGAAGGTGCTGCATAAGAACAGAGCGCTTTTTTTGATACCCCGGAGGACGTGGTGACATGGCTGGGCCTGCAGGGTTGCCCAGAGCAAGAAGCGGATCGTGACCGACAGGAGCATGACGAATGAAGATTTTGTAACACGGACACGATGGGGGTAAGTGGGAGGGGGACCCTAATTGTAAAGGGAAATTGTAACCAGCTGAACTTTGAGCAACGTCCGAGCCCGGTGCTCGACATGGACTGGAATATAGTGGGTGTAAAAGCAAATGTTAACTGTATAGCATCACTATATGCGCAATATTTCTAAAAAAGGAGCAACAGAATGTAAGCAACCTACCCCGATAGATTATTAGTTTAGCGGCCATTAGGGCGGCTTCACCCTACTGAGCCCTGAGTAGAAGCTTGTGCTAGACAGGGCTAGATGTGGGGGTGCCTGAGATCCAGGAATGGAGCTGGGCAACAGTTGGGGAGGGTGTTGTTGGGGAAGGGATGGGTGGGGGGAGGGTGGGGAGGGGGGAGTTGAGTGTGTATATGGTTATGGGGAGTTTCAGTTTTGTTTTGAGCCTATTTGGAGGCGTCAGCGAGTTGCATTTGCGTTGCATGAGTGGGCGGGATCGGCAGAAAATCAGGGGAGTGAATATCAACGACCTATGGGAGATCTCAGGATAAAAACGTGGAATGTCAGGGGCCTTAACAGTTATTCGAAAAGAAATAAGGTCATGCTGTATCTGAGAAGGCAAAAAATAGATATTGCACTATTACAGGAGACGCACTTGATGCGGGAGAAGCTGGATCTGGTTAGGAGAAAATGGAGAGGGACTGCGGTGGGCTCGCCATACTCCGCATACGCTCGAGGTGTGTTAATCTGGGTGGCGCCGCATGTCCCGTTCCAATCGATACAAGAGGTGGTTGAGACAGATGGGAGGATGGTTATATTGCGAGGGCTGGTGGAAAACAGGGAGGTATGCATAGTAAACACGTATGCCCCCAACCAAAACACAGCAGCATACTTCAGAGCTCTGTGCACCAACCTTAGTATGTGTATAGGGAGCGCAGTGATTTGGGGTGGGGACTTTAATTGTGTGTTGAACCCTATGGTGGACAGATCTGATAGCGGGATGGGTAGGCCCAGCCCGGCGGCAAAAGCGTTACAGTCACTGCTAGTGGATTTTGGCTTTACGGACGCGTGGAGAATGAGACATCCCAATGAGAAGCAATACTCGCACTATTCAGCCCCGCATCAACTGTATATAAGGCTTGATTATGTCTTTCCTACAGCAGATATAATGTCAGAGATTACTCAAATCGAATATAAGGCTAGGGTCCTCTCAGATCACTCGCCCCTGATCCTCGGATGGCAATATTGCCCCCCGAGGGCGAGGATCCCTACATGGTGCCTCCGAGCAGAGGCGCTTAAGGATCCAGTCTTTAGAGAGGATATAAGGGAAGAGATTACTAACTTCTTTGAGGAGAATACTGGTAGTGTTGATTCTGCGGGCACATTATGGGAAGCCTTTAAGGTGGTGATGCGGGGGGCGGCCATTACTAAGTCAAAGGGGTTACAGGGTGGGGTCTTGGCTGACCTACAGAGGACGGAAGATGAGCTAGAATCAGCATTAAAGAGTAGTGACGTAGACACGGAGCTGGTACTCCAACTACAGCAGCAATGTGCAGAGCACTGGGGAAGACTTTGTAATCTCAATTATAGGAGGTATGTTGAGAGGCAGCATGCGGGGGGGATAAGACAGGCCACCTTTTGGCTTGGCTATACAAAAACGAGACCCATAGGCCCCCAATTAGGACCATAACTAGAGAGGATGGGGATGAAGTGGCCACACAAGAGGGGGTTAACAAAGAGTTTTCGGATTACTACAGAGTGCTGTACGGGGATAATGGGGCGGGCGACCAACAAAAGATAATTGAAACATTAGAGGACATTGGACTGCCCAAGATCAGTGAAGAGGAGAGGGAAGAGCTGGATGAGCCAATTACCTTAGAAGAGTTAGAGGCGGTTGTGAAGCAGTTGCCTACCAGTAAGACCCCGGGAGCAGATGGTTTCCCTAGCAAATTCTATAAAGTATACAGAGAGGAAGTTCTCCCCCCAATGCTGGACATGCTTAACAAAGCGTTTGAGATTGGACGGTTGCCGGAGTCGCTCAGAGAGGCGATCATTAACCCGCTGCCCAAGCCCGACAAACCGGAGCACAGATGCGGCTCCTACAGACCTTTGTCGATGCTGAATCAGGACAGCAAGATTCTGACGGCTGTCCTGGCAAACCGATTGCAGAAAGTAATTGGTAGATTGATACATCCTGACCAAACGGGTTATGTCCCGAATAGGAACATAACACACAACCATAGGCAATTGCACCGGGTGATCGAATGGGTTGGCAGGAATGAAGGTGAGATGGCGATTGTGTCTCTAGACGCAGTTAAAGCTTTTGATTCGGTCAAGTGGTCATGGTTATTGGCAGCCTTGGGAGGGTATGGAATGGGGCCAGGTTACATTAGGTGAGCGAAGATGCTGTCCAGTGAGCAGCTTGCCAGGGTCCGAACAGGAGCGGTGATATCCGAGAGATGGCAACTTAGCAGAGGCACCAGACAAGGGTGCCTCTGGTCCCCGATGCTTTACATTTTAGCTCTGGAAACTCTGGCAATATACCTCAGGGAACAGTATGATATGATAGGTATTGAGGTAAGAGGGGAGCGACACCGGATATCCTTGTATGCAGATGATTTGTTATTGTACTTTCAATACCCAGAAGAAAATCTCCTATACATACTTGAAGTGATGGAAAGATATGCAGAGTTGTCGGGCATAGCGGTGAACCCCGAAAAGTCTAGCATATTCCCGCTAGTTAGCTATAAGGGTATCCCTGCAGATAGGCTACCGGTGCTACAAATACCATGGGCAACTAGCTCCTTCCGTTACCTGGGCATAGATGTGTACCACATGGTAGAAGAAGAACATAGACATAATACAGAAGTAGCCATTGGGAAAATCAGGAACAGCAAGCAGTTTTGGGTAAAGTTGCCCTTGGCAATGATGGGACGAGGGGCTATGCTCAAGATGGTGGTCCTACCTAGGCTCCTGCATTACTTTAGTAATATTCCATATATGATACCCAAGAGGTTTTTCACTAAGTTGAACAGTATGTGTAGGGACTTCCTGTGGCATGGTACCCGAAATAGAGTGGCATTTTGGAAATTGCAGAATTTCTATGAAAACGGAGGTATCAGACTGCCTAATTTTGAGGTTTACTATTTGGCGGGTCAGCTACAGTATGTGGCTAAGTGGCTCTCTGATGAAGTGACCCCTGAGCACAGGTTGTTTGGACAGGACTGCGCCCGTTTTATTTGAGGGAAATTATCTGGCTGCCTGAAACCGAAATGAAGGAGCATCCTGCGATGATGATGTTTGGGTGGAAAATTTGGCGTCGGGCATGTCGGTTGATGGAGGTTCCATGCCCGTGCCTCGCGCAGATACCGCTGGTTGCTTTGACAGGAGGGGATAAACAGTTGAGGGTGATTATTAGGACCTACTGGGAATCGGTGGGGCTGGTAATGCTAGGGGATGTTGAGCAGGAGAGGACAATTAAGGATTTCAAAGAACTTAACCAAGAAGCGGGGCTACATACCGGCCAATATGTCACGTATAATAGAATGGTGCGGATGATTAGGAAAACCTGGCCAGAGACAGCTCTGATAGAAGAACCAGATGCAGTTGTGGGAGCAATATATGATATTTCCGAAGGGGGGCATGAGATCTCGAGACTGTATGAGATGGTGATGGCTAAGGTGGGGAAGGAATTGATACATCTGAGACTAGACTGGGAAGCTGAAGTGGGGGCCCCGATGGAGGATGGGTATGGGAGCGTGCCCTGGGCTATCACAAAAAGGTGTCTAGAAACGCCAGATTAAAACAAATACAGCTGTACGTAACGCATAGGGCATACATGACCCCTTGAGGATATCTAAGTTTCGAAATACTGGTAGACAAGCGTGTCCTAAATGTAACCAAGGAAACGCTGATATGGCACATATGTTTTGGTCATGCCCAATAATTGAGTGTTTTTGGGGAGAAGTAGCGCAAAATTGGCAGATAAGGGGGTTACACTCCTTATAGACATGGCCTGGGCCTGCTTACTGGGCGGGTTCCTTAAATCACGGAAACTTAAGCATGTTGAGAAACTGAGGGATCTAGCGTATGTGCTTGCAAAACGAAGGATTGCCATGGGGTGGAAGAAATGCCACAAGCCAAGGGTGGGTGTATGGTGGAAGGACTTGCAGAAATGGGCAGAGGCTGAAACAGTGGCATGGCAAGAAGTGAGCAGTGTGACTGGTGAAGAGGAGGCGGGCACCTTGTTGGCATGGAAATCACTAATAGCAGAATTGTTTGGAGTAATATCAGATCCAACAGACTCCGAAGAGAACAAGACCCTGCCGCATGTAACAGACATTGAATGAGAATAACAAATAGGCTCATGGGGGGAGGGTGGGATTGAGGGAGCAGTGATTAAGATAACATGATGTGTAATGGAACTGTTACGAGTATACTGCTTGTTTTGTTTGTATTGTTCGGTTTGCATAAAATCAATAAAACATTTTTTGAAAAAAAAAAGTATATTACATGTCCCTGCTACAACTCTTTAAACCATGGAGAAAAGAAGAAGAAATACTAGATAACTATGACTCATATGAAGACACTTTCAAAGCAAATGAAAGCACTATAACTGATGTAAACTTTACACAGTACAAAACAATGTTGCACAATGAACAGCAACACGAAGAAGAACTCCAGGCCCAACTAGATAAGGACACTCTTGACAGTAGTCAACCTTCTGTAACAGGAAGCCAAGAACCACTGAGAGAGCCACTAATAGCAAATGAGGCAGAATTATCTACGACAGAAGTAGAAAACACCATGTGTCAATATGAAGATAAAGAAGACTTAACTATACTACAATCAAAACTAAACAATGAGCAACTAGCATTTTTCAAGAAGTAACAAAAGAAATTGCAGATGGTCTACAACATGAAAACAAAGAATGCACCTGCCAAAATTACAAACCTATACTATTGTACGACAGTGGTGAAGCTGGTTCTGGCAAAACATTTCTAATCAAAATCATCAGTAAGTTCCTTCAACAATTGACAAACAACAAACTGTCAGCTGTTGTCGCTGCCCCCACAGGTTTAGCTGCCTACAACATAGGTGGTGTCACTTTACACCGATTACTACTCCTTCCAGTAGAACACCAAAACAAATTAGACTATCACAAACTTTCTACAGAAGCTGCAATGGAACTAGGCAGAGTATTGGAACAAATGAAAATGCTACTAATAGATGAAGTGAGCATGGTGTCCAACCTAATGTTGGCTCTGATTCACCTCAGATTACAAGAAGTACTCGAAACAAACTATGAAGAGTTCTTTGCAGGAAAACACATTATTGTTTTCAGAGATCTTCTTCAATTGACACCAGTAAAAGGTGAGCCTATTTTTAAAACATTAGGACACAAACTCTGCCGTAAAACTGTTGGCAGCATTGGAAATGTCAACCTTTGGCAACATTTCCAATACATAGAATTAACAGAAAACATGCGCCAATCTGCAGATCTCACTTATGCCAACATCTTTAAAAGTATCAAAGTTGGTATACTTTCTAAAGAAGCAGAAGCATTATTGAAAACCCGACACATTCATGCACTTCATGGTGACAGTGCATGTGCTACAGATGTTATGGAACAATTAGCCGACAAAAATGTCAATTGTATGGCCTTAATGCCAACTCTTGCAAGCTGTTTAAAATTCAATGAAATAATGTTAAGTATAGAAGTGCAACCAATAATGGAAATTAGCCCCACAGACAAACTAGATGTACATGGTATGACACTACTCATGTGTGAGCAAGCCACAAGACTAAATAGTTTAGAAAAATCAATCTCAAACACAGCAGGCTTGGAAAATATATTAAAATGATCCTTAAATTGCAGAGTAATGCTTAAATGTAACCTTGATGTGGACCAAGGACTAGTGAATGGAGCACTAGGTACTGTTGTTGGCTTTCAAACATACCCACGTGACAACAAAATTCAGTTTGTCAATATTCTCTTTGACAAAATTTCAGAAGTAAAAAGGATAGGACGCTCAACAGCTCGATTCCTTCTCTTCAAAGACATGTATGTACGCAGATAACAGCTCTTGCACACGCAGTCACCATTCATAAATTACAAGGTCTTACCCTAGACAAAGCAATGATAGACATTGGTAACACAGTCTTTAAAGAAGGCATGAGCTACGTAGCACTATCACGCTTACGTACACTTGACGCTCTATTTCTAATCAACTTTGATGCAAGTAAAGTAAATGCTGATATTCCTTGCATTTTAGAATACAATAGACTTTGCTCACTATACAACCCCCATCTAAACACATATTCTGTACCACAAAAAGTAAAATGTTCTAAAAGAAAACTAAATCAAATAGAAATGCAACAGGATATCACTGCAAATCCTCCAAAGAGAGTAAAAGAAACTAAAACTTCATTAAGTACCACAAACTTAAAAGAACCCATAGGGAAAGTAAACCAGGTACTTCATCAAAGAAGGAAGACAAACTAAAAAACAATCAATCCGATACAGAACTACCTGGTCCATTTAAACTCTCAAATATAGTTGGAGTAAGTTGCTATGCAAACGTAGCAATGAATATTCTATTTCAATTGCCACCAATTGTTGACAACATTTACTTACACAGTACTGACCAATTGTGTTTGCAAATGTTGGTACTTCACAGAAATGCAACAAACAATCCTGATAACACGTATAGTGTTTATGGAATAAGACGACAATTGGACTACTGTGCTGGAATGGTTAAATTCACTATAAACTCACAGGAAGATTCACAAGAATTTCAAATGTACTTACTACAAGTACTGGAAAACAAAAACATACCTATAAATGAAATCTTCCACATTTCATACATGTGGAAACATACATGCACTCTCTGCAACAATGTGACACAAGAAGAAATCCCCAATGAACGCTTCATGTATATAATTATATATATATATATATATATATATATATATATATATATAAATATATATATATATATAATATATATATATATATATATATATATATATATATATATATATATATATATATATATATATATATATATCAATACCAAATTGTGAATCCATTCCATTTCAGCAACTTTTACAAAATGCAAACCATGGTCGATTATGTACTACCTGCAATTCGGATAATCGCTCCACGTTAGTAATACAAACACATAGTAAATACGTAATACTAATGCTTCTACGTTACAATGCAGATGGTAGCAAAAACAACTGCAAGCTGACTGGATTCACACATGGTCAAATATCACTTGGTAAGAAAACCTTCACAACAATAGGTATAATCTACCACGCAGGAGCCACAACCAATTCAGGGCACTACACTGCATATATAAAAAAGAAATGTGGATGGTTTGAATGTAATGATAGTACCATTACTCTAAAGCAGAGATTACCAGCAAATCTTACAAATGCTTATGTAATGTTCTTAAAACCAAAATTTGATAACTAAACTGTACTTAAACCTTAAGTAAACTTGTAGTAAAAAAATATAAACTGTTAAAATATTCCAAAAGCTATCTAACTGCCCAATGATTCCACAACAACTACTCAGATAAATGAATACCACTAAATTAGAGCAAAAAAATAGACAATTACAATATGCCAATTGGTATCTAACTGTCACAAAATTTAACAATATCCAAATATATAAATCAATACCACTAAAATATATCAAAAATAAGCAGTTAGAATACGCCTACTGGAATCTAACTGCTCCAAACTTTTACAATATACAAACAAATAAATAATATGTTACTGCTACAAAAAACTGCAACAACCCAATGTACAAAGCATTAGCCAGAAACAAGTGAACACTGAAAGCATACAAATAAACTGTAGCATAACAGAAAAAGTTTTTTTTTATCCAACATAGATTTTTTTTTCTCCCACAGACCCGATGATTTTATCAACAAACACAGAAACTGAGCAAATTGCACAGTACTCTGGTTTGTAATCTACTAAATATGAGGGTCCATAAAAAAAGAAATGTTGATTATACAATGTAATAAGTCATTACAAAATACTAATACTAACATACTATTTTCTTTTATCACAGAAATGAACAAAAAATACATGTACTCCAGTTACTAAACCAAACAGTAAATATATTATAATAAGTACAACCATCGCAGCATATCACACCCATAATGGCTCATAACTTTGTTCCTTATAAATTTCTTTTTCACTCAAAGTTATAAGCAACTATAAGTGTGATATGCTGCGGTGAGTGTGGCCAGGGCATAGAGTCTTGGGTGCGTGGCTAGATGGCCATGCACCCAAGACTCTATGCCCTGGCCACAACCACCGCAGCATATCACACCCATAGAGTCAAACATTTCAACTATGGCATATGGAAACTTTTAATGTCCGCGGACATTATGAGTGTTCTTAGAACACTTTCAACTCGCCAGCGAACCATACGGACAACGTCCTCAGAACACCCCCATTTTTTTTATTTCAGGACACCGCAAGTGTTCTTAGAACACATTCAACTTGCCAGCAAACAATACGGACAGTGTCTTCAGGACACCCCCTACGAACATTTCAGGACACCGTGACAGTTCTTAGAACACTTTCAACTTGACAACGAACAATACGGACAGCGCCCTCAGAACATCCTCATTTTGCTTATTTGCGAACATTTCAGGACACCGCGAGTGTTCTTAGAACACATTCAACTTGCCATCGAACAATACAGACAGCGTCCTCAGGACACCCCTATTTTGTTTATTTATGAACATTTCAGGACACCACGAGTGTTCTTAGAACACATTCAACTTGCCAGAGAACAATACGGACAGCGTCTTCAGGACACCCCCTACGAACATTTCAGGACACCGTGAGTGTTCCTAGAACACTTTAAACTTGACAACGAACAATAGGGACAGCATCCTCAGGTCACCCCCATTTTGTTTATTTTCGAACATTTCAGGACATTGCCAGTGTTCTTAGAACACATTCAACTTGCCAGAGAACAATACGACAGCATCTTCAGGACACCCCCTACGAACATTTCAGGACACCGCGAGTGTTCCTAGAACACTTTAAACTTGACAACGAACAATACTGACAGCGTCCTCAGGACACCCCCATTTTGTTTATTTACGAACATTTCAGGACACTGCGAGTGTTCTTAGAACACATTCAACTTGCCAGAGAACAGTACGGACAGCGTCTTCAGGACACACCCTACGAAGATTTCAGGACACCGCGAGTGTTCTTAGAACACTTTAAACTTGACAATGAACAAAACGGACAGCGTCCTCAGGACACCCCCATTTTATTTATTTTCTAACATTTCAGGACACCGCCAGTGTTCTTAGAACACATTCAACTTGCCAGAGAACAATACGGACAGCGTCCTCAGGACACCCCCATTTTGTTTATTTACGAACATTTCAGAACACCGCGAGTGTTCTTAGAACACATTCGACTTGGCAGAGAACAATACGGACAGAGTTTCAAGACACCCCCTCCGAACATTTCAGGACACCGCAAGTGTTCTTAGAACACTTTCAGCTTGACAATGAACAATACGGACAGCGTCCTCAGGACACCCCCATTGTGTTTATTTTCGAACATTTCAGGACACTGCCAGTGTTCTTAGAACACATTCAACTTGCGAGAGAACAATACGGACAGCGTCTTCAGGACACTCCCTACGAACATTTCAGGACACCGCGAGTGTTCCTAGAACACTTTAAACTTGACAACGAACAATACGGACAGCGTCCTCAGGACACCCCCATTTTGTTTATTTTCGAACATTTCAGGACACCGCCAGTGTTCTTAGAACACATTCAACTTGCCAGAGAACAATACAGACAGCGTCCTCTGGACACCCCCATTTTGTTTATTTACGAACATTTCAGGACACCGCAAGTGTTCTTAGAACACATTCAACTTGCCAGAGAACAATACGGACAGCGTCTTCAGGACACCCCTATGAACATTTCAGGACACCACGAGTGTTTTTAGAACACTTTAAACTTGACAACGAACAATACGGACTGCGTCCTGAGGACACCCCTATTTTGTTTATTTATGAACATTTCAGGACACCACGAGTGTTCTTAGAACACATTCAACTTGCCAGAGAACAATGCGGACAGCGTCCTCAGGACACCCCCATTTTGTTTATTTACGAACATTTCAGAACACCGCAAGTGTTCTTAGAACACATTCAACATGGCAGAGAACAATACGGACAGCGTTTCAGGACACCCCCTACGAACATTTCAGGACACCGCAAGTGTTCTTAGAACACTTTCAGGATGACAATGAACAATACGGACAGCGTCCTCAAGACACCCCCATTGTGTTTATTTTCGAACATTTCAGGACACTGCCAGTGTTCTTAGAACACATTCAACTTGCGAGAGAACAATACGGACAGCGTCTTCAGGACACCCCCTACGAACATTTCAGGACACCGCGAGTGTTCCTAGAACACTTTAAACTTGACAGCGAACAATACGGACAGCGTTCTCAGGACACCCCCATTTTGTTTATTTTCGAACAATTCAGGACACCGCCAGTGTTCTTAGAACACATTCAACTTGCCAGAGAACAATACAGACAGCGTCCTCTGGACACCCCCATTTTGTTTATTTACGAACATTTCAGGACACCGCAAGTGTTCTTAGAACACATTCAGCTTGCCAGAGAACAATACGGACAGCGTCTTCAGGACACCCCTACGAACATTTCAGGACACCACGAGTGTTCTTAGAACACTTTAAACTTGACAACGAACAATACGGACTGCATCCTCAGGACACCCCCATTTTGTTTATTTTCGAACATTTCAGGAAACCGCCAGTATTCTTAGAACACATTCAACTTGCCTGAAAACAATACGGACAGTGTCTTCATGACACCCCCTACGAACATTTCAGGACACCGCAAGTGTTCCTAGAACACTTTAAACTTGACAACGAACAATACGGACAGTGTCTTTAGGACACCCCAATTTTGTTTATTTACGAACATTTCAGGACAACGCGAGTGTTCTTAGAACACGTTCAACTTGCCAGAAAACAATACTGACAGCGTCTTCAGGACACCCCCATTTTGTTTATTTTTGAACATTTCAGGAAACCGCCAGTATTCTTAGAACACATTCACCTTGCCAGAAAACAATACGGACAGTGTCTTCAGGACACCCCCTATGAACATTTCAGGACACCGCAAGTGTTCTTAGAACACTTCAACCTTGACATTGAACAATTCGGACAGCGTCCTCAGGACACCCCCATTTTGTTTATTTACGAACATTTCAGGACACCACGAGTGTTCTTAGAACACATTCAACTTCTCATCGAACAATATGGACAGCGTCTTCCGGACACCCCCTACGAACATTTCAGGACACCGCAACAGTTCTTAAAACACTTTCAACTTGACAACGAACAATACGGACAGCGTCCTCAGAACACCCCCATTTTGCTTATTTGCAAACATTTCAGGACACCGCGAGTGTTCTTAGAAAACATTAAACTTGCCATCGAACAATACAGACAGCTTCCTCAGGACAACCCCATTTTGTTTATTTACGAACATTTCAGGACACCACCAGTGTTCTTAGAACACATTCAACTTGCCAGAGAACAATACGGACAGCGTCTTCAGGACACACCCTATAAACATTTCCGGACAACGCGAGTGTTCTTAGAACACTTTAAACTTGACAACGAACAATACAGACAGCGTCCTCAGGACACCCCCATTTTGTTTATTTACGAACATTTCAGGACACCACGAGTGTTCTTAGAACACATTCAGCTTCCCACCGAACAATATGGATAGCCTCTTCAGGACACCCCCTACGAACATTTCAGGACACCGCGAGTGTTCTTAGAACACTTTACACTTGACAACGAACAATACGGACAGTGTCCTCAGGACACCCCCATTTTGTTTATTTTCGAACATTTCAGGACACCGCCAGTGTTCTTAGAACACATTCAACTTGCCATAGAACAATACGGACAGCGTCCTCAGGACACCCCCATTTTGTTTATTTACGAACATTTCAGGACACTGCAAGTGTTCTTAGAACACATTCAACTTGCCAGAGAACAATACGGACAGCGTCTTCAGGACACCCCCTATGAACATTTGAGGACACCGCGAGTGTTCTTAGAACACTTTACACTTGACAACGAACAATACGGACAGTGTCCTCAGGACACCCCCATTTTGTTTATTTTCGAACATTTCAGGACACCGCCAGTGTTCTTAGAACACATTCAACTTGCCAGAGAACAATACGGACAGCGCCCTCAGGACACCCCCATTTTGTTTATTTACGAACATTTCAGAACACCGCAAGTGTTCTTAGAACACATTCAACTTGCCAGAGAACAATACGGACAGCGTCTTCAGGACACCCCCTATGAACATTTCAGGACACCGCGAGTGTTCTTAGAACACTTTAAACTTGACAACGAACAATACAGACAGCGTCCTCAGGACACCCCAATTTTGTTTATTTACGAACATTTCAGGACACCGCGAGTGTTCTTAGAACACTTTCAACTTGCCATCGAACAATATGGACAGCGTCCTCAGGACTCCCCATTTTGTTTATTTACGAACATTTCAGGACACCACGAGTGTTCTTAGAACACATTCAACTTGCCAGAGAACAATACGGACAGCGTCTTCAGGACACCCCCTACAAACATTTCAGGACACCGCAAGTGTTCTTACAACACTTTAAACTTGACAACGAACAATACGGACAGCGTCCTCAGGACACCCCAATTTTGTTTATTTACGAACATTTCAGGATACCACAAGTGTTCTTAGAACACTTTAACCTTGACAACGAACAATACGGACAGCGTCCTCAGGACACCCCCATTTTGTTTATTTACAAACATTTCAGGACACCACCAGTGTTCTTATAACACATTCAACTTGCCATCGAACAATACGTACAGCGTCTTCAGGACACCCCCTACGAACATTTCCGGACAACGCAAGTGTTCTTAGAACACTTTAAACTTGACAACGAACAATGCAGACAGCGTTCTCAGGACACCCCCCATTTTGTTTATTTACGAACATTTCAGGACACCGTGAGTGTTCTTAGAACACATTCAACTTCCCATCGAACAATATGGATAGCCTCTTCAGGACACCCCCTACGAACATTTCAGGACACCGCGAGTGTTCTTAGAACACTTTCAACTTGCCAGAGAACAATACGGACAGCGTCCTCAGGACACCCCCATTTTGTTTATTTACAAACATTTCAGGACACCGCAAGTGTTCTTAGAACACATTCAACTTGCCAGAGAACAATACGGACAGCGTCTTCAGGACACCCCCTATGAACATTTGAGGACACCGCGAGTGTTCTTAGAACACTTTACACTTGACAACGAACAATACGGACAGTGTCCTCAGGACACCCCCATTTTGTTTATTTTCGAACATTTCAGGACACCGCCAGTGTTCTTAGAACACATTCAACTTGCCAGAGAACAATACGGACAGCGTCCTCAGGACACCCCCATTTTGTTTATTTACGAACATTTCAGAACACCGCGAGTGTTCTTAGAACACATTCAACATGGCAGAGAACAATACGGACAGCGTTTCAGGACACCCCCTACGAACATTTCAGGACACCGCAAGTGTTCTTAGAACACTTTCAGGATGACAATGCACAATACGGACAGCGTCCTCAAGACACCCCCATTGTGTTTATTTTCGAACATTTCAGGACACTGCCAGTGTTCTTAGAACACATTCAACTTGCGAGAGAACAATACGGACAGCGTCTTCAGGACACCCCCTACGAACATTTCAGGACACCGCGAGTGTTCCTAGAACACTTTAAACTTGACAGCGAACAATACGGACAGCGTTCTCAGGACACCCCCATTTTGTTTATTTTCGAACAATTCAGGACACCGCCAGTGTTCTTAGAACACATTCAACTTGCCAGAGAACAATACAGACAGCGTCCTCTGGACACCCCCATTTTGTTTATTTACGAACATTTCAGGACACCGCAAGTGTTCTTAGAACACATTCAGCTTGCCAGAGAACAATACGGACAGCGTCTTCAGGACACCCCTACGAACATTTCAGGACACCACGAGTGTTCTTAGAACACTTTAAACTTGACAACGAACAATACGGACTGCATCCTCAGGACACCCCCATTTTGTTTATTTTCGAACATTTCAGGAAACCGCCAGTATTCTTAGAACACATTCAACTTGCCTGAAAACAATACGGACAGTGTCTTCATGACACCCCCTACGAACATTTCAGGACACCGCAAGTGTTCCTAGAACACTTTAAACTTGACAACGAACAATACGGACAGTGTCTTTAGGACACCCCAATTTTGTTTATTTACGAACATTTCAGGACAACGCGAGTGTTCTTAGAACACGTTCAACTTGCCAGAAAACAATACTGACAGCGTCTTCAGGACACCCCCATTTTGTTTATTTTTGAACATTTCAGGAAACCGCCAGTATTCTTAGAACACATTCACCTTGCCAGAAAACAATACGGACAGTGTCTTCAGGACACCCCCTATGAACATTTCAGGACACCGCAAGTGTTCTTAGAACACTTCAACCTTGACATTGAACAATTCGGACAGCGTCCTCAGGACACCCCCATTTTGTTTATTTACGAACATTTCAGGACACCACGAGTGTTCTTAGAACACATTCAACTTCTCATCGAACAATATGGACAGCGTCTTCCGGACACCCCCTACGAACATTTCAGGACACCGCAACAGTTCTTAAAACACTTTCAACTTGACAACGAACAATACGGACAGCGTCCTCAGAACACCCCCATTTTGCTTATTTGCAAACATTTCAGGACACCGCGAGTGTTCTTAGAAAACATTAAACTTGCCATCGAACAATACAGACAGCTTCCTCAGGACAACCCCATTTTGTTTATTTACGAACATTTCAGGACACCACCAGTGTTCTTAGAACACATTCAACTTGCCAGAGAACAATACGGACAGCGTCTTCAGGACACACCCTATAAACATTTCCGGACAACGCGAGTGTTCTTAGAACACTTTAAACTTGACAACGAACAATACAGACAGCGTCCTCAGGACACCCCCATTTTGTTTATTTACGAACATTTCAGGACACCACGAGTGTTCTTAGAACACATTCAGCTTCCCACCGAACAATATGGATAGCCTCTTCAGGACACCCCCTACGAACATTTCAGGACACCGCGAGTGTTCTTAGAACACTTTACACTTGACAACGAACAATACGGACAGTGTCCTCAGGACACCCCCATTTTGTTTATTTTCGAACATTTCAGGACACCGCCAGTGTTCTTAGAACACATTCAACTTGCCATAGAACAATACGGACAGCGTCCTCAGGACACCCCCATTTTGTTTATTTACGAACATTTCAGGACACTGCAAGTGTTCTTAGAACACATTCAACTTGCCAGAGAACAATACGGACAGCGTCTTCAGGACACCCCCTATGAACATTTGAGGACACCGCGAGTGTTCTTAGAACACTTTACACTTGACAACGAACAATACGGACAGTGTCCTCAGGACACCCCCATTTTGTTTATTTTCGAACATTTCAGGACACCGCCAGTGTTCTTAGAACACATTCAACTTGCCAGAGAACAATACGGACAGCGCCCTCAGGACACCCCCATTTTGTTTATTTACGAACATTTCAGAACACCGCAAGTGTTCTTAGAACACATTCAACTTGCCAGAGAACAATACGGACAGCGTCTTCAGGACACCCCCTATGAACATTTCAGGACACCGCGAGTGTTCTTAGAACACTTTAAACTTGACAACGAACAATACAGACAGCGTCCTCAGGACACCCCAATTTTGTTTATTTACGAACATTTCAGGACACCGCGAGTGTTCTTAGAACACTTTCAACTTGCCATCGAACAATATGGACAGCGTCCTCAGGACTCCCCATTTTGTTTATTTACGAACATTTCAGGACACCGCGAGTGTTCTTAGAACACATTCAACTTGCCAGAGAACAATACGGACAGCGTCTTCAGGACACCCCCTACAAACATTTCAGGACACCGCAAGTGTTCTTACAACACTTTAAACTTGACAACGAACAATACGGACAGCGTCCTCAGGACACCCCAATTTTGTTTATTTACGAACATTTCAGGATACCACAAGTGTTCTTAGAACACTTTAACCTTGACAACGAACAATACGGACAGCGTCCTCAGGACACCCCCATTTTGTTTATTTACAAACATTTCAGGACACCACCAGTGTTCTTAGAACACATTCAACTTGCCATCGAACAATACGGACAGCGTCTTCAGGACACCCCCTACGAACATTTCCGGACAACGCAAGTGTTCTTAGAACACTTTAAACTTGACAACGAACAATGCAGACAGCGTTCTCAGGACACCCCCCATTTTTTTTATTTACGAACATTTCAGGACACCGTGAGTGTTCTTAGAACACATTCAACTTCCCATCGAACAATACGGACAGCATCCTCAGGCCACCCCCATTTTGTTTATTTACGAACATTTCAGGACAACACGAGTGTTCTTAGAACACATTCAACTTCCCACCGAACAATATGGATAGCCTCTTCAGGACACCCCCTACGAACATTTCAGGACACCGCGAGTGTTCTTAGAACACTTTCAACTTGCCAGAGAACAATACGGACAGCGTCCTCAGGACACCCCCATTTTGTTTATTTACAAACATTTCAGGACACCGCAAGTGTTCTTAGAACACATTCAACTTGCCAGAGAACAATACGGACAGCGTCTTCAGGACACCCCCTATGAACATTTGAGGACACCGCGAGTGTTCTTAGAACACTTTACACTTGACAACGAACAATACGGACAGTGTCCTCAGGACACCCCCATTTTGTTTATTTTCGAACATTTCAGGACACCGCCAGTGTTCTTAGAACACATTCAACTTGCCAGAGAACAATACGGACAGCGTCCTCAGGACACCCCCATTTTGTTTATTTACGAACATTTCAGGACACCGCAAGTGTTCTTAGAACACATTCAACTTGCCAGAGAACAATACGGACAGCGTCTTCAGGACACCCCCTACGAACATTTCAGGACACCGCGAGTGTTCTTACAACACTTTAAACTTGACAACGAACAATACAGACAGCGTCCTCAAAACACCCCCATTTTGTTTATTTACGAACATTTCAGGACACCGCAAGTGTTCTTAGAACACATTCAACTTCCCATCAAACAATACGGACAGCGTACTCAGGAGACCCCCATTTTGTTTATTTACAAACATTTCAGGACACCGCGAGTGTTCTTAGAACACATTCAACTTCCCATCGAACAATACGGACAGCGTCCTCAGGACACCCCCATTTTGTTTATTTACGAACATTTCAGGACACCAGGAGTGTTCTTAGAACACATTCAACTTCCCACCAAACAATATGGACAGCGTCTTCAGGACACCCCCTACGAACATTTCAGGACACCACAAGTGTTCTTAGAACACATTCAACTTGCCAGAGAACAATACTGACAGCGCCCTCAGGACACCCCCATTTTGTTTATTTACGAACATTTCAGGACACCGCAAGTGTTCTTAGAACACATTCAACTTGCCAGAGAACAATACGGACAGCGTCTTCAGGACACCCCCTATGAACATTTGAGGACACCGCAAGTGTTCTTAGAACACTTTACACTTGACAACGAACAATACGGACAGTGTCCTCAGGACACCCCATTTTGTTTATTTTCGAACATTTCAGGACACCGCCAGTGTTCTTAGAACACATTCAACTTGCCAGAGAACAATACGGACAGCGTCCTCAGGACACCCCCATTTTGTTTATTTACGAACATTTCAGGACACCGCAAGTGGTCTTAGAACATATTCAACTTGCCAGAGAACAATACGGACAGCGTCTTCAGGACACCCCCTACGAACATTTCAGGACACGCGAGTGTTCTTACAACACTTTAAACTTGACAACAAACAATACAGACAGCGTCCTCAAAACACCGCCATTTTGTTTATTTACGAACATTTCAGGACACCGCAAGTGTTCTTAGAACACATTCAACTTCCCATCAAACAATACGGACAGCGTCCTCAGGACACCCCCATTTTGTTTATTTACAAACATTTCAGGACACCGCGAGTGTTCTTAGAACACATTCAACTTCCCATCGAACAATACGTACAGCGTCCTCAGGACACCCCCATTTTGTTTATTTACGAACATTTCAGGACACCACGAGTGTTCTTAGAACACTTTACAATTGACAACAAACAATACAGACAGCGTCGTCAGGACACCCCCATTTTGTTTATTTACGAACATTTCAGGACAACGCGAGTGTTCTTAGAACACATTCAACTTGCCAGAGAACAATACGGACAGCATCTTCAGGACACCCCCTACGAACATTTCACGACAACGCAAGTGTTCTTAGAACACTTTACACTTGACAACGCACAATACCGACAGTGTCCTCAGGACACCCCCATTTTGTTCATTTTCGAACATTTCAGGACACCGCCAGTGTTCTTAGAACACATTCAACTTGCCAGAGAACAATACGGAAAGCGTCCTCAGGACACCCCCATTTTGTTTATTTACGAACATTTCAGGACACCGTGAGTGTTCTTAGAACACATTCAACTTGCCAGAGAAAAATACGGATAGCATCTTCAGGACACCCCCTACAAACATTTCAGGATACCGCAAGTGTTCTTAGAACACTTTAAACGTGACAGCGAACAATACGGACAGCGTCCTTAGAACTCCCCCATTTTGCTCATATGCGAACATTTCAGGACACAGCGAGTGTTCTTAGAACACATTCAACTTGCCATCGAACAATAGGGACAGCGTCCTCAGGACAACCCCATTTTGTTTATTTACGAACATTTCAGGACACCACCAGTGTTCTTAGAACACATTCAACTTGCCAGAGAACAATACGGACAGCGTCTTCAGGACACCCCCTACAAACATTTCAGGACACCGCGAGTGTTCTTAGAACACTTTAAACTTGACAACGAACAATACGGACAGCGTCCTCAGGACATCCCCATTTTGTTTATTTTGGAACATTTCAGGACACCGTGAGTGTTCTTAGAACACATTCAACTTCCCATCGAACAATACGGACAGCATCCTCAGGCCACCCCCATTTTGTTTATTTACGAACATTTCAGGACACCACGAGTGTTCTTAGAACACATTCAACTTCCCACCGAACAATATGGATAGCCTCTTCAGGACACCCCCTACGAACATTTCAGGACACCGCGAGTGTTCTTAGAACACTTTCCACTTGACAACGAACAATACAGACAGTGTCCTCAGGACACCCCCATTTTGTTTATTTTCGAACATTTCAGGACACCGCCAGTGTTCTTAGAACACATTCAACTTGCCAGAGAACAATACGGACAGCGCCCTCAGGACACCCCCATTTTGTTTATTTACGAACATTTCAGAACACCGCAAGTGTTCTTAGAACACATTCAACTTGCCAGAGAACAATACGGACAGCGTCTTCAGGACACCCCCTATGAACATTTCAGGACACCGCGAGTGTTCTTAGAACACTTTAAACTTGACAACGAACAATACAGACAGCGTCCTCAGGACACCCCAATTTTGTTTATTTACGAACATTTCAGGACACCGCGAGTGTTCTTAGAACACTTTCAACTTGCCATCGAACAATATGGACAGCGTTCTCAGGACTCCCCATTTTGTTTATTTACGAACATTTCAGGACACCACGAGTGTTCTTAGAACACATTCAACTTGCCAGAGAACAATACGGACAGCGTCTTCAGGACACCCCCTACAAACATTTCAGGACACCGCAAGTGTTCTTACAACACTTTAAACTTGACAACGAACAATACGGACAGCGTCCTCAGGACACCCCAATTTTGTTTATTTACGAACATTTCAGGATACCACAAGTGTTCTTAGAACACTTTAACCTTGACAACGAACAATACGGACAGCGTCCTCAGGACACCCCCATTTTGTTTATTTACAAACATTTCAGGACACCACCAGTGTTCTTAGAACACATTCAACTTGCCATCGAACAATACGTACAGCGTCTTCAGGACACCCCCTACGAACATTTCCGGACAACGCAAGTGTTCTTAGAACACTTTAAACTTGACAACGAACAATGCAGACAGCGTTCTCAGGACACCCCCCATTTTGTTTATTTACGAACATTTCAGGACACCGTGAGTGTTCTTAGAACACATTCAACTTCCCATCGAACAATATGGATAGCCTCTTCAGGACACCCCCTACGAACATTTCAGGACACCGCGAGTGTTCTTAGAACACTTTCAACTTGCCAGAGAACAATACGGACAGCGTCCTCAGGACACCCCCATTTTGTTTATTTACAAACATTTCAGGACACCGCAAGTGTTCTTAGAACACATTCAACTTGCCAGAGAACAATACGGACAGCGTCTTCAGGACACCCCCTATGAACATTTGAGGACACCGCGAGTGTTCTTAGAACACTTTACACTTGACAACGAACAATACGGACAGTGTCCTCAGGACACCCCCATTTTGTTTATTTTCGAACATTTCAGGACACCGCCAGTGTTCTTAGAACACATTCAACTTGCCAGAGAACAATACGGACAGCGTCCTCAGGACACCCCCATTTTGTTTATTTACGAACATTTCAGAACACCGCGAGTGTTCTTAGAACACATTCAACATGGCAGAGAACAATACGGACAGCGTTTCAGGACACCCCCTACGAACATTTCAGGACACCGCAAGTGTTCTTAGAACACTTTCAGGATGACAATGCACAATACGGACAGCGTCCTCAAGACACCCCCATTGTGTTTATTTTCGAACATTTCAGGACACTGCCAGTGTTCTTAGAACACATTCAACTTGCGAGAGAACAATACGGACAGCGTCTTCAGGACACCCCCTACGAACATTTCAGGACACCGCGAGTGTTCCTAGAACACTTTAAACTTGACAGCGAACAATACGGACAGCGTTCTCAGGACACCCCCATTTTGTTTATTTTCGAACAATTCAGGACACCGCCAGTGTTCTTAGAACACATTCAACTTGCCAGAGAACAATACAGACAGCGTCCTCTGGACACCCCCATTTTGTTTATTTACGAACATTTCAGGACACCGCAAGTGTTCTTAGAACACATTCAGCTTGCCAGAGAACAATACGGACAGCGTCTTCAGGACACCCCTACGAACATTTCAGGACACCACGAGTGTTCTTAGAACACTTTAAACTTGACAACGAACAATACGGACTGCATCCTCAGGACACCCCCATTTTGTTTATTTTCGAACATTTCAGGAAACCGCCAGTATTCTTAGAACACATTCAACTTGCCTGAAAACAATACGGACAGTGTCTTCATGACACCCCCTACGAACATTTCAGGACACCGCAAGTGTTCCTAGAACACTTTAAACTTGACAACGAACAATACGGACAGTGTCTTTAGGACACCCCAATTTTGTTTATTTACGAACATTTCAGGACAACGCGAGTGTTCTTAGAACACGTTCAACTTGCCAGAAAACAATACTGACAGCGTCTTCAGGACACCCCCATTTTGTTTATTTTTGAACATTTCAGGAAACCGCCAGTATTCTTAGAACACATTCACCTTGCCAGAAAACAATACGGACAGTGTCTTCAGGACACCCCCTATGAACATTTCAGGACACCGCAAGTGTTCTTAGAACACTTCAACCTTGACATTGAACAATTCGGACAGCGTCCTCAGGACACCCCCATTTTGTTTATTTACGAACATTTCAGGACACCACGAGTGTTCTTAGAACACATTCAACTTCTCATCGAACAATATGGACAGCGTCTTCCGGACACCCCCTACGAACATTTCAGGACACCGCAACAGTTCTTAAAACACTTTCAACTTGACAACGAACAATACGGACAGCGTCCTCAGAACACCCCCATTTTGCTTATTTGCAAACATTTCAGGACACCGCGAGTGTTCTTAGAAAACATTAAACTTGCCATCGAACAATACAGACAGCTTCCTCAGGACAACCCCATTTTGTTTATTTACGAACATTTCAGGACACCACCAGTGTTCTTAGAACACATTCAACTTGCCAGAGAACAATACGGACAGCGTCTTCAGGACACACCCTATAAACATTTCCGGACAACGCGAGTGTTCTTAGAACACTTTAAACTTGACAACGAACAATACAGACAGCGTCCTCAGGACACCCCCATTTTGTTTATTTACGAACATTTCAGGACACCACGAGTGTTCTTAGAACACATTCAGCTTCCCACCGAACAATATGGATAGCCTCTTCAGGACACCCCCTACGAACATTTCAGGACACCGCGAGTGTTCTTAGAACACTTTACACTTGACAACGAACAATACGGACAGTGTCCTCAGGACACCCCCATTTTGTTTATTTTCGAACATTTCAGGACACCGCCAGTGTTCTTAGAACACATTCAACTTGCCATAGAACAATACGGACAGCGTCCTCAGGACACCCCCATTTTGTTTATTTACGAACATTTCAGGACACTGCAAGTGTTCTTAGAACACATTCAACTTGCCAGAGAACAATACGGACAGCGTCTTCAGGACACCCCCTATGAACATTTGAGGACACCGCGAGTGTTCTTAGAACACTTTACACTTGACAACGAACAATACGGACAGTGTCCTCAGGACACCCCCATTTTGTTTATTTTCGAACATTTCAGGACACCGCCAGTGTTCTTAGAACACATTCAACTTGCCAGAGAACAATACGGACAGCGCCCTCAGGACACCCCCATTTTGTTTATTTACGAACATTTCAGAACACCGCAAGTGTTCTTAGAACACATTCAACTTGCCAGAGAACAATACGGACAGCGTCTTCAGGACACCCCCTATGAACATTTCAGGACACCGCGAGTGTTCTTAGAACACTTTAAACTTGACAACGAACAATACAGACAGCGTCCTCAGGACACCCCAATTTTGTTTATTTACGAACATTTCAGGACACCGCGAGTGTTCTTAGAACACTTTCAACTTGCCATCGAACAATATGGACAGCGTCCTCAGGACTCCCCATTTTGTTTATTTACGAACATTTCAGGACACCGCGAGTGTTCTTAGAACACATTCAACTTGCCAGAGAACAATACGGACAGCGTCTTCAGGACACCCCCTACAAACATTTCAGGACACCGCAAGTGTTCTTACAACACTTTAAACTTGACAACGAACAATACGGACAGCGTCCTCAGGACACCCCAATTTTGTTTATTTACGAACATTTCAGGATACCACAAGTGTTCTTAGAACACTTTAACCTTGACAACGAACAATACGGACAGCGTCCTCAGGACACCCCCATTTTGTTTATTTACAAACATTTCAGGACACCACCAGTGTTCTTAGAACACATTCAACTTGCCATCGAACAATACGGACAGCGTCTTCAGGACACCCCCTACGAACATTTCCGGACAACGCAAGTGTTCTTAGAACACTTTAAACTTGACAACGAACAATGCAGACAGCGTTCTCAGGACACCCCCCATTTTTTTTATTTACGAACATTTCAGGACACCGTGAGTGTTCTTAGAACACATTCAACTTCCCATCGAACAATACGGACAGCATCCTCAGGCCACCCCCATTTTGTTTATTTACGAACATTTCAGGACAACACGAGTGTTCTTAGAACACATTCAACTTCCCACCGAACAATATGGATAGCCTCTTCAGGACACCCCCTACGAACATTTCAGGACACCGCGAGTGTTCTTAGAACACTTTCAACTTGCCAGAGAACAATACGGACAGCGTCCTCAGGACACCCCCATTTTGTTTATTTACAAACATTTCAGGACACCGCAAGTGTTCTTAGAACACATTCAACTTGCCAGAGAACAATACGGACAGCGTCTTCAGGACACCCCCTATGAACATTTGAGGACACCGCGAGTGTTCTTAGAACACTTTACACTTGACAACGAACAATACGGACAGTGTCCTCAGGACACCCCCATTTTGTTTATTTTCGAACATTTCAGGACACCGCCAGTGTTCTTAGAACACATTCAACTTGCCAGAGAACAATACGGACAGCGTCCTCAGGACACCCCCATTTTGTTTATTTACGAACATTTCAGGACACCGCAAGTGTTCTTAGAACACATTCAACTTGCCAGAGAACAATACGGACAGCGTCTTCAGGACACCCCCTACGAACATTTCAGGACACCGCGAGTGTTCTTACAACACTTTAAACTTGACAACGAACAATACAGACAGCGTCCTCAAAACACCCCCATTTTGTTTATTTACGAACATTTCAGGACACCGCAAGTGTTCTTAGAACACATTCAACTTCCCATCAAACAATACGGACAGCGTACTCAGGAGACCCCCATTTTGTTTATTTACAAACATTTCAGGACACCGCGAGTGTTCTTAGAACACATTCAACTTCCCATCGAACAATACGGACAGCGTCCTCAGGACACCCCCATTTTGTTTATTTACGAACATTTCAGGACACCAGGAGTGTTCTTAGAACACATTCAACTTCCCACCAAACAATATGGACAGCGTCTTCAGGACACCCCCTACGAACATTTCAGGACACCACAAGTGTTCTTAGAACACATTCAACTTGCCAGAGAACAATACTGACAGCGCCCTCAGGACACCCCCATTTTGTTTATTTACGAACATTTCAGGACACCGCAAGTGTTCTTAGAACACATTCAACTTGCCAGAGAACAATACGGACAGCGTCTTCAGGACACCCCCTATGAACATTTGAGGACACCGCAAGTGTTCTTAGAACACTTTACACTTGACAACGAACAATACGGACAGTGTCCTCAGGACACCCCATTTTGTTTATTTTCGAACATTTCAGGACACCGCCAGTGTTCTTAGAACACATTCAACTTGCCAGAGAACAATACGGACAGCGTCCTCAGGACACCCCCATTTTGTTTATTTACGAACATTTCAGGACACCGCAAGTGGTCTTAGAACATATTCAACTTGCCAGAGAACAATACGGACAGCGTCTTCAGGACACCCCCTACGAACATTTCAGGACACGCGAGTGTTCTTACAACACTTTAAACTTGACAACAAACAATACAGACAGCGTCCTCAAAACACCGCCATTTTGTTTATTTACGAACATTTCAGGACACCGCAAGTGTTCTTAGAACACATTCAACTTCCCATCAAACAATACGGACAGCGTCCTCAGGACACCCCCATTTTGTTTATTTACAAACATTTCAGGACACCGCGAGTGTTCTTAGAACACATTCAACTTCCCATCGAACAATACGTACAGCGTCCTCAGGACACCCCCATTTTGTTTATTTACGAACATTTCAGGACACCACGAGTGTTCTTAGAACACTTTACAATTGACAACAAACAATACAGACAGCGTCGTCAGGACACCCCCATTTTGTTTATTTACGAACATTTCAGGACAACGCGAGTGTTCTTAGAACACATTCAACTTGCCAGAGAACAATACGGACAGCATCTTCAGGACACCCCCTACGAACATTTCACGACAACGCAAGTGTTCTTAGAACACTTTACACTTGACAACGCACAATACCGACAGTGTCCTCAGGACACCCCCATTTTGTTCATTTTCGAACATTTCAGGACACCGCCAGTGTTCTTAGAACACATTCAACTTGCCAGAGAACAATACGGAAAGCGTCCTCAGGACACCCCCATTTTGTTTATTTACGAACATTTCAGGACACCGTGAGTGTTCTTAGAACACATTCAACTTGCCAGAGAAAAATACGGATAGCATCTTCAGGACACCCCCTACAAACATTTCAGGATACCGCAAGTGTTCTTAGAACACTTTAAACGTGACAGCGAACAATACGGACAGCGTCCTTAGAACTCCCCCATTTTGCTCATATGCGAACATTTCAGGACACAGCGAGTGTTCTTAGAACACATTCAACTTGCCATCGAACAATAGGGACAGCGTCCTCAGGACAACCCCATTTTGTTTATTTACGAACATTTCAGGACACCACCAGTGTTCTTAGAACACATTCAACTTGCCAGAGAACAATACGGACAGCGTCTTCAGGACACCCCCTACAAACATTTCAGGACACCGCGAGTGTTCTTAGAACACTTTAAACTTGACAACGAACAATACGGACAGCGTCCTCAGGACATCCCCATTTTGTTTATTTTGGAACATTTCAGGACACCGTGAGTGTTCTTAGAACACATTCAACTTCCCATCGAACAATACGGACAGCATCCTCAGGCCACCCCCATTTTGTTTATTTACGAACATTTCAGGACACCACGAGTGTTCTTAGAACACATTCAACTTCCCACCGAACAATATGGATAGCCTCTTCAGGACACCCCCTACGAACATTTCAGGACACCGCGAGTGTTCTTAGAACACTTTCCACTTGACAACGAACAATACAGACAGTGTCCTCAGGACACCCCCATTTTGTTTATTTTCGAACATTTCAGGACACCGCCAGTGTTCTTAGAACACATTCAACTTGCCAGAGAACAATACGGACAGCGTATTCAGGACACCCCCATTTTGTTTATTTACGAACATTTCAGGACACCGTGAGTGTTCTTAGAACACATTCAACTTGCCAGAGAACAATACGGACAGCGTCTTCAGGACACCCTCTATGAACATTTGAGGACACCGCGAGTGTTCTTAGAACACTTTACACTTGACAACGAACAATACGGACAGTGTCCTCAGGACACCCCCATTTTGTTTATTTTCGAACATTTCAGGACACCGCCAGTGTTCTTAGAACACATTCAACTTGCCAGGGAACAATACGGACAGCGTCCTCAGGACACCCCCATTTTGTTTATTTATGAACATTTCAGGACACCGCAAGTGTTCTTAGAACACATTCAACTTCCCATCGAACAATACGGACAGCGTCCTGAGGACACCCCCATTTTGTTTATTTACGAACATTTCAGGACACCACGAGTGTTCTTAGAACACATTCAACTTCCCACCAAACAATATGGACAGCGTCTTCAGGACACCCCCTACGAACATTTCAGGACACCACAAGTCTTCTTAGAACACTTTACAGTTGACAACAAACAATACAGACAGCGTCGTCAGGACACCCCCATTTTGTTTATTTACGAACATTTCAGGACAACGCGAGTGTTCTTAGAACACATTCAACTTGCCAGAGAACAATACGGACAGCATCTTCAGGACACCCCGTACGAACATTTCAGGACAACGCAAGTGTTCTTAGAACACTTTACACTTGACAACGCACAATACCGACAGTGTCCTCAGGACACCCCCATTTTGTTCATTTTCGAACATTTCAGGACACCGCCAGTGTTCTTAGAACACATTCAACTTGCCAGAGAACAATACGGAAAGCATCCTCAGGACACCCCCATTTTGTTTATTTACGAACATTTCAGGACACCGTGAGTGTTCTTAGAACACATTCAACTTGCCAGAGAACAATACGGATAGCGTCTTCAGGACACCCCCTACGAACATTTCAGGACACCGCAAGTGTTCTTAGAACACTTTAAACGTGACAGCGAACAATACGGACAGCGTCCTTAGAACACCCCCATTTTGCTCATATGCGAACATTTCAGGACACCGCGAGTGTTCTTAGAACACATTCAACTTGCCATCGAACAATACGGACAGCGTCCTCAGGACAACCCCATTTTGTTTATTTACGAACATTTCAGGACACCACCAGTGTTCTTAGAACACATTCAACTTGCCAGAGAACAATACGGACAGCGTCTTCAGGACACCCCCTACGAACATTTCAGGACACCGCGAGTGTTCTTAGAACACTTTAAACTTGACAACGAACAATACGGACAGCGTCCTCAGGACATCCCCATTTTGTTTATTTTCGAACATTTCAGGACACCGCCAGTGTTCTTAGAACACATTCAACTTGCCAGAGAACAATACGGACAGCATCTTCAGGACACCCCTACGAACATTTCAGGACACCGCGAGTGTTCCTAGAACACTTTAAACTTGACAACGAACAATACAGACAGCGTCCTCAGGACACCCCCATTTTCTTTATTTAGGAACATTTCAGGACACCACGAGTGTTCTTACAACACATTCAACTTCCCATCAAACAATACGGACAGCGTCGTTAGGACACCCCATTTTGTTTATTTACAAACATTTCACAACACCGCGAGTGTTCTTAGAACATATTCAACTTGCCATCGAACAATACGGACAGCGTCCTCAGGACAACCCCATTTTGTTTATTTACGAACATTTCAGGACACCACCAGTGTTCTTAGAACACATTCAACTTGCCAGAGAACATTACGGACAGCGTCTTCAGGACACCCCCTACGAACATTTCAGAACACCACAAGTGTTCTTAGAACACATTCAACTTGCCAGAGAACAATACAGACAGCGTCCTCAGGACACCTCCATTTTGTTTATTTACGAACATTTCAGGACACGGGGAGTGTTCTTAGAACACATTCAACTTGCCAGAGAACAATACTGACAGCGTCTTCAGGACACCCCCTACGAACATTTCAGGACACTGCAAGTGTTCTTAGAACACTTTAAACTTGACAACGAACAATACAGACAGTGTCCTCAGGACACCCCCATTTTGTTTATTTAGAAACATTTCAGGACACCGCGAGTGTTCTTAGAACACATTCAACTTCCCATCGAACAATACGGACAGCGTCCACAGGACACCCCCATTTTGTTTATTTACGAACATTTCAGAACACCACCAGTGTTCTTAGAACACATTCAACTTGCTAGAGAACAATACGGAATGTGTCTTCATGACACCCCCTACGACCATTTCAGGACACAGCGAGTGTTCTTAGAACAGTTTCAGCTTGCTTGCAAACAAAACAGACACATATTTTGTCCTCAGAACACCCCCCCATTTAGTTTAATTAGAACATTTCAGAACAGCCTTTTTGTCCGCAAACAAATCAAACACAAGAGCGTCTACCACATAAAAAAAAACACAGCATTTAATCTATCTCAACTCTCCCAACCTCCCCAAACACTCTTACACACAAACACACTCTACTAAATACAAATTTTAAACCAAGTTTCACTGCGCTGTCTGCGGACGTCCGCGAATCCAAGATGGCGGGCGCTATCGAAAATCTGACGCCCTCCACGCTCTGTGCCGTCCAATCAGCGAACACGCGGATATCACGCAAGCCGATTGGCCAATCAGGACACTGTCTGTGGAGCAAACAGGGAAGTCTGTCCGCGGACCGAACACAGATATAACACGTTTTTTATAACCTACTTTTTGGTCATTTAAAAAATAACTACTGGACGGATTTTCACCAAATCTGCAAAAGCACGCTTTTGGGACCAAGCCACTACTCCTGGTCCAAATTTGGTGAAAATCCGTCCAGCAGTTTGGGCTGTAGGCGCAGGCAAAGTTTTTTCCCCATTCAGTCTATGAGAAAAAAAAATGTTTTGGGACCCCCCTATAACTTTGCCCCCACTGGACGAATCCTAACCAAACTTTTCAAATAAATTCAGAGTGGGCCATATACTTTTTTTGCAGAGTTTGGTGAGGATTCGTCCAGGGGGAGCAAAGTTATAAACCGCCCAAAAAGTGCTCTTGCTATGGAAACAGCAACTTAACCATAACTACATGGCCACTACTGTGGCCATGTAATATATACATATATATATATTACAAAATTAAAACATTATTGATACATGATTTGCCTTCACTGTAGGTGTGCCATAACCTGCTCGGTTTCAGGCTTTGCCTGAGTTCTAATGCGAGGTTACTCCCTCGTGTACTGCTGGTTACCACACCCTGCTAGGGTGAGCAGTTTGAGGTGCACTTGCTCAGTGTATTCTCTCATAAGAAAATATATTTTAGGCTATGTGTGAGCACATGAACAATTTTTCTTATTGGCGGTCGCCCGGATGGCTCAGTAAGCATCAGCTTTTATATAGGGATCAAAGGTTTGGGAACCTGTACAAGCTTAACCCCACTTTCCTAGGAAAGGATTGCTTCAGTTTTTTATTTATTTATTATATATGTATTGATTATATATTTATTATTATTTATTTAGTACTTCAAAGAAAAGAGTGTTTGTTCCCATAGATTAATTGTTTACAGGACAACTCAGTCCGACACTTCCTTAGGCATTTCTCCTCCCCAAGAAGAGGTCAGGGGGTTTTCTATGCTACTCACCTTCATAGGGCATTTTAAAACAGATCCTAGACCTGCTTTCCCCCTTTTTTCTCTTTGAATAAAACAGTTCTGGTATCCTTTCTTTGCTCAGGAAAGGGAAAGACCCTAAGAAAGGGGTAGATGTGGACTGGAAGAGTGGTCGAGTTGATTACCCAGTTTCTCTCAGCTGGCTGAAGAGGGAAATAATCTATAGTTTCCCTATTGATGTGCAAGGACTGCAGGGCTTGATATTCAGATGGGGTTTGCCTGCTCGGCAACACCAATTCCTCGATTCTTAAAGAGCGGCGTGTTTTCCCTCAGTCTTTGTCCCAAGATGGCATACAACAAGCCAATATTAATATCTTTGCGGGGGCAAGACAACTCTTTAGTCTTGAAAATAAGACAACATTGAGCATCCCAGGTTCGAACCCTGATACAGGGTTTAGAAAACATTGCAGGCATGAGGGAAAAGGATCACCAAAGAGGTAACATTTTAGAGGTCGCCCCGATAGCCTTGCCTCCCAAGGCTTTGCCTGTCCCACTAATACATCTAGCAGTGTACGTAATCTCTCCTCTGCTCGAAGAGTTCAAGCCCAAGCTTTTTGCCCTCAAGGGAGTTTGTTTCTCGTTGCAGTTTGTAAGAGGTTGTTAGTTCTCTTTCCTTGACCCATTTCCCTGGGGAAGCCAGTCAGGCTTTCACTTTCATGCATGCAGAGGTCCACACCTCAATTTTGAAGGGACGGTGTTCCCAGTATCCCTTCACAGCTTTTCATTTGCTGTGCATGATAATTATCCCAGGGTCCCTTCCCCCCGCTGCTCCCTTCATCCCCACCCCCCCTTTTTTCTGAGGGTTTGCTTAATAAGGTTACACCTCTGAGGAACACCTGATGGTTTCTGTTTTCTCCTGTTAGCAGGGGTTCTTGTTCATGGCCAGTGCAGAGCTCACACTGGATATTTTCCTTTCCGTCTGTTTGGTTTTCTATTTGCCAATTCTGGGTATTTCACCAGGCTAGCGGAGATGATGCTGGCTCACCTCTGCTCCTTCAAAGTCCGGATGATATGCTTGTTGGGTCAGGTTTTCGGTTTCTAACCTCCTATGGCGTTAATGGGGCCCCTTCTACAGTAATGAGGGTTTGGTTATAAGTGCAAGAGTTCTTATTGGAACAATGTAAGGTGCTCTTTCTCTGCACTTTAAGGTGGACTCCAGGCTTGGCATCCCTCTCCTTCTGGTTTACAGGTATTTCTTAGATATGTAGAGAAGTGTTTCTCCTCCTCTAGGAAGGGAGGATCTCCCTCAAAAGGATAGAATGGTCTGGGAGTGGTGTTCATCTTTCACCCAAATTATTCCGGCCCTCTCTATCACAGGGTGTTACAACGCCTTAGCATTTTCCTCCCCGCAAAAACTTTGTCTGTGCGATTGCTTGAGGGCAGGGAGGCACTTTGTTAGTGATTGAGTTGCTTAGCTTCCTGCATAACAGTTAGACTTTTTGATTCCCTCTGGGGATTGTCTGGAATAAGATGTCTTGGGGGCCAGGATAGCTCAGATGTTCGCAGACAGAGGTTAGTCCTCCTCCGATAAGCAACTTCGTATTACCTATGGTTTCCTCTAAGCGATATATCAACCATGGGGGAGGGTTTAAGGTCCAAGCTCAAGTTTTCTCTTTGCAAGTTCTGTTTCTTATGGGTCAGGTTTAAGTAAATAGCTCCCTATTTTCATTTTAGCAGAGTACGTGTTCAAGTCGGGTGCTTTTCTCTATCTCTCTCCTCCGGAGGTTCTCTCTGACTCATCAGGTCCCTCCAACTGGTCCTTAAGTGTCTCCGCTTTTATGGCTTGACGCATTTAGCTCTCCCTGGTGTTTTTCAAGGATTTCACAGGAATATCTCTTTGTCATCATTGTTCCCTGGTTGGTTTATTCTTGGTAGGGATACTATTACCAACTATCTGCTGGGTTTCAGGTGGGTGCCTCATCTCTTCCATCCCGCTTCTGCATCCAGAAGAAGTAATACTTTTCTGGTATATTGTTTTGGGAAGGTTTTCTGGTATACAGGTGTTACATTTGACTGAGGACAAAATTTGTCTTCCAACGCTGTTCCCCAGGGTAACAATGTAGTATGTCTAGGTTACCAGAATATGGTGTGACATTGAGTGTTTTAATTGATTTTGTGTTGAACACAGAGAATCTTAGCACTCTTTTTGCCCTTTTTTTCCTGCTATCCCTATAGAAAGATCTTTCGTCTAACTAGAGTTGGCACAACTTCCTCGTTCTTTGCAGTTAAGACTGCTAGGCCTTCTAGGACAGTTCCTGGGGTGGTCTTGGCCTATAGGAACATTTTTTCAATCAGATGATTGATCAAAATAGAAACATTTAAAACATTTCTTCTTGTTTTATTGTAGTGTCACTATTGTATGATCATGTGGTAATTAATATGATGCAAGGGCTTCAAGCTTGCACAGTAGGAGCCTCCTGTCTTGCCATAGAATGACTAATCCCCCTCACTAGTGTGAGAAGGGGGTTTAGATTCTATTAAAGACAAGGAGGCAAGTATCATTGCACCCACCCACCCTTGATAGGCTATGATATGAAAGTGATATTAGCACTATTTCAAAAATATAGCATTTATAGCGCACGTATACACAGGTGTTTCAAGAGAGAACATTCTTTGGTTTGTTGTTCTTCCCAACCGCCCCCCTTCTTTGTTTGTTATTCTTACAGCTTTGAGCTGAGAGGTTCTGTTCAGGAACGTGAATCACGGCTACAAGTTGGGGAGAGTGCATCATCCGGCAGCTTCGCTGGATTTCGTCTACATACTTTATCATCTAGTCTGTGCAGTGGACGTCTGATTGAAAATAGCTACAGAAAGAGGAGTGGGGATTGGAGTAAAGGACTTATATTGAAGAGGATCCATGCTCATTGGTCTCCTGCAGGGCATGACCTGTCCTCCATGATGGATTGGGAAGATTCCCCTAACATTGACATTGAACTCTATTTAGTTCTGTTATTGAAACTTTTTTGTTTGTAAAAGTTTTCTTTGCTGCTGTGGTTTCAGAGTAAAGATTGTTATGCATAATACTCGCCTCCTTGACTTTAATAGAATCTAAACCCCCTTCTCACGCTAGTACAATTAACACCAAGGTTCCCTGTCTTGATTTTTCAGTGAAGTATTCGACAAAAGCATAAGGGCTAGTGCTAGCCAGTTCATCACTTCCGTTTTATTTCAGACCAATGTTCTATCAGGTCATTTCAGAGGCATTACTTTGAAGGCAAGTTGGTTTCATCTCTTTCTCTACAGTACAGATTAGACAACCGCTTCCAGGGCTAGGAACTGGCATGTGCTGACTCATCCACCCAGAGGAGACATCTGTGTGGTGTGCAAAGGAATGGCCTCTGCACTCACAATAATAACATCCAGATTGGGTGTCTTACATTAGGTTACCTTAGGTTATGGTATGTTATGTACATTGGCACTTTTCTAATGCACAGCTGCGGCTTCATAGCACTGCGGCCTTGTCCTGAGTGCTATACGTTGCCGCCTAGATGCATGGGTGGAAGAATGTGAACTTGGAGTGTTTCCAAATTGTTATGCTAAATGCTGTGTGTGAGGGCCCATTATGTACTTTGATTGAGGTTCTCCGTTCTTGTCTCTGCTGGGGCTGGGTGTAGGCCACTGGAGGTAGGTGGCAGGTAGGTTGAAGTAGGCAGTGGCTACAGATGGAGGGTGTGTGGTGCGCAATGAGCCTATTGAGCAGAGTGCCAAGAGGAGAGGCAGTAGAACACAATTGTGAGGCACGCTCTAACCACACACACACATGCCCTTCGTACGCATAGCAGCTACACATACAATAATTCTACCAACAATACACACACATCAAACTCTTAAATCAATCACATGTCCACATCAGCCAAATCACACGTCCACATCAGCCACATTACACTGCAAGCCAAGGTGGCACACCAACCACATTGCATTAGCCACAATGCACAGCCAATTCTAACCATACACATATTCTACATCTAGAACGGTGATATACACATTTTTTCTGCTAAGCACTACAATATATTGGGGCAGACCTGCTTTTCAGTTTTTGTAAATTAAACTCACCTCAGAAGATGCAGCTTGTAAGTCATTTCGCACATGCTAAGCACAACAATATATTGGGGCAGATCTGCTTTTCAGTTTTTGTAAATTAAACTCACCTCAGAAGATGCAGCTTGTAAGTCATTTCGCACATGTTACGTTAAATAATCATCACACAGAAAATCTCCAATTTTTTCGATACAATGTGATAAATTAGCTATTTTCCCCACACAAAAAATGAATAGATTATGTGGATTATTTTTGCAGAAATTCAAACAGTTCTCTTAGCTGCAAGCGCAGTCTGTCATGTAATCCCTCCGAGGTCGACAAAATGAGGACCATTAAATTGGGTATACAAACATTATATATAGCCCTTTTAAACTGAGCCACATGAGAATAACAAGGGGTTCTACATGCCAAATTTGAGGTGCATTGGGGAAACTGCATTTGTGTAAAATAGTGTAACAGCAGGGTGGTACCACAAGTCTTAATGAGGTGCATAGTCTGCACTGTGTGCAAGGAATGGAATAGCAGGGGGTGTTGCAGCCCAAGAGTGAGGTGCTTTGACTGTCCTTCATTTTCCATGTTGGAATGGCATTGGTGCTGTGTGGCCAGATTGAGGTCTAGTGTCAGAGCTATGTTTCAGCAGCATGGGGTTGGCAAGGTGTTCAGCAGGTAGTGCTTAATTTGTGGGGGTGTTTACCAGGGCTCAGCACTGGGACTTATGTCTGAGCTCTGGAAATTATTTTCTCAGATACAGTCTGATTAGAATGTTGTGTTTTGGCAACTTTATTGTTAAATCGCATTCAGCAGATGTCAAACAACAAGCAACAACAGTGTGCACTGGCCACATTCTGTCCACTCTGTGTGGACGCATCGTTATTCATGAACTTGATGACCCATGTAGACAGCAACTTGCTAGTTATTAATTTTCACTGATAACAATGTGTTGGAAGGAGCCATTTACGGGTGCTGGCCACACCCACACACTTCTCCAGCCCCCCTGCATAACATTGGAGCTCCTCCACTGATGCAATACGCAGGAACGCTACATTAGGGTGGGCTGACAAGAGGGCAGTCACCAGGCAACAGCACCAACACAGGGGAAAGCCGAGAGAAAAGGCCCCTGCCTAAGACGAGTGCCTTTCATGAATGCCAACCTATACACAAAGGTTTTCCTGTAATGCTTGGCAGACAAGTTTAACAGTTCAGTAACAATTGTTTCTGCATTTGTCCATCAATTAAACATAGTAGGACAGCAGGTTTGTTCGTTCTTCTGTGGTTAAATGGGTCAACATGTTCCAACTGCTACCTATGCAATCCGAGCAACATGTTAACAATGATGATGTGTTTAAAGAAGCATGTAAACACTTGTTTTAAACTGGTATGTTATGTTATTTTATGTTTGGCATCTTTAAATTGCACACCTGCCATGGTTAATGGATTCATCACCCAAAATAGCCAGTGGGATTTGCAGCATTAACCCTTAATATGCAGGGGGAACAATCATCTGTGTTGGCAGCAGTGGGCTGGGAGTTGCCCGTTCGATGTGTCCCAGGTGTGCAAGAAAATATTTGGGCCCTGGTACTTTTTACAAATTACACACTATCTGCGGGAATAGATGAAGGCACTCTGACAGAGCAGTTTTTTGGCTCCTAGTAACGGAATAGCTGGAAGGTTTCCTGGTCAGGAGTGAGGTCCATTGGCAGAGCTGTGAATGGGTCTCAGGTCTCTTTAATACCATTAGATTTTACAGGACAGCGTTGATATGCCCCACCGGGTGTTGGTCTGACTGAAGTCTGTAATAACAGATGTGGTGCAGTGCAGGATTGTGGTGCATTGGCCGCTTGTCAAGATTAAGGTGGATCAGCAGAGCTGACTGTGGGTCACACAGTGCTGAAATATAGAGTGATGGTGCATGTCCCGTGTGAAAACAGAAGGAAAAAAACAGAGGTATTTCAGTCCTGTGTGCACCCAGAAAGTCATTTAACTGAATCACTGATTCACTCAATCACTGCAAAAAAGCCCAAACTATTGTCTTTTGCAATGCGCCTTTTTCTTTGAATTTCGGATTCATAGTTTTACTCTTCCCATGGTAAATGCTGGACAGCAAGACGCAAACATGCCTCTATTCACAGGCATCTCGATTTCTCTGCATACGTTACAGTGTGTGGGGTGTGGTACAGTGGAGTGACACCCACTAAGGAAGATGATCCTGTGGTGTGTTTGTGTCTATAATTATTCATTATAATTATTTTTTATAACATGCTCAATATCAAAGAGGTTTCTAAGCGAAGATCCGGGATTGGAACCAGTTTTGCTCTGTGTCGTCTTGCTTCGAAGACAAGCGTGTAGAGGAGCAGCTGAATGTCTCTGCAGGAAGTCCCACCCCATCCTTCCTATATGCTCGAAGCCAGAAGTTGCGACATGCACGACACCAGTGATCGTGGTTATTCCACGGAGAGCCTTCGAGGGAAAGGTATCTATTGAGAAAACCCTAAATGATGTATCCGCGTAGAGATGTCTTGGAAGAGATCCCTGAAGGAATATGAAGATGAAAGAAAGAGAAGTTGGTGATGTCACAAGAAGCAAGTGTGATGCACTGAGAATAGTGGCAAACAAAGAAGTTTTTTTTTTATTGGTATAACTGAACTGAATCAGCTTTACAATAATTTTTTTATATCACAAATAGTACATACATTAACAGAAAAGGAAAGAAAAGATAACACAGAAAATCAATAAAAGGAAATAACAAAACAGAATAAAAGGAAATTTCTCTGTCCATCAATTCAATTCCTATGTGATTAAAAAAAAAATGCTAGTTCAAGGTTTATGTCAAATTTCTCACAGTTCCTACGTGAGTATATAGAATAACATTTCATCCATATATTTAAATACTGAACTATATCATCCTCATTTAGTTCACTCCATATAAAACAATTGTATGAACCATATAAAAAAGAAAGTGAGCTAAAGAGGCGATTTTCAAATCACATCATGACATTCATCAAAGGAACTGTTTTAACAATTCTCCAAAGAATGATATCTTTCAGCATTCATATAAATTTGTTCATGATTCTACCACTATTTGGTCATTTTGTAATTTCAAATCATTCAGAACGGCAATTGTGGCAATTCTTAAGGAAGAAGTTCGACCACAATATGTCATCCACCACATAGTATCTTGTATGAGTAATCAATACTCATGTAATATGGGTTTAAGATGTTGTTCTCGTTTCTGTCTAAGCAGTGTACATTCAGTGAGTAGATGACGTGTGGTTTCTGGTTGGCCTATGATCTCTCAAAAGCGGTATATGTTGCCTTTCATTGGTATCAATTTGCGTTTAGCTTTCAGATCCCTCGTCTCACATAAGTTAAAGCGTATTCGCGTGAGTTGCACTCTATGTTCATGCGATGGCGACTTAAGCACGTATGGTTCAGCTTCACTACATCTTTTGTGCAAAAACAGATTTTTGGGGAAATCATAGTATTGCAAACATTTCCCTCTTGTGCTGGACCAATCACACTGGAATATCTTAGTTTTAGCTCTATCTGGGTTCGTCAGTAGATCATCAAGGGAGACATCAGCCTCAGCTTTTGCTTCAATGACAACATGGCGCCATTTAACCATAAATTTATAATCAGTTGAAAAGACAATGGGCCTCATTACACGGTAGGTGGTAAGGGATTACCGGCAACAGTAAGGGCACCGGTGACGGTAATCCCTTACCACCCTATTCCGAGGTCCCTTAGCGGGCCCTATGGGGTCTCGAATGGGAATGGGGAATGGTTCCCGGAATGGGGACTTACCGGGTCCTCCAAGGTTGGAATGACCCGGTAAGTCCCGATTTCGGGAACCCGGACACGGAATGCGGTAAGGGGGTAGCCATGGCACTAATAGTGCCATGGCTACTGCCTACCGCGTAATGAGGCCCATAATCAGCTAACACATTGATCAGTTTGTTCCTGCCCGACGCCAGAATAAATTTTCTAAACAAGGATGTCACCTGCCAAAGGTAACGTGCATGTAGTGATGTTAATCCTACTTCATTTCTGATCCAGGCTATTGGTAGTGATTTAGCTAGTCCTAGGATGCTTTTCCAGAATCTGCTTTCAAAACGCAGCCATATATTTTCTGATATATACACCTTCTGCTTAAAGTAGGATAGGGCTGGAGTGATAGCACATTTACCATATTTGGCCTGAATAATCGATGCCTGAGATATCATCATGTCTAATTTGTTATTAAGACTATGCAAATATGCGTTGTTATTTGGTCCATCAATGACAACTCCCACATATGTATATTGAGATACTACTTCGAAGGTATGTTTTTGTATATGCCATTTTGGTATTTGCTTGAGTACCTCTCATATTTGTGTTACAAATCATTACCTTTGTTTTATTAAGGTTAACTGTTAGCATATTCTCAGTTGCATAGTTTGCCAGCGCATCAAGCAGGTTTTGAAGGCCACGGGGAGTCTTTGATATCAGTACCAAATCATCTGCATATAGTAAAGCCGCAAGTGCTTTACCTGCTAGTTTTGGTGCGTCCCTTATGACATCTTCGAAGGCTCTACAGATATCTGAGATGAAAACATTAAACAAGGTGGACGCAAGTATACACCCTTGCCTTAGTCCTCTGAAGGTCATGATGTTAGCAGTTAAGATACCTTGTAGGTTTAATCTGACTATCAAATTAGTGTCAGAATATAACATCTCTATCAAATTGATTAAGTATGTAGAGCACTTCTCACGGGCAAGTTTGTCAAGTAATATTGATCTGACTACTGAATCGAAAGCCGCTCTACAGTCAACGAAAACAAAGTATAACGGTTGCTTTAGATGAACATGATGTTGTATCACGGCTGTTAGTGTTAGAAGATTTATCGACGTCCCCATGCCGGGATTAACCCCTGTTTGATGCAGGTCTTGCTTATTATGTGTTATGACCCAGATATTAAAGTCCAGTAAAATAAACCTACAGAACATTTTTCCAGGAATGTCCAAGAGGGCGATTGGTCTATAATTAGAGGGGCAGGACCGATCGCTTCTTTTAAAATTTGGGACAACAACAGATGATTTCCATGACATTTGGATGCAGTTCGTTTTTATCACATGTGAAAAGATGTTATAAAGAATCTGGGCCCACTGCTCAGGATGTTGTTTCATCATACAATTAGTGAGCCCATCTGTGCTTGGTGCTCTTGAATTTGAGGACTTGCGAATATACTCTAATATTTCATCTTCAGATATTCGCAAGTCATCAATATTCTTATTTACTGATCTTGATCCGCTCTGATGTGTCTCAAGATCAGCATTATAGTTTTGTAGAATAGCATACCCACATTGCTTCAGTTACACCATTTATCTGCACCGGGACCTGTTTTGGATGATTAGCAGTGTTGAGAAGACGCCAGGTCTGCGCTGTATTTTTTGTTAGTATCGCTTTAAGCATCACTTCTCTGTCTGCTTGATAGAGGATGCATCTATGGGTTCACACCCAGGCTGTGTATGCACGCTGCAAGGCACGCACAGCATCATTCCTAATATTCACCGGTAATGACTGTGCTATTCCCTTTTCACGTTTTAGCATAGTTTTTCACTTTTGTACTTGTTTGTGAGAACTGAGTCTGTGTGTAAATTACGTGTGAGTTCTTGTGGAGGGATGCATCCTAAACATTTGAAGAGTGACATTGTAAGGTTCCTCAACCCATTGCATTTCCACCTGCTTCCTCAACAGCTCTCTGTTCAGGTCAATGAGTCTTGACTCAGTCCACCTAAATCGTGTTCTTGAGTTGTTAGTCGTGAGTGGGCAGCATATCTATGTTGTTCTAACTTTTCACTGTTATTATTAAAGTTCCACTGCATAGTCAACATATGATGATCACTGGCATTCTGTGGTGTGATCTTAAATAAGGAGACATTTTGGAAAGTAGTCTTATCGGTGTATATGTAGTCGATCATTGAGCTACTATTTCCTCTACACCAAGTCTCATTCGGTGGTGTGTCACTCAGGATTGCACCATTGAGCATCATTATGTTGCAACTGGACATAATGTTCGTCCATCGTTCATAAATTGAGATCTTTTTCATTTTTGGTGACTTCAGACATTGTAAATTTAAATCTCCCACAAGTATAACATTCGTTATCTCAGGGGTAATCAAGATCATGTTAAAAACGTTCTCCAGTTCCTGAACAAATAACTTGTCTGATATGGCCAGAGGATTACGGTATATGTTCATTATTGCAAAACAACCACCAGAGTAAGAAATGTTAGCAAATTGCATAAATATATTCGGGGCTGCCCATGGTGAAATTGCAAGACCTTTGCCTGCTTTTATTGCAATCATTAGACATGAATATGGCCGACCTTTCAGATTCACTTTAGTTGATTGAAAAATAATTTCATGATTATTCCACACAGGGCATTCCACTAACCACGTCTCCTGTAATGCGACTACATCGAAATCATTTAGGTTGTTTGCACCTTCAACAGAGAGATGTACGTGTCCACAAGTGTTCCAACTCATTAAGGTCAATGTATCACAATGCAACTTTGGCTGTTATGATGTTGTATCAGATGTTCTATGCTCTTCATTACCTGGACCTCTTCACATCTTATGTTGCTCTACTATATTCCGCTTTTGGTAAGTTGTCATTGGTCTTGTTACAGAGCCATCGGTTATATCCTGAGCTTGTTCAGTGCTCGAGTGCATAGGTAAAACTGTGGGATCAATGGCTAGCAAAAAGCCCATAGAGAATAATTCCATTCTAGCTTGCCAGATGGTATTCCTGACAAGAAATTCCACTTGCTGAATATCTATTGGGGTATTATCTCTCGATTCTTCAATGTCTTCAAAAATCGCCATCACGCTTATTTTGTTAAGATCATAAGCTGTGTAAGGCATAGGTCGACATTTAAGACTAAATATGTGATAGGAGTTTGGATCTAGGGCATGCCTTAATTTCTTCAGTCAGCCAACGTTCGACCGTTCTTCACCCAACCGTTGGTTTGGTTCAGATCTTGACTCATAATTTGGTGTATGACTGTCTTGATGTTTCGTAGTGTTGCAATTAAATGTCACCATTTTCTTCTCTGCAGGTGTTTTTGTAAAGGAGTCCTGATCCTGTTTCCATTTCAGGTATTCATCTACTACTGATCTCTGTATTGTCGCCCTGATATCTTTCATTATGTCTAGGGAGGGATCGTTAGGTACAACACCACTTGGTTTAACAACATCTAAGACTATGTTACTCGGTGGGCAGGTAGAAGGAACTATACACGACACTGGGGTGAGTCATATCTCTGAGGTTGCAATGTTGGTTGTCGCTCTTTGTGATTGTTCATCTACCCCTTTTCTATCAAGCAGGGAAACCAAATCATTTAACAGGGAATGGTACTCAGGTTGTACCGCATTCACTGTTTCACTTGTCACTGGTTGCCTATGTTGCCTCAAATTATTGTATTTGGCACGTAGACAGCCCCCATCTCTAGGTTCACTTTTTGAGTGAGGTTGAATGCACTTTACAAATTGTTTGGCCAGTGACTGCGTTATACGAGGAGCCCGTTTTTGGTTCTTAGTTTTTTTCTGAATGGTCATCGGCACAGACTTCTCTTTTGTGTGAGGCCGTACATCAAACATATTATAAACCAAGGTCTCACTATCCCGTTTACTAGTATCTAATTTATCATCATTAGCCTTAGTGAACGAATGTGTATTTGGGGGAACTGTCTCAGTATTACAGGCAATAATAGACTCAGCTTTGTCTGTAAATGTATCTGAGGATATAATAGCAGCAAAGGCAGGCAACACAGGAATCGAGTTTCTAACCTCAGCTTCCCCTTCTACATCTAGTTCCGGCTGAAGTGGATCCCTGCATTTTTCCCCCAAGGTGAGTTTGGTTGCTTCATTATCTCCCATCATCTGATTACCTATAAATGTAGTGATTTTGTCCAGATTTTGGGTAATTAACTCTAAATGTTCAGCTTGGAACGTTATCTTTGCGTCCAAAGACTCAAACAGTTTAAAGAGAGACATGATTGATGTATTTATGGCGTTGAGTGTTATTTCTACCAGAGATGTATGCATGCTATGACCATTGTCATTACCATCCAAGTTTTTTAAATTCATGGATACTTTCTTGTATGGTGCACGCGGTGTCGGGTAAGCAAAGGAAGACTTTAGGTCTTAAAGAACCCTGTGTATGTTGATCAAACAATCTTGGTGAGCCATCATTATCCTTGGTTCTATCGTTTGTGATTGGTGATTCACACACTGTCGAACGGTCTTCTGCTGCAATAGCACCAATATCATTGAGATTATCTTTATTCGTGTCCACCAGGTTTGGGGGTGCCAACATCTTATCATTACTGTCCGTTCCACCACCCACCATGTGTGTTAACCGATCCGGGTCTATTATACCCACATGTGTTGGATTTTGCGTAGTTAGATCAATTAATGGGCCTAAATCAACCCCTTCAGTCCCTTGTTGGGTTGCACATATCTCATTAGCAATGATAGTGTCTGAAATAGAAATATTTACACCCTCACCTGCTGAACATAGTTCGGGCTTGCCCAAATTTGGGCTGTCAGAAATCCCTGGATGGTTTTCAACAGATGTGGAAGTTAACGTGTCCGGTTCACATCTTGGGCTACAAACCCTTGTATGTCCCCGGCGGAGCTGTGTCTTTCCCGTGTGAAAATTGGTTGCCCTCCTAGTTTTTTATTTGGGTGAGGACTTGAATGTTGTGGCCTTAAGGTGCACAGACGCTCTTGTCACTACTATATTGGCTGGCATTCCGGATTTAAGCATGTAGGTTATACCTTTCATTAAGCACAGTGTTCTAAATATAAAGGAGTATCACATGCAGAGGTGGCTTTCCACACCATAACGCTGTAACCGCTCTAACAGCGGTAACAGCAAACTTCACCAGCGAATTTACAAAGCACGTGCATAGCTGGTAAATAGGTTCCTGGGAGTTCAAGGCGGGGCTTAGCCACAGCACAGCCTTAAATGGCAAAAACACGTATTAGGAACAGAGTCTATGACCAAGTCTGTACTAGTTTAAGCAGTTGCCTAAGCACAATCCTTCCAGCCACTTAAGATCAAAAAGGCTTTCCAAGGTTTCTCACTTGTTAGCAAAGTCACAATCCAGTTGTCAGCAAACGCACTCCGGCCAGCACGAAACAGCGTCTTGCAGCGGTAAAAGCAAACTTTACCATCGAATTTACAAAGAAGATTTATAGACTTTATGGAATCTGATGACGAAATAAAGAATCGAGTAAACTTTCATATGCGGAATGAAGATTGCACATGTGAAGAGAACTGCAGAAAATGCAAGCTGTTTAATAACTGTACAGATGCAGCAACACAAGTAGACTAAGTAATCATATGTAGTGAATAGTCTGTAGGCGGTGCCGCCATTGTATAGAGAAGCTGGACATCAGTGTCTGTTAGGCAAGATTTGGAGCAGTACCCTTTGGGTGCACTACAATAACCTTGACCGCCTGGCAATAGGAACCCAACATTTGCTATATGTCTGTACTACACAGGTTGGTAGCGTGATTGAGCAGACAGGTTTATCTCAAGAGGGGTCAATGTGAGCAGTGGTGGAGTTACACAGAGATTCACATTGACAAGTATTCAAATAAACTCTTGCACACAAGGTTTCTTAATTAAACAATTATTAATTTATTTAACATTCAGATTGAGTAAGCTTTCTTCAGAAGGGGCAATATAATAGTAAAACACAAATACACTCCAAAATACACAGTCTTAGTTTCTCTGAATCAGCAAATACCCATTTGGGATGGCACACAGACACTCACTACACCCTCAGGTGACTTAAATAGCTAGGACACTGTGGACATTAATATATCACTGTTGCATTTAGAGCAATACTTAGAAGTATGTCAAAGACAAAGGTTATTAGAACAAAACAAGAGATCTCACAAATATTCTGAAGCAGATCAGTAGTTTTTGAAACCCCCCAATGCAAAGTAAGTTACCCCCTTCCTGGAAGGTAGACCAAACACAAAGTCAAAGGGAAGAAGAGTCATTCAGGGAGCCAGGCCTGGGCAATGCCAATTGGGCAAAAGTCTGAGTGAACTGAAATACTTCTTATAGGTAGGTAAAAGTCTTGCATAATGTTTTACAAGTCTTTGTAGAAAAGAAGAAATCAAAGTAGGGCCACAAGATGACTAGGCTTGTGAGGTAAAGAAGCTGCTAGCAACTCTACAGAAGCAACCATGACAAGTCTCAACTGAGAAAAAGTGAGGCTACACAACAAGAGGTAAGTTCTCTTAGACTGCGCAGTACCTTTGGTTAGAGGAAAAACAGTTCCAGCAGGCCTCTGTTCCTGTGCAGCTCTGCAGATCCTGTGTTCCTGGGCCTCAGTCGTGGGGACAAGAGGGAGGACATCTGGAGGATTTCTGCACTGCAACGGGGCAATCGGTGACAGAAAAGGACCAACTTCTATTCAGTGGCCCTTCACGGTTTCAGCTCCTTGTGTCTCGACAAATAGCACCACCCCGGTTCTTGGCTGTCGAGATGGGCTTTCCTTGCATCTGGGGTCCAGCACTCTGTTGTGGTGGTACAGGCTTGGTCAGTCATGCTTCCTGGGAGTCTGTAGGATCTTCCTGGAGCTCGTGGCCCGCTTAAAAGAAACACACAGAATCTGGTGTTCCTCTCGCTGGCTCTTCGGTTCCAGCAGCAACTGCAGTGGAAATACAACCAGTTTTGAGAGGATGTCCAGATGGGCTTACTTTGGAGTTGATTGGTCCCACCAATTCAAGGGGAGAAGTCATCCTTGCAAGGCGTCTCTAGTCGAGGCGAATTTGGTGGTTCAGCACTGAAGCCCGGCTTCACCAAGCAAACCAACGGTCCAGGAGTTGCAGCAGGCATCTCTTCCAAGTTCTTCTTCGGATTCCTTCTTCCAGTGGTGGACTCTGCCTTCCAAGCCAAAAAGTCTCGCCTTTTATGCAGGTTTCTCTGATTCATTCCAGCCTATCTGTCAGTCACCAAGCAGGGTGGCTGTCCTTGCCGGACAACCAGCCAGCCGATCACCTAAGAGTGCATTACTGTCTCCTGGGAGACTAAGCACATGGAGTTTTGGGTACCTCCCTCGCTTCCTGCCCCTGCCAGACAACCTGGAGCTAGAGGCTTGTTTCACTCGTGAATCCCACCAAAGACAAAATGAACAAAGGGACCAAACCTGGTTTGACGTGCAGAGGCAGAGCAAATCTCAAGAAGGACCTTTCCACAAAGAAATGGTGAAAAAAGAAGACCGGGGACATTTTGACAAAAATGGCACCTCTGGGCTCTTTACTGCAGCTGCGAATGCAGCCTGCGGTAAAAGCACACCACGGTAGTTAAAAGTAAACCAATGACACCACCCATTCATTGAGGAAAGGGTAGCATAAAAATGTGACATGAGAAACTAGACAAAGGGGATACTAAGTAACACCTCCTGCACCTTATTGTAAGATAGTGTGTGCTGGGTCTAGAAAGTTACAAATGAAAAGTAAATTCAATTTCACTTCACTGCTCTTAGAAACAGTAGTTTATCCAAGAGAATGTATTTAAACCTTGGGGAAATCTGGAAGACTTCCCTGTGCCACTGCACTGAAGGTGCTGTGTGACACAATGTAAAGATGATGACTATGGAGTTTGTCAGACTCCCTACTTAACAAAGAAACCCAGAAAACACATATGGGCCTCATTACGACTTTGGAGGCAGCCATGCCCTTAACAAGAGCATGGCTGCCTCCAAAAAAGTGTCCGGGTCTGGGTTCCCTGAATGGGTAATTACTGGGCCATTCCGAGTTTGAAGGGTCCGGTAATTCCTCCTTCAGGGAACCCGGGCCCGGACCTTCCCCATTCCCATTGAGCCCCTACAGGGCTCAATGGGAATGGTTGCGGGAGCTAACAACGGGCCAATTATGACCGGCCCGTTGTTAGCTCCCTGGTCGCCTCGCGGGACCCGCTCTGGACGTCTGGTAAAACATCCAGATCGGGTCCCGCGAGGGAACCTCGTAATAGTGCGGAATGCATTTAACGGCTCCGGCACCATTACCGGCACCGTTAAACGCATTCTGCAATTGTCATAATGAGGCCCATAGAATTCACAGTACAAAGTCCCAAAGTTCAGCAAAAGAGCTGCGGGTCTCTAAGGTGGGAGAAATTTAGCACTAAACTGAAAATTCTCCCTAACAGTGTCACATGTTTAGTAAGATCGGAACCACGAAGAAGGAAGGATCGGAAAAGCTGTGTCGCAGCAACATGACGCTAAAAGCATTTATAGGCCTGGAAGAGCTGTCTGGCCTGGTGTCAAGGGATGGAACAGCCAAGAACTGGTTATCTATATGAAAAGAACAGTAACCGTGAGATAATGAATCATCTTGTGTTAAGGTACAAAGATAGAACATTATGAGTGCCAAGTTTGTTAATTAAAGACAATTAAATGCTAAAAAACCAGGCTGAAATACAATCTCCTGTCACGTCAGCTGAGGATGGAAATAGAAGGTGGGCATGCTGCTCTGGACTTGAGATAGCTTGTGCCTGTACTCCCTTTTATTCTCAGGAGCATGGATACTTTGCAAGGCTAATTTCGAAGACAATTTGAATGGCAGAAGGCATGAGCGATGAAATCTGTTGGGCTAATTGGATGGGGAGACATGGTCAAAGTCCAGTTTATGTGCTGCTAGTGAGCCGAATGTTCCAGAAGGGTACAAGCATTCCAACCAATTATAGAGGACCCCATAACGAAGGGCCATATATTTTGAGAGCCAATAATATACTGTGTACCTAATCACTGATGCGGATGACTTGCACTAGGTGTGGGCAAACATTGTCCACATGACTGTAGAGACCCAATCACAACCGGTTCCTATATAGAAAGTATACTTAGATGTTCCCTTTGAGTGTATCACAACACCCATAGATTTGTCTTATTTGCCACATAGTATGAAGTCATGTATGACAAATTGTTGCTATATTAATGTTGTTTATTATGAAATGCTTTGAGAGAACTTAAGCAAACATCCATTGATGTCCGTTGTAACCACTGTTTTAGACAATTGATATTAAAACAGTCGGAGGAGACTTTTTGCCAACTTCCTGAGTCAGTCTTATTTGGTGTAAGAGGTATTCTGCATCCCATCCACGCATCACCTGTTACTCATTTAAGGACCCCCCCCCCGGGTTCACACACGTTGCCACTGAGCTATACTACCCATTACTACTCCAAGCACAACAGTTTTTCTGCATCTTAACATTAACGTTTGGTGATCGTAGCTTCGGCTACACCTTGAAGGTATCCTGGCTGGTTTCATAACCATCCCTGAGCCTGTATAAATCATCTGCTGTCATAGCTGGGAGTGGAGTTTGACTAACCTTCAGAGGATTGTACTCCATTACTTTTCCTTGTTGGAGCAGCGAGCAGCTCACACTGCCTGAAGTGTCTAAAAAACAAAGTTAGCGTGTGAGCACATGCTTGAAGAAGTGTGAAGCTATGTTGGTGACTTTGCTGCTGGATGAACAAACACCTAACTTCAATTGATACTCTGTGCTGCCAGCTGCTTGTTCTGCCTGGGAGTTCTATGCTGTGAGCTGGTTTTTCTGCCTGGGATTTCTGTACTCGGCAGAGGCAGTCTAGTTCCTCTTTGTCGTGCCTTCATCTGACCTATGGACCCATCATATGGTCTCGGTGCTCGCTCCTTTCTCCTCTTCTCCCATTAATGGTGGCACCCGTTGGGATGTCCACTTGGCCTCCTTCCACTCCTCTAAGGTCATCAGTAATGTTTACTCTACTGGGACCGTCTTGGTCCAAGGCCCTCAGGCCAACCTTCACCTCTTTGATAGACTCTTCCCACACCTCATCAACTTCCTTTCTTCCCCTGCTGTCCCCTCTCCCCTTTCCTCGGCTATCTTGCCTTCCCCTTCTCTCTTTGCCCCCTCTCGGGCTCCTTCTACACCTCCGCAGGGTATACCTCTGATCTGTACCCCTCCCCGGAAGTCCTTCAATGATGGCAACCTTCTCCACATTGCCACTCTTAACTCTCGCTCTGCTGTCAAACATTCCTCTGATATCTGCCGCCTTCTTGAAGAACTTGACCTTGATGTCCTCTGTCTCACTGAGACATGGCTCACGGCCAGCTCTGTCACCAGCTTTGACACGCTCCTACCAGATGGCTACAAGATCCTCTCTGTGCCTAGGCCCTATCGCTCTGGTGGGGGTGTTGCCCTCATCTTCCCTGAGTGGATTCCTGCCTCTGTCACTCCTACGCAGACCTACTCCTCTTTTGAATGCCTTGTCTGCCGACTCTCTCTCTCCTAGCCATTCCCTTACTGTGGCCACTATGTATCGGGCACCTGGTCAGATTTCCTCCTTCCTCTCCGAGAGGATGGACCTCTCTCTTGGCCTCAACCACTCAACTCCTCTTTCTTGGAGACTTCAACATCCACCTGGATGCCTCCTGTCCTCCCTCTGGACACTTTCATGACCTCTGCGACTCTATCTCACTCACCATTCTCCCCTCCGGCTCGACTCACTCTGCAGGGCACACTCTCGATGCACTGATCTCCTCTGATCTTCCCCTCTCTGTCCCTGTCTCCACTCCTCTCTCCTGGAGTGATCACTTTCTCCTATCCTCCCACCTCACCCTCCCTAACCCTAAGGCCAAGCCACCTTCATCACTGCCACCCAACTTTGCGGTCATCCGACCCATGAAGCGTGTGTCAGTTGAGGCTTTCATTGTCACCTTCTCACCCCCTCCTCCCTCTTTGGCTGACTCCCACCCTGACACAGCCCTCTCCATGCTCCACTCTGCTATACCTGATACTCTTGATATCCTTGCCCCTGTCATGAGAATCCGCCTGAAGCCCAAAGCCAAGTGTAACTCCTGGTATGATTCCGATCTCGTAACCCTAAAACGCAAGTGCAGGGTGGCCGAGAAGAAATGGCGTGCTTCATGTACATCATCTGACAAACTGACCTGCCGCCTGCTGCAACGGCAATATCGGCTCTCCGTTCTCACCAAGAAGAGAGCCCATATCCAATCCCGGATCTCTGCGGCATCTAACAACTCTGCTAAACTCTTTAAAATTTGCAAGGAACTGGCCAACCCTGCTGCTGTTTCTACATCTCCTGTCCCCTCCCAGGCCCTCTGCACGACATTGGCTACTCACTTCATTTCTAAGACTCAGGACATCCTGTCCTCAATCTCCTCTTCTCGCTTCCCTCCCTCTATCTCCTGCTCTCCCTCTGACCCTTCTGCTGGCACCCCCCCTCCCTCCCTCTCTGCCTTTCCCTTTTCTCTGCAGACGAGGTTTCTCGACAAGTCCGATCTATGAAAGTCTCGTCAAAACAGGTCCACCCCGGTTCCTCCAAAACTATCAAGGGCCACATCGACTCCCTGGCTCCTGCCCTGGTTGATTTATGCAATCACTCCATCCCCACTGGAGTCTTCCAATCCCCCTGAAGCACTCCCTTGTGCACCCTCTTCTCAAGAAACCCTCTGCCGACCCCTCCTGCCCGGCTAACTACCGCCCAATCTCCATCACTCCCTTCCTGGGCAAACTCCTGGAGAAACTGGCCATCTCCCATCTTAATCTCCACACCAAATCTGTTGGTTGTCTTCATGACCATCAGTCAGGCTTCAGGGCTGCTGGAAGCACGGAAACTGCTCTCCTGAACATCTGTGAAGACCTGCTCTCCAACCTTGATTCCAACACCACGTGTGTCCTCATCTTGCTTGATCTCTCTTCTGCCTTTGACACTGTCAACCACACCCATCCTGCTCAACCGTCTCTGTGATAACCTGGGTATCACAGGACAGGCTCTGGCGTGGCTGACTTCTTTCCTCTCCGACTGACCCTCCCAGGTCCAACGTGGGTCCTTCCTCTCTGATATCTTTCTCTCCCCCAGGGATCTAACCTCTCTCCCTGGCTGTTCAACCAATACCTGGCACTCCTTGCCCACCGCATCGCCGCTCTCTGCCCGAATTTTCAATGCTGTGCAGATGATACCCAGCTCATCTTCAGGCTACCCTCGGCCTCCTCCTCTCCCTCCCTCATCGTTGACTGTCTGTCTGCTATCCAGGAGTGGTGTGCTGCCAATGACCTCTGCCTTAATGCCAGTAAGACTGAGATTCTACTCATAAGCACAGTCTCTCTAGCCTTTCCTGCAGCTCTCTGGCTGGCCTCTCTTGGCCCTCTCCCTGTTCCCACCTGCAAAGCTAAAAACCTTGGGGTCATCTTCGACTCCACACTCTCCTTCTCTCCTCACATCTCTGACGTTTCTAAGAAGTCACACTACCAATTGCACCTCCTCAGAGGTATTCTTCCTCTCCTCTCCTTCCCCCAGAAGCTCACCGTCTCCAGAGCCCTGGTTCTCTCTAAGCTGGACTATTGCAACAGCCTCTATCTAAACCTGCCTGCCTCTACTCTCCGCCCTCTGCAACTTATCCAAAACAGGACTGCGAGACTTGTCCTTGGCCTCAAGCCCAGGGATCGTATTTCTCCAGGACTGAAATCTCTGCACTGGCTCCCAGTGGCTGCATGGATTAAGTTCAAAACCCTCTGCATTATCCACAAGGCCTTCTGGGGCCTGGGGCCGCATTACCTTCAACTCTCTCTTCCTAAATACCTTCGTTCTCGGGCTCTACACTCATCTTCCTCCAACTCCCTCAGGGTCAGCCGCTTCTCCAAATAACGAGTTGGTGGTCGATCTCTCTCTTCGGCAGGAGCCTCCCTCTGGAACAGCCTTCCTGCCTCCCTGAAACTTGAGGAGAACCATCTCCGGTTCCGGAAACACCTCAAAACCTTCCTCTTTGCTTCTGATTTCTCTGCCTCTCTCCCATGCTGAAACCCCCAGCCGAACCTGCACTGATTACCTGGCCACCCTTATGACCTTGGGGCCAGGTCCCACCCTTTGCACTCCTGCCCTGCCTCCCTGGAAACCCCCTGCACTTAGGGACTGTTTTTCTGTATCCCTTCAGTCCCCCTCACCAGCACTTCTGCTCTACCTTGCACTTGCCACCATCAGGCCATTTACCTATTGTATTTATTCCTCCATCCCATGTATTGCACTTCCCCTCTCCCTTCCACCAGGCACTTTTCCCTTCTCCCTACCCTTGCACTTGTGCAGTCTGAATGACACTTGGCCTAGTAGGATCGTTTGTCTGTCTTTCCACTGTTTTTCCCCTTCCCTGCCTCGTCGCGCCTTGAAACACTTGTGTATAGGCGCATTATAAATACCATATCATATCATATCATATACCATATCATATCACTTGATTTCAACAAAATCCGACGGTGTGCGCAATAGCATGCATGAGATAAGTGCGGGAAAGTGCAGAAGTAGTTCTGCAAGTTCAGCGGCCTCTCATGAAGCCAGAAGTGCGGATGTAACAACACTGAGGAATAAAAGGTACTGTTAAATTGGGAGATGTTTATGTTTTTATTTATTGGTTGACACATTCTGTGGGCACTCATGAATTGACTTGACCCACCTGAAAATATCTAATCACGTCCTTTGCATTGCTCCTGCTGGATAGATGGCGAGTAAGTCAACTTATTCACTGGGGAGCCAAACATTGGCAAATGTAAAGGATGTGCTGGGGGAGGGGGGTACCATTGATCAGTAGCATTTCCCTAACTAGGGATGTCGAGGATGGGGTGGAAGACCCTCTTCAAATCGAAACTTGTCAAAATCCAGGAAGAGATCTGACAAATGAGAGAGGGAGGTCAGAGGAAAACACAATTAACGTGCTTTGTGCCAATTTGGGGGAAGCCAATCAGGAATCTTTATCTCCTAGGAATGTGACTAAAGTGAAAACATCTAGTGTTAGTTTTATTAACCCTGATTGCTGGTCAAAAAATTACAGATTTCTTCCATAAAACTGGAACAAGCATGGAAGTCAGACCTGTTGTACCCGCATTGTCACTAACCATTGATAAGGGGAAGCATGACCAAAGCATTGTGGGTGAAACCGAGAGGATGCAAACTCAAAGTGCTCCTGCTGGTACAAAGGGTGATAACTCACAAATACATTGCCTATTAGACAGCTCTTTATCTGCTATCTAAGGTGACTCTCATTCAGCAACCCCAACTCTCCTCACAGAATTAATGCCAGGGATCAGAGTTTCAACAATGCTGTCCCTAGGGAATGGGAGTAAGGCCTCAATGCATCATACCTTAAGGGTCATGGACGAGAAAATAAAGCTTACCTCGCGATCAATATCAGCATTGAACTCTGCTATTACTGCTTTTGTGGAGCTGTATGAAAATATTAAAGACAAAGTGCGGGCTAACAGTTTCATGTTGTGTGAACTGGGCATACACATGGAAGATTTGGTCATGAGAGGCCCTTGCAATAGGCCCCAAAGCACTCTCCAAGGACACATTGGGCAGGCAGACTCGGTCACAATACCGTCTATAGCCGAAGAATGTGATCTTTCAGCATTACTATCACTCATCTGCCATGCAGTGAGGGGGTTTCTCCTACTAATAAACAAGATAAGGAGGGGTTGGCGCGTTCCAGGCCCATAGTTGTAGGGGGAACAACTTGACAGTGTAACAAAATGTTTCAGGAGGAACAGAAAACAGCATAGGAAATGCATTAGTAAAGATAATAATCGCCAAAGCGCTCAAAGGTTTCTACAACATATTCACACCACAGAGGCTGAGGCTACTGCCATTGGTGAAAAGGAAAAAAATATTCAGCAGAATAAAACATTACCTCCAATATTTATGGGCTGCCTCCCCATAAAATGACGGACTGCGCCCAACAGATTGATTTTGTTCCTATTATTATTGATATTCTCTCCACAAGACCCCTGCAGGAAGATTGTAATGTGACTAAGAGTGATGGCTGGTCGCAAACAGGAAGTAACGTTGTAAATACCTAGACAAACAATTCAAATCAGCCAACAAATAAACCCTGTAAGTGATTTCAATCTGGCACACACCCAAGTCAACGCCTAGCATGTAATGCACAACTGAAATCCTTATTTATTTTGTCTAAAAGTTCTTTATTCTGAACGATATACCACTCCCGGTCACACTGAACCAGGAATCAGGCTGGTTTGCAAAGGTAAAGATTTATTTATGTATTTAAAATTGTATCACAATAGGTTTTAATAGGTACTCCACACTCACCAATGGGGTGAGGTAACACGGAATAATCTCTTTAATACACAAGGGGTAACAGTGAGCAAACAATTCAGCACAGAAAATAATACCTGTGTGTGGTTTCAAATAGGATAGCAATGTGGTTAAAGGTTCCCACTGCACACCCCTCAACCCCTAATAGGTAATGTAAAGAGATAGGAGGAGAGAGCAGGTATTCAGGAATGGTAGAAATCAAATAGAATATCAATCCCACTTTCCCCCTCTCAAACACAAGAGAAAACAGAATTGACTGTCAAGTTTTCAAAATGGCTTTTAAATTTATCCTTAGAATGGACTGGGCAAAAACACTAAATATGGTATAAATTGCTAACATTGTTGTAAATTCTTAGGGGAGCCGCTTTGGATAGTTGCACACCAACACAAGCAATGATTTAATACCAAGAAACAATTTGAAATCTGAAAACTCAAGTCAGAGGCAATTAAATGCTGTTTTACACGTGTAAGAATTTTCCAAAATGAAAATTCGTGGCAAACTTTTCACTGCGCGATATTCACGATAACGGGAGAATCGTATTGATTTGGAATGCCGTTTAGATACGATATAAAGCTGTGGATGTTATCTACAAGCAGACGTGAACTTATGTTTCTAGCAAAAAAACGGAGGGAGTTACGGACGTTTTAGTAGAGGTTGTTTTTTCGAGATAGGCGCAAGAATGGAAAACAAGAATGCACTTTTAAAATGACAAAAGGATTTCTTACACTAGGGATGACTATGAACAAAACGAATACCACACAGGAACACAGCCACTTGATCAGAATGACTGCCTGCGGAGGAAATTCACCTTCTTCAGATGAGAAAAGATCAGCGCAAAGATAGTTTTAACAGTACTAATTATGGAAGATAGAATGGTTTGGATAGAGAGTTCAGACAATTCAAAAATACTCCTAACACTACAGGTTCTGAATACAAGAAAGGATGGATTTAAGATAGGGATTGACTATGCAAAATACATATGCCAGTGACACAATTCTTTCTATAGATACTCACGGGATATGTTTTTTATAGGGAACTGTCAGGATTCTGGTCAGGGAATTAGATCTGGTCTAGAATAGACGGCTGGGCACATTAGACTGGATCGGATCTGCAAGGGACTCTGGTCACCGCACAGCACAGGACTGGACGGGATATGCAAGGCCCTCTGGTCACAGCATGGCACAGGACTGGATTGGATCTGCCCTTCTTGGTTCTGATGATAATTATTTCAGCAGGCAAGCAGTACAGTGCAGTCCGGCTGTATTATGATGCTTCCCCTTAGGTTGGTGGGGTTCTGGTTCTGGAATTTGAGGCCTAGCTGAAAATGGTTCAGCTATGCAATGGGTGTCTGCTTTTCCAAGTTTCTGGAGTCTGGAACAAGGAAGATGTAGAGTTCAGCAGCAGCTTGCTCCGCCAGCAGCGGGATAGTGAGTGAATCTGTCTGTCCTTTTGTGTAGTGAGCTGTATGTGATTTCAAACTCTCAGAAACTCTATTTCAGATAAATACTTCTGTATGGTAAATACAGGGGACATGCAAGAAGGAAATACTCAACAGATTTGAACCCATCCAGGCAATAGGGACATTTAGTTGCTTCATTCCGGTTCCATGCATTACGTAATGCAGCCACGAGTAGAATGCTATCCAGTCTTTATAACCCTACAACTTTTATTTTCCCAGTATATATATATATATGTATATATATATTTTTTTAAATATGTATTTATTTGCATTTCCATAAACATTAACATTGGTACTTTTAACGCTGTCCCCCCTCTCTCCCCTCCCTCTGCCCTCCCCCCTCCCACCGGCTGTAATGTCCTGAAATATTCCATGTTCCACCCTTAGGGTCCTTGTCTCATCCTGTAAACATGTCCAATATACGTATTCTGTGTGGGCACCACTGTAGTATATAATCACTTTGTAGATATTCTATCGCCACTCCCCAATCGGATATAAAGTTTTGGCGAGCCCCCTATATGTTGTACGTGATACTCTCCATCGCTACAAATGACCATACCCTCTGCAGCCATTCCAGATTGGATAGAGGTGACTTCTGCTTCCATTTGTAGGCAATAGCTAGCCAGGAGTCCCATGAAGTTCCTCTTTTTGATTTTTGTCATTGTCCTTTCCTTGGGATACCACATGCCACATATCCATACCTCTTCTCCTAGGTCTTCTGCATCCCTTAAACATTTCCTGCATTTGGGACTTTACCTCTGTCCAGAAGCTTTGTATTTCCGGGCAGTCCCACCATATGTGTCTCCAGTTGCTCACCGCGTCTCAGCCCCTCCAGCATTTATTTTGTGATGTGTTAACCATTCTGTGAACTCTTTCCGGGGTGTAGTGCCATTGTATCATTGTCTTTGTCCACATTTCTCTTGTCTGGATCGCCCGCGTCCATTTGGGGATTATTTTCCAGAAATAGGTCCATTGTTCTCTCATGATTTCTTTTCCTAATGTCGTTTCCCATCACTTCATGCATTGCCATTTTATTTCTTCTGTCTGGGCATTTATGAATTTGTACTTGGTTGAGACACATTTTTTCCCCCCTGGCTGTGTCATGATATATGTCTCGAATGGAGTCAGGGTTGTTGTTGCCGCTTGTGTTATTCTCGGGGTGGAAAGCCAGTGATGGAGTTGTTCGTATTTAAATCAGTCCTTTTCCATGAGGCCAAGGAGTTCATGTAAATTCTGATCTGTTGGCCTTAGTACATGTCTCCCACTTTTGTGCAATCTGCTTCAACCCATTTCTGAAATGCTCCTTTCTCCGTGTCTGGGTGGAATTCAGGGTTCTCGAATATAGGCATAAAGGGGGCCGGGTCTTTTGTCAGCATTTCTTGGTTGCTCTGTTCCATACTTCCAAGGTTGCGCTCATGATCTCGCTTATCCGAACATTCTGGTGTCTATAATCGGGACCAATCCATAGTAGTTGGCGCAGGCTTGTCCTTGCCACTGCCCTGTCCTGTGCTTCCCATAGTTTTTCTGATTGTTTTTGGGATCCATTCCTTCAATACCCACAGCTGGGCTGCCTCATAATATTTCCAAAAATGAGGGTGTGCCATGCCTCCCACTGACTTTTGTGCCGTGAGTACTAGGTTAGAGAGCCTCAGAGTTTTGCTCTGCCAGATATATTTGGTTACCATTTTGGTGAGTGTTTTGAAGAATGTGGATGGAATTCGTATGGTGAGGGCTTGGAAGTAGTACAGCAATCTGGGTAGGATTATCATTTTGGTTACCGTTATTCTGCCCCACCATGTAATTGAGAGTGGGTTCCACCTTTCCAGGTCTCTTTTCGCTTGCTCTATAAGTTTCGGGTAGTTCCCTGCATAAAGGTCTTTTATCGTATTGGTGAAGGTGGTGCCGAGGTATTTTACTCCCTCTTCCGCTCTGCGTAGGTGTAGCTCCTCTTACCGCCTGTGGATTTCTTTTTTGTCTCCAGCCAGGAGCTTTACCATTGACTTTTACCTATTAATCTTCAATCCGGAGATGGTTGCACATTTACCTATTTCTTGTATGAGAAGGGGCAATGTTATTACCGCGTCCGCCACGGCCATCATCATGTCGTCCGCGTATGCCGCTGTTTTATGTGATATCCCTCCCATATCAATGCCTGTAATGTCGGGTGCTGCTCTATTTTTCGGCAACAGTGGTTCCAGAAAAATTGCGTATAGGAGCGGGGAGAGGGGGCACCCCTGTTTTGTGCCTCTTTCAATTCTGATTGTGTCTGAAAGTTCTCCATTCACCGCGATCCTAGCCGAGGGTGAGTTATAGTTGGCACGTATCATATTTATATATGGTTCACCCATGCCCATTTTGACCATAACTGAAAACAGCATGGATCACTCCACTCGGTCGAATGCCTTTTCCGCATCTATCGCTAGAATGGCTACTGGGATGTTGGTGATTCCCACCTTCTCTATCAGATGTGCGATTCGTCTGATGTTGTTGAGTGTTGTTCTGTTGAAGAAGAATCCTTATTGGTCCTGATGTATCAACTTGGGGAGCAGCAGTGAGAGTCGGTTGGCAAGAATTTTAGTATACAATTTGGCATCTAAGTTTATTAGAGCTATGGGGCAATATGAGCTCAGGCTCTTCGGGTCCTTTCCTTTCTTGTGGAAGACCAGTACTTTTGCTTCATTGATAGAGGTTGCAATGTTGGCTGTATGTTTGAAAGTATTAAATAGGTCTGTTGGATAGTAGAGAGGGATCCCGCATAGGTTTTATAAAATGCGGCCGTGTAGCCATCCGGTCGCGGGCTTTATTTTTTGGTAGTTCTCTTATTGCTCTTGTTACCTCCTGTATTTATTGGTTTGTCAAGTAATAGTTTCTCCTCTGGTGTAATGGTTGGGAGTGTTATATCTCTCAGGTCGGTGACTGTTCCTCCTGTTTTGGTTTGTCCGATGTGTACAGTTTTTGGTAGTAGTCTCTAAAGATTTCTTTTATGTCTTTTGATTGTGTTTTCATCTGATCGTATATGTCTTTCAGTGCCTTTACTGTTTGGCTTTGTTGTTTATCTTTTATGTATCTTGCCAGAAGTTTGTCCGCTTTAGTTGATTTTATCACGTACCAGTGTTTCAAATGTAGGAGTTGATTTTTTGCTCTTTTCATTCGGATGGCTTCCAGCTGACTCTGAACATGTCGGTAGGCCCTCTTTAATTTTTGTGAGTGGTTGTTTAACATTTCCTTTCTTATCTCCGCCAAATTATTTTCTAATTCACTTTCCCATTTTTGGAATTGCCTGTCCTTCTGTGCTTTGAACGCGATCATCTGTCCCTGCATCACCTCTTTGAGGGCTTCCCATATGATGGTTTTCATTACTTTTTCGTTTTCGTTACTTCTGGCATGCTGTTTTGTTCAAAGTACTCTGTTATTTGCTCTCTGATTGATTTCTCGCATGACAGGATCTTGTATAATTTATCCTGGTAATGTCCATCGCCATAGACCTGATTGTTTTCGGAGCTTGGGAAGTGATATCGACAGGGGGGCATGATCTGATAATGATATCCGGCCCTTCTCCATGTTTTGAATCTCCCCTAGTAGGCCCACCGAGGTCCAGATTTAATCGATTCTATAGCTTGTGCCGTGCACGTGTGAGTGAAATCTGAATCCCGGGGTTAAGCCCCTGACTTTCCGCCATACATCTTCTAGAGCCATCTTTTTCATAGAGAGTTTTAGCGATTGTGTCGGGTCACATGTTGTGAGAGCTTGGGATTTGAGTGATCTTCGCTAGGGTTCCAAGCCAGGGTGAAATCTCCTGCTAATATTACTTCCTCTTCTGTGAAATTTTCACATTTTTTCAGGGTGTCCTTTATGAATCCGTCCTGGCCCGTATTCGGGGCGTATATCATTGCGAGTGTCAGTGGGCGGTTCTCGATCTGTAGTTTCACAAATAGGTACCGTCCTTGTTTATATGAAAGCGTTCCTTGAATTTGTACATTGAGTGAATTGGCAAATGCTATCAAGACCCCCTTTTTCTTCTCCTCATCATTAGCTTGTAATATCTGGTTGTAGCCTTTCAGGTGGATTTGTCCTTTTACCTTCTTCTGTATATGTGTCTCCTGAAGCATTATTATATCATACTTCTCCTTATGTAGAAAGTGTTCTACTTTTTTCCTTTTAACTGGGGAGTTCAACCCTCTAATATTATGTGTTAGGATTTTTAGCCCCATCCTCTCCTGTGTTGGTCTAGTTTTCCTTGTCTCTTTCGGGTTGGTTCACTGCGATGTCCATGGATGCCAGTGGTTTCCCCTTTCCCCTCGTGTAACTGTCCCACAACTCCCCCCCGTTCCTTCCCTCCCCCCACCCAACTTCTTCCCTGAGGAGGGCATTGGGCCCAATGATTGCTCGGGCATGAGGCCTTCGCACCATGCCCTCTAAAATCTCTGGTATAACTCTTTCGTGGGGAGTCCTAAACCCCACTGGTAAGTCTTTATGGGTCCCAAGGATGTCCTTCGATCCTGCTGCATCTAAGTTGCGGTCTTCGTTCCTTTTCTTTTGCATCTTTCAGTGTGCTGTGTCTCCGTCCCTGATGTTGAGGCTTACTTCCCTGTGCATTGGGGAGGTGTTAGTTGGCTTCAGGATTCCGCATTTGGCGCCTGGATCTTTTATTCCGAGTCCGCCATCTTCTAGGGGCCCGTCGTCCTCGGCTGGCTTCTCTGCTCTCTGTTGGTTCCTTCTCTTGGTCCTGTATATTCAGTATCCGGAGACTCTCCTCGCAGGTGGTGATTCGATGTTGTTCCCCTTGCCAAGTAAATAGGAGGCCAAATGGGAAGGTCCATTTGTATTGTATCTGTTTTTCGGTCAGGCTTTTTGTTATCAGTATCATCTCCCTGGATTTCCGGAGAGTGGATTGTGCCAGGTCTTGAAAGAGAATTTCTTCACTGTTCATTCTTATGTGGTCTATAGTCCTGGCTTTCCGCAAAATTAGTTCTTTCTGAGTGAATTGCATCATTGCTACCACGACATCTCTAGGACGGGCCCCTGGTTCTCCCAATCTGCCCGGACCTACTCTGTGGATTCTGTCTATCTGAATTTCCTCTCCTGTGCCGTCTGTAACTATAATTTGAAACACCTGCTGTACTGCATCCTGAGGTCTTTATCTTCAACCGATTATGTCATATCTTGTATTCTTATGTTTGACCTTCGGGAGCGATTTTCTAAACCTTCACATTGGGTTTCAAGTTCTTGGGACAGTCTGGCCAGTCATTCTTGTGCTTCCGCATATTGTAATGTTTCTTCATCAAGATTCTGGACCTTTCTCTCTAATATGTCAGTTCGCTCTTCCAGGTTTCCTATGTCCGTCTTCAATTCCTAAACCGCCTGTTTCATTTCCACTTTCATGTTTTTAAATTGTGCATGCATAGAGGATATGAATTGTTCCTGATACTCTTTAAACCACGTTATATACGTCTTTCGTGGCCATTTCTGCACCTTCTGTCTGTTCTTGAGTGATCTTTTCCTTGCTTTTTTGTGTGTTTGCTTTTGGTGTCGCCCCTGTGTCTGCAGCCCAGAGTTGGATCAGGATCCGGTCTTGTTTTGCCTTGGTGTTGAGGGTCTGTGTTGCCTGTTGTGCTTGGCGATTCCTGGATTTTGACATGTATGCGCCCTTCTTTGCTTTACTTCTTGCCTATTTTTCTCCATGGTGTCTCTGGTGGCGTCTTGGTATCCGCCACTGGGTATCTGCGTGGATGTTTTGGTCTTGTCCCCGGCAATCTTGTCCTTGGTTCTGTGTTCTCCTTTTTTTTATTTGGGTCGTTGCTGTGGGGGGTATCGTAGGGGGGCGATCCCTCTTATTGTTTATTGTTATCCAGGTGGTGTGCCTTTTGTTCCTCCTTGTTCTGTGGTGTGAGGGCTCGCCTTCAATGATGTGGTTTGTGTAGGGTGTGGGGTGCACGTCCCCCACCGTATCTGCGGTCCCAGGGGGGCCTCCGCTACCACTTGCGGACCGCGCTGTGCCCAGTGCAAAATATTAGGTCCCCTTTGTAAGAGAGTCTCCTTCAGTGTCTCCCTTTTACTTCTTTTCTGTAGGCCCAGGGTCCCATATATTCGTATGCGGGAGGGGGGATGTTTTATAATGTGGATGGGCTGTCCTGTTCCCCCATCGGCTCGGGATCTTCCCAAATGTTTGTTCTGTTTCTTATCCTTCTTAGATGGCGCCTCCGATGTCATACCTGTTGTTCTTCCTCCCGGTCTGTGTTGCTGTCCTCTCTGCTCTTCTGTTGGGGATCTCCTCCTCCTCCGCACATTCAGGTGTTCTGCTGTCGGGAGGGTAGGTGATTCGCCCTCTCTGCTTGCCGCGTGTCTCTGTCTGCGGATCGGGCGTGGTGCTGCTGGATATCCCGTCTGGAGCTCTGGAGTCCTGTGATATGCTTTCCACACCGCCGGATGAGATCCGGCCTGCTTCGGAGTCTTGCCTGGCTCCCGGGCACAGGCTTCTGTACCTCCGTCTGTGCGGTGAGTCTCCTGAGCTGTTCTTTTCGTCAGAGGACTCACTGTTATTGCCCTTCGCCCGTTCTCACTTTCCTTCTGCTCCGCCTTCTCAATCCGTTCTTTTCAGGCTTCTCTCCACCGGCGGTCTCTGCTTGGCTACGTATTTCACTGCAGCTCTTTGGTCCGGCAGTAGCCCGATCCTCCTTCTTCCGCCCTTGATTTTATCGCCCCTGACTATCTCTCCATTGGAGACGTGATCTAGAGGACCGAAGAGCTTCTATTTTATTTTTTCTTAATTGTTGCGGCCCGAGTTGGGGGATGAAGCTGCGCTCACGCACGTCTGCCCGGCTTGGCCGCCATCTTGGAATGCCAGTGTATTATTTAATATATTATAAGGGCAGAGGATAAATGAGTGCTGCTCCGAATCTCTTCTTCAATCTTCTGCCAGTAGCTCTCCTTGACTGTATGTTTGTCGTTAGAGCTGGGAAGTGCCATGCCTCGTCATATCCTAGGACCCGCAACCAATTTTTGACATGATGAATGCATTTTAAGGGTGAATCCCCAGGCTGAACCAAAAAGTCAATAACAACATCTTTAAACTTAAAGAACTCCTCACTACCCCAAAGTCTAATTCAGTACAGAACCGGCATGAGAAATAACACATCCCCTATGTTAGTTAAGCATGTTTCCTCATGGATTAAGACTGTGGATGTCCCATATTTTTCTCCAAAAATCTATTCTCAGCTTTTCTGAGTTTGCTACAATCTGAATTACCCCAGAGTTAAGTGTCATGTATAGTTGCTTGTCTGTCCTGGTCCTCCTGCAAGTATAAAAAAACAGTCTCTCTGAGCCTCCTCCATAGCTAAATGAAAAGTGAGTGATGGTGCCACCATGTCTCAGGGGTGTCTTCTGCTCTTATAAATTGCTGGTCCCAGGTACTTTAGGTAAAAAATCGGACACCAAGATCCGGATTCTGGTGATTATGCAGGCAGCTGTTTATCCTGAAGGATGGACAGCAACCAGAAGAGGCCTAGTTTCACCTGCACAATCAGCATGATTGCAGAATAATCATAGGAAAAGGAACATTGCCCATTTCTAGCAAAATCAATATGGACAGCTGCTACCAATTATGAAGTTGACATCTTGTAGCAAGAGGGGATATCAGACAGGAAATCATGTACTCAGCTCACAAGTAAAACGAAAAGAAACCTCATGATACTTATATTTTGCCAAAGAGGGTATTCTGTGAACACTGGGGAATTGTTTTGTTATGGTATATTTAACTATTCATTTACTAGCACTTCTATAGCAAATATCAGCCCATGCTTTGAGGGGACTAATGTCCTTTTTATTGCAAATCACCCACGCATCTATTATGTATTTCTACTCTTACAATATTTAATTCAAATACACTTTTAAAAACAATACATACAGTAAATATAGTCAGTACACGAATAAACATCCACAAAACAGTCAATACATTCCAACTCACAAAAAAGTGCAAGTGCAATGTAAACTTATTTCGACACTTTTGTTTAATTCATTTTACACAATCAAATGCATATATAATCTCCAATTGAAGGTGCATAGTGCACACCTAGATTTGTAATACCTGTCAAGTGCAAATATATCATAATCTTCAACTAAAGTACATAGTGCATGTTCAATGCCTGGCAAATGATGCATGGCCAATGCATGTCAAATTGCCCCCCCTCCCCCCAGTAAGGTGACAGACCTATCTCTGTGAGATATAAAGTGGATGTTCTATACGACTTAGTGTTGTGACATTACTAGGTTTCCAGACTAACAGGACTAATTGAATTGACCAACCTCGTCTTCTTCTAAACAGGGACAACTCTACAAGAAATTAAAACCATTTACTAACATTGGTAAGCGTTACTCAAAAGCTTTGAATCTTGTTCAAATATGTACAAAGCAAACGATGCTTGATAGATTACCTGTGTCTTGGCATCGCAACGTTTAGTAGCCTAACGATTTGTCAATGGGCCTCATTACGACCCAGGCGGACTTCGCGGTGCTAAATGCACCGCGAAGCATGGCGGAAAGCCGCCGATAGCGCCATGGGGGTTGGCGGATTTACCGCCCCATTCCGACCTCGGCGGAGCGGTAAATCCCCAATCCCCATTCTGCCCTTCCCCATTCCCATTTTTGCCCCATAGGGTATAATGGGAGTGGGGAAGGAGTTAATTACGCCACCGTAAAATACGGTGGCGTAATTAACAACGAGGTCCCGTAGCGCCATGGTTTTCTCCGGCTGGTAAAACCAGGCGGAGAAAACCTCCATGGCGCTACGGGAACTCGTAGTATGGCGGAGAGGTACGCCATGCACTACGCTGGCGTAATACCCTCTCCGCCAGGGTCCTAATGAGGCCCAATGATTCTTATTTCATACTGCAAGAATACCGGCAAGTCTGTGCAAATGTGCATTACTCATTGATTCAGTAAATACCTTATCTTCAAAAGGAAAGCCGCTGTGATCTACCTTATATTTCCTCACAGCGTGTATGGTGGGTGAGCCGAAATAAGCAACTGCGTAAAGGGCATTGCATCAGAAGCTGCCTGTAATAATGAGAAGTGATCATTACGTAGTGTGAAAACTTCCTCTTTACGATTTAACTGTGTCTAAAAAATTCAAAGGATATGCGGTAACTGGTGCTACGTACAGCATTAACTTTTGTCATTTTAGCTGGGGCCAGTCAGTTTACGCACCTGAAGCTTGAACACAATGGGCCTCATTCCGAGTATGGAGGTAGTCAAGGCGCTATTTGCGCCATGACTACCTCCCATACCGGCTCCAGGTCCGAGCTAGTTCAATGGGGATTTACCGGTCCATTCCGACCCTAGAGGGACCGGTAAGTCCCCATTGAAAAATCCATTCCCCATTCCCATTGAGCCCCCATAGGGCTCAATGGGAATGGGGAAGTAGCTAATAACGGTACCACAATTTGTGGCACCGTTATTAGCTCTCTGGTCCCTTTGCGGCCCCCGCTAAGGGCACCTGGTAAAACCAGGTGCCCATTGCGGGACCCGCTAAACCTGGCGCCCTTAGCGGGACCCGCAAAGGGACCTCAGAATAGGGCGCAAAGGGATTACCGGCACCGATGTCCTTAACGGTGCCCGGTATCCCTTTGCGCCCTCCCTCGTAATGAGGCCGATTGTTATTTAAGACGTTATTTGAAATGTCATGTGAAGAATGTAAAGCCAAGGGACCCCAAAGTGACTCAAACCGTAAAAAATACTAGACTGCTCATGGATATGTGTAAGGCACGGCACCCTGTAAATCGTCTGGCATAAACTGGAACGCTCTACTTAATAATTCTCATGAAATAGGCGAAAAAGAGAAATTAGGACATGTTTCAGATGAATTTCAAATAGAACGACCCTCACTGGAAAAACAGCTTATTATATAGTTGTGATGGATACTCAACAATATGTAAAACTAATGAGGCTCAAACATCCCCGTGAGATCGCAGGAACGTCAAAATGGCGGAATATCTTACAAATGTGTGAAAATAAATAAATTGTACAATTACTGCACAAAATCTGCCGATATTTAAAACTCATATAGAAAGCCAAAGATTATGAATATACAGGACCAGAGATCAAGAATATCTGCAATGCCTTAGAATAATGTTTGCCACGCCAGTTGATCATTAAGACTTTCTATACATGTTCTAAGATTATAACCAAGTGTTTCTATGTTCCACCACTCAACATCATCCTGATTATGTCTATATTCCAAGAGATGTGGCACCACCTGTGCAGCGGGGACGCAAGTAGCGATGTTCTGAAACTGGGAAGTGTACCTGTCTTACTGTTCTGCTGATATAATATGTGTGCACGGGCGCTGAATTATGTAATCAAAATGTTTTGAGTTGCAGTTGGTTTACATGACATGATTGGTTATTTATAACGCGCTTAATACTCAGAGATTTCTAAGCACGGACCCGGGAGTCAAACCTGTGGTGCTCCGTGTCACCTTGCTTACAAGGCAAGCACATTGCCCCTGAGCTATTCTCCCCCCACCCCTCAAGTATAATGTTTCAGTTTCAATACATTGGTTGCTACTTTAAACACAGTAATATGCATTGCAAAAGAACAAGCAGTACAATTACTGCAAGCTGAATGTCCTCGAGCGGGCTCTAGACACAAATAACTTGTCACACTGAGTGAAGCTTTGTCTTCCATGCTTAGAGAATGTAGCAGTGACTGTTGAACGTGTATACCTTTTTAAAAGCAAACAAAGGTCATATGTTTCAAGAATATGTCAATTCCGTGAAGGGGGAAATCTGCACGTGAGTGGAGCGTCTGTCTCTTTTTTAGCCATTGTTGTCAGCTCTGGGAACAGAAGATAAGAGTTATAATAAAGAACATGCTCACCTGGTCTATATGGTATAGCCCAGACGTACCAGCTCCACCTGGTATATCTGGTGTAGGTGGTGAGCAGGCTTTTACAGACCCACAGTGCATACACCTAGTAGAAACAGGTGGATGATGACTGACATCTGAGAAACTTTACTAAAGTGGGAAAAAACAAAGTAAGGGAACAATCCTAGTAGAGGCGGGGTGCAAGGTAGGGTCATGCAACTCTGGGGCAGGCACAGAAAGAGCAACAAGGAATCAGGGGTGCTGCTACGGTGCAGGAGGGAATATAGAACCCACAAGTGGGAGGACACAAAGGGAGGCTCTGCCACAGAGACTGCAGGGGATGAGGGGGCAACACAAGGACTGCAAGAGCTGAGGTGGGGAAATGGAGAAAAGGAGGAGCCAGAACAGCGCCAACGCAACACCAACCAGTTGCGATGTGCAGCTGAATGGGCAGGACGGGATTTACACTCTGCCTGTCAGGACATGTATGTGCTTGACGCAATGTTGCTTCCATCTTACTCTAGTGCCAATGGTCCCAGACTGACTGGCACCAGTCACAGCATGAGCCTTTTGTGCAAAGGAGTACCTAGCTTCTGGGGATGAAGAAGGTAGAACCATCTCACAAGGACAAGTGCGTGTACATCATTGGATGGCTCCAAAGGACAATCACATGATGTACCCTTCCTTGTCGACGAGAAACCACAGTTGATCACGAACAAGCCGAGCATCACCTATCTTTGAAACCACCTCATATTCATGCAGTACTGAAGGAGGAGGGAAAGACTGATGATGTGGAAAATGACTAATCTGATTTTGCTTGACCTGTGACACATGAACAGATGGATTCATCAGTTGCCGAGCTGGAGGGAGCTCTAAGGCATGAGCCACAGGGTTGATCTCGCATAGAATCTTAACATAGGCCAAAGTATTTCAGGGAAACATTTTTGGGGGATGATGAGATGAAACATGAGAGGACAACCAAACCATATCACCGACCTTTGACAAAGGGACATCAGAACCATGAGCATCTGCAAATTCTTCGATTCTTTCTCTTGAAAGTTCAAGATGGAATCAGGCTTTGTCTCTTGGGCATTTTGCATTTACGTGAGAAGGTGTTTCACTCTGGGCATTAGCCTTGCGTGTTAGTGCGTGTATGTGCCTGATGTAACAATGCTGCCTTATGAATTGACAAGACAATGCACGTTCCCTGCTTTGCACATGTCCTTCAGCTCATGCTCACACGCTTTACCAGCAATTACAGACCTGTCAAAGAAATGGTTACTAGGGCTTATAAAATGATATCCCATTTCTGTTGAGAATACAATGTCAAAAATCAAGTGTGCCAACTTCAACTGACACTATTTGGTGTCACTGTAAAAGCTGAAAACTTCATTGGTCACCTGTTGGACCTCTACTTTGCACATTTTGGACACAGTGATTCAACCTAGGCAGTGGGACCCAGAGACGTCAGGCAAGCATGTCAGACCTGTAAGAACTGTAATGAATACCAATCCGAATGAAAGCAAGCACTTTTGAATACAATCTAAATAAAAGCAATTACTGTTGAATACCGATCTGAATGAAAGCAGTTTTGTGGAGTCTATCGCTATAAAGGAACTGTGTAACTTGCGAGAACAAGCATTGGTAAAAGCCACAAGATCATGTCAAATTACGAGTCAAAAGTGGCAAAACAAGCAATGGTAAAGCATCATGGGGGATGTGAAGTGAGAATAAAACAGACACCACTGTAGAGTTGAAACAGTAGAAACTTGCATACAAGGTAGAAGAAACAAGTGAGGTCTGTCAGTGACCTGTAATGGGCAGACCGTGTGGTTTGATAACTGCACCTAGACCAGGGAAACCTACCTATACAAAAGCCTCTTAAAATATCTTCAAATGAAACTTGAGATTGCATATAAAGGAAATCTTGTGTGAACTGAAATTCAGGAATTGTAATTTGTGAAATTGGTGACAAGTAACCAAACCAGAAGGGCTGGGACTTATCACAAAAAATGGTGTTTTGAAGAAGTTCAAAGACTTGAAAGTTTGGGCGAAGGAACCCCTTTGCATTGTGTACAAAGAGCTGGAATTAGATCTGACCAGCTATTTGAAAACGTATCTTTTTGACACCGAAATCCCTATGCATTGTCTACAAATATATCTGAGGGCAAGCATTGGTTTTTGGGCACAGACAGACATTTACTTTGGACTTTCTGGTGTAGACTATCCTTAGTTTTCATTTAGGTAGGGAAATCCCACCAAAGAAGCTTTTCTGTTCAATTCACGTTTGTAGCCCAAACTTCAGGTCAGTTGTCTGTGTCTACTTCATGATGCCTTCACACAACCCAGTACTCAAACATGCCAAAACCATGGGGGTCTACTTGAATGCTGACCTTACCATGACCGATCTGACCACATTTCTGCTTCCAGGTGTGAATTCCACCGGCTTCCTATGGAAGCCTGCAATTATTCAAATACCTGACTTTGGCACATTGCTGCATCTACAATGCTGCCCCTCTTTACCTGGACAAGATGAGTTCCCAGAAACACCATTTGCAAGCTCTCTGCTGCTCCAACAGCATTTCTCTTGTCAAACCATGCTTCAAAAAGTCTAGAGCTGGAGGTGTAAGCTTCGCTGTCACTGCCCCCTCACTCTGGAACTTTCTACCCCCAAATAACACAGATAAACGATCCTACATTACCTTCAAGAAAATGGTGAAAACCTGTCTCTTCAATAAATACCAACATTGACACTCTTCACTTATCGATTACAACCACCAAGGTACGATTGATCTGTTACCATAGCCACGTTGCTGGTTTTGTTTTGTAATAATGCCTCTAAGTTAGGCTACAATATAGTGAGTGTGGATCATGCTTTGTGTAATTATTCACTGACATGGTGTAATATATAGCATCTTTGACACACAGTTCTAGGCATATTTGTGTTTCAGTCTCCACCCCTGCCTGCAGCACATATCACACATTGTGTATGTGAAACCACATACACATATTGAAGGTCTAAAGCTCTGTTTCTCCACTTGTTTGCAGTATCATATCTGTTTCACTGCCAATAAAGAACATGCAACCTGTATTATTTAGTTACTAGGAGGTAGATAAAAATGGAAATCTGCCAAAAGTCTTAATGGCCCAATAACTACTGGTAATGTTCAGCACTCCAATTCCAAGTCTTCCTCGTCTCAGTCACAAACATCGCTCAACCCAGAGACACATTCTGGTTCTACAGCACCTCGCAGTCAAACAGAAATTCAAAGTGAGTCTGAAGTGCTTTATACCCAGCATAGGTGAGGTGTGTCCAAAAATAGGAAAAGTAAAGCTTTTTTTAATTCTTTTTTTAATTTAGCTTTTGAAGCACCTGTCTTCTTGGTGAGGACTCCCCACATACCGTAAGCACTCTGACGAGGAGAACTGATGAGGAGGTAAAGGAGGAGACAGTAAACATGCTAAAATCATCCTATTCCACGGTCATGTACTGCCCTGTCTGCTGTGAAAAGGTCCACTCACCTTTTGACTTAATTTTAAAGTCTAGTACCTGCTCATGTAGGGCATTTGCGTGGAAGGGGTTTTCAATAGGGGAGAACCAACACAATGTAAGAGGCATCTGTCATCTCTATGCATTTAGCACATCCATGCAGGTGACACATTAATCTAAAATGTAGGAACATATTTATAATACTCAGATGAGATATTTTGGGCTTACATTATTTGTTTGGGCACTATTGTACTGCAGTTTATTGTATGTTGTAGAAGATAAAGGTACACTCATTCATCTATTACGAAAAAAAAGAACAGTACCAAAATTGGTTATTAGTTGATGTGTGTGGTTTACAAGTAAATTCTACCAAACAGGTAAGAATTAAAGTAAAACATTGTGGCATTTGGCCTTACAGTCACAAGAGTTGGGAGACTGATGCAGCCATCTGCTCAATTAACTGACTAAGCTGAAATCCCATCTTCACCTCAGAGCAATGGCGTTTGATCATGTCTTACTCATTCAATCACATGGTCCTCAAGCTGGCTTGACTCCCTCTGGTATTATAGGTTTAATGCTGCCAGGCAAGCATATCATATATTACACTGGGGACCACTGATAAAAGCAAACTAACAGGTTCCTTTGATCTATTATGAAACACCACTCAGAAAACACATGTTGTATGCATGCCGGTGTGTGTATGATTTTAAAGTGACTGCTGAAATGTTTCTTGATTCTCAGATTACAGACTTGAAAACAAGACCAGTGCACCTTTAAGCTTTTGCCCCAGAGGCACGGTTGTGAATGTTTGGGATGCAACAGATAATTGAAGAACAAAGCGTTGAAACTCATGGTGGTTCTTGGAAGATTGGCTGCAAGCGGGGCTGAAGCCATCAATTAGTCTACAGGTTTGAGGCTGATGCATGCATCATGAATTGTGCTCCTGCTACAGAATATGGGGGACACCAGTTCTAAACACGCAGTGGTCTTATTTGTAAAGGATAGAATAATTTAAATGAAACACTATTAGTTTAGTGTTTTTTGATAGGATCCAAATAAACACAACTGAAACCTACAATATGTTATTTGAATCTCTCGCTGGTCAATAGCTGGTATCTACATTTGTGAGAATATTGTTACATTGGAGAAAAGGGTGAGTTTATTAAATCTGCGTTGTCTTTTGCTTTCCAAGCGACACGTTAACTAAATATCAAAACGTGTAAGGGAGCATCCAAACATTTGATAATAGATAGTAAATGTAACAACTATTGTGAATGAGAATGTACTTTTTTTAGCCATAACATTCTGAGAAATAGACATGTTTTGTCAATTCATTAACCAAAAACTTGAGAACCAGCTGACACCAAAGAGAAATACGGAAAATGGGCATGATAACCATTGTGTAAGTACATACAATGTAGAGTTGCATGTCAAATCATAGCACAGTCACATGAGCATTTTTATAATATGTAATAGAAAACAGTTGATTAGTTAATGCATAGCTTGCAGCCAAGTAGTATTTTATCATGGGTGGCACCTCAAATCAGTCATAGTTTTTATTTTTGCATGCTGGGACTTGTAGTTTTGTTTCTGTAAGCATTAACCTACATGTCCCAGCGTGCAATAGGAAAACCAGGACTGGCTCGAGGTGTGATGCTTGGGACAGGACTACTTATGCAGTGACTAAAAATTCATAAAAGTCATGTATGATTTATTAAAGTGGTGGGGAAAGGGGCAGGGAGAGGTTCCATGGCTAAATGCTGTTGTGAGGTTTATTTGTAAGAACCATGTTCACCTGGGCGCTGGAGATCTAATAATGTATTATTGAATCATATCGAGTATATCAAGCAAAAAATTAGAAGTCATGTCACTTGAGATTCGAGTTTAGCAGTGATTTATTAACATACAAAAGCTAACACGTGTTTCGACCCAACAGGGTTCTTTCTCAAGGCGTGTGCTAGAGATGAAATAGGTGGAACTAAAGAGATGACAAGCTCTGGAATGATGGCTCTGCTGAATAACAATCTCTCAGGCCAGCGAAGCAAAATGAGTGGTCACTGCGATCTTTCAATCGAAAGAGAAGCTAATGATGAAGTAAATGGGATACTAACTGAGGCAATTACTAGACAAATGCGGGAAAAGCAAAATGTGCAGGAAAGGATGAAGGTTGGCTGCCATGTATCTTCTCATGGATACCTTCATGAATGGACAATTGACTGAAGGTATTGCTAGCAGCACTAATTCTGGTACTACGGACACTGTGTGTGATCAGGATATGCATCACACAGTGCCCAAAAGTGACACAGAAAACTGTAGATATGAAAGTTTTAGTAGAAACAACTTCTGAAAAGATAAGATTACAGAAGCATGAAATACCTTACAGACACAATTAACAGAGTGTCCACTGTTCCAACTGGAGTAGTGTTTGAAGATCCCAACCACTACAAGGAATAATGTGATAAATGGGTGCGGCGTAACCCAGAAGGAGACTTCTGTTACGTCACATGGAGTTTAGATGATCATGCAAGGTTCTATGGACTCCTGGGAGGAGTAACAAAGATTTGGCTGCCAAGAGCATCAGTGAATAAGGTTTGGATGACAGGTCGAGCAGAGTGGGGACTGAAGAGGGAGTCCCTGGAATGGCCCTTGTATCCCCTATTCGCATCACTACCTGAAGGACGAAAAATTACAGATGCCAGTCACTGTTTGGCCAAACCCCAGGTGTACAGGTGCATTACACATATGTAAGCAAATACTCTCTTAGACAACTGTTCAAACCCTATCCTGCTGACAGCTTTGTGAATACAGGTGCCACATCACTGGACCACGTTGACTAATGATTATATATCCAGCTGTACTGACGTCATTAGTGACACCACAACATAGTAACGTTAGTCACAAATTAAAGTTGCATCCCTGCAGGAAGTTACAAAGACACGCACATGCACACACGAAGAACATGCATATACAGTTCTGTAGATAGAGGACAGATACATGCACATACTGTCAGAAACCTTTTCTTTTTCACTAGCCAAACGGGTAACGCAAGAAAGCAAAAATTCACACAGAGCATGCTTGCAACCGCTTCACTGCAACTAACCATATGGAACTTGAGGGACATATAAGTAATCTGGAAGAGCCAAATACTGCTTAACCATAAGGAGAATACTACAATATACGCATGTAGGAAAACCATAGAATGACTGTAGTGAATTTGCACGAAGCCACTGGCCTCAGAATAAGGAATGGAGTAAAGCAGATTCTGCAGAATGAAGAACAGGAGTCTTTTACATTATCTTGGAAAAGGTACGCTAAGCGCTGTGAACATAGCAGGGTCCCCGCCTGGTGGGACCCGCTCAAGCCAATCAGGGAGCACACATTGTGGGGTGGTGTGTAATGGGGAAAGGGCCAATGACCATCCTGCAACCATGCAACAGTGTAATAGATAGTTTTTGGGGAAGTCTCAGGAAAACCCACCTGACATGGAAGGATCAGTTAAACCACTGATATAGGGAATACCTATAGGCAATTGTACCCAAGATACCCAATGGGATGGGCTCTTGGGTTTTTGGAGAAGGGTTAGCAATCGTGGTGATGTCATAATACAATAAAATCTTATTACCAGGGCTCAGGAGCTGAGATTGCTGATGACTGTGCCATTTCCTGTGTGATCCCTGTCTGTATGGAAAATAAAATACACTTCTGCTTTGCCCCATGTCTGAGTCCTCCGTCATTTTCAGGGGAGGGTTCGATGGGCCTTGGGTACTCTGATTATCTGTGATTTGTGGTGCAAACCCCTGTCCTCTGGACTACTTTACAGTGACATGCTGTTATACATTGGACTTTACCAGCAATACAAGGTTTGTACATTGGCAATACTGAAATTTATAATGTAGACAGGGACATTATGAACATTTTCTTTACAGTTGATGTACTAGCATATATTGTGGGCACAGACATCATGAAGTGTATTTCACTGTAGCAGTACTGGCATATATTTTGTGCACAGATATCATGAACGTTTATTTTACTGCCAATACTGGCTAATAATGTAGCCATTGGACTTCTGCAAATGTGTTGCACAATACCTCTCGATAATTTTCAAGTCCTGACATCTACTCGATTTGTTTTCATCTGTTGCTCTACAAAACGGATTGCAAAATGTATGTTGGGTGTGCTAAAAGGCATTATTTTCTCTCAATATTTTAAAAACATTTGTGATAAAAAGCAGATTCCGAACAGACCTTTCCTTGGTTCAGGCTCTCCCCATGCTACGTTGGGTAGCTTGTCCAAATTTGGGGGGGAAGTATTAATGCAACCCCAGAGGATAATGCACAAGATGCCACTGGGCCTTGCTCCTGTAGAAAGGTGCTTGAAACTGGGAAGTGTTGGGTCAGATAAAAGTGTAGAATATTTGGGGGCGCAAACTGAGTTTGGGAAGCATTAGGTTTTGTGGAGTTGGTTAATGGGCACTCTTATGATTATGGGAGTGGTAGATTATTTTGGTTTGGACACTGGGAACTGTTGGCTTGCAGACACAGTAGGGCTTTGGCGGGTGGTTGAGATTGCAATAATTTACAAGTGGTAAGTATTGTCTGAAAAATGTATATTTTGTAAAACATGGTGAATTATGTGATCTCTGATTATGGTGACATCTGTGTTGTCTGTCAACCATGGTAGCATGCTTGGAGCAGTTTGTTCAGTTTTACCCACTAGATTCTGTTATGGGTCCTAGTGTGTGACGTATTGTTGGACAGCTCATGGTTGTGACATGCTGATGTCTATTGGTTATCTGCCATGCATTTCCTTAACTATCCAGAGCCCCCTGTAAAGTGCAGTGATAACTTGTCAATCTTCACCTATTTGTAGAGGTTACATTTGGTGGCATAGCCATGCTCACATCTGTTTCATATTCAGAGTACTTGCATGCAACATGTCATCCTTATTGAGGGTCATTGTGTGGTGTCAGTCTGCAGTGAGCGTGCAGATACCTCCCATAGACTGAATGTGGTTTTACTTTGGTGAATTCATTTGAGTTATGCATAGTGTAATGTATTGTTCTACACGATTTATGGGTGCAAGCATTACATGTAATGTTATGTTAGGTTATGTTGATTTATACTGTGCACTGCTGCTGTATATGCATGGTCTCCAGGCGCTCACGTGGCTCTGTAAGAGAGTGGAAGGGGTTGTTTAGTGGGGAAGAGGCATAGGATAGTGGTTGTGCTCTTCTGTTGATGTATGCAGAACCAAGAGAAACTGGCATCTGTGCGTGCCAGATTTCTGAGTGTGTTTTTTCGTTTGCACTTCACTTTTTGTGTCCGGAGTGGTAATGTCCAATGTCTGGGTTTTTTGTTGTTTTAATTTGTTTTTTTTCTTTTGCAGGTGTGTGGCTTGTGTGTTTTTGTGTGTAGTATGGCTTGCCATTTTGAGCCCGTGTAGTATGTCGGTGGCATGCGTAACAGGAGCAGGGGGAATAGTTAGTCGGTTAGTAGGTTTTGGCTCAGGATGTGCAGTTGTTTTGTTGTCGGTTCCACAATCTGTACTGTCCAATGTTTACCTTCGGTCTGGGGAGTGATTTGAATTGAATAGCTAGGGTTTCAGTCATTTTCTGAAGTGTAGGTGATCTTCCGTCATTGTTATTTCCTTCGATATCGAGTTCCATAGTTTGGCTATCAAATGTGAGCATGCAGTTGCACCAAAACCTCCTTTTCCCATAGTGTTTTGTTTCTATTTGGACGTCAGTGCTCAATCTTAGGTTTCTTCCTGGTTGGTAGCAGTTGATTTTGGCTTGGAGAAATTCAGCTCCTTGTCCATGTAGTTTTTTGTGGGCAATGCAGAGGGCTTTAAAGATGATGCCTTTTTTTACTGGAAGCCAGTGTAGGCTTCTCAGGGCTGGTTTAATGTGGTCTCTTCTGTTATAGGCTCAAGAGTATTGTTGGTGCAGTATTTTGGATGTGTTGGAATTTGTCTAGGAAGCATTTTGGCATTCCACTGTAGAGGCTGTTTGCGTAGTCTAGTCTTGATAATACCAAGGAGATGATTGCAAGGGTTCAGAAGCTGAATTAGGGGAGTATCCCTCTAATTAGCCAAAGGGTGTAGAAGCATTTATTTGCTACTGAGTTGACTTGTGGTTCTAATGAGACTCCATTGTCCATGAGTATTCCAAGGTTTTTTATCACTGACAATGTCTCCGGTTCGGTTTCCCTGCATGGTGGCCAACTCAAGTGGGTAGATGTTGCATTGTCTTCTGAGGGGGAGATTATTATTTCTTTTTTGGCCGAGTTTAGTTTGAGATTGTTGTTTGCCATCCAGGTGTATATGTCAGTGAGACATTTGTTGAGGGTGTTGTTTGAGTCTTGGGTTGAAGTAAGTGAGTTGCATGAGTTGGGTATCGCCGGCGTAGTTGTGGGCGGCTAGTCCATGGGTTTGTAGAGCAGAGTTTTTTATGCTACATTCCTACATTCTCTGGATTAGTGTTGTTTGTTTGATTGTAAACTTCTTCAGGATGGAAACTAGGAGAGAAATGATGGTAATGGTTGTGGTAGGAGTCCTGGTCATTCCATATAGGGAAAAGAGCTGCTCTGGCCCTCTAGTCAGGCACCCTTGACTAGAGGGCCATTTATACTGCATGTGATACATAATCACCCACACGCAGAGAGCTTAATTCCACTCCCCCACCCTCCCAGACAGGTACCACACTTTCTCCTGTCTCCAGCCAGGCAACCCGAGAGAACAGGACATCCATGACGGGATTCACCATCATTTCTCTCCTAGTTTCCACCCTGAAGAAGTTTCCCCATAGTAGCGTCCATTGTGTACCAGTATGCCCTTACGGTGTGGGATGGCATTTATAACCCTGGCTTAGGTAAGCCAAAATTGACAATGTTGTTACCGTTTGTTTGATTGTGTCAGTGGTGGCTGATATGTTTAGTAGTATGAGGGCCGATCAGGTGCTGTTATCCGTGTTTATTTTTAGGCATCATATATGGCTAAAAGTGCTGATTCTGTTTGTTTCATAGGTCTAAATCCGACTTCGGAGTAGTTGAGTGTTCGTTGCTTTCTACATGGTTGAGTAGTATTTTGTAGATGTGGTTGTCAAGTAGCTTTGGTGGGTAGAGTAGGTTTGAAATAGGTCTGAAGTTGGTGGGTCTTCCGCATTTCCTGTTCATTTTTTAGGAGGGGCTTGATGTAAGCTGATTTTAAAGTTGTGGGTACTTACGTGTTTAGGGATAGGTTCCTTAGTAGCCAGAAGTATCATGCTGGTGTTCTGCAGCTGGGGCTTTCTTCAAAGATACCTGGTGGTCGTGGGTCATAGGGGGAGTCAGCGAGGTTGATGTCTTTTATTAGATTGTTGAAGGTTTCTTTGTTTATAGGTTTGAAATTGTCATGTGTGGTGGTGGCTGGAGGTGTGCTGGTTTCTGGTGGTTCTGGATTTGTGTTTATTTTTGCATGGCTTGTGCTGATGGTTTGTTGAATTGCTTCTATTTTTGTTCTTAGGTGGTTTGTGATGTTGTCACATATGGATTGTGATAAGACACATTTGTTCCAGGATGTTGGGGTGTCGATTTCCTTGATGATTTTGAATAGTTGTTTTTGTGGGTTAGTTGCTGATTGGATTCTGGTGTGTAATATGTTTTTGGTTTTTTTTTGCTTTTAGGACTGCTCATTTGTACATTCTGAGTTGTCATTGGAACTGGTTTATGTCCAATTGGTTGAAATGGTTTCTCCACTGTTTTTCCATATTTGCAGTTTTTTTTGGTTGAGTTCCCTTAGTTCTTTTGTGAACCATTTTGCTAGCATTTTTGTTGTGCAGTGCATTGAAGAGAATTGCCTGTACTAATTGGTCAGGCTCTCTGTGATCCAGGTGTCCAGATTTTCTTTAGCTGAGTCTGGGGTCATTCCGATTAGCTGGGAGATGTTTGGTTTGGTTGATTCCATTAGCTCTGTTAGGGTTTAAAGGTCAAGACTCTTCCAGTTTCTTTTGTTAGTAGGATGGAGTGTTGCATTTCTGGGCATCATGCGGTTAGGGATTTGTATGGTAAATGGGATCAAGTGGTGATCACTACATATGATTGGTACCAGTGGGACGGTGGTCGAGAGACCATCTCTGTAGAACTTGTGTTAAAGATATGTCCAGCGCCGTGGGTGGGTTTGTTTATTATCAGTTTAAAGTGGATGGTTTCCATTGGAGCACTGAGAGAGTTTGCTGTTGTTTTGCTTTGTTTTGTTTTTCAAACAAATGCTGAAATCTCCCAGAACAACTATGCTATCATGATAAGTGGAAAGGTTGGCGTCAATGAGCTTTTTTGCAAAGTTGGGGTTGTAGGATGGCAGTCTGTATATCAGGGGGAACAGTAGGTTGGCTTAGTGGTTGAGCTTGATGTTGATAAGGAGTGATTCACAGTCTTCTATGTTGATTGGGGAGTGGTGTACCGCAGATGTGATCTTTGTGTGCTTCTGCAATTCCACCTCCTCTCTTGTTTTCTCTGTTGGAGTGTATTAGTTTGAAGTTGTCTGGTATGGCTTCATGGGCAATTGTTTTGTAAGTGTCTGATAGCCATGTTTCTGTTAAGAAGTGTGCATCAGTGTCGCCCTCGCTTTGAAAGTCGTACATTTCTGTTTTGTGTTTGCTCATGGATCTTACATTGACTAGGCTGCAGCATAGAGTGTGTTTTTTGTTCTTGTTTATTGTTGCATATTCTTTCCTGCGTCTCGGTCGGGGTGGTGTATGTCGCATTTTCTTTTCCTGAGTTTCTCTCCTGGACGCGACTGTTATTGGCTGATTGTGTAGTTGGGGCTTCTGTCTCCTCATTGAGACTTCAATAAGATTGAGGAATGCATTTCTTTATTCTGGTCCACAGTAGTGGGTTGTTTGTTTGTACGTGTGTTTTTTTTTTCCAGTATTTGGTTATGTAAGCGATATGGATAGTTAGTGATTCTAGCTTAGACCTGTTGGGTTCTGTGTGTTGTGGTGTGCTGTTTGGCAGTCTGTTGCGGTCCAGGATTGTTTGGGTTCTTGCTTGTGAGTTGTTTGTGGATTGTTTGTTTTCCATTGAGGTAGGATCATAGGTGGTGAAGTAGCAAGAGATGTATTCTGTTTTTTGTTCTTGTCTTAGTCCATGTCCTTAATCTTTTTAGTGGTGGCTGGTAGAGATTTGTGGGTGTTGTGAATTATGGTAGGAAGTTCAAGTTCCACAGGGGTGAAATTTCCTTCCTATTTCTGTTATCCATTCTTGTTTCTTTGTTTTTCTTGTATCGTGGCATAATTGTGGTCTGGCTGTCTTGGTCTTGGATTTAGGTTTTTTTGTGTATTCCAGAGGTGGGTAATTAGCTGCAATATACTGTGGTGTCTGCCTCGCTGTGGTTGCCGGTTGTGGCCTCTGTTATGGATTTGTAACCGGATTGCAGTATATTCCAGGAGCAAATTCCCTCGTACATTGTTTTTTTTTCAATTGTTGTGCCCCGACCCACAGTGGCATCTGCCTTGCTGTGGTTGTTGTATTGTGCTTCTATTTTTTATTCAGCCCTTCAATGTATATTCCAGGGGCAAATGCCCTCGTAGGTTTGGTATTTTCCTGGACTCTTATTAAATCGGTGTGCTCCAACAAGATCGTTGTGTTGTGTCTCCGTTTGGATTTGGGTTGGAAATACATGTATATTCCAAGGTTGGTGCCTTTCCTGGTCTTGTGTTAAAACAGTGTGTTCCTGTTCACAATATTGTTTTCCTCGCTGTCATTGTTTTATTGTGCCTCTATTTTGTTTTTCTGATAAATTCCATGGGCAGGTGCCCTCCTGGTTGGTTCCTTTCCTGGTTTCAGGTTAAGTTGGTGTGTTCCGACACATAGTGTCATCAGTCTCACAGTGGTTGTTGTTTTGTGCCTCTGTTTTGGATTTGGGTTAGTGATATATTCCAGGGGCTGGTTTCCTCCTGGTTTGGTCTATGTTGGTCTGCTGCAGCACAGTGTTATCTGCCTCACTGATGGGTTGTGGCTGTTTCTCGCTGTGCTTTTTTGTCTCAGTTTGGGGTTTGGGTTTGTGATGAGTGTATTCCAGGGGCGGTTGCCCCCCTGGGTTGCTTACTTTCTTGGGATCAGCCGTAGGTCAGTGATGTCTGCCTTTTTGTGGTTGTAGGGTTGTGCAGCTTGCGTTTGTCGATTTGGTCTTGCATTTGGCTTTGTGTTGTATTGCAGGGATGTGTGCCCTCCTGGGTTGTTTCCTTTCCTGAAATTAGAGATCGATTGGAGTGTTGTGATACATTGTGGGGTCTATTTCGCTGTGTTTGTGGGGTTATATTGGCTTGCATTTCTGCCTTGGTCTTAGATTTGGGCTTGAGAAAGGGCAGCACGATTTAGAACAGTTGCAAACTTCAGAAGCATAGCTAGCTTGAGGAAGGGCAGCACGATTTGAAACAGTAGAAAACTTCGGAAGCATAGCTAGAATCAACACAGTGGTGAACTTTGAGGCGCAGAAGTGGGGAAATTCAATCGCAGCAGATTCTACACAGTTGAAGTACTCAAAATGCAGCTCGACTTTACACAGTGGCTCATTCAAAGTGCAGCTAGATTCTGCATAGTGGCTGCATTCAAATGCCGAGGTTATACTCAAGATAGGGCTAGGTTGAAGGGCTTGAATTCAAAATGCTGCTAAAACCAAGCAGTGGCTACAATCGAAATGTAGTTGAAAATCACCTAAGTGGAAAAGTTGAAGGTGCAGTTGAGTTCAGCCCAGGGGTTATACACACAGTATTACACAGTGGCTATGTTTGAAGAGCAGCTGAATTTAGCCTAGTGGCTATTCTTGAAATGCGCCTAAATTAAAATCAGTGGCTATATTCAAATATGCACCTAACTTCAATAAAGTGGCTTTACTCAAAATGTGTCTAAATTTAAATAGTGGCTATACTCAACTCAACTATTAGATACATTCAATACAGAGGCTATACTCAAAAATGCACCTAAATTCCAAACAGTGGCTATACTCAAGTATCAGCTAGCTAAGTTCAATACAGTGGCTGTACTCAACAATTTACCCAAATTCCAAACAGTGGCTATACTAAAAAATCAACTAAATTCAATACAGTGACTATACTAAAAAAATCAATACAGTGGAACCTAAATGTAAACAGTGGCTATGTTAAAACATGTACATAGATTCAATGCAATGTCTATACTCACAATGGACCTATGTTTAATCAGTGACTACATGCAAATATTGGCTCGATTCAATACATTGGCTTAACTCAAAAATGCACATAGATTCAATGCATACTCAAAATGTACCTACATTTAAACAGTGGCCATGCCCAAATATGCACTAAATGCAATACCGTGCCTATACTTAAAAATGCACCTACATTTAATCAGTTGTTTTGCTAAAATAAATGTACCTAGATTCAATGCAGTGGCTATACTCAGAATGCACTTACATTTAAGCAAAGGCTATACTCAAATATGCACCTACATTCCAACCAGTGGCTATACTCAAATATCAGCTAAATTCAAAACAGTGTCTATACTCAGAATGTGCTTGTGGCTATACTCAAATATGCACCTAGATTCAATACAGTGGCTATAATCAGAATGCACCTACATTTAAACGGTGGTTATGCTAAAACATGTACCTAGATTCAATGCAGTGGCTATATTCAGAAAGCAGATACATTTAAACAGTGGCTATTCTCAAATATGACCCTATATTCAATATAGTCACTATACTAAAAAATGACCCCAAATTACAAACAGTAGCTATATTCAAATATCAGCAAAATTCAAAACAGTGGTTATTTGCAAAAAATGCACCTACATTTAAAACAGTGGCTATACTCAAATATCAGCTACATTCTGAATAGTGGCTATATTCAGAAAGCACCTACATTTAAACAGTGGCTCTACACAAATATGCACCTAGATTCAATAATATGGCTATGCTCTGAAATGTACTTAGATTCAATGAAGTGGCTATACTCAGAATGCATCTAAATATAAACAGTGTCTATACTATAATATGCACCTAGATTCAATATTGTGACTATACTCAAAAATGCACCTAAATTCCAAACAGTGACTTTGTTAAAAAATCATCTAAATTAAATACAGTGGCTATACTCAACGTTGACCCTGCATTTAAACAATGCCTATACTCATGGGTGAATTACAACTTACAGAACCCGACCTGATCGTGTGCTACCTAGATGTGAGTAGTTTGTATACCTTGATCCCCCATGGGAAGGAATTGAAGCCATGGAGTGTTTTTTATTAAACCACGAGAATGTACGTACACACAAGGTCCTAGCAATCGAACTAATCAAAATCATCCTGTGCAATAGCGTTTTTAGTTATGAAGGAAAATACTACTTTCAAATCTCAAGAACCTCAATGGGGTCCACAGTGGCACCCACGTATGCTAATATCTTTATGTTCCATTTTGAAATAACACACATTCTTAACAAGGAACCCTTGACATCTAAGGTTTTCTTTTGGAAATTATATATTGATGACATCTTTGCGATTTGGAAGGGCAGTAGAGAAGAATTACCAGAGTTTTTCAAATATGTTAATCAATGCCATGATAAGATCAAGTTTACACTTGAGATGGGGGAACCACATCTACATTTCCTAGACCTTACGGTCACCATGAGTAACAATGAAATGTCAACTACCATGTACCGTAAACCGACGGATGTCAACAACACCCTGCACTTTGGAAGTTTTAGCCTGAAACTTCTCAAGGAAAGTCTCCACTATAGTCAGTTCCTAAGGTTGAAGAGAATAGTTTCTAATACAAACACACTTCAGGAAGAGTATAATCTGATGTCTGTTAGAGTCCAGAAAAGAGGTTGCCGATCAGAGATCCTGGATAATGCCATCACGAGAGTTGAGAGGCACAAGAGGGAAGATCTCTTGACAACAAAACCTAAGAAGGAGACTACCAGAATGATTCATATATTGAAATAGTCAGCACAGAGTTACCAAATTGCAAGGACCATTAAAAAGAACTGGAACTTCATTAGATTAGACTTGTTCCTCAATAAATTATTCCCAGAGCCACCAATGCTGGCATAGAAGAGAGGGGGGAAAGATTCTTAGGGATACACTGATTAAGGCGGAATGAATCAGAAAACCATCACAAAGGGTCCTACAGAAACCCAAGTCATGGACATTCCCCTGTCTGAACTGCCAACACTGTTCCAATGTCATCAGGGGTGACCATATTCATCACCCAAATACATGCAAAAACATCACATTATGTCATTTTGCAACCTGTGACACAAGAAACATAGTCTACGCTCTCAAATGCCCATGTGGCAAATACTATGTGGGACAGACAATGTGGTGGGGTAAAGATCGCTGGACCGAACTTAAGTCCAGCATAAGGACATCCAACATAAATCACCTGAATATAGTGGTCCAAATGAGATGTGTGATAGTTCAGGTAATCCATCTCTTATCAAGGGGAGGCAACTTACAGAAAAAACTAGCACAAAGAGAGCTATATTGGATCTATCATCTGCACACCATTAGTCCACTTGGGATGAATGAGGAGTTCTACCTGAGGCCCTATCTCTAAATGTATAAAACATAATCAAAATGACCAATATGTCCACATTTTTGGACCAACACTCATTTGGGAGCTACACTGACAAACATTATGTTGCAATTGTTGATTATTGTATATAGTGTAATGTTGATCAGATACAAATCATTTACAGACTCTGTGAAGCATACAGAGGAGTCTTATGTAACAGTTGAGTCATACATTGTTTTGAGAAACATGGTCCACGGCAAATTGATTGAATATACATTAGATCTAGGAACTGCATCTCCTGTATTCTGTAACACCCTAAACATGCTCTATTACCCTGTAGTCTCTTTGAGCCGACTAGGCAATAGGTTCTAGACAATAGCAATAGCTTCAGACCACTGTGTAAATATCATGCCCAATATGAGGGATAACTGTATCTCCTATATGCTGTAACACCCTGAGCTTGCTCAATTATAATGTCTATTCGGGACTATCAGATGATAAGTCTCTGCAAAACAATAAGTTATAACTATAGTCCACTGTTTAAATACTCAGCACAATAAGAGGACTACATATCATGTAACATGGTTTTCTTTCGGAGACGTTATGAAGGCTACTTACTAACATGTATCCTCATCAGTTTCCTGTATCCCCTTTTTAACCTATTGCTTGAGTCTCAAGTTATTTATTTATCGGACATATTCCATTTAGCTACAGGATTGTATTAAGACATACATATTCCACTTGTATCCATGTACTTGTCCTTTTTATGTTTTCAGAATTTAGGACTTTCTATTCCCAATCATATGCAATTTTTTGTGGGTTTCCCACGACTTTACAAAATATTAGAGATACCATTCAGGGCATTGATAAACATAAAGGCAAATTGCGGCAACGTGCGTGATGATGTCAATGCGTCTCTCTCGTGCCTGTTTTTATTTATAATGGCAGCCCTGAGGCTGCTTTCCCCTTTAGGGTGTTTTACAAGCCGCTTTTGATGGCTTTATTGAATAATATATGACCATTAGTCCTATAGATAATATCATATCTACCTTTCAGCTTGGGTAGTAGAGACCGTTCACAGCACACAACAGCAATCCCTTCTTTCACTGTCTGATATCCAGGTGAGAACATTTTTTCCTTAAGCATTCACGGACAGGCTGGCAAGATAAATAATTCTGGTGAACCAACATTGCATTTACGACATATCCATGAGAAAAATCATGTATCTTTACCTTTAGACATAATGCGTGTGGTTATTAAGGATCACTACGCACTAATGGATTGAGAAAAGTTATCAATTATCGGATAGACCGGAGATGGTCTCCACACATTAATACACGATTTAAGGGGTAAGATAAATTACGTACTGTGTTTCTCAATCACAATTTTTTTAATCAAGGATTCGACATTGGTTTTCTACTTAAGATTTAGAGGGCACCATTTTTCCTTTCAGAACCTTCTCCAACAGAAATGAAGTGTTGTGATTGACAGAGTCACACAGCCCTCAGCCCTCCTATTTTGGACTGTACAAGTATACATACATAATTTATTTTTTTTTTTTATTATTTTTTTTTTTACATTTTATAAAGCGCTCACACAACCCGTGGGCATCGAGGCGCTGTTACAGGAATGTATTTATTTTTTTTCTTTTTTTTTTCTTCTTAGTTGCGTAATTGTTGTTTTTTTTTGTTTGTCTTTGTTACGTATTTATAACGCGCTTAAACACCCAGAGGTTTCTAAGCGCGGACCCGGGGATCGAACCTGTGTTGCTTCGTGTCGTCTTGCTTGGAAGACGTGCACGCTGCCGCTGAGCTATCCTCCCGGGAATTTACTTAACTTTACTAGCCATCTCTTGCAACAGATAGGTTACACTTATTACTAGAAGCTATTTTTCTTATTGGAAAAGAGGTCTAAATAAACTTTACATTGGTTTCTTCCAGATCACTGATGAGATCAGTTGGAATTTACTTGGCCATTGTCCATATATCAGACAGAAGAATAGAGCGTTTCTGGAGTCTTTTACTCAAAAGGTGATTTATCAAGCTTGAGGTGACCTTGACCTAATCATACAATTTGTGTCTTAAGAATTGCGTACTCAATAATTGATATTTATGTTTCCCTTTTATTAATTTGCAGCAAACGTCACAGTAGAATACCCCTGATGAAGAGTATTATGCTCGAAACGCGTTGGGTTCCCCATTAAAGTAGTAACTGTGAAGAAATAAGGAAACATTTATAATTCATTTTCTTGAGGATTGTCTGTATGAGTACTCACATCAACTAAATACCTTTGAAATGTTTTATTGAACACAGTTTATACAACATCTAGCAATTGTTTGCTAGATGTTGTCAGAGTGTGCAGGGGATGGGAGTTCCACATCTTGGGAACTTTGTTCTGTTTTGCATAGCTATACGGTCCATGTGCAAGGACTGGTTATTCTCCCTTGCACCTTAAGTTTCATACCTAATTATTAAAGATTACATAGTACATCACACTAATACCATAAGTTCAATAACTTTAAATTGGTGTGCGTTGTTTATGCTTTTGGTTATACTCAAATATGTACCTAGATTCAATACTGTGACATTAATAAAAAATGCACCGGAATTCAAAACAATGGCAATTGTGATGAACCTGATGATGTCATCACTCCTTTCCCAGAGGTAGTCTCCCCGCATGTAGGCAGGGGACTGTAGCCGCTACCTGATCCTGGCGCTAGGGGTGAATATCTGAGGGAGGACCAGATGGGGTCAGGCAACTATTAGGGGGGTCAAGCGACATCATTGGGTGAGACATAGTATCCCCCAGTCCCTTTTAGGGACACCCCTTCAGTACCTCGGGCCTTCTTGGCATATTGTGGGAGTAATCCTCAATATTGCCCAACAATTAGTCATAGAACTCTTAAACGCCCAGCAGTGTTATCAGCAATAAAGACTGACATGAGGGAGAAAGCAACCGGAATGAAGATTACTCAGCTAGACTGAAGTGAATGTTCTAGCTGTTGGAGGAATCTGATTGGCTCCAAAAAGCTCCCTTCAATACCGCAGGAGTTCAAACATGGAGTTGTGGTAGAACTGTAGAGAGAACAAACCAGCTTGTGACTGCCCGGGGGACAAAATCTGTCAGGTGGATACATGAGCGAAGAAGCGGCATGAAGGAAGGTGGAGGCGGCATCTGGCAAGAAGATGGATTGTTGCAGGTAGAAGATATTCCGAAGTGAGACACGAGGCAGAAGAGGTTCATGCTGATAAGAGAAGCTGGGGCGATGCGGAGACCAGCATCAGCAACAGAGACTCGTCGCCTGAAGTAGAGAGAGCGGGCGGAAGCTGATAAGGATTGAGCGGGTTCAGAGAAGCCAAGGGAGCAGTGATGAATCTAATGGAGTCATCAAGGATTCCCCAGTGGTGACCTCCTCCCATGTGGACAGGGGACAGCAGTCGTTATCTGATCCTGACCCAGGGGGTGATTAAATGTGAGAGAATCACATGGGAAGAGTCAACTACCAGGAGATGTGTGGACTTCATTAGAGAAGACACAGTATTCCCCCCTTTCTCAAGACCATGTGACACCCAAGACTTTAATGGCCTATTGTAGGCTACTGGTTCCCTTTGTAGAAAAAGTCAAGAAACCATTTTTCTACACTACTCTGGTCAGACCCCCACCTTTAACCCAAACACCCACAACTCACACTTAACACATTTGGCTTCTGATGTGCCTTTATGTGAAACCTCTAAGAAAAACCATCTAAGGGTTAAACGTCCAATGACACTCATGGACTCCAACTCCCATAACCACCCAGGTACTGAGACGAGGAGGAGGCTGTTGGAGTTTGTGCAAAGTGACAGGAGCTTGAAGTACAATATGCAGGCTAGATGTTTTTTCCAAGCCTTCAGTGTGCACGACATTTAAAGAAGGCAACCATACTATTGAATTAAGCAGGTCAGGAGAAGACCTTGAACCCCAGGATGAGGCTCACGAATGTGAGACAAAAGGAGAAGGCCGGCGGGACAGAAGAATAGGAGCTGAATGAGCAAGAGGGGCTGTGAAGACGCTGAGAGCTGCGCAGTAGCTCCTGGATGGTGGGCCATCTGAGGATAAACCGTACTTCAGTCTGGGCTGAAATGGAAAGCAGCGTGTGATAATGAAGCTGCACAGGATGCAGGAAGAATATCTGCACACTCCAAAGTGGAAAGCGGGTGAAGGAGCCACATTGCAGAGGCATGAGCAGAATCTGAGATGCTGGAAGGAACCAGTGAGTCTGTCCATAGCAGCTGGAGACCAAGAGGCATTCCGAAAAGCACGCCAGCAAATGTATGAATGGAACGAAATTGCTGATGCAGAAAATACCCGAAGTTTGTTTGAATGCAGTCAAGGCAAAGTACAAATTAAACAAACAATGAGAAGAATGTTTGAATGCAGATAAGACAAAGTAAGAATAATGTTTGAATTCAGACAAGGCAAGTACAAAGGCAATCCCCAATCCAGTACAGATGCTTCAGATGTCTGTGTGGGGGAAAGGTTTGTGCATATGTTACCATAGATAAATATATCAAGGACCTCACAGTATATGCTATTGTGGTATATCCAAGGAACTATGACACATATTGTCCTGCAGGCGAATATACCAGACATCTGAAATTGTATAAAGATTCCCAACTTTCCTGGTGCAGCCAGACATTGCATATCCTAGGATGCACTGTGCAGAATTACTTGGGAGAGCTGGAACTGGAATGTTCCCTTTTCAACATTCCTGATCTTAGAAACCAACCAGGAATCCAGGCACCACATCGCCCAAGATACATTGTGACAGGCCCCCAGACTCCTGAAAGCTGACTTGCTGAAATCATAGCTTCAAAGATCCGGGAAACCAAGCTAGACAGTCTTCAGTATGACTAGGGCTGGAGGTGGCCATTTCTGTCTCTAGGCAAACAACAGTTCATTATTTACTTTTTTTTTAAAAAGCCTCTTTAAAAGCACAAAGTTTTTGCAACACTCACAAGTTGTTCTTAGAACAAAAGATTCGGACATGGTGGATTTTCATTGCCTCGTTCTGACTTCGTATTGTGTCTAGTCGACATTCCTTAACTGGTCAAATAACAGAGTTGCACGGGAATGGTTGGCTTGTGTGACTTGAGTGTGTGTCTGCTCTTAATGTTATGATTTCCTATGACAGGTGTAGGCTGGATTGAAAGGGAAGATTCTAGTGCGCGTCCAGTCTTAATGATGTGCTATTGATTTTTTTCATAAGAAATGTTATGATTTTATAACATAACAAAAGGATTGGTCACAGCATTTCGAAACACACATACCAGTTAGTCTGTAAGGCCATATCATTCCCATCCCTCTCACTGAAACCCCTTCACATGATGCCCTCTCCTACTCCCATACCTTATGTGCCATCCTCCCACCGCCCCCAGATTTTGTCCGCTTTGTCCACGCAACCTCTTGCTGCATATATGCAACGCTCCATGGATGCACAAATGCTGACTTCAGACATCCACTGGTTGAGGTGATGACTCTCGGGAGCCCCCCATTTCATTGCAATGTTTCGCTTTATAAATCCAATGTCAGTGGACAGAAACAGTTTCTCGTATCTGTTGTACTGGGTCTTCCCCCACATCCCCAGGAGCAGTAGCTTAAGGTCCAGTGCTATTTCTGAGTCACGAGTCCTGGACAATTTATTACAACATTGTGACCAGAAGCGTTGAATCTTCAAGCAGCCCCAGAGGATATCTATAAAGGTGTCCTCCTTCCTTGTGCATCATGACCATTGAGAGCTCTCCACCCTTCCCCACCTAAGCAGCGAGACATTGGGATAATATACCCTGTGGAGAATTTGTTGTTGCACCAGTAGGAGCCTTGAGGTATTGCTACCATTTGGGGGAACATCAGGGCTTCCGACGAGTCCTCAGGTTCAATGGGGCCCACCTCTACCTCCCACTTGGCCACAAGGTTTGAGATTCTGGAGTTGCAAAGGCCATAATTTCCTGGTAGAGTGTAGAGGTGACCTTGGTGGGTATGTCTTCCAGCAGAACATTCCACTCAAGTGGGGAACATTGTGGTATTGTAAGCGGATGCACACAGTGTGTCCAAAGTGCATGTGTAATTTGCAAGTAGCAATACTGCTCCCTATCCCCCAGGTTGAATCTCTGTTGTAGTGGCCGGAAGGAAGAGGTAGGGATAGTGCCCTCCTCTACCACATCCCTAATGGTTTTTATGCCACTATCCACCCATCCCATGGGCACCATCAGCTTATTTATTTCAGGTAGTAGAGAGTTCCCCCATAGGGGTTGGACCAGGGTAACTTCCTTTTCCCAGATAATGTGCTTGTGAGCCGCCCTCCAAACATGCACTGTGTGTTGAGCCATGTTAGTAAGGGAGGTTTGTGTTGCTCCCCTATCCAGATAACCGAATGGAGGCACAACCTCGAGTCCCCTGTTCTCTGCGCTAAAGTGGGCCAGACTAGGCTTGCCATGCAGCAAGTGATTAATGACCGCCATTTAACTTGCCCAATAGTAACACCTGACATGTGGCAGCCCAATTCCATCCTCCCAGACCACAGATGAAGCGCTGTCAGGACGTGGTTTTGTACCCCCAAAACAGTTCTCTGAGGGCTGAATCAAACTTTTTGAAATCGGAGTCCGGGATCAGCAAGAGAGCATTCTGCATAACATATAGGAAGTGCAGTAGTGCCAACACTTTAAAAAGATTAGCTTTCCCCAATAAAGTTAGCCGGAGGGACTGCCAGTGCTAGTCATCCCTAAGGAATCGATCAAGTATGGGGTGGAGATTACGGTTGAGGTACCGCAAGTGGTCAACATCTAACTGGACACCAAAATACCAAAACCCCCTCTCTTCCACACGATAAGGACAGCCCGGGGTAATTGCAGAGTCAGCACCTTGAACTGGATACAACACCAATTTAACCCGCTAGGAATCTCAAAGTCTGTCAATCGCTGTGTCACATTGGGGCAGGAGTGAGCAGGTGTACCTAAATATACCAGTAGGTCATCAGCATAAAGCAAAGCTTTATCCTCTCCACTCATAGGCCAGCAAAAACCTGTCCAATATGTATCTAGAAGAAGCCACACCCCTAGCGGTTCAATGGTGATAGTGAACAATAGGGGGCAAAGGAGGCTGAGAGGAGCCTGAAGGAAAGCTGATTGTCATCCGCATGACACTGAATGTTAGAGAAGATGGTAAGATCAGGTGATATGATTTGTGACTGAGAGGAGAACAAACTCACGATAGATGCCAGCGGGTTCAGGCTGGGTTGATCTTAACCCAGGAGGCAGATGGGCATGAAAGAGTGATCTGCCATGAATCCAGGGCCATGCCAGTGGTGGAGGGCGTGTACTCTGTAATAGAGAGTTGTTGGCATGTGTTTGTGGAACTACTTCTGAAGGTACTTGTGGGGTAAGAGATTTATTATTGCACAGACCACAAGCCATTAGTGGAGATGTTGACCGCGAGGGGCATGTGCAATGCAACACCTAGGCTTGCGAAGTTGAGCATAAAATTGCAGGATTATGACTTTGATGTGAACTATGTTCCTGGGGTTAAGAAGAGAACGGTCAATTTTCTTTCAATCTTACCTTTGAAGATTGGTGAAAGTGTTCAAGATGAAGACTTGCATGTGATTACAGTGGTGTTGGAGGTTATTCCTAAAAATATATTGGTTGAACAACTTCAAGGGATTGAGGTTTTCTGCAGATTTATGGATTACATGATGAGAGGTTGGCCCAGCTAAGGTGTCTTGGAAGAAGCCTGTCTTCTGTTTTGGGAGGTTAGTGAAGAGTGTTCTGTTGAAGATGAATTGTTGTTCAGGCGTGACAAGTTAATACCACCTGAGAATTTGAAGCAAAGGCTGATTGAGAGAGCACACCAAAGACATCCTGGGTCGAGAGGCACTAAGCAGAATGTCAGATCTAAGTACTGGTGGCCGGTGTGGATCTCAAGGTTGAGAGGTTACTAAGGTGTTGTTGGTCTTGCCAGAACTCAGATAAGAGTTGTAAAGTACACAAGTCAGAACCAGTGCTCATGCTCAAGTCTGAAGAAGCATGGGAGCAAGTTGGTATTGACATGGTTGGTCCCTACATAAATCATGGGAGGGAGAAACAATTTCTAATTGTGATGGTAGACTACTGCTCCAAAAAGCTTAAGGTTAAACTAGTGCACACGGTGAACACAAGTGATGTCATAAAGATCTTAGAGTGTGTGTTCAGGAGAGAATGATATCCTAAAAGAATGGTTAGTGACAATGCTGTACAATTCAGAAGTAGTGAGATGATGAGTTATGCCAGGTCTGTTATTATTGAGTGGAAGTTCTCAGCCAATTATCATCCATGGACCAATTATTTGGTGGAGAGATGTAACAGGGTTTTGGATGAGAAGGAACAAGTGATCAGGAATAATGTGTCGGTAGATGAAGCCATTGAGGAAAGGTTGTGGAGCATCAGGACATCTATTCAAGGTGATACTGGGAAATCTCCATTCATGGTCATGAGAGGCAGGGAGCCCAACAGCATTTTGAATCCCATGTTGGTTTATAAGCGTATGTGAAGGAAGGGAATATTGCACCAGGTGAGGGTGTTGGTCGTGAGTTGGTAAAGGGGTGTTTGGGCCTGGTGAGTTGGTAATGATTAAGAAAAGCAGGTTGACCTACAAGGGGGAGTGCAAGTATTCAAATCCTGTCAGAGTGAAGGAAGTTTTCTACACTGTGGTTAGGATTCAGGGTGGGTCCATTTGGAACATGGATTGGGTGAGTAAGTGGAGATGGGAAGGTCCTGAATATGTGTATAGGTGAACATTGTGGCAGAGATTGGGTTTTTGAGTTGGGTGGAGTTGGGGACTCAAGCAGTGCTGCCAGTGAGATTCCTGTGAGGACGGCTGATCTGAATAATGTGAAAGAGGAGAGAATGTCTGAGGAGGTGGGTGGTGGTATTGATGACACTGTTGGTTCGAGGGTGAGTGTGAGAAAACCTCCCATCTGGTCTAAATACTATTTTACGAACTGACCTCCCATCTGGTCCAAAGACCATTCATGAACTGAGTAATGTATCTGATTTTCTGTTAATGGCTTATTCTTCTTTGTGGTTCTGTTGTTCAGTTCACTGTTTCATCATTTGGGGGTTGTTGTTTTTGTTCTTTTGTTGAAGTTTGGTGCTACCTGGAATGTGTGGTGCGTTTGAGAGAGGCAGTTGCAGCAAAGAGTGATGGAGGGAGCACAGGCTTGTTGGTGCAGTGCAAATAAAGCAAGTAAATTACTTGTAATCGGCTCATGACCCTGATGGAAAAGTTACCTCACCGTCCTCAGTATGGAAGGAGTCCTGTGGTGTGTATAATTCAATGCATAAATGAGGGCAATGTGCCCCATTCTCCTTTCCATGTTATATGTGTGAATGGCTTTGAGATATTAATGTATGACCCACTAGAATTATGTCATGTAAAATGGTTTTCTCAGTGTGTCAGACCTCAACTACTGAGGAGTGTATCTACCAAAGGATGTTTCCCTTGATGTCTCTATACTTACTTATTACCTTGAATGGAACTTAACTCGACGAACCATGATAAAGATGCATTATTCCTGCATGTCACCTGTGCACTGTGCCATCCTACACTGCGTTTTTCTAGTTGCTGGGCATCTCTGATGGGAGAAGAACCTGCCCCAGAGTGGGGTATCTATGGATGTTAATATTTGCGGCTCGGTCGGTCTCTTCATTAAAAGTGGGATTCGACAGGAGCAGCCATTGCACTAGAACCTAGCCAAGGGGCGCTCTAATGGAATCTCCCCAAAACTATATCAGACCCCTTAGCAAAGAGTGACTGATTCTCCCCCTTCCGACCGCATGAGTCAGCGGACCAAAACGAACACACAATGGGAAAACATAATAAAGGGGCCCACCGCGAAAATATGGCGTCATCACTTGCTCGAGCTTGGAGAGATAAAAGGCTAGGCCGAGCTGCACCCACAGGTAATCCAGAAGCATCTGCGGTGCGGCCAGTGCAACCTTTCAAGTCCAGGATTCTACACCGTGAGCTTTCTGAGAACACAAAGTAGGTCGGGAGTGATAAACGTCCTCTGTCATTATGAATTGACATGATGTCATCTGTTTACGCTCTGCAAGAAAATACTACAGTTAGCGACCAGCTCTGCACATACTCTGTCTTTTGGCTCGGTTCTTGCCCAACCTGTTTTTTTTTGGTTGCAACTTCCTTCTAATCCCAGGGGTGTTAGTGAATCTTAGTGAAAGGTTTCTCGCAAGCGCTGGAGGAGTCCTATTCTCGCCATGAAGGTTTCGGGGCACTGTCTAGATGTTTAATATTTCACATAGTTTAGGGCCACATGGCCTCATATTGATGAACTGTAGGGGTACCGGTCATGAATATGATGCCTTGTGGCCTTAAATAATGACCTTCGGATGAAGGTAACTGAGCTGCTACACACTGCTTCCCCACTTGACATAAGTGAGTGATACACAGATTGCAGCACGTTTGATTACATTTGGTAGATGCCAGTCCAGCCGTACTTTTTTAATTGCATTCTGGGACTTGTAGTTTTGGGTTTATCATTGAAATCACAGTTCTAAAAGAGAACAATGAAAAATATTGGCATGTATGTGGGTACTGCACGTCCTTTCCTGGTGCCCGTGTTCCCTTATCTGGCTACATTGTGAGGGTTTGAAACAGGCTACATGCAGAAGTACAAAAGTCATGCTTTCCGTATTCATGGAGTGTATTTTTCTCTGAAAGAGGAAGCTCTGTGGTTTGTTTGTGGGCGTGCATGCATGTATGCTTGTGTGGTATGTTTCTGTTAGAATGAGTGGTCTTAAAATACATCAATGGATGGGCGAAGTCAGTTGTATAAATCTGTGATTTGGAAGCTGGAACAAAGATCTAACTTGGATTCTTGTCTCCAGCAGGGCATTTGATTATGTTATTGAAGTATCCTGAGTTGCAGGTAAGTCATTGATGATGCAGGAACCAGGCAAGTGGATGGAATTCGACCATCCTCATGGGAACTGTGCACCCGCCTGGGCTGTTTTGATATTCTTTTTAAAGAAATTGAATGTTGATAGATAAACCTCCGGGAAATGTGTGGGGCTAATCCCCACACATTTCCCAATGCTCACTGCATGACAAACGCATAGTCAAGTGTACTCTGGGGCATACCACCTACCGGTGCAGTCCTCCTGTCATGTTCTGCTGGAATGTGACAGCCATGGGTACATCAAAACATCTCAAGAAGGGGTAAGGCAACACCTTTATCCAGCCATGGCCAGCCTAATTAAAATATCAAAGGCTTAATGAATTCACCCTGCCTATTGTCAAGTTCTGTGTGGTGGCAATGCATACTGATGAGAGTTAATTGAAGCAAGCCTGTGAAGAGGCCTGTTCACAGAACCAACTAAGGGCAGGAAACCCCAACACCTTTTTGATATCCAATGTGTCAGCTTGAAGCTAGCTCCCACCCCTTTCTCTGTATGAAGGGCAGTGAATGTCATGTCTGGGACAACTGTTTACAGTAGGCAAGCCCTGCAGGGTGACCCACTTTCAGAGGGAAGAAGTATGTGATTTGAGGTAGACAAAGTTTGCTCTGGCCACAAACTTCAAGGGAGGCCTGCGCTTTGATCAGGAGTCACAGAGAGCTCAAGTAACCAGAGAGACACTTTGATCCACAACAGACAGGAAGATGGGTGGGACCTAGTCGTACGTGTTGTCACCCCTTAACTTTCATGGTGCAAAGCACTCTGGTTATGACCTCACGCATAACAGAAGATTGTTGATGAGGACCCAGGAATGGTTCATTATGGTAGGCTTAGCCTGCTCAAATCACTAGGGGCCATTTGGCTTTAAAGGAGGGCTGAGCCCCTCACTTGGCAGATCATCCAACAACTTCAAAAAGAGTAAGAAAAAGGACTAATTTGGATTTCCAAGAGGGAAGCAAGATCCCTCCCCTAAACATCTCCCAGGAAACAGAAGGAGATAGCTGACTCAGTGGACCCATTTAGCAGCTCCAGAACAGATACCCAGCCAGCACACATCGGCCCTGCTAGGTTCTTCCAGCAAGCTTCCTAGGTGGGAAGTGCCAGAGTGTCTCTGAACAAAGGACAATGCTGTTGCCTGCAAACACACTCCTCATCTTTGGGCCATCCACCTTAAAGGACGGCACAAGCCCTGCGAAGAAGCTAGGAGGAGTGTCATGACAAGCATCAACCAGCCTCCATCTTTTAAGGGCATTTTCAAGGCAGTCAAGCTGCAACCGGCTGCACCACTGACTGTTGTCACGCCGCAGTCACTAAAGCCGTCCAAGACGCCTCGACTAGGGATTGAGATCTGCCCACCAGCACAGAGACAACAATGATTCTTGACCTCAAGCTGCCATCTAGGTCAGCCTGCAGCCATCCGTCCACAGCCTCACATGCCGAACTGCCTGCCGCTTGATACCTGCAGCTGTTTCCCATCTTGAACTCTGTTGCAGGAGCTCTAAACCACCCTGCAATGGACTTGCTGCTGACGAGCATCAAGATCATCTCAAGCACCAGGTACATTATGATTATGTCCCCCTGGTCTTTCTACAAAGGGCCCTAGTGACATTTATAACCCCTTGCTCGCTTGGTGCTAAAATCAAATAACTTTGAACAGTTAAGATTGATTGCTATAACGACCACCCTCCTGTCAGTATCCAGAGTGCATCCCTTTCCTTCGAGAAATTGTCTGTCCTCTGTGTTTCTTTACAGGGTGGGTTGTATTTTGTAGTGTGCTAGAACTGTCTGTTTTAATAATAATAAAGTAGATATTTGTATACAACCTTGACTGGACAGTCCCTTTTATCACTGGGTAATAATAGTTTATTTGCTGTGCTGCAACTAACCAACGGTCCACGGCCTTGAGGAGATAGGCCTGCCATTCCATCCACGTTACCAAAATTGGACAAGGAGGTTTATATTTTACTTGTGCTTCCCATCTGGTGTACTAGAGGTGTGGGGCTGATTGATGGTTTAGAAAACGATATTCATCAATGGACCACTGGTGTCCCGGAAGTTGATTCATCACATTGGTGGCAAGCGGTTGATCAGTTGGAGCCTTGCAGTCACCCAACGATAGAAGTATTGTTCCAGGCAACGTTTAGTCACTGCTAGGTAATAGTAATAGTCATGGAGCTTGACATGGAGACTGTAATAAGCAGGACCAATGATGCCCTGTGCGTCTTTTATTTAGAAAGGGGACTTCCCTTCAGCGCTAAGGTAAAAAACCTGAGTTGCTGACCAGCCTCCAATCTTGGGTAGAAGTGAGGACAGTTGGGGAGAAGACCCCAGGGGATGGCCTAGGCCCCATGTACCCAAACGGATATGACCTTGCGGAGGGGGGAAAAGACGAGGATGACCACATGAACAGTATTTCTCGCCAATCATCCTGCCGAGGGGCAAGTGTGGTTTCTCAACACTCGAGAGTGTCAGTGAGGACAGGGGCTATTGCAGCATCCCTCAGGTCCCAGGCCTCAGCACAGCCTCTAAGTGGCCCAGTATTTGTTCAGGCTTTAAATGAGGTGGCGTCCAGTAAGCTCCTGCTCGGGAAGAGGAGACTAGTGCTTGAGGAACAGAAACAGCGGGACAGGGCCGGAATAGAGCTGCACAAGCTGGTGCTTGAAGAGAAAAAGGAGGCCAACAGATCCACGTGTAGTGAAAGCAGCAGTAGTGGCTCAAACCAGAGTGCCCAGGATAAGCCCCAGCAGCACATCCCCAAAGACTTAGTGCAGGCTTATGAAGTGCAGAAGGATATTTTTGTCTGGTTTGAAGCACTCAAGCTGGCTTTCCAGCTACAGGAGTTGGATGAGGTACTGTGGGGTGCAGCCATGATGAGTCACTTACCTACACCAGGGACTAATGAAATTCTTCAGTTAACTCCCGAGGAAAGGCCCGTTTATGAGAGCATGAAGGCAGCCCTCCTCAGGAAGTTCTGTAAAGCCCCAGAACAGTATCTTAAGAGCTTCAAAGAGCTCGGAAAGAAAAGTGGGCAGACATTTGAAGCATTCACACACTTGTCATTGAAATATCTTAGCGGGTGGGTGGCCAGTAACAAAATGGACACATTTAAAGGGATGTACAATTTTATTGCGTGTGAGCTTGTATTGAAAAGTTGTTATGTTGGCCTACACCAGCATCTTGTGGACAAGACTATCACAGAGCCCAGAGAGCTAGCAAAGGCTGCCGACAGGTTTGTGAGTACTCGAGTCCAGAAAACGGCTCAGGCGAGCACGCCCACACCGGAAGAGAAATTGCTGGCAAAAAAGTAAACAAGGATGGGAAGGACAAAGGTCCAACCCAATCCTATTTGAAGTCAGGTCCCCAAAAGAACAAAGGGAAATCCCAAAACTGTAGTTCAGCCGTGCACACCAAAAAGTAGAGCGCAGGCAGCCCTAACACCGGGACACCTGCGTTCTCACCACCCAAAGGCTGGTTTGTGTGTAAGGAGCTGGGCCATAGGAAAGGGGACCCTGCTTGCAAGGGCTTACCCCAGAAAGCCATAGTGAATGTTGGACTTGTGGAAGAGGCCATCATTAGTGTGGGCCTCTTAGAGGAGGACTTCCCACTAGGCCAGGATGTGGCCGAATGTGGATTGGTTACACTGAGTGGGAACAGAATCGGGTCTCCAGAAGAGACCCCAATTCCCAATAATACTCAACTCTATCTAGAAAATGTGTATATGAATGGACACAAAGTACTGTGGTCTGAGACACCACAGCAAGCATCACTACTGTCACTCGACAGTGGGTACAGCCAGGCCAGTAAATTGATCAGCCTGATTTGTGAGTAAGTGGGTTTGACGGAAAGAGTGAGTGTGCCTTGGCGATAGTAAAGTTCAGCTGGCGAGGCGAAACAACCCAGCGCCCTGTAGCGGTGAAAGACTCCATCCCTGTCCCATGTCTGTTGGGTAATGGTCTTCCTGATCCCGAAATAGTTGCAGCGACTACCCAATCGAGGGCCAAAGAGAGCACCAGATTGAACAGTCTGAGAGCCGTAGGGCCTGGAGTGCTTCCAGAGGGCTTGTTGGAAGGACCGGTATGTTTGGTAACCCCTAGTCCAGTTCCACAGACTTCTGAGTGGCCTACTCGTGCGGGAGAGGGGCTAGTGGCCACTGATGACACTACTTTGGTAGCAGGGGACTTAGTGACTTCAGAGTTGCCTGGTGCAGCACAGGGACCTGGGGTGGAGGACCAGGTGAGTGCAGATCTGAAGGGTCTGTCCAAGCTGCATGAGTTTGCATCAGCTGGGGCCCAGATCAGACTGACTTCTTCACAGTTCAGAAAGATTGTCCCACTCTGGCTGCTCTGTGGAAGCAGGCAGAGGATTAGGCTAAAGGTGAGGCCCCTGGACTGTTCAAAGTGTACTGGGAGGATGGACTCCTGTACAGTGAGCCAAAAGATTCTGAGGGTGAGGGCACTAGAATGTTGGTGATTCCCCTATGCCACAGAAAGTTCCTTTTGGATTTGGATAACCAAATTCCTTTCGCGGGTGAATTGGGAGTGTCTAAGACATCAGATTGGTTGACTGTGCACTTTTACTGGCAGCAGTGTGGCGTTAAGGTTAAGGAATTTGTGCTGTCCTATCTGACTTGTTAAGCTTCTGGCAAGTCAGGTGGTGCAACAAAGGCCCCCTAATTCCATACCCGTGGTTGGGTGGCCTTTTATGAGGATAGGCATGGATATTGTGGGTTCTTTGGATCCTCAAACCAGCTAAGGGAACAGATATATCTTGGTGGTGGTAGACCATACCTCAGGATACCCTGAGGCTATCCCTCTGAGGAGCATCAAAGCCCCAGTGGTTGCAAAGGCTCTGATTGGGATATTATCCCATGTTGGATTCCCCAAGGAAGTCGTTTCTGACAGGGGATCAAACTTCATATCAGAGTATGATATGATATGATATGGCATTTATAACACGCCTATACACAAGTGTTTCAAGGCAGTTATGAAGGCTATGTGGATAGAGTGTGGAGTCACCTACCAGTTCTCTACATCTTTCCATCCACAAACCAGTGGGCTTGTTGAGCAGTTCAACAAGACCCTGAAAGGCATGATAGGTGGCTTGGATGAGCACCTGAGGAGAAAATTGGATATTCTCCTGCCATGCCTTCTCTTCGCCTACAGGGAGTTTCCACAGAACAGAGTAGTGTTTAGCCCCTTTAAGATTCTTTTCAGACACCCTGTACGAGGTCCCCCAGTCTAGTGAAAGAGGGATGAGTAAGCAAACCCTCATCCCCTACACGAGATGTGGTGGATTATGTAGTCGGCCTTCGGTCTAGAATGGCAAAGTGCATGGAAAAGTCAACAAAGAACCTAAAGGCCAATCAGGAGCTGATGAAGCACTGGCATGACCAGAATGCAACAGTGACAGTCTATTCTCTAGACCAGTGGGTGTGGATAATGGAGCCTGTCAAACCCAGTGCCATTCAGGACAAGTGGACTGGGCCTTACTATGTGCTGGACTGGACAAGGTCAGTGAGGTGAATTACCTAATTGACGTGAAAGGACCTAAACAGATGTGCAGAGTCTTTCATGTCAACCGGCTAAAACCCCATTATAGCTAGGATGACTTCATCATGACATTAGTTACTCAGAGAGAGAGACTGAGGAGACTGATCCCCTCCCAGACCTCTTGAACACTGAAGCTACAGATGGGTCAGTTGAAGATATCAACTTTGCAACAGACCTGTCAGAACAGCAAATGACAGACTGTCGCTGGTTACTGGGACAGGTTGCCAGTCTGTATGCTGTGACTCCAAGCCACGTAGATTGGTGCACCCATGATTTGGACACTGGAGACAGTAAGCTGGTGAAGAGTAGGATTCACTGGATGTCTGATAAGGTCAGGGACACCATCAAGGAGGAAGTTTCCAAGATGCTGTCCCTTCCAGTGATGGAGCCATCCCACAGCTCCTGTGCTAGCCCAGCGGTACTGGTCCCTAAAAAGACCAGTGGTGGGAAGACTAAAGTTTGCTTTTGTGTGAACTACAGGGGGATCGATTCTGTCATGAAGACAGATGCTCACCCCATTCCTTGGGAAGATGAGCTCATTGACAAGATCAGTGCTGCCAAGTACATGAATACCTTTGACCTCACAGCAGGGTATTGGCAGGTGAGCTTGACAGATGGAGAGAGAGAGAGGTCAGCATTCTCAACCCTGCAAGGACATTATCAGATCACTGTGATGCCCTTTGGATTGAAGAATGCCACTGCCACTTTTCAGTGGATGGTTAACCAGGTTTTGTCAGGTCTGGAAAACTTCAGTGTTGCCTATTTAGAGGACAAGCCACCCCTTGGAGGATCACTTATACCATCTGAAACAAGTGCTTCATGTGCTGCAGAATGTAGGTCTGACTATCAAGGCCACAAAGTGCCAGATAGCGCAGGGCACATTGACTTACCTAGGCCACCTGGTCAGAGAAGGTAAGAAACAACCTCTCGAAGCAAAGATACAGGCTGTGAAGGATTGGAACATCCCCACCACACAGAAGCATGTGAGAGCCTTTTTAGGTCTCACCGGATACTACTGGGCATTCATCAGAGGGTATGGGACCATTGCCATGCCCCTGAATGATGTAACCTCCTAGAAAATGATGAAGAAGGTAACTTGGACCCCCGCCTGTCAAATCTCCTTTCAGGATTTACAAGATGGATTGTACAGGGCCCCAGTTCTGAAAGTGCCAGACTATGGTCAGGCGTTCATTATCCAGACAGACGCCTGTGATTTTGGGATTGGAGCAGTGTTAGCACAGATGAACTCTGAAGGGGTAGTTGACAAAAATGGAAAGGAACTGGGCTGTCATATGAAAAGTGTATGTGGTTGTGTGGGCCGTAAAGATGCTCAAACCCTACATATTTGGGTCACATTTTACGATCCAGACAGACCACTGGCCTCTGTAATGGTTAATGGCCATGCAAGGGGAAAACCCTAAGCTTTTCCAGGGGGCCATATACCTACAGGATTAGACATGGACATCCAGCAAAAGCCAGGCTCCCAGCCCATGCTGGCTTCAACCAGTACTTTTGCCTTGATGAACAGACCCTCAGTAGGGTGGTGGTTCACATGTTGAGGCTGGGGGGCATGTGAGGAATTCGACCATCCGCATGGGGAGTGTGCATTCATCTGGGCTGTTTTGATATATTTTTTAAAGAAATGGAATGTTGGTAGGTACACCTCCGGGAAATGTGTGAGGCTAATGCGCACACATTTCCCAATGCTCAAGGCACAACAAACACATAGTCAAGTGTGCTCTGGGGGACACAGTCTACCAGCACAGTCCTCCTGTCATGTTTAGCTGGAATGTGACAGCCACGGGTACATCAAAGTATCTCAAGAAGGGGGAAGGCAACACTTTCCTCCGGCCATGGCCAGCCTAATTAAAATATAAAAGTCTCCATGGATCAGAGAAAATTTGGTTTGTAGCCAAACTAAGCTCAACCTTGGCGACCTCAATTTTTAAGTTAAAGTTAATGTTTTCCTGTTTTAGGAAGTGCGAAGTTGTCAGCATGAGTGTTTCCCATATATTTGTGAGGCTACTACACAAGCTAAATGCGTTGAGTGATTCATATGCGAAAAAATGTCACTCTAATGCGACAACTCCTAAAATATTTAAGTAAATAATAAGTTTTGCTGATCGGTGAGTCAATTCAAATTTATTGATTTAGTGTTGTTATCACACTTAACATAAAATGTTTTCAAAGTCAGATTGTATTTATTTTCTCATAGCGTTAAATTCACACTAGTTGTAAATAGTTCTTCAGAAAAGCTGTGTTTATTATTTCCATAAACAATTATCTAGAGTCAAATTGTATTAATTTTCTCAACACGTGTTTCCCCATTGCCAGTTGCAATGGTTCTTCAGGAGAAAAAAGAGAAACAAGATATTGATCTGTAGAAAGAAAAAAAGGGAAAAAGCAAGAAAAAGAAGAATAATGATATCAAATTTACATTTCCCATTGTTCAAAATAGTAATGATTATTATTTGTGTTTTAATAAATAAGTTTTTTTGAGGAGTATATTGACTCACCCTATTTGTATGCTTGGTTTAATGTAATTTCCTTATTCCAGTATCCTTGTCCAGTAAATTGAAAGTTTGATCAAATCACTTCTGTTTGTCAAGGCTTGAATAGATAGCCAATTTCGTTTTACTGTAGGGAAGAAAAAAGCCAAAAGAAAGAAAAAGAAAAAGAAAAAAAATCTTATAATCTTACCTTATTTAAATGCGCTTTGTTTTTAAAAAAATCCCAGAGTTGGGCCTTGGTGAACTGCTCCTCTGCCCGGCTGCTTTCGCATTGAGAGATTGCCGAATTTCGCTATTTATAGCGTGATAGGCAGTGCGATGACATCACCACGTCAAGCGCAACGTTTGTTTTAGCGTGCCGCGGTGATGTCACCACGCCGTTATATTCCCTACGTTTTCAGTGGCCATTTTTGAACGGTAGGGACCCGCTATTATGGCCTGGATCTCATGTTGTCGAAATGTTTTGTTTCTGCTGTTAAGCTGCTCCATGGATCAGCCCTGCCTAAATATAAGTTCTGTGGGTGGCAGCGCATATTGATGAGAGTTAATTGAAGCAGGCCCGTGAAGAGGACTGTTCACAGAACTAACAAAGGGCACGAAACACCTTTGTGATATGCAATATGTCACCTTGAAGCTAGCTCCCTATGAAGGGAAGTGAATGTCATGTCTGGGACAACTGTCTACAGTAGGTAACCCCTGCAGGGCGACCCCCTTTCAGAAGGAAGACATATGTGATTTGGGGGAGACAGAAAGTCTGTCCTCGCCATAAACTTCAAAAGAGCTTTGATCAGGAGTCACAAAGAGCTCAATTAACCAGATAGACAATTTGATCCACAACAGACAGGTCGTACATGTTGTCACCCGTTGCCCTTCCTGTTTGAAAGCACTTTGGTCATGACCTCATGCATACCAGAAGATTGTTGGTGGGGACCCAGGATTGATTCATTAAGGTAGGCTTAGCCTTCACCAATCACTGGGGCCCATTTGGCTTTAAAAGAGAGCTGAGCTCCTCACTTCGCAGATCAACCGACAACTTTTGAAAGGAGTAAGAAGAAGGGCTCATTTGGACCGTGGCTGAAGGTACAGTCTGACTTACAACTTCCGCCAGTGTAAGAAGGCCAAAGCAAAATCCCTCCCCTAAACATCTCCCAGGGAACAGAGGGAGATACCGGAATCAGAGGACCCATCCAGCAGCTCCAGAAGTGGTACCCAGCCAGCACACAGCATGACCTGCTAGGATCTGGCAGCAAGCTTTCTAGGTGGGCAGTGCCAGAGAGTCTCTGAACAAAGGACAAGGCTGTTGCCTGCAAACACTTTCCTGAGCTTTGGGTCTTCTGCTTTAAGGGATGACACGACCCTGCGAAGAAGCTAGGAAGAGTGCCATGAAAAGCATCAACTAGCATTTATCTATTTAGAACATTTTTCGAGGCAGTCGAGCCCCTTGAGCTGCAACCGGCTGCACGACTGACTGATGTCATTTCGCAGTCACTAAAGCCATCCGAGATGCCTCGATCATTGTTTCAGATCCACCAGCCAGCACAGAGACAATGATGATTCTTGACCCAGAGCCACCGTGCTGGCCAACCTGCAGCCATCCGTCCAGCCTCGCTTTCCGGACTACCTGCCGCATGATACCTTCAGCTGTCTCCGTAAAAGGAACCAACTCGACGCTATCGAGCATCAAGATGATTTCAAGTACCAGGTACTTTGGGGTTCTGTCCCCCTGGTCCTTCTCCGAAGGCCACTAGTGACATTTACGACCCCGTGCTCCCTTGGTGCTGAAACCAAATAACCTTGAACATTTAAGAATGATTGCTTTACCAACTACCCTCCTGTCAGTATCCAGAGAACATCCCTTTCCTTTGAGAAACTTTCTGTCCTCTGTGTTCCTTTACAACGTAGGTTGTATTTTGTAGTGTGCTAGAACTGTCTGCTGTAATAATAATAAAGTAGATATTTGTATACAACCTTGACTGGACATTCTCTTTTATCATTGAGTAATCATTGTATGTTCACTGTGTTGCAACTAACCAACGATCCACGACCTTGTGGAGATAAGCCTACCGTTCTGTCCACGTTACCAAAATGGACAAGAACTTTTATAATTTATTTGTGTTTCCAATTGGTTTGGATCCCTTCTGGTGTACTAGTGGTGCGGGGCTGATTGATGATTTACAAACCGAAATTCATCCCTGGTCCACTGGTGTCCCGGAAGTTGATTCATCACAGGTAGACCCAGGTTTGTATAAAATACATTTTCTTTATTGATTCTTAGTTACAGCATAAGTAGAAGGGAGGAGAACAGGGCACATGCATCCCTCAAATATCATCTCTTCCTCTCCAGGCCTCAACAGTCATTCCTAGAACCCTAGGGCAATCTGCTGGTCATTCCCTGCTGTCGCTGCAGCAAAACCTCTATTTAAATGCCCCCGATGAACATGCTTCCAGATCGCATGAGCAAGCATTCACCTCAGAAGCTTCTGGAATATGTTTTAATTACCCATGTCTGCATATAAATCACTTGATGCGGAAAGAGCAGCTAAATTTGAATTTCTTCTGAGTCAAGATCCAACTCACGGAATGACGTGTGGACAGCATGTACATCACGCAAGGCTTGCATTAGAGCCTTTCCTCTAATCTTCTTCTGCTTTGAAAAAAGCCAGAATGGTGCCAGACCACTGTGAGTTCCAGCAGCAGCACAGCTGGAATGAAGGACAAACGGTCAGGTATGCACCTATTGTGGGCTCGATGGACCATCACCAGCCTCCATAAAAGTCCTAAATACTTACTTGAACACCCCCTCATGGCTGTTGCTGATATTGCAGCATACTCTCCAATTGTCCGGACCGCATGTCCCATGATGCCTTTCTTTCAGAACGCTACAACGGTCCTCTACATCTTCACTAGGGGTTTCCTGCTCCGAAACAACATCTACATACACCATATGCATTTTGCTTTCCATGCAACTCACTACATGCTCTAGGGCCATCGACCTCAAAACCTCCACAGCCATGAAGTCACTCTTCCTGAAGCCCACCCTCCAAGCATTGCTCTTCTTTGGACATCATCTATGTAAAACATCAGAGTTTTCAAAGGATTTCTGCTGGTACATTCTTTTCAGGCAGTCTCCATTACTGCATGGTCACCCCTCCTTTGCTCTGTAACCTGGCTTCAAGCACTTCCTCTTCTTGTGGATTCGTTTTTACTTTTTTTTATGATATGGTATGGAAGAGCGGGTTGTTGATAAGATTGTTGGAGATGGGTGTGAAGGGGAGGATGTTTCGGTGGATTAGGGCGTTTTTGGCTGATAGGACCTTTCAGGTGAGAGTGAGGGGGGGTGCTGTCTGAGGTTTGGAAGATGGAGAATGGGACGCCGCAGGGGAGTGTGATTAGTGCAATGCTGTTTAATGTGATGGTGGATGGGTTGATTCGGGCTTTAGCCGGAAACGGGTGTCAGGTGGATTTCTTTGCAGATGATGGTGTGGTATGGGTAAGAGGCCAGAGTTTGTTGTTGGTGCAGAGTCGGCTGCAAGCTGCGATAGTGCGTATGGAGGAGTGGTGTGGGAAATGGGGCTTTTTGGTGTCTGTGGATAAAAGTGTGAGTATGGTCTTCTCGAGGAGATGGGTGCAGCAGGAGTTGGACTTGGTTTTGAAAGGTGTGAGGGTAAAGCGCGTAGAAGAGTTTCGGTACTTGGGGGTGATTTTGGATAGGAAGTTGAACTGGAATATGCAGGTGGATGGTGTGGTGGATAAGTGTAAACATAGGTTGAATTTGTTGCGGTGTCTGGGAAAGAGTGGGGTGCACAGCAGAAGTGTTTACAAATGTTGTATAAGGGGTTGATTTTGAGTGTGATGGATTTTGGATGTCAGGTGGCAGTGGGTTTCACAGCGAGTCAGAAGTTGCAGTTGGATAGGGTGCAGGCGAGGGCATTGAGGGTGTGTTCGGGTGTGATGAGGTCCTCTCCAGTGAATGCAGTGCAGGTGCTTGTGGGGGAGATGCTGTTGGGGTTGAGGAGGGATGCGTTGAATATGAGGTGGTGGGTGAAGTGCAGTGCGAAGAGTGTGGCTCATCCGATGCGCGAATGTTTGAAGTATAATTGGAGGTTTGACTATTATAGGAACCGGTGGAGGAGGAAGGGGGGCCCTTTGGGTTTTCATATGTGGGAGAAGGGGGTGAAGTGGGGTGTAGGCGAGTTGTTGGCTGTGACGGGTACGGATTTGGTGAGATGGCCGATGTGGATGATGGGGTCTCCAAAGGTGTGTTTAGAGTTGGCGAGTGTGGTGTCGAAGAAGCGGGATTTGCGGGGTGAGATCAAGGCTTTGGGTCAGGCGTATGTGGCAGGGAAGGAAGGATGTAAGGTGTTCACAGATGGTTCAAAAGATCCTGCGTCTGGGAGAGTGGGTATGGCGTATTATTTGGAAAGCACTGGGGAGTATAAAGTGGGGCGTCTGACGAATGATGTGTCTATTTGTACAGCTGAGTTAGTGGCGATTGCATTGGCGATTGATAGGGTGTGCGAGTTGGGATATGAGAAGGTGGTGGTGTTCTTGGATTCATTAAGTGGGTTGCAGGTGATTGTGGCAGGGGATGGTGATAGGAAGGATGTGATTTTGGACATCAGGAGGAAGATTGATCGGTGTGTGCGTGGGGGAATGGATTTGGAGTTGGCGTGGGTCCCCAGTCACAGTGGCATTTTGGGTAATGAGTTGGTGGATCTGCCGGCGGGTGAAGGTATGAGGAGGGGAACGGTTGATGTGAGGTTGCCTTTGAGTGTGGATGAGGTGAAGGCTGTGGTGGTGAGACGGGTCATGGATGAGTGGCATGAGAGGTGGGTGAGTGGGGTGAAGGGCAGGTGGATGTTTGTTGTCCGTGGGAAAGTGTCGTTGAAGGTGGACCCGGGAAGCCTGGAATGGAGGAGGTGGGAGGAGGTGATGCTGAATCGGTTGAGGATAGGGCATGTGGGGCTGAATGACTGTCTACATCGAGTGGGGAAGCGTGAGTCAAGGGACTGTGCAGTGTGTGGGATGCCTGAGACCGTGGGACATTTTTTGCTTAGGTGCGAGAGACATGTTGTGGAGAGAGAATTGATGAGGCTTCAGTTGTCTGCACTGGGTGTGGCTATGATGGTGGTCTCTGCTGGGAGGTGACGGGGTGAGAGGCAGGAGGAGGAGCAGTGTGTCATTGGATTTTGTGAGACAGACGGGGCGGTGGGAGGAGTTGTGAGTTTATGTGGGCTATGTGTTGATTGGTGGGTTGGTGCACATCATCCTATTGGATGGGGAAGCGCCTGCGTGGGTCCGCCCACGCATTCGGTAATTAAGAAGAAGACGTTTTTCCTTTTTTTCAACCATTCAACCAACACATCGCCAAATTGAAGTATCCTGGGTCACAGGTAAGTCAGTGATCATGCAGGAACCAGGCTAGACCCAGGTTTGTATTAATGGAAGTTTCCTTGTTGCTTCTTAGTTACAGATAGTTAGAAGGTAGGAGAACAGGGTAGGCACATCCTTCAAGTATCGTATCTTCCTCTCCAGTACTCAACAGTCATTCCTAGAACCCTGGACCCACCCAGGTTCCACCTACCTCATAGCATTCTATAAGGCCTGTTATCTCATGCACTCATCACACTCACAGTAAATGCTAGGGTGACATCAGAAGAGACACAGAAAACCTCCCAGAGCTGAATCGGCACCAAAACTCACCAACACTTGAGGAAAGCCACAAGGAGAATGGGCAGCCTGAGCCCTTTGCTGCTACCACACCAGAAACTGTTTCCAAAACTGTACTGGAAAAGGGGGCAGGAGTTAGATGTGATTTTAAAGCCTCTTATCTGTGTAACTCAACCCTTGAGGAAAAAAACAGCTACAGATTGGTTCCTAGAGTCTGGTGAGCACTGTGGCCAAAGAAAGGGGGTGAGAGGGACAGAACCAGTAGGACCACGGCATAGAAGAAGACAGGAGAGGCAGAGTGTAGGTTGCAGGGGTAGTATTAGGATGTGTGAATGTGGACCAATGGGCCAGGCAGAGGACAGACAGAGTGTAATAGGTGAGTAAGAAAGGAAACATAGAGATAAAGAAGGGAGAAGTAAAGGGGGAATTAAAGAGAGAGAGAAGCGAGAGAGTTTGTGTGTATGGTGGGAGGGTTTGGGAGAGTTCAAGCCAGTTTTGGGAGTAGAGGTGAGGGTGGAGTGAATCATGAGGGGGTGAAGGTAGTGATAAGTGATAGGCAGAACAAGTGTGGTAAGGCGTGGATACAGAAGGGTTTAGTGAGAAGAGGGAAGAGGGGTAAGTTAGAGGTCAGGATAGGGGTGTTGTGAGTGGGTTGGGAAAGAGGGATTTGGGGGCACTCAACTGCAAGGCGCAGTCTAGTGATTCTAATGACCTACACCTAAGAGTGGCTGGTGAGTATAAAGGGCCCCCCTCAGGTGCAGGCCATTAGGAGAAGCAGAACGTGGAGTAATTGTCGAGACTCCACGTTGTAGTGGCAGCAGAAGTTGGAGGGAAGCAGAGATGCTAGAGCCACTGCTATTTGTGCAGTGGATGCCGGTTTCATGAGGGTCTCTGCCCTTAATGACCCTTTATGCAGAGGTTGCATGGCACGAAGCATTGTTCCAGAACGTCTTCCCCATGGTGGCCTTGTATGCAGAGTTTGCGTAGCGGGAAGCTTTCCCCAAAGTGACTGGTACTCTGGTTGCAGGCGGGCACCAGAGTGCCTGTGGAGCGAGGAATGCTCCTCTTCCGACAGTAGCGGGCCAGAGGAAGCAGAAAGAAGCAGTTTACTGTGCAGCGGGAAGCAGAGGAAGCAGAAGTGGCAGTGGCAGCGGAGCGAGCAGAAGCATATGCAGTGCCCGGTGAGTTCATTAGTATTGTGTGACCCCGGAAACACTCTGTAATCGCCCACTGGCCACTGTTGGGAATATTGAATACCAAACTAATGTAAAGAGACTAAAGTGCAGACTAAGACATAACAATCGGATAGAAAGCAGCTAAAGTTGCAGAATAAGAACCTTGGGAACAGACAAGCAGGTTATGATTGTAATTACAAAGGTCGAAGCAATTGCCAAAGCCACAATAGGGCAGTATTAAAAGAAGGTATCAAAAACTACCATTACCAAAGCCAAAAGAGGGCAATTAAGAAGCAAGCTAATTGTATCCCCTATTGCCAAAGAGAGGAAGAGGTCATTGTTGATAAAGACCCAAACAAGCATTTTCTTTTTTTTTTTTCTTAACTTTATTTCCATTTTCGACCAAACAAGCATTTTCTAATCTAATGAAGAGCACGTTTGATGAAAAGCCCTTGGTGGCAGTTGGTTGTTGTAAGACTAGGAAAACAAGAGTGGCAGAAGAGCTGCCCTCCTGACAGAAAGCATACAGGAGGCGAGGAGCATAATCTGCATTGAATGTGGCAATCACCAGGGTGGAACAAACAGTACCAATATGTCACATGTTCTCCAACAAGAAGAAGCCCATAGTGATGTTATTAATACTGAAATTGTTGAAAGCCAAAAGACTTTTTTTGTGGCAGGAGAGCAGCCCTCCTGATAGAAGGCATTCAGGAGGAGAGGAGTATAACCTGAATTGCATGTGGCATCAACAGCACCAATGTGTCACATGTCTTTTCAGGAGAAGTATTCATTGCTGATGCTGTTGAAAGCAAAAAGACTTTGCTTAGTTCTTTGAAGGGAACTTTACCACAGATGTACTTGTATTAGTGTTAGAAGCTTTTAGTCCTGGTAGGTGAGTATACCAGGGCAAGCGACTTTGAAGTTGGTGGACCGGATTAATATTATTGAAGTAGTGTGTTGGGTTTAAGACTGTGAAGAAGTGGCAAAACCACTACATTATCTTTTGAAATACTGTGAAATCATCCTGACAAAACATTTCTGTTGCTAAAGATGAACAGTGGAAGTTTTTTGTTTCCTAAGAAGAAGTTGTGTTGAAGTGGAGACATAAAGAGATATCATTTCTTTTGAACTGTTGGACAGGCCAAGTGCGAGAGTTTTGGAGCAAGAAGAACCTTATCGTCAGAACTTTCTCGTAGAATGGAACTTTCCTAATTTTGAACTGTTGATACAAATTTCTGCTTTGAATCTGGGGAAGGCGACATCTGGCAGAGAGACTCCCAGGACAATTTGCATATTCAAGTAACTTTGGGTCTCACCCTAAATTACTAGGGGAACCCAGACGTGGACCCCTTGCTCACTATTCTTACAGAGGCACAGCTCCTCCCTACTGATGAGGTCCAACCAGACCGAAACACGTGTCTGGGGATGCTGTTGGTAGTCTTGTTCAGAGGAGAATTGCCTAGCATTTCGGTGCTGGACTGCCCCAGGGCAGGACAAAGACTGATATGTTTGGGATATTTCTTCTCTGTGAAAGATAGTGAGCTAAAGACTCTGGGTAAGTCTCTCGTAACCAGGAGTAATGTCTGGCAGAGAGACTCCCAGGACCCCCCTTGTCAATTTCCCTGGCATATCATGACTGCACTTAAGGCCTACTGAGGCTGCACTACAGATATCATATGGTTAGAAAGTAAAATAGCTTTTTGTCCACTAGTGCTTGTATTGTATTGTGCTTGTATTGTATTAATCGTACACTTATTGTAGACTTTGGTTACTTATTGTAGACTTTGGTGTCACTAGAGCCATTTAATGACACAATCAGGGTGTCATGTAAGGGCACTTCCGGTGATGTCATCAGGTGTGCATGTCACTTCTGACACCCCTGACATATGGGTGCATTTACTACCCTGTCTGTTGATTCGCCGGGCATCGATTTGGGTGCACTGTCCGCCAGATTTACACTAACAAGCTACAAATCACCTTTTCTTTAACATTTGAATGCACTTTGACATAATATAGTTTCGTTTTGAACAGCAATTCGAGGGTGCTGAAAATTTTATGTTTAAGACTGGGTTCGTCTTTTTATTTTGATGAATATTTTGCACGAAATGCACGTTATTAAAAAAATGTCCAGTGAAGCTCACTTCCAATCAGATATCTGCACAATTCGCCTTTGCACGATTTGCCAGCCCTCCGGCACGTGACGCATATCAGCACATCAGCACGTGGTGCATATCAGCCCGCCTGGCGCTTAGATGTGCCTTGCAGAGGCACGGGCCCGCCAGGCAGTCTCCAGTAGGCCACTCGGCCTCTGCTCCTCAACCCCTGTGCCGCTTGATTGTGCTCCCTGCTCGGTAATCCCCTACGGCGGGGTCTGTATTTCTTAAAAAGGCTCCGAAGAACAAACTCAAAAGAAAGACAGATTTATGGGCTGGGAAAGTCGGGAGGAGCCCAAGTGGAGAGCGAAAAGGCCTGGGCGATAACTATCGGATTAGCTGGAAAGGTTAACCTCGTGTCACGGTTTAGGCGGTCAGATGAAAATAAGAGTTAGTGGCTCACTTAAAAACTTCAGCTCTAATCCGGAGTTTACACCATCTCTGCCCTGCTCACTTCTCCCCCCCCCCCGCCCAAGCCAGAAGGCAATCACTGACTTCCAGTCACTACTGCCCCCCTGCTCCTTTCGACTTCTGACTATTGTATTGTCATTATTAGTAGTATTTATACAAATAGCAATGTAGTCGTTGTTATGCTATTCTCCTTCTTCATTATTAGTAGTAGTAGTTGTAGCACAACTGTTAAGTGTTCTAAAGTTCTAAAAGGCACTCCAAAATGCAGCCAAATCCATATTTTCATAGGAATACCTTTGTGATTTCATAGGCACAGGCGGAAAATGCCAACTTTAACTGTTCAACTGCTTATTCAGATAAGAAAATCAGTTCGAAAATTGGCATTTTGCACGCTGAACTGAAAATATTCCTCATCCATGTTGGGGGACTAGGTCACCAGGTCTATACCCGCTCTGCAATCCTGCATATGGGCGCACCGTAGGGGGCACCTTACAGCATCCGGAGCACCGGATCGGACATTCTGTCAGTGGCGGACCGCAGAGGGAACCCTGCGGCCACCGGAGCACCAGCGCCATGTTACCTCACTGGGGGCACCCAGCACACCGCAGCCACGGCTCTGGGGGCACCCAGGCCTGGGTTGCACCAGTTCCCGTGGTCACACGGCTGATACCATCAGGGGGGTCCGTGTTGCCCAGCAGGGGCACTGGCCACGTGCAGGGCCCCGCCATTGGGCCTGCTGCACTCGGTGGGGCGGCAGCATGGTGTTTGCAATAACACGCTGGAGTCAGCTCTTTGTTTGACTGATGAGCCGGAAACGGCTCATCCCATTCATTTGAGTTGGTCACATGGCTACCACCATGTGACCTATTACACAAGTCCTGGAAGCTACCATGCTCCCAGGAGGGGTGTCATGCAACAGTCCATAGCGCGCATTTTCAGAATATAAATATATTATAAACTGCACTAGTAAAAAGTAGAGGAATTAAAGAAGGTTGGGGACAAAAGTGCAAAAGTAGTTTTTTATTACTTTCTTTAAATCTGATTGCCCAGGCCACAAAACTAGTTATTAAAATGCTAAGAAGTATGCTAAACCTGAAAACGAATATACTATGCATTGTTTGTTGTTATTATTATTGTTATTATTGTTATTGCTATTATCAAATGATATACAGGACACAAGACATTCTATAGTCCTTCGGTGTTCAATATATGGTGGTTGACTATTAGCCAGAACAGTGATATTAATTTCGTAAACTTTGTTCACCCAGATCGTTGAAGCGGTTGCTCAATCAAAGGGCTGACTTATTGTTTTCGAAGCAGTATGGAAGAGGAAGCTATAAACCATTCCTTAAAATAGGAAGTTGTATGGACCACACTATGGCGTTAGTAACCCATTCCATGGGCTATACCGGAGGGTAATGGCCCAGCAGCCCAAGTTAAAGACCCGAGCGCAGGTGCTAATAGGAGTTGGTTCTGCATCCGGACGAATCATTAATGATTCAGTAAATGCATGGATAAGTGAGTGCTTATCAGAGGTCGAAGTGGGCGGGAGCGGTGCTCCCATACTTTTTATTTTTAAGTCCCACAGTTCCTATACTTTTTTTTAAAAAAAGAAACCGTTCTGGAATGGTTTAGTTTTAAAATAAAAGTGTAGGAAGAAGTTGAAGATTGCACTTCAGTGCAATGCACTGCACATTCCCATAAACAGCAGGTGTGTTTGTTTGGGTGTTTGGATTGTGTGTGGGAGGGGGCACATGGATATGGTTTGTGGGGAGCGGGCAGACCAGCAGAGAACAATAGCTCCACTGCTTCTTTTCGTACACTTCGACCACTGGTGCTTATGCTTTTAAAGCAAGCTTGCAAAAAAAAAAATGTAAGAGTTCTTCACAGGGTGTCAAACAGTTGGTTAACCAGGAAAGGTTTTCAGTTCATGTGAAGTTTTGTTCCAATGTCATCGTGCCGGTGCTGAGATTCTCTGGTCACGACTGGAATTACACATTAAGGAGTGGACCCGACGTGATCAACACTCTCGTTCTGTAAAAAGAAATGTTCCTGATAAGGATTTGGAAGGCCGAAGTATTATTGAATTTAAAGATCAAGTGCTCCACCTGGAGTCAAAAGTAGTTCTTTTATGACTTATGAGTTCTGAATATGTCTTGTGAGACCCTTTTGCAAGACCAACCCCTGTGGCTATGATTACTAGCAAAAGTCCATCCCAATCACTTTACAAGCAGGTGATTATGGGGGTTTAGCCCGAATTTAATGGGAAGAGGAGAGCATACTTTTAGGTAGTTCTGCGTGGGGGCACAGAATGGTGACTGTATGCCTCTGTTCATGGCCCAAAACACATGTAAGTCAAGTTTGGAGGCTACCCCCTCTGTACACCTTTGCCACCCAGTGACAGATTAAGATGAGCATTACTGGCGCACAGTAGGCTCACCCAGCATTACCTTAAGGGATGAATCTGTGGGGTAGCATAATGAAGAAAATCCAAGAGGTGGCACTCCCGAATCTTCACACTCGAGGGAGCAAACAACCACCAAACTAGCCCAATATCTGTGCTGTGACTAAAAGCCACCTTATCGAAACTTCAACCATCTTTCCAAATGTGCCTCACCTGCATGATAAAATGTGGTACACCGTATGGGGTGAACTAGTCCAGAAGAGGGGAGTATTTTTCCTACCATTTTCCCCATTGCCGCATCCAGCCCATCATCCCACAGCTTCATAATTAACCTGTATGTCTGTCCACAAGGCTGTCTGAGGCCTGGGAACACCCTATCTGCAACTTTCTCTTACTATATACTCTCCCTCTAGACCTCTGCAGTCCTCTGGCACCAACTCTCTGTTTGTAATGTGTTTCGCTAAATAGAGGGCCGTAGGCAGATCACTTTCTTCAGCTGGCTCCCTCATATGGAACAGCCCCCCCTCCCTCTCTGCCTTGAGCAGGACCTCCTCAAATTCCAGAAGCTCCTCAAGACTTTCATCTTCACCTCCTCCTTCCTTTCGTCCCTCCTCTGCTAATCTCACAGTCACTGTGATTGGTAGCCAGGGCCCTTATGTATCCCTCGGGGACTTGAACTCCCATACCCAATCGCCCCAGCCTCTGTCTACCTCTCAGCACTTGCCTCAGCACCCACCTCAGCACCCACCGGCCTCAATTCTGTAGGCTTGCACTTTCTACTCAATGCGGCCCCAGGCCGCATAGCACTTACCTTACTAAGCACTTCATCTGCTGCTCACTCACAAGGCATAGTAGGCTCGTCTTTATCTTCCACCGTATTTGTTGTTTTTCAATCGCATGTTCCCTCACTGCTGCCTTGTGGGCGCTTTGAAACAGAATTGTCTTACTGTATAAGCACCTAACAAATGCACAATAAATACATAAATATCTAAAGGGAAGCCCTGCTTGTAAATGCTACAGGAAGCTGTTATCAAACTGAGTCTAGAACACTTAATTTTCAATTATTTTTCTCAACACACTTGCTGATGCTGTCGAGGCCACCAATTAATCTGTATTTCTTACGGCTTCTGTATTCGAAATTCGTGATTTTTCCCAAGTGGGAGATTTTACCCCTTTTTCAAATTATCCTGAACTGGCCCTTGGCTAACTAGATCTGACTGAGATAAGGTTTAATGCAGCATGTTCTATCCCCTTTTGAGAGGGGTCCAGACTTTGGTGGGTGAGAGAATAGAAAAAGGCCACCCGAGTAGGTGAAAAAAGGGCAAAGGAGGAGACAGGTTGCCACTATATCTTTTATGGCGAATGTGACAAATTTCCATCTGGCAAGGGTGTGAAAGCCCAGGCTTATTTTTCATTTGTATTACATAATACAATTATGCAGGTAATTAATCTCTGAAAGGGAAATCTGCTAATCAGATTCCCCTTTCATAAACTCCATTCCATAAGCATAGTGTGTACTTGTGCCTTGCTGGATCAGTATTCTGCTTCGCAGCACCTGCTCTATCAGTGGCACAGAGCAGGTTCAGAGGCCCCAGGAGTCCTCTTGACAGCTGCAGTGACACCCAAGTATCTGCAGTGTAGGGGCTGCATTTAAAATATGCCTCCTGTTCCAAAAATGACATAACCCTGAGGATTATGTCCTGGCAGCACATCAAACTGTAAATATTAGCTATACCTGAGTTAGGGTATGGTGGCCAGCATCTTCCAGAGTATACCAGCCACAGTAAGATGATTTTTTTGCACATGTGTCAGTCCTGTGTGGCCATTTCAGCTGTGAAAGGGATTATGTGTATTCCTCCCAGACAAGGCCCACCCCTGTCCACTGAAAGCATTAGCTTCAGGAGTTGGCTTCTCTTTGTTCCATTGTAAGGGTAGGTGACACCCTTTCCCCCCAGGACAGCCACTCCATAGAACACTGGCATGGGAGCTGAAACCAAGAGGCACACCCATTCATAGAGAGACAAGCCTCACACCACAGTGCTGCATGTCTTAAGGCCATTTAATCCTATTGAGCAAGGGAGTGGGTGGAGCTAGGATAGCCAGAGAGCTGGTTGAAAAGCCTTTGGCAAATTCAGCCACCTTGATTCTCTCTGTCTCCCTTTCTCTTTTTTGCTCCCTCCAATTACCCTGGAGCAAAGCAATTTGGGTGTGACATAAGGGAAACGTCCACACATTTCAAGACCAGGGACTTGGCACCTAAAGCAGTCCAGCTTTAGTCCAATCACATGAGGACTTTGGCCTGTAAAAGAAGAGGTCTTCCACCACTTCTTTGAATAATCTGTGTTCATCTTAAAACATTCAAAATATTTTGTTGGGCCCTTCTGAGAGAGCAGCTCCTTTCTGAAATCCTCCAGTTGTGGGGTGAAGGTAGAGGTTCCACTGACATAAGCAAGATCTGTCCCCTAACTATCCACAGGGCCATTGGTGGTGAACACTTCTGCTGGACCAGCAGTCTGCCTCTCTGCCAGCCACTCTGTGCCTAGGACCTCACTGTGCTGCAGGTCCCCTGGAGGTGACTCCCTCCCCTGTGTTTGGAAGCCCGAGAATGGACTGACATTGGCCCACGAGAACCTGGAGTGGGACTCACAGTACCTGGAAGGAGAACAGCTGAGATCCTTATTGTCAATGACAACCCGCTAAGAACCATGATTCGAGCCTACCTTGTCACCGAACGATCCAGCAGGACCCATCGATGCTGCCCTTTGGCATCCATTGTTCTTCGAACTGCCGTCCACTGTTCAACTTCGTTCCCCACTGCCGTGTCAGCAAAAGCACATCATTGCCCTTGCTTGAACTACGAACTACTGCTGCCTTGTCCTGCTCGAGCCATTGTCTGCAACACCAGCATCTTTCCCGCCACTCCTGTGAGTCGACTGACCCAATCCTGATGGTCCTCGAACCACAACCGCCGAGCTATCACATCCAAGTGACTTGCCTGCGCATCTTGTTACCAGCTTGACTGCCATCAATCCTTTACTGCCGAACCAGACTGGTAACCACCCGATCTGCACAGCTCGAGTAGATTCTTCAAGACTGCAGATCCCCTATCATTCACCTCAGCCTCAACGATCGCATCTGCGACCCGAGCCGACATCACACCCAAACCTGAGAAACATCAACACTGTTGAACCCCCAAGACATTTACAGAAGGTATTTAACTGATGGCTTCTCCCAGGTCCATATTTTGACTTAGAGACTGACTAGCTCATTTGTATCCCTTCTTGCAACTTCAAGAAATATCCTTTTGTACGTTGGTGTCTTTTGAATGCATGTTCCACCTTGTCTCATCACCTAGAGTGCTGCCTGTATTTTCTCTGTGCATGTTCTGTGTTTCATCTACAAGTGTGGGTTTTTGCAGTGTTTTCCAGTTAGTTAGTTTTGTGCATGGGGTGTCTAATTAAACTATATATGTGTGTAGAAACTTGATTGGAAATTCTTTTATTTTGGACTATTTTACTTCACTGTTTGCGTTGCTACTGAACCCCATTCACATCCCTCTTGAGAGTACACTTTCCCTCAGCCCATGTTACCACACAAGGTGAAGGAGGTATACCTCTTGACTGTGCCTGTCGTACTTTTATAATTGTGTTGGCTCTTGGTTTGTAGAAGTCTGAGGGCTGAGTGGGAGTATTAGCCTCTGATCATCCTTTTACTCCTGCAGGGGCAGAAGTCAATTTGTCGCATTGGTGGCATTGGTGAGGTTTGGAACAGACTGTGTTAACAGTCCAGTCAGCCAAAATAAGAGTGTACTTTTAATGTTTAGTTTCATTGCCAAGGCATATTTTTTAATTGCTGCAATGCATCTCAAATTGGTTGTAGTGAACAACCTGGAAACAGGTTCCCTGCACCTACTCTGTGAGAGGTTGGGTCTCCCACATTGTGGTAAGGTTGGAAACTGAACTGCTGAGAAACCTCAGAATATTGTTAGTTGATGGGGGAATTTCATTCCTTGGCAAACTCAAAAAAGTCCACTGGTGAAGGAAGTATCTCAGTTGGTGGCACCCAAGGACAGCCTATGGGCCACATCCCCAAGGACGTAGTGCAACCATTTGAGGTGGAAAATTAACATTTTGAGGCATTTAGACATCAGCCCTTAGAGTCATGTTGTGGATGGGCCACAGGCAACCAAACTGACACAACTCTGCGCACATCTAAATTAGACACATGTGAGCATACCCTTGAAAAATTTGTGATGGAGTTACACCAGCATGTAGGGGGCATGAGTGACACCAAGCCTGTGGAGCCTGGAAAGGCTGCAGGTTGGTACATGAACACTCAAAGCCACAAAAAGGCTAAGGCGTATGCACCCAAATCAGAGGCAACTGATTATGATAAACACAAGGATGGAAAGAACAGAGTTTCTAACACTCTATCGAAGAAAGGTCCCTAAAAATCCAAAGGAAATCCCAGACCCCAGGTAGATCAACTCCTCCACCAGAAAGCAGAGTCTGTGAACCTCTAGCAGTGAGGCTCCCACAACCTTCACAACCAGGGGTTGTTTCAACTGTGCAGAATTGACACCACATAAGAAGGAGATCCTCCCTGCAAGGGGAACACTAGCAGGTTTTTGTGACTGATGGTCTCCTCGTCGAGGAAGCCAATGTCAGTGTGGGCATCTTAACAGATGAAGTTCTCTCACTCAGAGTGGGAATAATACTGGGTCCTTTTAGGGGGGCGCCAGTTCCCACCAAGACTCGGATAATTCTGAACCGTGTCTCCAGAAATGGGGCAAGGTCTCCCACATTGAGTGGCACTGCTGCAAGTGTCACAACTGTCAGGCGATTGGTGAAGGCAGGGTTGTGCGCCCAAAGACAAAACCTGCAGGTAAGAGTGTTTGATAGTCTGAAGTACTGTCCTTTGAAAACAGTAGGGCTTAGGTGGAGGAGTGAAACAGCACTTGCAGACTTGTAGAAGGAACAGAAGAGTGAAAGAAGTTGATGTTACTGGGAGGAGGTGTTGATAGTGCTGTGGGGTGTTATATTTATGTGAGAGAAAGTAAGATTGGAAAGGCAAAGATAGTATGGTGGAGAGGAAGATGGACTGTGGGGTGTTAGTGGGGAAGGTGGGGATTGTTGTCCAGAGGATGACAAATAGATGACTATGTGATGACACAGGGAAAGGGATGATGGAGTATGAGGTTGTGGTAGATATTGGAAAAAAATACACTTAATTTGAAAAGAGTTTCTGATAATTTTATGTTCAGGCAATATATCTCAAAATAGCTCTGTTCTCAATCTGGTTTACTAGCCTGCAGTGTTATGCTTGTTTTCTGTCCTTACCACTGAAAAGCTTCTGTGCAGATGCAGCACATAACAAATGAAAAATAACTCAACATAAAATATTTTATCACCCTGGGGAGAGCCAGCACTCAAAATGATGATCTAAAATGCAAGCATAACCTTGAGTACAAGACTGTGTTTCATCCACGTTAGCTCAACCTGTGAACCAGGTCCACCATTTTCTTGGGTTTCAGCCACTACCTCTCTGACTCACATCGCCCAACTCTCTCGTCCACCGCCCTGGTCTCAGTGGTCGAAGTGTATGAAAAGAAGTAGTGGAAATATATACCCTACTGGCCTGCACCACTCCCCACAGACCTCATCGCCGCGCCCCTCCCATGCACAATAAAAACCCCAAAACACATGTGCCTGCTCTTTAAGGAAACTTCCTGTGCAGTGCACTGAAAGTGCAAGTTTCAACTTCTTCCCCAACAAGGGTGAAACACGTGTATGGGGTTGCTGGTGGTACTCTCGTTCAGGTTGGAATTGCCATTGCATTTCGGTGCTGGACTGCCCCTGGGCAGGACAAAGACTGATATGCAAATGGATATTTCCCATCTGTGAAAGGCACAGTGAGTAAAAGCAGTGGCTGCGAACTCTCAAGTGGTTAATAACCACTGAACAGGTTATCAGGCCTTGTTCTGTCGAGAGAGGGGCGCCCGCTACCTTTACAAACTAAATTTCAAGGAACCTGGGATTGGTAACCCTAGGTCTCCTGGGGGCAACCAGACGTGGTCTCCCTCTCACTGTGCTTAGAGAGGCATCAGCTTCACCTCACTGATGATCCCCAACAAGGGTGAAACACGTGTATGGGGTTGCTGGTGGTACTCTCGTTCAGGTTGGAATTGCCATTGCATTTCGGTGCTGGACTGCCCCTGGGCAGGACAAAGACTGATATGCAAATGGATATTTCCCATCTGTGAAAGGCACAGTGAGTAAAAGCAGTGGCTGCGAACTCTCAAGTGGTTAATAACCACTGAACAGGTTATCAGGCCTTGTTCTGTCGAGAGAGGGGCGCCCGCTACCTTTACAAACTAAATTTCAAGGAACCTGGGATTGGTAACCCTAGGTCTCCTGGGGGCAACCAGACGTGGTCTCCCTCTCACTGTGCTTAGAGAGGCATCAGCTTCACCTCACTGATGATCCCCAACAAGGGTGAAACACGTGTATGGGGTTGCTGGTGGTACTCTCGTTCAGGTTGGAATTGCCATTGCATTTCGGTGCTGGACTGCCCCTGGGCAGGACAAAGACTGATATGCAAATGGATATTTCCCATCTGTGAAAGGCACAGTGAGTAAAAGCAGTGGCTGCGAACTCTCAAGTGGTTAATAACCACTGAACAGGTTATCAGGCCTTGTTCTGTCGAGAGAGGGGCGCCCGCTACCTTTACAAACTAAATTTCAAGGAACCTGGGATTGGTAACCCTAGGTCTCCTGGGGGCAACCAGACGTGGTCTCCCTCTCACTGTGCTTAGAGAGGCATCAGCTTCACCTCACTGATGATCCCCAACAAGGGTGAAACACGTGTATGGGGTTGCTGGTGGTACTCTCGTTCAGGTTGGAATTGCCATTGCATTTCGGTGCTGGACTGCCCCTGGGCAGGACAAAGACTGATATGCAAATGGATATTTCCCATCTGTGAAAGGCACAGTGAGTAAAAGCAGTGGCTGCGAACTCTCAAGTGGTTAATAACCACTGAACAGGTTATCAGGCCTTGTTCTGTCGAGAGAGGGGCGCCCGCTACCTTTACAAACTAAATTTCAAGGAACCTGGGATTGGTAACCCTAGGTCTCCTGGGGGCAACCAGACGTGGTCTCCCTCTCACTGTGCTTAGAGAGGCATCAGCTTCACCTCACTGATGATCCCCAACAAGGGTGAAACACGTGTATGGGGTTGCTGGTGGTACTCTCGTTCAGGTTGGAATTGCCATTGCATTTCGGTGCTGGACTGCCCCTGGGCAGGACAAAGACTGATATGCAAATGGATATTTCCCATCTGTGAAAGGCACAGTGAGTAAAAGCAGTGGCTGCGAACTCTCAAGTGGTTAATAACCACTGAACAGGTTATCAGGCCTTGTTCTGTCGAGAGAGGGGCGCCCGCTACCTTTACAAACTAAATTTCAAGGAACCTGGGATTGGTAACCCTAGGTCTCCTGGGGGCAACCAGACGTGGTCTCCCTCTCACTGTGCTTAGAGAGGCATCAGCTTCACCTCACTGATGATCCCCAACAAGGGTGAAACACGTGTATGGGGTTGCTGGTGGTACTCTCGTTCAGGTTGGAATTGCCATTGCATTTCGGTGCTGGACTGCCCCTGGGCAGGACAAAGACTGATATGCAAATGGATATTTCCCATCTGTGAAAGGCACAGTGAGTAAAAGCAGTGGCTGCGAACTCTCAAGTGGTTAATAACCACTGAACAGGTTATCAGGCCTTGTTCTGTCGAGAGAGGGGCGCCCGCTACCTTTACAAACTAAATTTCAAGGAACCTGGGATTGGTAACCCTAGGTCTCCTGGGGGCAACCAGACGTGGTCTCCCTCTCACTGTGCTTAGAGAGGCATCAGCTTCACCTCACTGATGATCCCCAACAAGGGTGAAACACGTGTATGGGGTTGCTGGTGGTACTCTCGTTCAGGTTGGAATTGCCATTGCATTTCGGTGCTGGATTGCCCCTGGGCGGGACAAAGACTGATATGCAAATGGATATTTCCCATCTGTGAAAGGCACAGTGAGTAAAAGCAGTGGCTGCGAACTCTCAAGTGGTTAATAACCACTGAACAGGTTATCAGGCCTTGTTCTGTCGAGAGAGGGGCGCCCGCTACCTTTACAAACTAAATTTCAAGGAACCTGGGATTGGTAACCCTAGGTCTCCTGGGGGCAACCAGACGTGGTCTCCCTCTCACTGTGCTTAGAGAGGCATCAGCTTCACCTCACTGATGATCCCCAACAAGGGTGAAACACGTGTATGGGGTTGCTGGTGGTACTCTCGTTCAGGTTGGAATTGCCATTGCATTTCGGTGCTGGACTGCCCCTGGGCAGGACAAAGACTGATATGCAAATGGATATTTCCCATCTGTGAAAGGCACAGTGAGTAAAAGCAGTGGCTGCGAACTCTCAAGTGGTTAATAACCACTGAACAGGTTATCAGGCCTTGTTCTGTCGAGAGAGGGGCGCCCGCTACCATTACAAACTAAATTTCAAGGAACCTGGGATTGGTAACCCTAGGTCTCCTGGGGGCAACCAGACGTGGTCTCCCTCTCACTGTGCTTAGAGAGGCATCAGCTTCACCTCACTGATGATCCCCAACAAGGGTGAAACACGTGTATGGGGTTGCTGGTGGTACTCTCGTTCAGGTTGGAATTGCCATTGCATTTCGGTGCTGGACTGCCCCTGGGCAGGACATAGACTGATATGCAAATGGATATTTCCCATCTGTGAAAGGCACAGTGAGTAAAAGCAGTGGCTGCGAACTCTCAAGTGGTTAATAACCACTGAACAGGTTATCAGGCCTTGTTCTGTCGAGAGAGGGGCGCCCGCTACCTTTACAAACTCAACTTCTTCCTACACTTTTATTTTAAAACAAAACAGTTCTGGAACGGTTTCTTTTTAAAATAAAAGCATAGGAACGGTAAAACCTAATTAAAAGAAGTAGAAGAGCACCGCTCCCGACCGTTCCCGCCCACTTCGAGCACTGCCTGGTCTACACAATTCCCTTCCACTTCTCAACCCCACTCTCTCTCCCCACTTGCCTATGAATACCATCCTCCAGTGTCCCTTACTCCCTTTAATGTTTAAACAAGCTGCCATCTTGTTTTTCTTTTTCTAATACAGGAAATGTGGCATTTATGAAATGCACGTACCCATGTCCTTTATTTAAAAAACCCTATTAGCACCTTGGCACGGAAGCACAGGGGTACTAATAACATTTATAACTATGGTCCATGGGTGTTAATAGCAAACAATAACCATGACCGTGATTGGCTTGGCTATTAAAGCCCAACCAAGCCTGACTCTGCACAGGCCCATTAACGTTACAGTAATGGACACAACTATCTCAGCACCATCTCCTGTCTGGAAGTACTGACATAATATGCAGGAGTAGAGCGAGGTACATTGTTCTGGTGTGATCTTTTATAAGGTGGTCCATGGTTTGCTAAGAGATATTCTTTTTTTTGGGTCCTTTGATCTCCTCAATAAAATATAAATATTCTGTATACATACAGTCAAAACAAATGCCTACACTTTAGTGTTTTTTCCTCAACAAGCCGATTTTCATTGGCTAACACAGCACACACAACTTTACATCTATATAGGTAGTTTGTCCAAAGACTTGAGAATAGTCACTTTAATGATTTGCAAGCCTCTGTGGGTTCCCTCTGGTCTCCAGAACAATTACATGCCTGCAGAATCAGTGCAGCACAATCGTAGCATAGCACTTAAAACAAAAAGGGCAAATGCTTAATATGCCTGGGAACGAGCATGTTGGCAGTTCCAGTACTTGATGAGAAGCACTGGAAATAGTTGGTGAGTGGGTGTATGATGAGTTTGAGATGTGCTCCAGCATACCCTTGAAGGGTGGAGCAGGGACGTCATTTCACCAAATTGCAAGGGGTAGCGGAATCGACATCACATGACCCATGAACCCTGATGACATCACAGGAAGTGATGTAATTTGACAGCGCCCCAAGTGACATCACCGGAAGTGATGGCAAATGACCTTCAGATTTTTTCTAGCTGCATCTAGGACCCGCGTTTCCAGGTGCTCTCATTTCAGCCAGAAATAAGAATCGAGGCACAGAGGGCGGCATGATTTGTCCACGATTACACATTTGGGGAATGCCCTGTTCCAGATTTTACGTGGGGTCTATATGTAAAACATACATAGTGCAGTATTTATAACAGGGTAACCGAAATCTGTAACGCAGGCTACAGCTAGTGTAGGAAACATCTATAGATCAATGGACACAGAAGTACGTGTTATCTGTGGTGTTGCTGTGTTAAACAAGCCAAAAAAGCACTGACCCCGAGAGGCGTGAGCTGCTGTTTAACCAGGAGAAAAATGCTGCACGAGCAAGCCCTGAAAATTTAATAATTGTCCAGGATTTAGTATCAACAAAGTTCCCTGGTTATAAAAGTATATATGATTCAGCTACCGCTACGATAGAAGAAAACTTTTAGACTGGTCTGCATGCACAGAGGGGAGTCCCCCTGATAATGTTATCGTTGCTGGAGTATAATACCTTGGAAAGTTTCTTTCATTATACCCAAGAACCCCCTTGGCTTGTATTATCTAAGCGGAATACTAGGTACCAGAGTAAAATAAAAACACCTTTTAATGTAATATCATTGCTGCACACATATATACATAGCACCATACAGTTATTTAAACTTGAAAACACCCACCAGTTGCTTCTCACCCGGGGACTCACTGGCAGACTTCAAGGCATGCACTGCACACTACCCCTTTGTCAGACCCAGTGGTGCTCAATGGCATAGCACAACATTTGGCAGCTCCCCTGCGTGCCATGCTGTGCCCCCCCCCCGTTCCTCTTAACAGAGCACAGGGCAAGCCACAACCCGGGCCGGTCTGGACCACCACGTGTGTGGAATGTCCATGATGATTGTGCCTCTGCAGGGGCATGCACTACTGCAAGTGAAAGACATAAATATATTTTTCAATCAAAGCTTCACTCTTTAATGTAACACAGACAGAAGGGGGTGGTGCCTGGTCCACACATATACCAGCCACCAGTGATGGCTGGTGAGTGTTTTTTTTGGAGGGTGAAATATTTGCCACAAGTATGTGATTGTGACTGAGCATAGCGAAGGGGCTTGCACAAACGAAAATGGGTTCGGGGGAGAGGACCGGGGAATTCTTCTCCCTTCCCAGAGTAAATGTTTTGAATAATGGGTTAAAATTGTGCATTACAAAGCTCACCTTCTGGTAAATTGTGGGTAAAAGTCTAACAATGGGGGTAAAAGGCCAACAATCCGTGTTTTAGGGTGTAGGGTAAATCATGAAAAATGTACAATAGATGCAAGTCACCAAAAGTGCACAGGGCATTTCCCAATGCATTATAATGCTGGTCCATGCAATACATACCATTATAAAAAACATTTTTATGCTGGCTGTGCCCATACATTTCAATGCTGGCTCCTCCAACATATGCTAGTATTCCCATGTAAAACCATACTTATGTTCGTTTTAAGACTTTTTCTATAGTATCGTTACTGGCACTGGGCACAAAACTTGCTCTGCCAATATATGCTAGCACTCCTATGTAAGTACATACTCCTGTTGGTCTGGTCATTAAAAGTGACATGTCACAATAGGAAAACCTGTCCAAACCGGTTCCAATGTAAGCCAGTCCGGACCCATAAGAAAACGTATCTTGCTTGATTCATCATAGATGCTCAGTTAATTAAAAAAAAGTCATGTTACAGTGAAGAATATACAGATTGCTACGCCAAAACATCAGTCTAGCGAGCTAACACTACTTATCATGATTGTTTTTTTAAAGATGCTGAGTAATAAATGTCATGCCACAGTAAGCAATGGCTAGACTGACTGCACCAAAATGCCAGTCTATTCAGGGAATGGCACAAATGAACTTGCCTTTGCCCAAAAATACCAGTAAAACATGCAAAATCAATAAAGGATGTAGCAAAAATGTTTCAGTGATCCTCAATTTCCCAGGCCCTTACACACACATGCATCCCTTTTCACCCACTGATCACTCACCCATACATCTCCTCTCCCACTTGCTCACACTGGATTCACCACACAGGCACAGAAAAACTCCACCCAGAACATTCAAACAGAAACTACCACATGTGTGCTCATTCACCCACCAGTCACTCACTCACATCTTCTCTTACATGCACTCATTGCACTCTCTACACAGGCACACAACCACACACCCAGAACATTCAAAAACACGCCATCACATTCATACTTGTTCACCCATCAGTTCTTAATCATCCACCTTTTATTACCTCCACCCATTGCATTTTCTACACAGGTGCCACACACACCCACCCACCCAGAACATTAAAAAACACACCATCACATTCATACTTATTCACCCACCAGTCACTCACACACACATTCTCTTACATCCACTCATTGCATTCTCTACACAGGCACACACCCATCCACTTATTGCATTCTGTACAAAGGCACACACCCACCCACCCAGAACATTCAAAAACACATATCACATCACTTCTCATTTACACACCAGTCACTCACACTTTGTCTTGCATCCACTCATTACATTCTCTACACAGGCACACACCCTCCCACCCAGAACACTCAAAAACACACATCACATCACATCACTTCTCATTCACCGACAGGTCACTCACACCTTCTCTTACATCCACTCATTGCATTCTCTACACAAGCACACACCCACGCACCCAGAACACTCAGAAACATACATCACTTCCCATTCACACACACACCAGTCATTCACACCTTCTCTTACATCCACTCATTACATTGTCTATGCAGGCACACACCCACCCTCCCAAAACATTAAAAACACACATCACACCACTTCTCATTCACCCAACATCGTTATGATATGATAGGTTATTTATAACACGCTTAATACCCAGAGGTTTTTAAGCGCACACCCGGGGATCGAACCTGAGCTATCCTCCCAAGACCATTCACATACTGTTAGAAGTTTATAGTCGTGAAGATTATGAAAGCCTCCGCTCCCAAGTACCACACAGGGAGGTAATAAATGACTCCCTGTGCGATCCTTGAGGCCACAGGTATTAGGTGCTGGAATGCCAGGAACCAGGAACGCCGAAAAACCCCAACCGCTGAAAGGAAAGTAAGTGATTACCACCAAACGCAATAAGCAATGATCAGGAAAGCAAACAATGAACCACCACAGGGCTTACCTAGATGGGAAAAGGATGGGGCCTCAACCAAGTAGTTGGTTCGGGTTGAGCAATGTGGAAGGCACTCTGGGAACACCCTCAGTGTGTGCAAGATGGCGGCAGAAGTTAGGTGGAGAAGGCTAGTCACTGCTCTTGTTGGAAGATAAACCACACACTGGAATACCTGTGAGAGGGCTGCAGGAGCAGCAGGCGAGAGAACCTGAAGCATGTTAACAGTACAGGGTAATCCAAGGCAATCCATATAAATTCTGTGGTCAAGAGTTCCAGATGGATACCAGGTAAACAACAAATCGGAAAAAGAGTATCAAAAAGGAGTCCAGGTAAGGAAGTCTGTGGTCGATATACCAGAAGGTCTGAAGACAAACAATCCAGGGATGAAGCAAAGGGAGTCTGTTAAGCCAAAACCGTAATCCATAAAAGGTTGAGGGTCGAAAGTCAAGAGTACGCCAAACAGTGCCGGATTGAACAGCTGTGAAGCACTGGAAAGACACATACTCAATGCTTTTATCCTATTGCTATGTCATCAGGTGATCAGGTCTTCCGTGTCACATGATCCATGCCTCTATCACGTACTCAGGTCTTCTGTGCCTCGTGACTCATGGTGATAACACGTGGTCTGCTCTTTTGAGTCACGTGATGCGGAACTGATCTAGGCTGGCGTCTGACACGACCCGTGACGAATCGCCAAGGGAGCTGCCAGTGGAGAAACGGACGCAAGCATCCTGGATAGTGGTTACTGATGTCTGTCCGCTTTAGTGAGTGATGCCAACGGGCACCGAACTGCTGCCGCCCAGATCGAATGGAAGTGGGTATGAGTGCAGGAGGGGCCTTAGAGGGAAAGGAATCAGGCAAGTGGTCAGGTAAGGAGTCAGGGTGCATGACACATACATACATCTGACACACACTTCACACATGCAAAACACACATCATATTACAAAAAATAAAGCCTTCTTGCCTTTTTCTTTCAGCTTCAGTCCCTCCTTCCAGGTCCACTTGGCTCCTCCATGGTGCTCACAAACAGGAACCGGGAAGCTGCAAGAGCTTCCTGTATGTGAGCTGCAAGGAAGCCGAGGCAGAAGGGGTTGGAGCTGAACGTGGCATGTCACATGTGCCACATGTCACGGTCAACTTCAACCCCTACTGAGTGCCTCCCTGGCCCAGCCTTCATCCTGATGGGTGAGGACTGGGCCGGAGACCCACCAGACCTGGTGTGGCGGGTGCCCCTGTACCGCGGGTGGGCCGGCTACACCAGGAATTGCCAGTTTTAGGAGGCAAAACAAAACAATCATTTTTTCTTTCTTTTTTTAAAAAAAAAGTTGGGGTCGCTAGGGAGTCCCCCGGGTTGCATCTGTGGCCCGCAGGGGTCGCAGTTGCGACCCCTGGAGACCTCCAAATTACGTCCATGGGGTGGAGTCTTGTTTGTGCATTATGTGTTATCGTAACCGACAGACCCCATAGCTAAACCTGTATGTGAGCTGCAAGGAAGCTGAGGCAGAAGAGGTTGGAGCTGAACGCGGCATGTCACATGTGCCACATGTCACGGTCAACTTCAACCCCTACTGAGTGCCTCCCTTCCCAGGCCCAGCCTTCACCCTGATGGGTGAGGACTGGGCCGCGGACCCATCAGACCTGGTGTGGCAGGTGCCCCTGTGCCGCGGGTGGACCGGTTACACCAGGAATAGCCGGTTTTAGGAGGCAAAACAAAACATTCATTTTTTCTTTTTAAACAAAAAAAAGGTTGGGGTCGCTAGGGAGTCCCCCTGTTGCATCTGTGGCCCTCCAAATTACGTCCATGGGGTGGAGTCTTGTTTGTGCATTATGTGTTATCGTAACCGACAGACCCCATAGCGCTAATTCTTGGATTGTCCAGCCGACTCTCAGAAGTGACAGAGCCCAGAGTGGACTTTGTAGAGGGTGAATGAAGCGGACACGCAGTGGAAGAGAAATCAGGTATGGAGACCCTCTACTGAAGTACCATAATTTCATGGCCACATACTGAGGAAGGGTGAGGAGGGAGGGAATAGTACAATACTCTGATAATATATTGTTCTATATTACTTAAGAGTGCAGTTGCTGCACATCTCAAGACTCATGTACATGAATATCACCCCAAAGGTCTGTAAAAGGCGTGTAGCTTCAAAAGTGCTTTATGCTTAAGTAACCCCACCTCACAGCACAAAGGGTGAGGATTGGGGCATGGGTCTTTGAGGCCAACAGTGTGAGCACAAGTGCTCCAAGAGATCTGCACTTGAGGGCACTCTGGCTCCGAATGGGCAGTTCTATTGTAGGGAAATGTGGTGGGTCCTGAGCACACTTTCATGTCAAGGTGGCATCCAGTATGTGGGTTCCCTGTTGAAAATGCAGCTCTTCAGATGCTGTCCAAGCAGTGATTTGGACCTGCCAGCAAACATATGACGATTATTTCTGGCCAGTGTGGAGGCTGAGCCCCTCTGAGGTGGATGCTGGTCACCACTGGGAATAATAAGCATACCCTGCTCCTTTACAACTACCTTTATGAGCTTCAGTTGCCCATTTAGATTGAGTGGTTGCAGTAGGGTGAACCAAGATAGCTTTCAGAAACATTCCTGGATTACATAGGCTGTATCCTGAGGCAAAAGGAACAAAATTAAGTATAATGAAAAATAAGGATTCATACAGAACATTGACTATCAATATAGAGTAACCAATAACCAATGATTTGAAATTATTACTTCATGTGTCTGCAAAGCATATAGGTGTGAGTCTGCAAAACATGTGTGTGTGTGCCTGCAAAGCATGTGTGTCTGTCTGTACAGAGTCTTTTGAACCCAGACCTCCAAGCTTGGCAAAGCATCTTGTAAATGAAGTCTGAGTCATTTAATTTATTTTTCTTTATTTGCTGTATCCTAAAAGTCACAAATCAATGTCTGAGCATTGTGAATTGCGGGATCCATAATATCAATGCATAGAATTGCATCAGCTGCATATCCTTTACAATTTTCACGTGTGTCAGAATTCCACCCGCAAGGCCGAAGCTTTTGTGATTTGTAATGAAAAAATGAGGTGGGTAATTCTATTTTTGAAAGTGCGGTCTGCTAATCAGACTACACTTTCATAGTGTTCCATGCCAAAAAGCTTAATGCACACATATATGCTGCAGTGACCATCTCCAGACATCCCCAGCAGCTACACTCCTGTGGCAGCACGAAAGGTTCAGAGGTCACAAGTGCATTGCTGATAACAGCCACTGGAACTCCAGCTGGAACTCAAATTTCCAACAGGTAGTAGTGGATTTTTGTTTCTGCGCCTCTGGTTCAAAATACCACAATTGTCTACACCAGACAGTCTGGTGGTAGTTATTACAATCTTTTTAAGTTCAAAAGTTGTATTCGAATTTTAACAATGCATGCTTTCAAGGTAATGAACAACAGTACTAAAGTATCAGATAAGATATGCAAACCTGCTTGTTATTAAAATTTGAACATATCACATCTCTAGCTTGACATGGTGGCAACTGAGATTAACATGTTACAGCAATAAACATGTTATGTCATTCATTGTCAACTTGGTGAACAGTGACTCACTGGCGACAGGGCTTGCTGCGTATTAGGCTGTCTGCGCAGTGTATCCACAACAATCCTGTTGGATAAAGCTAGGAAGCCCTTTCTTTAATCCCCCTATGCAAGTTTGTCACCTTCTTCCAGAGAACAGCAAAATCCTTGTGAGGCCTCTTGCCTATTTCTTTATTACTTTATCTTTCTGAAATACTTGAGCGTATTGTTTACTCTCAAGTTTCTACTTTTGTTTCTGGCAACGCTATTCTTCCCCGTTTTCTGTCTGGATTTCACCCTTTTCATTCTACTGAAACTGACCTTCTTTTCGTTCTAAATTCTCTTTTATCTGCCCATTACTCTAAACACTCATTTTTTCTTGTTCTTCTCGATTTATCTGCTGCTTTCAACTCTTCTAACTTCCCTTTCTTCCTTTGGTTTCACCGGGCTGCTTCTTTCCTAGTTTAAATCATACCCATCCCAAAGGACATTTCCATTTTCGTGGTCGGGGTTTCCTCTGATATGCTCCGACTTATTCACAGTGTCCCTCAAGGCTCAGTGCTTGGCATTTCCTTTTCTCTCTCTCTATACTTCCCCCTTAGCTGAAGTTATTTCCTCTCCTGGTCTCTCCCACCACTTATTTACGCTGATGACACTCAGCTCTTTCTTTCCTTTTATTTATTCTCTGATATTCACACAAAACTTTCCACGTCTCGTCGCCTTCTAATGTTGGATGTCAGCTAATTTTATGGCTCTCAAAGCCGCTAAACCTCAGGTACGTTTCCTCCTTGCTAACACTATTCCGTCTCCTCTCTCTCATTTCTTTGTTTCATTTTCTCCTTTCCAATTATCTATTTCTCTTAAAGCTCATAACCTAGGACTTTATTTCGACTCTGAGCTGTCCTTTAAGCATCATTTATTTTTTTATTTATTTCATTTGTAAAGCGCACATACAACCCAGAGGCATTGAAGCGCTTTTGCAGGTACAAGTCAAAGACGCAAACTTAGTCTTACAGTCAAGTAATTGTAGTGTAGACAAAAATGAGCAAAGGTAATATTACAGTTACATTGAGACATCACATTTCTCTATCTGCACGTGCTTGTCATTTTCATCTATATAAATCTCTAAAACTTATCTATTCCTAACCTTCAATGGCACCAATCTCTTAATATCTTCTTCAATCTTCTCCTGCCTTTTTTACTGTTCATCTGCCCTTTTGGTATTCCCTCTTACCCATGTTACACCTCTTAAATCTATTTTCAATGCCTCTATTCGCTTACTTTTTCTTTTAGCCCATTGCAACTCTGTATCATCTTCACTTTCTACTCTTAGTTGGCCTTCTTTCCACTTCTGTCTCAAATTTCACTTCTTATGTCTAGTATTTAAATCTCTCTATGGCCTCATGCCAGATTATCTCTCTTCTCTGGTTTATTTCTCTACCCCCACTCGCAAACTTCGTACTTGCTCTCAATTTCGACTTGTTATCGCCCGTCCCCCCTAGGCACAATTATGTTTCCATTCTTTTTCTTTGTTGGTCCCTGTGTATTGAAATGCTCATCTCCTTTCCCTTCACTATATTACACTGTTTTCTCTGTTCCATGACTCTCTCAAGTCTTACTTACTTCAATCTGGATAATATGGTAGTTAATTTTTTGTTGTTGTTTTTCATTTATTGTTCCGTTTGAATCTATATACAGCGCTTTGGTATAAAGCGCTTTATAAAAATTCAAATAAAATACAAAAATAATTTTTCTCATTACAAAGGCCACCTCACATCAGGGTGCTGATTACTGGATGCATTTTGATGTATGCAGACAGAGGAGGGTGTGGAGTTAAAGTAGTCTGGAGGAGAGGTCAATTCCTCAGAGGAGTCTCAACATCTTCCTACCCCCAATAACCTGCCAACAAGGCATGCTGTGTATCATATCAGCTGGCAAAGCACACTTGTTAGAGCAGCCAGAACTGGACCCTTAACAAAAGATTTGCAGTGGAACAATCCACTGTAGCATTTTTGTTGTAAAGGGGTGGAGGAGCCCCTCCTTTCTTGATCCAGGGTTGGGGGTCCCTCCCTTAGTTGGCTGATCTTTGGACATGTTTAAGGATATACCTGGAACTCTGTCGGGAGTACAGTCTGCTCCAAAGCCCTTTGACATTGAGTTGAAGACAGTGAGCTCCAAGGAGGCAAGCTCCTTCCCACAGCAATCCCAAAGAAAGATTTGGGATGACCTGCTGTTTGGCAACGGCCATCTTCAACTGAAACCACTGGCACCAAGAACCTGATCACTGGAGAAACAAAAACCATGCAAGTGCTCTCTGCAGACCTTCTTGTTTTGGATGCAGAGAAAAGAATGTGTCTTACTTAACTCCTGGAGATGCTCTACAGGGCCTCCCTGTAATCCAGAATTTAAGGAACAGTCATGGGCCCCTGGTTCCCATCTCAAACCACTTGTGAGTTACTATGACACAGACATCATCTGTCCGTCCCAAGCTTCTCTATGCCATGGGTCATTGCTATTTTGGGCCATTCTATGTGTTGGGCCCAGTCGTCCAGCAAGCTTACTTGATGTCAAATCACTGCAGCAGAAAACACATAGATGCCTGACTTGGTACAGTTGGGCCCCAAGACAATATTTAAAAGGTACTGTTAGTGGTTCTGTCCTCCTATTCTGTCTGTGAGACCCATTGTGACTTATAAAACTCCACTCTCTAGCTTTTCTCAATGACACATTCTTGACTTGACCATTGTTGCTGAAATACTGCCTGTCCTTCTCCTTTCTCCAAGATCCGGAGTGCCCTTTTTTCTAAAGGTCTGCAATCTCCCTGTGTTATCTCCTGCAAGGATGAGTGCCTAGTTTTTTAAAATAGTTGTTGCATTTTTTGTTTAACAAAAGGCCACTATTAATAAACTACTTTTATAAGGGGCAATTGTACTATTTCTGTTTGGCTTACTACTGTTACCAACTCACACACCCCTTCTGAAGAGAACAGCCCACCCTCCGCCTCCACTACCTTAATAAATTAAGGGGGTATACCATTCAGGCTGTGTCTGTTTCACCTTTATGATTGGGATCACTGCTGGTTGTACAGTAGTGTGAGGCTGAGTAGCTCTTTAGTCACTACTCTTCCCATTACTCCTACAGAACAGTAGATATTTTGTCAAAGCATGCACTCTATTGCTCATTGAGAGGCACGTATGACAATAGTATTAAGCTCCACAGAGGCATTAGTTTGAGGAAAGGTAAAACCATGTTGTACACATTTAGGCTCCCGTTTGATAGGGCTGACAATATGAGAAAGAGTCAGGTACATAGTTTTGTCAGCTCTAGAGTGATGGTAGGGGCTGGTATCAGGGCCACCTGTGAAGGGTGAGCAGAACGCAAGCAGAGACAGAACATCGGGTGGCTGCCTCGCAAGCTCTGGGGGAAGATTGGCTAAAGGCTTTTGTATAAAGGCTTTTATACATGTTTTGCCAAAGCATCTGCAACCAACTGGGCCTCAGAAAGTGATGCTGTCATGTGGGAGGCAGGTTCAATTATTAAATTAGCAACATAATTATAAAAACATAGTATGTATGGGAGTATGTATGTGCCAAAATCCAGGCCTGACATTCAAGACAGTAATGTTCATTTCCTATGGTTATCCTCAGACTCACCAAAGTGTACAACAAAAAGGCGGGATATCCCATAGAAGTAGGCTCCAAATGGCATATAAACAGCTGGATGCTCCTGAGTTCTGACAGAGATCAACGAGTTACGAACAAGACTCAATTGTCTTTCATCTGGTATCACAGAGAAGAGTTGACAAGTTTTGACACACTCCATCTCCTCACAGGCCACCATTTAAATAATGACCACCAGCCAATAATGGAAGGAGGGCATGCATGAGGATTCAGCAAATTTGGAACAGGTAAGCACAGATTATTAACTCTGGCAGCCACCATTAAATAATATTAAATCTGAAAAGGCTCAAGACATCTTAAAATATTAAGATATGAGTCCTCCTTTTGGCTAACCAATCCCAATTAAATATGAGGCCATCAATGCCACTTGGAACTTTCCAAATTGCTACAGATCTTTGATCCCACACCAACATCACTGTCCTGATCTGATCCTGACTGATCCTGATCTCTTCAGGTGGGATCCCCCACAAATGAGCACCATACAGACTGTGATCCATCTGGATGCAAATCTAGTTCCAGCATCCTAGACGCCATGCTGAAATCGACTTGCAGTTATGACAGTAAGGTCCTGTGAGAAACATGAGGGTGTTCTCACAAGTAGTGCCCAGGGATCCATTGCTCATGTGCCCAGGGAAGGGTCATCCTCTTGGATGCCAACCCTGGGTTTGGACAAGCAAGGGAGGATCACCTGGGTAGAGGGTCCTCGGGGACAGCAGGGAGGGCGTCCAAAGGTGAGACATAGGATCCCCCTGTTCCTTGTCCCCATCCAGCCTATCCACCCTTGTTGTTCATGGGATTTTGTCACCATAGTCCCATCCTACCCCTCAACCTTCCCTCATGAAATGGAAAGATAATATATCCTGGATGTCTAGGGAGAACACACCCTTTTATAACTCTTGACCCTACCATGACCCTACAGTGTCTTTCCTTATTCATGGTCCAAGTAAGAGGAAGAAAATAGTTAAGTACATGAAATCGGGTGAGAAGAAAGATCAAGCACAAAAGAGGCAGGACTGTAATATTAATATCCATTCATCTGTTACCCATCTAGACCACAGGGAATACTATCAAGACCCATGCTTGTATATTAAAACATCAGAGAGATGGAATACTCTGCAACAAGGGGAGATTATCTCATTAAATAAAAACTTGGCTAGAGGATGTTCCTTTCTCTGCTGTCAACCTCCTAATAGTATTTTAGTAAATAGACTTAAACATCAATTTATTCTCCAATCCCATTTCACTTTAGAGCCTTCTCCCTCCACTTCCATGGGTAGTTTCCAAACCCATTCCACCTCCCCCTCCCTCTTTCCAACAAATACTGGGAAGATGAAGAGGCAACTGAGAGTAGTGAAGATTTCCTATAGCAATAAAATGGGGAGTGTAAGGGAAACCGGCTGTAGAAAGAACTTAGGTTGTCTCATTGATAGATTCAGGCAGAGTCAGGCATTCACTAATTATCACTCACACCTGATTGCACTTGACTGCTTTTCCAACTATAAAAAGTGTGGTTCTGCACAGCTGAATGAGCGAGGTGGGGACGTTCTTTGGACCAGAGAAACCACGGAGCAGAGATCAGCAGGATCGACAGCTCAGAGGAGAACAGCGTGCCAAGACGCTGGCCCAGTGTTTCTGAGGGGCTGCAGCATGGCTAGGGAGTTGTGTCATCAGAGAGCCGGAGAGAAGCATCCTGCATGCTGCTGTTGGTGATTGAAACATTGCTCATTCCCTTGGGACCTGTGCCAGCCCCAAGGGTGGGTGTTTGAGGGGCAGGTGGTGAGACCCTGACCTCAGGCCCGCACAACCAGGAGGGACCACTTGTCATTGCTCTGCTGCTTGGGTGAGTCTTGTGAAGAGAGAGAGATAGAGAGAGAAACTAAGGAGCATGCAACAGACTGAAGCGGAGCGGGCAGAAGAAAATGCATGAAGCAGCACAGAGCGGAAAAGAGGAAAGAAAAATAAACTAGTGAAGAAACAGATTAAAAGAAGAGTGATGAGACTGAGAGAAAGTACGAGAAAGTAAAAAAACAGAGCGCGCAAGGTACACGAATGAAAAGGACTATGTTGATGAGGGCACAAGCGACCCAAAAAGAGAGAGAAGTGTGCAAGCAACCCAGGTGAGTGGAAAAGGTACCAGGGGGCACGGAAAGGTAAAGAAAGTGCAAGTGTGTACGGGAACGCAAGTAGGAAGGTGCCAGTGGGCACGAAAAGGTAAAGAAAGTGTAAGTGTGCAGGAGAAGGAGAGAAAAGTACTAGAAGGCACGAAGAGTAGAGTGCAAGTGTGCAGTAGAAGGAAAGAAAGGTGCCAGTGGGCACAAGAAGGAAAGTCAAGAAAGCAGAGGAGATCAAGAAGTGGCTCAGAAAGCCCCTGAAGGAAAAAGTCAAGAATAGGAAATACAAAGAGAGGGGTTACAGCTTGGAGTGGTTGTGCATCTCTGATGCTAACCCTTTGAAAGAACAATATATTAAATATAAGGTACATCCTGTTTTCGTTTAAGCTCAAAAGGGGCCTAAGCTTGGGGGACGGAAACCCTGAGAGGCCGAAGAGAAGAATTTGGGTTTGAATTTGAAAGAGGCCTGAGCTTGTGAAAGCGATTCCTGAGAGGTCTAAGAGCTGAACTTGTGCTTGAACTTGGAAGAGGGCTGAGTCTGGGGAAGGGAACCGTAAGAGGCCTATCAACGTGGAACCTTGATTATTTTGTGTTACTGAAGGAAATGAGGTTGGGTGAGGGAACCCCAAGGCATTAAAGACATTGGGAGTCATTACGAGGTAGGGGGTAACCATGCCGCTATTAGCGGCATGGCTACCCCGTTACCGGATACCGGGTCCGGGTTCCTTGAACGAGGAATTACCTTGACATTCCGACCTTGGAGGGCGCGGTAATTCCCCATTCAGGAAATCCAGACCCTGAACATCCCCATTCCCATTCGAGCCCCCATAGGGCTCAATGGGAATGGGGAGGGGGCTAACAATGGGCCTGTTAATAACAGACCCGTTGTTAGCAACCTGGTCTGCTCGCAGGACCCGCTAAGGGCGCCTGGTAAAACCAGGCGTACTTAACGGTATCCCGTGAGCAGACTCGTAATGAGGCAGTAAGGGGTTGACGGCTCTGGCACCTTTACCAGCGCCGTTAACCCCTTACCGCCTCACTCGGAATGACCCCCATTGACATTGTTTGAACTATGGAGAAGGTCCTATGAACAGACCATTTGATTGAACTCATCCTTTTGAAGCTGCCCAACCTACATCTGGTGAGAAGACCACCTGAAACCCATCCTGGTTTCATATTTTTGTTGAACCACCACCTTTTGATTTTGAAAGACTTCCTAACACATTTTTGTCAAAGAGTGAGGGCAAGCAGACTGATATTTATTTTGGACTTCTAGACTTCGATGGTCCCTAGAAAAAGCAGTTAAGGAAACCATCCCTTTAGTGTTAGGGCCAGTTAGAGATTTCACCAACCCAGGTACTTTGGTAAATAAAGGTTTTGAAATGATTATCTTTGATTCTGTGTCTCTCTTGATAACATGCCTGTCTCACAGTCCTTGCAAGAGAAATGTTCATAAAAATACTCAGTCAGAACAGTTCTGATTATACACTTTAGGCACCTGTGTGTCATGTTTTCCCACAGAGGGTAGTTATGAGGGGGATATATCAAGAAAGGTTGTAATGATGTACAAAATACTTCTGGCTCTCAATGCAGTCATTGAGTTAAGCATTATGTTAAATAGATCAGAAACATATGTAGGTTCTTTTGACCAAAACTCTGTGGTACCGATTGAAAGTTTAGTCCTTCTTCTGAGTAGGTATGAGCATGCCCTAAGGTTTAGTTCTGAGGTCCATTAGCTCTTTCCTCCACAAGAATCTGCAGCTATTAGTAATGCAAAAAGCCGGCTTGGAGAATAAATAGGTAGGTAGGGCCCCAGCAGATCAAAGTCTCTAATGGGCCTGGGATTAAATGATATACGTGCATGGAGATCATTATTGACCTCCTCTAAGCCAATTAGAATTATCATAGTGCAGTCAATAACTACTGGGATTGAATACATTCTAATATATAAAACAGGTTAATAACCCAGTTATGTCTGGGGCATCAACCACAGAAACCTTCTCTCTACTCTCTGTGTAACAATATAAATCTTATATAGCAAAAAGAAAAAGGACACACAAATTCAAAACTTCAATTACTGATAACTACCATCATCTCCTCAATTCATTCCTGCACAAACCCAATTGCACAGTTGTACATATATTTTTATTAAAATTAGTGCAGCCTCAAATGTAACACCATATAAAAACCACTATACACCAAAAACATATATTGCACAGATTTACACAAAACGCCAATCCATTTACCTAAATAAACTACACCACAGACGGGTCTTAGTACAAATCTACAATGGACCCAACGGTGTGGTTATAAAAACAGTCTGACATGTTTCAGTCCCCTAACAAAGGTGCTGGGACATTCTTCAGCGGCTAAAAAGCCACAAATTTAGGAATGATAAACCGGTGGGTGAGGGGGTCTCCACAGCATAGCAATCACACTATGCACATATTCAATCTTAAACACTGAAAAACAAAGAAAGGGGGGTAGAGAGTCACCAAGGTTTTTCCAAGACAACCAATCTCATTCCTAACCATTAACCTAGATTGAACCCAAGAAGGAGAGCAATCTGATAGTGCACCATCAAACAACCAAGTTTGATCATAGATACCTGCTTCATGTGTTTGACATATTCTTTAATGCTTAGATTCAGTCAAGCTACTCTTCAATAGGACTGAAGTCAGTTCTCAGATGGCATGTCAAGATTGCCCACATCAAAAACAAATACGTCTATCCTGTATCAAGTGAAAGCTCACCAGTCTTACTACATTTTACCTAAAATATCCAGCCATGCTAGTCTCACCTTGACAAACACAACCTACCTTCTAAGGTCTGGTAGTTGTGTGGGTCCTAATTGCTTTTACCACACATACAGGACCGAGTTCATTACCTGTAAAACCACAAAGGGCACAACATTCCTTAGGGAATCCTATATCAGGCTCATTCCAGGTATACCACCCACAAAAAGCTCTGTTCTTAGTGATTAGTCAAAACATATCCTATGGAAAATTAAAAAACATCAGTGACCATAACCTTACATGTCAAAGGTGACACAGAATGATTTTTCCAATCTCAAAACCCACGGCAGGCCTGGGGCATATTGCACCATGCAGGATTGTCCATACGTCCCAAGATGCATCACATGTGGAGCATTATTCACCAAGTTCACTGATTACTCCCGAAATCACCCCTGCACATGGCAGGCAGATGCACAATTCCCCGAGAAATGTTACTTCCATCTGGTCTTCTGAAAAATGACTCTCCCAAAGGACTGTCGTTTGGGTTCTCCACTTACCAGTTCCCTACTTCCCAGCCACAAAAACCAACGATTGTGCTGCTCGCCGAAGCAGCAAACCAACAATAGCTTACAGCATTCGTCCCAGACTGATTTTAAATAGCTGATATCTTCTATGTCCTGACCCACAGACCTTCTTAAACAAATAAGAGCGCCATTTTGGGCGTTCCATTAGGGTCGGCAAACGTCAAATACCCATCTACATCTCTGGAGACCACAGACACGCCATGCGATGTGAAAACATGGTAAATTACAATACAAGCCTCATGAATTATTTGGTTTATCAAAAAACAGCACATAAGTAACCTCAAAATAAATTGTTAACTTCCTGGAAAACATAACAACTAATGAAGAAATAATCTATTGTAGTACATAAAACATGGCTGAAGAGAGTGTACCATGAAATCACATGCAGTAACAAACTCTCACACTACAAATCAGCGGGGATGTTACTTGGACAAAATTTCATTTGAGAGTTTTTCTGGACATTTGAAAAAGACTAGAAAGGTAAGTGCTCTACTGTTAATAGTATCAATTCCATGTTCCCCACAACAAAAACATTATATGACTCATTTTGTGGATGAAACCATTTTGATGTTTACATCTCCCTTGAGCACAACGGCTTCTATGTGTATAAAGTGTATCCCAGGCTTAACCTCTGATATACACATCCGGTACAATTCTTAATAATATATGCAAACCAGAGACATCTTTACATTTACCGGTGGAGGGTTATGCATTCTCAAATCACTCAGGGATGTAACCACACAATCAGGAAAATGTTATTTATTTTATCAAAGGCATCATGGTGTCAAAAATACATGGTGCCATTCCAGTCCCTCATTTAATCCTGAGATATGACTTATTTCTGAAACTCATTCTCTGTTTGAGGGTCAAAAGTCTTTGATTGATGGCTTCCCTATCGGGGCCCTTGATTTCTTTTATGAATGAGCCACTAGATATTATAATGGGCATGTCCTTTTTCTTTAAAATGTTTGACCAAAGGGGTCTGAACGATGTTATTCTTTATACAGCTGAGGGGCACAATAGGCTGGTTGTCCATTTCCTGTTACTTTTGCAAAAATACCATAAACCACACTTCAAAGTGATCATATAAACCACATTTTTGCTGTTGAAGTTGGTTTGATCTCTGATGACCCATTTATCCTGCAAACCAATGTCCACTTCATTTGTTCTTGTAGTGAACTGGCACATGACACATTGGCCACATGGGAAATGTCCAGCAAGGAGTGTCATTCCCCAAAGTGTGGTTTGTTTAGCCACCTTCAAAGGCTTATCCATCATGACAATTCGTATAATCATATTTCTAATATTTTGGCCCTTTAAAGCAACCAAAGGTAGGGGCTCTTTCTAAGTAAAAGCCCTTTTCCAATACCTAGTAATAACAGATTTTATTTCATAGGAGAGATCTGAAAAGGTGTTAACAAAAACAGGTCATGTTTCCTTTTTAATCGTGGACAGAGCTTCCTCCAACTATGCCTGCGGGTTATTGTTGTAAGCTCTCTTGGCTGAATCTTTCACTAGATGGCTAGGGTAACTAACCTCTAGCCACAAGTTTCTCAAATAGAATATTGGCACTATACTCATAGTACTCTTTCTTACTGCTGTTACGTTTTAACCTCAGGAAATGTCCAAAGGGTACATTAGTCTTAATGTGTTTGTCATCTTATCTTATCTTATCTTAGCTGTCATTGTAAAGCAAAGCATTTGTCTGGAGGCATCATGGCGCTACAACTGTAGAGCAAGGAGACTAACCAGGGGATTCGAGTGTCCTTAGACAAGAAAGGACTTGAGAGCCCACCAAAAAGGGAGGTAGGCTTCAATGTTGCGCAGACGAAAAAGGGAGAGAATTCCACTCCTTAGCCGCAGCCACAGTGAAGGCGCGTTCCCCAACCCAAGAAAGTCTAACCCTAGCGGGCCGAACAGTTTTCAAAACTTGGGAGCGAAGAGAGGTATTCAGCTCCTGTTCTATAGAAGGCTTTGTGGACCAGGCACAGTGATTTGAATTTAATACGCTGTTCAACTGGAAGCCAGTGAAGCTGGTACAATTATGGATAAAGTGGGGATGTACAGTGTCTCAAAATAACACAGGGAAAGTGGTAATGCCAGTCGCATTATTGAATATTACACTGAAACAGTTACACCATCATGGCCATATGGGGAAGGAAGGGCTTGCTGCTAATTTTGGAGAAGATTGGTTCTGTCCTAATTTGGTGGAACACGTGTGTAAAGACCGGTAGGGGGTGTCTGTACATTCGCTCTCTATATGGTAGAGGAGAGGCACAGCGGACCCCAGCCAAGATTCTCCATTTGGTAGCAATGGACGAGCAATCAAGGCCTAGCTTCTCAGGAGGTGATGCGGGCTGGTTCTTAAGTACAGTGTAGTCCCGAACACCCACAAAGGAATGTCCACACACTGTATTACTGAAAACACAGTCTTTATATAATTAATATTCAAAGGTATGTACACAATCACAATAACAATAACGCACTTTGTACTTGAAAGTCAATAATTATAAATATATACACGTCTAGAGTGGTACCACTAATGTTATCGAGTCTCATTAAAGTGCATCAACTGTACGGTTAAAATGTCACATAGATCAATAACGAGTAAACCAGCAATAGAGATAGGCAGGAACGTAAGAGGGTTGAAACAATAGGCAGAATGCTGACCCCTACCGCTAGGCACAGTTCTGTGTGGAGATCCCCCCACCTGGGCAACCTGTAAATAAAGATATATAGCACAAGCCCAGTCCAAATGTTCAATAGTCTTACTTCTTCCTGTTAAGGTTTTAGCCCCCCAATGTACCTGGTGGAGTAGAGTTCTCCAACGATGCACCGACCGATCCTTCTTGAGTGCCTCCCTTTCAGGCGGGAGCCACGGATCGTCGAGAGGTGTAGGGGAACTTGGCGTTCGGTGTCGGGGAATCGACGGCCCTTCTTGAGTGCCTTCCCTTTAAGGCAGGAGTCACGGGTCGTCGGACGTCCAACGGTGAACAGGGTGAACTATGGCAGGGAAGTGGCGCTTCGTTCCTAGCGGTGCTCGTCGACGACAGAGCGTTGGCATCCTGCAAGGAAGAGGCGTGCGGGGCATCTCGGTGACAATAGTTCTGGACCGCAAAGAGATGATGAAGAACTGTGGCCCAGCAAGGGCGTCGAGTCGTCGGCGTCTCTGCAGTCTGTAGTTGGCGGGAAACCCGCCGGTGGATACTCCTCGGCGCGTCGACGGTCGGGCCTTCTCCAGCGGGAGACAAGCGGATGACGATGCAGACGAGAGCGTCCGATGATCAATGGAAGTTCTTAGGCAAACGGGAGCACGGCGGCTCCGGTCGGCGATGGCGTTCGTCGACAGTGGCGGACAACAGTCTGAGTGCTTCTCCTTGGAGTTCTGCAGCAGTCCCCGTATCGGTTCGGCAGCCTGGGGTAGGTCTGTCTACCAGGGAGCGTTGGCAAAGATCAGTTGTGCACGATGGTCCCTCGTAGTTCGGGAAGAGGGCGCCTTACCAGGTCCTCTCTGGGTCAGTCCTTGGAGGCACAACAGCTTTCAGATTGTGAAGGAGAGCAACAGCAATTCTTCTCATCCAGCAGGGCTTCAAGGTGAAGCGTCAGTTAATCCAGTTACTCGTCGTAGTGGACTTCAGCTTCTGAACACGAATACTAGCAGTGAGAGGTCCCCAGATATACTCTTGATCTCCTATTCATTCCGCTGGGTCACACTCAAGCATCCAATCACGACTACGGGCATTCATACAGGCAGGCAGCCAATCAGGCATACGAGGTATTCAGGCCATTCAATTCTCTCCAGACACTTACAACAAGTTATGTGTATTGGGAAAAGTACCGAGCCATTCAATACTCAAAGCTGCATTCATACCGGTTTCGGTCAGGGTTGTCTCTGTCATTTTGTCAACCACCAGATATTAGACACCCACAACACAGAATGCATATTCGTCACACACTCTATTCACCCAGGTCCCACCCACAGGAGGTACCCACAACATACATCACCGGGAAGGCTCCAGCTAGTCTGACTGGGCCTTCACAACAACACCACATATGGCACTTCCATCCAACAGCCAGTCAGGGGGCAGGGACAGAGTCAGGGCTTCCCAGGACTTTGGGAAAACAAGGTAATGGGTAATAGAAAGCAAGAGGCCACCGGGGCCATCTTGTTTTCCATCAGGAATCAACTGATCCCAATGGCAGGGCAGGGTTATCCCAAAATGGAGGATACTCCGCGCACCTGTCAAATTCAGCATGCAGCTGCCACCAGCCCATACCCTGCTCTGTGGGCCACCCACAGGTGCCCAAAAACATGCACTAGGGGCACAGGATTGTACCCCCACCCATGGGTGTCATAAGGGTATCCCGTGGGTCCGTTCACCAAACCAAAGAAAGAGAGCTGCACCGCCAGGAGTCCCACATGAACTCCTGCGCGGAAAACATGACAGAACACACGATAAAAAGCAGTAAAGAACAAGGATGTGGAGGCCCTGTCCCTCCGATTCATTTCCAGCATCACAGTCGCCCCCCCCCAGACTGAGGTGGAGGGTGCTTAATCTCCCACGGGATAGACACCCTCATCCAGACGGTCAACATACCTTCTGGAAAGGCCACCTGCACTATCGTGACTCTTCCCTGGTCTGTACTCTATGGTGAAGTCTATCCCTTGCAGGCTAATGGACCACCTGAGCAGTTTCGGGTTCTCACCCTTCATCTGCATAAGCCACTTTAGGGGCTTATGATCCGTTTGGACCTTGAAGGTAGACCCCGTAAGGTAGGGCCTAAAACGCCTAAGGTTCCAAACTATACTAAAACACTCCTTTTCAACAGTAGCCCACCTAAGTTCTCTAACCTTGAGTTGTCTACTGATGAATATGATAGGATGTTCTCTCCCTTTGTCATCTAAATGGGACAAGACAGCTCCAATTCCGGTGTCGCAGGCATCCTTCGGGACGTTAAAGGGTCGGCTGTAGTCAGGCGCACACAACACAGGTGCCCGACACAGACTTTCTTTCAAGCCTTTAAAGGTCCTCTGACAGTCTTCAGTCCAATTGACCTTCCTCGGCTGCTTGGGTGAAGTCAGAGCTGTCAGAGGTGCAGCTATGGTTCCATAGTCTGCCATGAAATTGTGATAGTACCCAGTGAGACCCAAAAAGGCTCTCACCTGGGTTTGAGTAGTGGGAGTCTCCCAGTCCTGGACATCCTGTACCTTACTGGGGAGAGGTTGGATTTGACCCCCTCCTACCTCATGACCAAGATATGTGACTTTCCCCTGAGCTATCTGGCACTTTGTGGCCTTGATAGTGAGGTTAGCCCTCTTTAAGGCCTGCAACACGCTACCCAGATGTGTCAAGTGCTCTTCCCAAGTGGAACTGTAGACGGCAATGTTGTCTAAATAAGCCACACAAAAGGCTTCCAGCCCACTGAGAGCATGATCGATGAATCTCTGGAAGGTGGCAGGGGCATTCTTCAACCCAAAAGGCATGACCCTAAACTGGTAGAGTCCCTCTGGTGTTGAGAATGCCGTCTTTTCCTTGGCATGGTCCATCAGGGCTATTTGCCAATAGCCTGAGGTGAGGTCAAAGGTGCTCACAAATTTGGCAGCACCTATTGTGTCCACGAGCTCCTCAGCCCGGAGCAGTGGGTGCGCATCAATTTTGGTGACGGCATTGACTCCTCGGTAGTCCACACAGAACCTCCAATCCTTGTTACCGGCCTTGGGGACAAGAACCACTGGACTGGACCAGGGACTGGTTGAGGGTTCAATAACACCCAGATCCAACATCTTGGTGACCTCAGCCTGGATGTGGTTCTTAAACGTATCTGACATTCGGTAGCTCCTGCTCTTGACACGCACGCTGTCACCAGTGTCAATCTCGTGCTTACACCACGGTGTAAGGCCTGGCGTTAGCGAAAACAGAGAGGCATAATGCTGGAGCAAAGCCCTGCAGGCCCTCTGCTGCTCGGTTGTCAAATCTGGAGAGAGCTGTACTCCCTCCACTGAGCCATCCTGAGGGTTGCTATGCAGCAAATCAGGAAGGGGCTCACTCTCATCCTCTTCTTGCACTGAAGCCAGCAAGAGACATGAGACTTCTGCTTGCCTGTGGAACGGCTTGAGCCTACTAACATGGAATACCTGAGGGGCTACCCCTGGGATTCCCATGTCAACCAAATAATTGACCTCGCCCATCTTGGAGACTATCCGGAAGGGTCCAGTCCATTTATCTGCCAATGCCCGAGGCTGGGTAGGCTCCATCACGAGGACCTCCTGTCCCGGAGTCCACTCCACTTGCGATGCTTTAAGGTCATGCCAGTGTTTGTTCAATTCCTGGCTGGCCTTGAGATTCGCCGTTGCTTGTCCCATCATCTGTGTCATCCTCTGTCTGAGGCCTAACATATAGTCCCCCACTTGCTTGGCGGGACAGGGAGGGGTGGCTTCTAAACCTTCTCTGATCAAGGCGAGGGGCCCCCTCACGGAATGTCCAAAGAGCAACTCAAAGGGGCTGAAACCAACACCCTCTTGAGGTACCTCCCTGTAAGCAAACAGCAGGCATGGCAGGGGGAGATCCCATTTCCTCCTTAGGGGCTCTTCCAAAGCACCTAGCATGCCCTTGAGAGTTTTATTAAACCTCTCAACCAGACCATTGGTCTGGGGGTGGTAAGAAGTGGAGAACTTGTAGGTTACCCCGCACTCTTTCCACATGGTTTACATGTAAGTAGACATGAAGTTGGATCCTCGGTCAGAGACAACCTCCTTGGGGAATCCAACTCGGGTGAAAATGCCCAGGAGGGCCCAGGCAACCACCTTGGCAGTAACAGTCCGAAGGGGTATAGCCTCAGGGTACCTGGTGGCATGATCTACCAAAACCAGGATGAACCGATGTCCACCTGACGTGGGAGGATCAAAGGGACCGACAATGTCGATGCCCACCCTCTCAAACGGTGTGCCAACCACTGGCAATGGCTGCAGTGGGGCAATGAAACTGCCTCCAGTCTTGCCAGACAACTGACAAGTTGGGCAGGTCCTGCAGTGGGACTCCACTTCTACTCCCATCCGAGGCCAGTAGAAATGGGCAGATAGCCTCTGCTTAGTCTTCTTGGTACCAAGATGACCAGCCAAGGGCACCTCATGCGCCAACTGCAGTAGGAAGGGCCTGTAAACCTGGGGTACCACCAACCTCTTGAGGGCACCAGGTTCCGGCTTAGTGGACTCACTAACAAGGAGCTCACCCTCCCAATAAATCCAGAAAGTCCTAGGCACTTCGCCTTGTGCCTGGGACAGGGCCTGTTTCCTCAGACCCTCGAGAGAGGGACACTCTCTCTGTCCTTTACAGAAGTCTGCCCGAGAGGGTCCCCCTTCAGCTAACAAGCATTGAAGATTGGGATGTTCCTCCGGGTTGAGAACCTCTCCCACAGGAGAGTCTTCTGGCTCTTCTCCCACAGGAGTCGAGACAGGGTTTACCATTGCACCCAGCCCGTCCGGAGCATGGATCCCAATGGGTGCTATAGGAACAGCAGGAACAGAAGGGGCTCCCTCCACAGAAGTGGCCTTCTTGCTCTTCCTTCGTCATGCCTTAAGCCGCGCCTCTGGCTTGGGTACCTGACTCACAGCCAGACCCGGTGTCACCTGTGACCTAGTGACCGCAGCAGCAGTCATGGGAAGACCATCCGCGATCAACCCCAACTCGACTAGATCGTTACCTAACAGAAGGTTAGCAGGGACGTTGTCCTGAACCAGGACAGGAAGCTTTGGTGTCTTGTCTCCAATTACAAGTGTGACTCGGGCTACAGGCGATAATTTGGGAGGCCCACCAGCTAACCTGGTGGTTTTCAGAGGATCATCTACATAGTCCTCTGGCTTGAGAGGGTCCTGTCCACCACTGTCATGCTTGCCCCAGTGTCTCTCAAACCAGTAGAAGGCTGGCCATTCAGGAGGACACTTCTCAAAAATCTAGGGGTGTTCTGTGGGATAGTCACCAGTACTTCTGCGTACTGGTCCCAGGCCCCATGGGACACTAAGGAAATCTCTACCGGAGCACCAAAAGTGATCCCGGTAGAGGAGGGGAGGACAGTGGCCTCCACCTCAGACATGGGTTAAGGGTGCGTCAGGCTGACAGCCTGTACTCCGAGTGCCTTACCTTTACACTTGGAGTCAACCCTTTTGTGATCCAGAGCCCCACAGTCCCAACAAGTGCCGGGAGTGTGGGGTACGGTACTGGAACCACCGGGAGCCTGCTTTGCAGCAGGTGGACCACTACTCTTATTCCCACCCACAGATGACTTAACCCCACTAGATTTTTGGGTCTTAGGAGAGGAGGTTTTAGGTTTATTCGACTGTGACTGCTTTTGGGACTCCTCAGCTTTCTGAGAGGCCCCCTTTTCTTTGTCCTTGTCCTTCCCACTGGAGTCCTTAGGGGAGACCCACTTGTCAGCCAACCTAGCCAGATTAAAGGGATCCAAAATGTTCTGGTCAGCGACATACTGACGCAGCTCTGGTGAACAGGCTTCAGAAAAATGCTCAAAAAACAATAGGTGTGACAATTCAACAAAAGTTTTCACCTTGTAACCATCAATCCACCCCATCATATTCATCTGCGTAGCGCTCACCCAGTCGACCCAAGCCACATTTCTCTTTTCTTAAAATCCCTGAACCTTTTAAGGTATTGGGTAGGTGTCTTGCCAAACTTGGCAATCAAAGCAGATTTCATACACTCATACGGACCCCGTTCTTCCACACTCAGCTTCAGAATACAGTCATATCCAGTTTGAGGCACTCTGCTTAGCAAACACAGCCCAATCTCTTTTATCAACATCATGAATTGCACAAGCCATTTCAAACGCTTCAATCCATTGGAGGATATCAGAACCCTCCGAAAACACACCAACCAAATCCTTCATAAATTTAGTGGCTGGGGACCTGACACTCTCAATGGGTTTTGCTGAAGTCTCCACGCAAGCTTTCTCTAGCTGGATTCTCTGACATTAAGTGTCCTTGTCTTTGAGTTCAAGAGTTCAACCTGTTGAGCCAGCTCCTCTTTGTTAAGCTCAGCATCTATTTCAAACTTGCGATATTCAAAGGCCAATTTCATCCTTAATAACTCAAGTTCCAAGGAATTGGTGAGGTTCGGAACAGAGGCAGCAGGAATGGCGGCATTCCCAGAAACAGATTCAGTAGAAACCCCAGGGGCAGAGTCCTCATTGGTTGCATTCCCCCCCTCATCAAGAGTTTCACCATCGATCTGGTAGTCCACCAGGGAAGCTATCAGCTCAGCCCTAGACTTATCCACAAAGTCTAATTCCCTGGCTTCACAAGCAATCTGGAGAGCCTCTAAGCTCATCCGAGTCAATTTACCATTCGCAATATACTCCACTGCTTTTAATGCAGTTATTTTGTACACACCCAAACCTCAATCGAATAAAGTGCGGATATTTTGTAAGTGGCACGGTTATACACTGAGTCTTAAAACCATAAGCATCCCACCGTGGCCACCAGTGTAAAGACCGGTAGGGGGTGTCTGTACTTCCGCTCTCTATATGGTAGAGGAGAGGCACAGCAGACCCCAGCCAAGATTCTCTATTTGGTAGCAATGGACAAGCAATCAAGGCCTAGCTTCTCAGGAGGTGATGTGGGCTGGTTCTTAAGTACAGTGTAGTCCCCAAACCCCTACAAAGGAATGTCCACACACTGTATTACTGAAAACACAGTCTTTATATAATTAATATTCAAAGGTATGTACACAATCACAATAACGCACTTTGTACTTGGAAGTCAATAATGATAAATATATACACGTCTAGAGTGGTACCACTTATGTTATCGAGTCTCATTAAAGTGCATCAACTGTACGGTTAAATATCACACAGATCAATAACGAGTAAACCAGCAATAGAGATAGGCAGGGACGTAAGAGGGTTGAAACAATAGGCAGAATGCTGACCCCTACCACTAGGCACAGTTCTGTGTGGAGATCCCCCCACCTGGGCAACCTGTAAATAAAGATATATAGCACAAGCCCAGTCCAAATGTTCAATAGTCTTACTTCTTCCTGTTAAGATTTTACCCCCCCCCAATGTACCTGGTGGAGTAGAGTTCTCTGACGATGTACCGACCGATCCTTCTTGAGTGCCTCCCTTTCAGGCGGGAGCCACGGATCGTCGAGAGGTATCGGGGCACTTGGCGTTCGGTGTCAGGGAATCGACGGCCCTTCTTGAGTGCCCTCCCTTTAAGGCAGGAGTCACGGGTCGTCTAACGTCCGACGGTGAACAGGGTGAACTATGGCAGGGAAGTAGCAGCTTCGTTCCTAGCGGTGCTCGTCGACGACAGAGCGTTGGCGTCCTGCAAGGAAGAGCCGTGCGGGGCACCTCGGTGACAATATTTCTGGACCGCAAAGAGATGATGAAGAACTGTGGCCCAGCAAGGGCGTCGAGTCGTCGGCGTCTCTGCGGTCTGTAGGTGGTGGGAAACCCACCGGTGGATACTCCTCGGCGCGTCGACGGTCGGGCCTTCTCCAGCGGGAGACAAGCGGGTGACGATGCAGACGAGAGCGTCCGATGATCAATGGAAGTTCTTAGGCAAATGGGAGCATGGCGGCTGCGGTCGGCGACGGCGATCGTCTACAGTGGCGGACAACAGACCGAGCGATTCTCCTTGGAGTTCCACAGCAGTCTCCGTATCGGGTTGGCAGCCTGTTGTAGGTATGTCTACCAGGGAGCGTTGGCAAAGATCAGCTGTGCACGATGGTCCCTCGTAGATCGGGAAGAGGGCGCCTTACCAGGTCCTCTCTGGGTCAGTCCTTGGAGGCACAACAGCTTTCAGATTGTGAAGGAGAGCAACAGCAATTCTTCTCGTCCAGCAGGGCTTCAAGGTCAAGCGTCAGTTAATCCAGTTACTCGTCGTAGTGGACTTCAGCTTCTGAACACGATTCCTAGCAGTGAGAGGTCCCCAGATATACTGTTGATCTCCCATTCATTCCACTGGGTCACACTCAAGCATCCAATCATGACTATGGGCATTCATGCAGGCAGGCAGCCAATCAGGCATACGAGGTATTCAGGCCATGCACTTCTCTCCAGAAACTCACAACAAGTTATGTGTATTGGGACAAGTACAGAGCCATTCAATACTCAAAGCTGCATTCATACCGGTTTCGGCCAGGGTTGTCTCGGTCATTGTGTGAACCACCAGATACTAGACACCCACAACACAGAATGCATATTCGTCACACACTCTATTCACCCAGGTCCCACCCACAGGAGGTACCCACAACATACATCACCGGGAAGGCTCCAGCTAGTCTGACTGGGCCTTCACAACAACACCATATATGGCACTTCCATCCAACAGCCAGTCAGGGGGAAGGGACAGAGTCAGGGCTTCCCAGGACTTTGGGAAAACAAGGTAATGGGTAATAGAAAGCAAGAGGCCACCGGGGCCATCTTGTTTTCCATCAGGAATCAACTGATCCCAATGGCAGGGCCAGGGTATCCCAAAATGGAGGATACTCCGCACACCTGTCAAATTCAGCATGGAGCTGCCACCAGCCCATGCCCTGCTCTGTGGGCCACCCACAGGTGTCCAAAAACATACACTAGGGGCACAGGGTTGTACCCCCACCCATGGGTGCCATAAGGGTATCCCACGGGTCCGTTCACCAAACCAAAGAAAGAGAGCTGCACCGCCAGGAGTCCCACATGAACTCCTGTGCGGAAAACACGACAGAACACACGATAAAAAGCAGTAAAGGACAAGGATGCGGTGGCCCTGTCCCTCCGATGCATTTCCAGCATCACAACATGGCAGAATTCATGCCTAATTGTCTAGTTTGTAAACAATTTACAGCAGGTAATACACTAAGGGTAGTGAGAGGAGCCATACCTCGCCCAATGGTCCATTCCAACACCTTCACATCGATTATGTCGACATGCTCCAATTATGCCAGGGCTACTGCTACAAGAAAATGGTATGACCATTTTCACGATGGATCAAAGACGGTCCTTGTTCCCATTCTGATTCCCTTAGAGCGGCAAAATTCCTGGTTCAAGAAATCTTCCCATGATGGGGTGTGTGTGAGGTCCTGTGGTCTGACACTGGTCCTCACTTCGCCAATGAGATGTGTCACCACATAACAACCTTGTTGGGAATACAACACAAATTCTCTTGTGCCAATCACCCGCAAGCAAACAGAGTGTCTGAGCATTTCAACAAGCTGCTCAAAGAAGGCATCGCCAAAATTAAAAACCCTCAATAAGAGTTGGCTACACTGTCTTCCATTAGCATTATTCACATTGCACAATAAACCAGGGTCCGACCACCATTAACCGCACAGGATGTGACGGTGCATGAGACTTCCCCGGGCTCCTCCCACTAGGGCTTTAGGAGATGCTGAAAATATGTCTGATGTATTGGGTCAGTTAATATGTGATTACACCGCTTCGTTGATGGCTAGTGCGTCTTTTATTTCTCGTCAACTTCACAGACAATGGGAGAGCCCTGAAGCAAGAGAATAGAACAATAATCCAGAAGCAAATGAAGACCTTTTTAAGCAACCACTGTTGTATCCTGATGATCAGGTTTTGCTAAGGGACTTTACTAGCAGGTGGTATAAGCCACACTTTACTGGGCCACATACAGTGGAGAATGTCACTAAGCAAGCAGCAAAACTAGAAGTGAAGAAGACTTGGAATTATCTGGGAGACATGCAAAGCAGTGGCATCTCATAGCACCAACAACGAAAGGGCCAACAATCCACCAGCAGCAGAAGAACAAACAAGTTGCCTCAAAGCATCACAACCCAGCAGAGGCCAACCCATGATTACTCACTACAGAGCAAGAGAGATAAGGAACAGACTTCCTACACATCCCGAGTGAGGGAACATTATCTGTTTATAATTTTTCTTTCTGCACACTGACAGCATTCATTGTGAAAGTGCGACTGTTATTGCATTGTCCCATGCTTCCCATTGATCCCCATCCTGAGACCTTCCAAGGCCAATTTGACCAATTTGTTAGGAGATCCAACTGCGATAGCGGACGCCATCCTAATGTGTTTTTCCAAGTTTTTATAGCTTATTTGGCCCAAGTATATCCACACCTAGAGATAGGAAACCCTTCTGTGCTTACAGTACTTTGTGATCCTAGAATACGCACAGTTTGGGAGCAATTATTGCTTCTTGCAATGACACAACACCAAGTTTGCAGTGCTTGAATTAATAAAATACTAATACAATAATGCCTTTTAAGTGCATTGCAGGCAGGCAGCAAACATCTTCAATACTATTCAAGAACCGAAGGAGGTGTAAGTGATGGGGGTATTATGAAAAGAATGCTTATTGTGTCCTGTGTCTTATTTTCATGTGGTATTTTTGCCCTCATCTTTTGGAAAATGTCAAATGTTGCAAGTAATACCACTGTGACCTCTACTAACACAACCCCAACAGCAGCAGGTGGAACAACCATGTCAGGTGGAAAGGTAAGCACTGTAAGTACAGTAAGGAGAGGTAGACGCAGTGCTGATGCAGACATGTGATAGGGTGGATCTCTATCTCACTGATACTGCTTCAGTATCCAATAACATGTGGTACAAGCACATGACAAAAGTAGGTAAACAAACCACAGGAGATAGCTGCTATGTCTGCTCACTAATCCCCTATGTCATGAGTGCCTGCAGAACATTTGTAGCAACTGAAATACCAGCAGCAAGAGCACATTGCCGTATGTACCTGTCCATGTTTACAACCAGAGGAAAATTCCAATGGAGAACAGCAACATTGCAATGGATGTCCAAGGCAATACTCCCCAATGAAGATAGCTATATCAAAACACTTGATATGATGGACAATTATAGGAAACTAGACCAGGCTATACAATACATAAATGACGGCCCATAGAAAGGACAGATAAAAACAATAACACTGAAGGAGTTACTATGTCATAAAAAGGGACCCAAGGAAATAGGAGAACCAGGATGTTGGGAAAGACCACAGAAGACTATGTATGGCCAGGTTGGCCATGTATACACAGGTGAAGGATGGAAGCGGAGAATGCTAGGTAGCAAAGCACACTCGCTCCTACAAGTTCCAGTAAACACAGTACATTCAGAAAATGATAAATGCCTGACAGAATGGGATGCAAGTGAAAAGTTACTGACCTGGGTGCACAATGAAGCTGGGCCAATGCCCATAATACCACTGAAGGAATCAGAATTGTGTTTCCAAAATGATGGTGCAGTGAAGGTTGGCGAAAACAAAGAGTGCAAGAACACAGAAAAGCATCCAAGCATGAAGCTTGGGACGGCAGTATTAATGGATTATTATTGGGCGTGCGGATCTAAGGCGTATGAGAAGCTGCCACCCAACTGGGAGAAGTATGTTCATTGGTGCACATCAATACGCCAGCACTAGTATTGCCACAAAAAGACATGAAATCAGAAGACTTCCGAAAGATTGACAATGCAAGAAGAAAGAAGAGGTCAGTAGAAGTGAGTAGAGTGAAAAGAGTGAACTACTTCTCATCAGCCTCAAACGAATCTCTGGAGGACGTACCACCAGAACGCTGATTGTTCAGTAAGACAGAGATGTTCTTCCCATCAGTAGTTCCAGCTGTACAGACAAACAAATGCAAAATGGCTCCAGATTACGAGATGGGAGCCGATGCATACCATAAACACAACTGTAAATGGTTTCAATGTAATAAAACAAGAGCTCAAAGCAGTAAGGTTGATGGCCCTCAAGACCAGGTATGTTCTAGACATTCTCAAAGCAATGAAAGGAGGAGTTTGCACGAAGATCAGGTCTTCTTGCTGCATATACGCACCTGCAAACAATGAAGCAAATGGCACACTGACAGTAACAGTTACCAGATTGTTGAAAATGCGTGCCAAGATGGAGGAGGAAGCCAAAGGATCAGGAAAAGATCAGAGCTGGCTGTAGCATATATGCTCATGGATGCCAACATGGATGGAAGACGGACTAAAAGTAATACTAGGAGCACTGATACTGGTACTAGTAGCACTACGTGTGATTATGATCTGCAATACGCAATGCCGCAAAATGACAGAGAAAACAATAGGGAGGAATGTACTAGTAGATATAAATACAAATGGTGAGGAAGATAAGATAGTAAAAGGAAGAAAGAAAATAAGGACACAGATAAAAGAGTGGCCAGTGTTCCCGACCTATATGATAACCTTAGTTGATCCGTGGACAACAAGGGGTACTGGTAGAAATGGCTATTGCATAACACCAGGAGGAGACTGCAGTTACATGACATGGAGTTTCGATGACCATGCAAATTACTATGGACATCATGGAAGAATAACATTGATATGGCTACCAAAAGCAACGGTGGATAGGTTTGGCAGAGTGGTCGACAAGTCGACCAGAGGAGGGACTGAAGAGAGGGCCCCTGGGATTTCCCTCTTGGCCCCATAAGCATGACAGCCCGAAGAGCCAGAAATGCAAGATGCCAGTCACTGTTTGGCCAGCCACCAGGAGGGACAGTGTCATCTACATATGCAAACAGATATTCTCTCAACCAACCATTCAAACCTTATCCAGCTGACATCTTCCTGGATACAGATGCCTCAACACTGATCATGGATGCAGGTGCCTCAATGGACATGATCGACTAATGAAACATGTCCATCTGTACTGACCATGACATAGTAACGTTAGCCACGAAGTAAACTTACATCCCTGTATGAAATTACATGGACACACACGTGTACACACGAAGAGCATGCTTACACAGTTCTGTAGATTGAGGACAGATATATATACATACTGTCAAAATCCTTTCTTACTTTCTCTCATTAGCCAAGTGCAGAAATGCAGAAACAGAGAAAAGCAAGCGATGCAGGGCAAGCTTGCAGCCCCTTATTGCAACTAACCATACAACTAAATGATACCACTAACTCATAAGGAAAATAATACAATATAGACATATAGAGATCATAGCAAAACTAGAAGTATAATTACATGAAGCCAGATGCCTCAGAATATGGGACGAAGGAAGACAGATTTCACAGCACACTGTCCAGGGCTGGTGCTCACAGCCAAGGTTAGAGATGAGCAGCACATTCCTGGCCCCAGGGACAAGGAGCCACCTGCAAAATAGCAGCATAAATCCTCACTGATTGCAGACCAAAAGCTCAGCTTTGTGGTCCCAACCCACGTGGTGCGGCCGAGCCAAAGAATAGCCATTTACCCACAGTGGGAAGAGGAGCAGTTTGCAGCGAAGCAGATGCAAAGTGGTACATTTGCCATTTTCAATGTTGCAACCTTGCTGGCAGCCTCTAAGGCAAAGTGGTTATACCAGTACCAACAATGGGGATGCATGGGGCCTCATTATGAGTCAGGCGGTAGCCGTGCCGGTAAATACCGGCACAACTGCCACCAGACTCATTTCTTTCCGGTGCCCGGCAATGGGGACATACTGGAGCATTACAGCACCAGTAGTCCCAGTAATTCCCTATTGCCAGACACCGGAAAATATTACTCCCCATTCCATGCAAGTGCCATTGGACTCAATGGGAATGGGAAGGACGGATGCAATCCGTCAAGGTCTGCGAGCGGGTGCCGTTCCGCCTGCCAGTTCAGACCTGGCGGGCGGAAAGGCACCCACTCGCAGACCTCAGAGTGTGCCGGTCCGGTAACAACAGTGCCGGTAGTTTACCGGCACCGTTGTTACCGGACCGGCACACTCGTAATGAGGCCCATAGTCTTTCTCATCACCTTGAGAAGGTACATGGAGTGCTGAGAAGAGAGCTAGGTCCCAGGCCTGAGGAGACCAGCACCAGCGTAATCAGGGAACACAAATCCAGTGTTGGGTGGCAAAAGACAATGGCCAATGTATTCTTGCGACCCCTGAAACAATGTAATAGACAGTTTTTGGGGAAGGTTCAGGCAAATCCAGCCTGTCAGGAGAGGGCCAGTCAGCTAATTTCTGGGCACTACCACCCAAACCACGAAATAGTGTGAGCTCGTAGGTTTTTGAGGAAGAGCCCTAACTTATGATGAAACACCCCAACAAAAGGTCCTGACACTGGCTCGGCTCAGGAGCTGTGATTGCTGGAGATGTTCCTGTTTCCTGGATGATCCCTGTCTGTTATGGAAAATAAAGGACAGTTCTAACTTGACCTTGGCTGAGTCCTCCATCTGTATACTGGAGGATGGTTCATTGGGCCCTGGGTGCTCTGAACAGTGAGTGTGTGGCCTGAACCCAAGTCCTCTGATATACCTACAGCTGGAAATTTGTCATTAGTCAATCAGGTCCAGTCTGACACCTGTGTCCATGATCCGTGTTGAGGCAGCTGCATTCAGGAAGACGTCAGCTGGGCATGGTTTGAATGGTTGCTGAGAGAATATCTGTTTGCATATGTAGATGCCACTGGCCCTCCTGGGGGCTGGCCAAACAGTGATTGTCATCTTGCATATCTTGCATTTCTGGCTCATTAGGCTGTCATGCAAGAGGGGCATTCCAGGGACACTCTCTTCCAGAGCTTACAACAATATCTGGGATGCATTGCTGGAGGAAGCTCCTTCCAAGGCTAAAAGGGAAACAAGACCTGTTTTTGTTGACACCTTTTCAGATCTCTCGTATAAATTAAAATCTCTTATTACTAGGAATTGTAAAAATGTTTTTTACTTAGAAAGAGCCCCTACCTTTGGTTGCTTTCAAGAAAAGACAGAATATTAGAAATATGATGACCCGAAATGACATCAATGATAAGCCTCTGAAGATGGCCAAACAAACCACACTTTGGTGAATGACACCCATTGCTGGGCATTTCCCATGTGGCCAATGTGTCATGTGCCAGTTCACTATAAAACGATTGAAGTGGACATGGGTTTGCAGGATAAATGGGTCATCAACGATCAGACCAAATGCAACAGAGAACATGTGGTTTATATGATTATTTGTCTGTGTGGTTTACGTTTTTTTGGAAAAACTAACAGGAAATGCAAAACCAGACTTATTGAGCACCGCATCTGTATAACGAATAACATTGGTCAGGCCCCTTTGGTCAAACATTTTAAAGAAAGGGGACATACCCATGATAATATCCAGTGGGCCATTCTCAAAAAATCAAGGCCCCTAATAGGGAAACCATCAATCAAAGACTTTTGACCCTCCAACAGAGAATGATTTTCAGAATTAATAGTCACATCTCAGGATTAAATGAAGTACAGGAATGTCTTTTTGACACAATGATCTCTTGGATACGAAAGATAAATAACATTTTCCTGATGTTGTGGCCACAGCCCGGAATGATTTGAGAATGTGTAACCCTCCACTGGTAAATGTGAAGATGTCTCTGATTTACATATATTATTAAGAATTGTACTGAATATGTACATCAAAGGGTAAGCCTTGGATAAATGTTATAGACATAGAAACCATTGTGCTCCAGGGAGATGTGACCATCAAAATGGGAGGATGCAGTTTTCTGCCATGAAATGATTCACATAATGTTTTTGTTTTGGAGAACTTGGAATTGATACTATTACCAGTATAGCGCTTACCTGTCTAGTATTTTTTAAATGTCCAGAAAAACTATCACATGAAATGTTATCCAAGTAACATCCTTACTGATTCATATTGTGAGAGTTTATTAATTCATGTGATGTCATGTTACACACATTTAAGCCATGTTTTATGTATAACAATGCATTATTTCTTCATTAATTGTTATGTTTTTCAGGAAACTAACAATTTATTTTGAGGTGACTTATGTGCTGTGTTTTGATAAACAAAATCTTTCATGATTCTTGTATTGTAATTTACCATGTTTTCACATCACATGGGGTGTCTGTGGTCTCCAGAGATGTAGATGGGTATTTGACGCTTGCCGACCCTAATGGAACATCCAAAGTGGCACTCTAATTTGTTTAAAAAGGTCCCGGGGGTCAGAACATAGAAGATCTTGGTAATGGTAGTCCTTTCCTTTGTTTATGCCTAATATTGAATCATGCTGATGCCGGCTATTTGAAATCAGGCTGGGATGAAAGCCCTAAGCTATTGTTGGTTTGCTGCTTTGGCGAGCAGCACAACCCTTGGTTTTCAAGGCTGGGCAACAGGAAACTGCTAAGTGGAGAACCCACACAACAGTCCTTTGGGAGAGAAGTTTTGCGCAAAACCTCATGGAAGTAACTAAGTTATTTCCGGGTGAATGGTACATCTGCCTGCCATGTGATCAGTGCACTGGGTGAATAATGCTGTACATTTGATGCATCTTGGGATGTATGGAAAATCCTGAATGGTGTGATATGCCACAAACCTGCCGTGGGACTGAGGTTTTTGACTTTTCCATAGGATATCTTTTGACTAATCACGAAGTACAGAGATTTTTGTGAGTGTTATAACTTGAATGAGTCTGATACAGGGATCCCTAAGGAATGTTGGTCTCCTTTGTGGTTTTACAGTTAATGAGATGAGTCCTGTATGTGTGAAAAAAGTAAGTAGGACCCACACAGTTACCAGACTTGAGAAGGTAGGTAGTGTGTGTCAAGATGTGGCTAGCGTGGTTGGACATTTTAGGTAAAATGTAATAAGACTGGTGAGCTTTCTCTTGATACAGGGTACACTCATTTGTGTTTTTACAGTGTTTGTGATGTGGGCAATCGTAAGATGCCATTTGAGAACTGACATCAGTCCTTTTGAAAAGGAGCTTGACTGCATTTAAGCATTAAAAAATATACTGAGCACAGGAAGCAGGTTTCTATGATCAAACTTGGTTCTTTGATGGTGCACTATCTGGCGCCTATCAGATTGTTCTCCTTCTTGGGTGCAATCTAGGTTAATGGTTATGAATGAGATTGGTTGTCCTAGAAAAAACCACAGTGACTCTCTTTCCTGTTTTCTTTGTTTTTCAGTGTTTACGCTTGAATAAGTGTATGGTGTGAGTGCTATGCTTTGGTGATCACCTCACCCACCGGGTTATCATTCCAGAATGGGTAGCTTGTTAGCCATTGAAGAATGTCCCAGCACCTATGCTAGGGGACTGCAACATGTTGGGCTGTTTTCATAACCACAGAGTTGGGTCCATTGTAAATTTGTAATAAGGCCTGTTTGTGGCGTAGATTATTTAGGTACATGTTTTGCCTTTCTGTGTTAATATGTGCAATATATGTTTTAGGTTAAAAAAAAAGGTAGCAGGCACCCCTCTCTAGAATGAACATGGCATGATAACCTGTTCTGTGTTTTTTTCCCACTTTGGTAGTCCGCAGCCATCACTTCTTGCTCACTGTACTTTTCACAAAGGAGGAATAACCATTTGCATATCAGTCTTTGTCCCGCCCACAAGGGCAGTCCAGCACCGAAATGCCAGGCAAATCTCATTTGAATAAGAGTATCAACAGCAACCCCAGACATGTGTTTCAGCCTTATTGGGCCTCACCAGTGAGGTGGAGCGGTGCCCCTCTGAGCACAGTGAGCAAGGGGTACACATCTGGGTTCCCCCAGGTAACTTAGGCTGACCAACCTCAAGTTCCTTGCAAAAATACAAAAAAAGTAGCAGGCGCCCCTCTCTAGAAAGAACATGGCATGAAAACCTGTTCTGTGTTTTTTCCCCAATTTGAGAGTCTGCAGACATAGCTTTTTGCTCATTGTACTTTTCACAAAGGAGGAATATTCATTTGCATATCAGTCTTTGTCCTGCCCATAAGGGCAATCCAGCACTGAAATGCCAGGCTAACCTCCTTTGAACAAGAGTACCAACAGCAACCCTAGACACATTTTTCAGCCTTGTTGGGCCTCATTAGTGAGGTGGAGCAGTGCCTCTCTGAGCACAGTGAGCAAGGGGTCCATGTCTGGGTTTCCCCAGGTAACTTAGGGTGATCAACCCCAAGTTCCTTGCAAACATACAAAAAAGGTTGCAGGTGCCCCTCTCTAGAAAGAAAACGGCACGATAACCGGTTCTGTGTTTTTTTTCCCACTTTGAGAGTCTGCAGTCATCACTTTTTGCTCACTGTACTTTTCACAAAGGAGGAATTTCTATTTGCATATCAGTCTTTTTCCCGTCTAAAAGGGCAGTGCAGCACCAAAATGCCAGGCAAACCTCCTTTAAACAAGAACCTTATCATTCCATGTTCTTTCTAGAGAGGGACGCCTGCTACCTTTTATATGTTTAGGTGTATAGTGGGGGTTTTGTGGTGTTACATTTGATGCAGCACTAGTTTTAAATGTATGAATTTTACAATACAAATCTATGTACAACTGTGCAATTGGGTTTGTGCAGGAATGGACAGAATAGAGAATGGGAGTTACCAGTAATTGATGTTTTGAATTTGTGTGCCCTTTCTCTTTTTGCTATATAAGAATGTATTGCATTCTAACCTTTCTGTGTTGAAAATCAAACTAGGAAACAATGCAATTTCCAAGCCAGATTATGTTCTGGCAAGACACTGTCCCTGTGAAAGGAGACGTTCCTTTGCTGCCACACCCTATTGGACATAACAAAGAGAACGCAAACACATGGGGAAATGCTTTCACTTTTTTGTAGAGAAAGTGTTTGCTTTTACATGACACCTAATGTATGCACATGTTAATCATGCTGCACTGCAGCCAAGTTGGCAATTTAAATGCTTAACTTATGAAGACAACCTTATTTAAATAGGACACCATTTTTTAAAAATCATTTTATTTACCATCTCAGTTTCTCTATTACTTTATTCACTATTAAAATAACGTGTTACCATCACCATGAAAACTGCAAAACATGTATTGCTGTACCCACTATGTGCTAATAGCCTTATAGACTTTAGGAGGGGTCATTATTGCATGGGATAATGGACCTTCTCCAACTTCTGACCCTCATCCCGCGATAACGACCATGCCCACGGTCTATAAATCTATAAAATGAGCTGGTTTATGCATCACAGGCAGAGCACATCTTCTCGATTTCCTTGAAGTGAGGCAAAGTTGTCGCAAAGTAGCTAAAGATTTTCTGTGGGCCCAGCTGGACCTCAGAAAGTGCTTAGGCTCATTGTTTAAATGACAGGCATGCAAAACACAAATCCTAAACTTTCCCTAGGCTGTCTTGCTCTACCTCAGTATGATATCGCAAAATGATGAAAGATTTGCTTTAGGGCAACTCAAATCATACTATGTCCACTCAAATGAAGTGAAGAAAAGTGTATTTTGAATGGCAATGTTATGACAACATGGAAAGATAAAAAGCATAAAATCAGCACTTATAAAGATTGCTTGTTATACATGATACCTACCAAACGACTCATTTGTCAAAAACGGATAGTCAAGAATAAATGTCAAGGGACCTAGCCGTGGGGACTTATTTATAAGAATGAAGTAAGTTCAATAAAGGGAACGTCTTCCTACAAATGACACTAGACGGTGCCACTGGAAGCAACCTGGCATGTGCTCCCATGTCATGCCTTCCACATAAGTGGTGCTAGTGAAAATACTACCCTCTGAATCGCCATGTGTTGGCCGCAGACCAGAGTCTCTTGGAGATGTCTAATGTGTGCACCATGGAGCGCAGGCATTGGAGATTATGACCTGTTTCTTCTTAAATTGGAGACAACAGCAGGAAATTGTGGGTGTTATCCAGAGACCATCCAGAAGAGCCAATGTGACCCCTGTGGATTATGGGGTTACTGAATGTCTGGTCTAATTTGCTGTGTCAGGGTTTCCCTTACTTACTCAGAGACATCGAAGCTGAGCACGTGGGAATTAAAATAAACATGTTCGGGTGAATACATGTATGTATTCATGTGTGTTGGTCCTAGGGTGAGTGTGGTTATGTTCAGTGCTGGAAATGGAAACTATTAACTGTGGGATCACTGCCGGGGATGGGGGTTGGGAAGAGCGTAGGGGGGAGCAGGATGGTGGGTGTTTTTAAGTTAGGGGGAAGATGGGAACTCAAAAGATGTTTCCCAGCCACTCTAAATAAATAATTATTAGCACTGGGAAAATAAACCAAGAAAGAAAGAGCGTGTCCTATATTGTTGCAAGCAAATTAGAAAAAGTGTGCCTCTTTTAAAACGTACAAAGCTTGTTTTGCAGAGTACAATCCTAACACGCAGATTCACAAGTGCTCTCACCAGATGGTCCAGTAATCGAGCGGGTAGCTTTGGCCTGACAACACGAGTTCGACACTTGGCAACAAAAACAGACATTAAAGTGTGCAAAGAGATTTCCCAGATCCAGGGAGACATGTTTTTCCGGATCTCGGATCCGGGAAAATCCGGCCCAGTCACCAGCGTTGGTTATGTTTATACAATGTTTGTACACTTCAGACTCCCCCGGGGCTTTACATGATGTGTGCCAGCATTCAGCACTGCTCGAGCACTCACTTCAAAAATAAATCTTCCAGGACTAGAGCAAGTTGGATAGAGTGGCATTGGCAGAGATAGTTTCTACTCACACTCCTACCTGTAGGGTCAGTTTGCAGGCACTCTGCTCCATGTGCCCCACTCATTGGGTCTCCATTTTGTATGCCCTCACCAAAAACCTTACAATCCTGCCAGTGGCTGTTTGTAGCCCTGTGCTATTCCCCAAAGCAACGGTGCACTGTGCCTCCATCAGGGTGACCTGGGGCTCCCCTGGAAGCTTCTGCCATTGTCATTCTTTGGCCTGTGGTCTCCACGTTCCAGATCACTGGGGAACATCATAAGTATCTTCAGCCGTGGCACTCCTGGCATACATGGTCTGGGACTACCAGTGCTTGCCTGCCATCATGCATAGATTCTTCCGCTTGCCACCTGGGCTTCTCTCGCCTGTCGTCTTCCACCTCCTGCCTCATCCTGGGCCCAGCTCAACCAATTCAAAGTGCTCCTTCTGATGCGGGCAATTTGCTGTCCTGTCAGACCAGGCAACCAAAACCCAGCCTAATTTATCTGAACCAAATCAGGTCCTGATACTCCGGTTAGCATCTCTTTGTGAATGAGTGGATGTTGTATTTGAAGGCTCTAATTCAAACCCAGATTCATATCCAAAAAGATAGGGATTTAGGGGTAACTCATCTTTGAGGTGGTTAAGCTCCTCAAGTATGAGTGAATAGGTGGCGAAGGAAATCTTCAACATGGTCTGCGGCCTTATTAGTTGTGAACTTCATAAAAGCCCAGCTTTAACCCAACGAACAGACTTCTACCACTCCCATGGCACAGTAAAGCTCTATGAACAGTATTCCTATTCAATTGCAACAAGGTATATGTTTTTTTCTTTATGAAAAAAAGACAGATTCTGTTTTTTTTCCCCTCTATCTGTTACTCCATGGACAAGTTTGTCTGTTTGACCGCCGGACCCTGGGCAAATGCACTGTCTATTTTCATTCAAAGATGATTAAAAAGTTGGTAAGCGACTGCCAAGAAGAATTGATGCTAAATGGTTTTGAAACCTATTATCATAAAGGGAATGCAGAAGCCATATCACTCAGAGGGAAGGAAACAGTTGACTATCCAATGCCACTTTGATCAAGATCAGCGGAGGTAGGTTGGGCAGATTGAGGTCACAGCAGGATGGGGTTGGCTATCAAGCTCTCTGCCAATCTGTCCTCATAAACGACCCGGATTCTAACGACATTGATTTGGTCACCTACAGTTGGAATTCGAGAGGCTTTAACTTCTTCAGAAATGCTGATCATAGCGTTCTGTTCAAGGGGGCAGATGTTATTTCTCCTGCAGGAGAATTGGTTAAGGAGTACCCCTTTATTGGATGGCTATATGTCCTTTGCTAGCAATGCTAAGACAGGGCAGAAAGGAAGACCGGTCGGGATTTGTGGGTGGTGGTCAAAATGGAAAGGAGGAGGTCTTTCCATTTAGTGAAAACGAACACAGAAGGCTTGCTGATTACAAAAGTAACGGATTGGTGGTATGGTCACGAGGAACAGCTCCTCCTTATTAATATTTACTTTAATCCTAGGTTGGGTGTGTTTGACTTTGCGGACAAAATTAAGAATGTTCTGCTCGACTGGGAGAAAGAGGGGGAAGGTGGGCCAATTCTTTTAGGAGTAGATTTCAATGGTCAGTGTAGTAGTGTCTCAACAGGTGAATTTTCAGAGGTGTACAAAATGGGGAATAAAAGCCTATGTATTGGCTCGACTAGAACGATCAATTTAGGGCCAGAATGGTCTCTTTTTCTGGCCAGCTGGGGCTTCACCCAAATGAATTTGATGGGGGACGGGAGACTGCAAGATACCCCGACTTGGTCTAATGCATTTAGTTCTGATACAATTGATTACATATTTACAAACATGTTAGGCTCCAAGAGCTGCAAATAATTCCAACTAAATGCATTATACTTCCCAGACTGGAGGAAATGGAATCCATGGAGAAATATTTTAGTTGGGAGTAAGGGGGGAAGATTGATCCAGAGGTGTTCCAACGTGGGACTAGTAAATAATATACTGGCACCGTGGTGGGAAGGAGTAGGTCCAGAGGATAAGAGGGAGATATGTGTGCCACCATCCTTCTCGAACTTGCTGAGCAAGCTAGGAAGAGTGGGGGATATTGTCCAGGGACACCCCTACAGTCTAAATCTATAAGGGCACTGCCACATGTTCGATAAGGAAGTGAGCGAGCAAAAGTGATTGTACATAATATACTGGCACCGTGGTGGGAAGGAGTAGGTCCAGAGGATAAGAGGGAGATGTGTGTGCCACCATCCTTCTCGAACTTGCTGAGCAAGCTAGGAAGAGTGGGGGATACTGTCCAGGGACACCCCTACAATCTAAATCTTGAAGGGCACTGCCACATGTTCGATAAGGAAGTGAGCGAGCAAAAGTGATTGTTGACCAAAGAAATCAGGTTGGTGAAAAAGTCTAGGGGGCAGAATAGGTCAGAGGAGATAAGGGCTGTCACCTCACTAAAACATAAATACAGGACATGGAGCAAACACCACAAGATATGGAATTGAATCCATAATAATCAGGTCACATTTGTTAAGCTGGTTAAGAAAGATACCCAGGGAATTTGGTGGATATTAAATCAAAAGATAGATTCCAAACAGGGCTGCAGACATCGTGGGTGGCAGAGGACGATTTGGTACACTTCTTAAAGGCAAAGTTCAGTGACTATCCTTCCCGGTACATGGAGGGGTCCGAAGAGGAGGTACAGTTTCATGTGTGGGATGTCAAGTTTGAGAAGGATGACCAATAACTAATTATTATGAATTGAAATAATTCCAAGACCAGTGGCCGAGACAGAGTAACAAACCAAATGCTGAAAAACAAGCCGCTGCTATGGGCCAATATTCTGGTGAACTTATTCAGGCAGATCGCTCTAAAAGGGGAGTCCCTGGATTCATGCCACAACTGTATCTTGATCCCCACAAAAGGTGAGAGAGGGTCCCTGGGAAGCTATAGGCCCATTTCTCTATTAGATACCACTTCTAAGGTATTTGCGACAATGGTTCTAAGGCAATTGAGAACTTGGCCAGAGAAGACGAACCGTATACACCCACTTCAATCAGGCTTTAGAAGAGGGTTGAGTATCCTGCAAAGTGGTATGATTTTCCACGCCTGCCTTTCCGAGGTCAGGGACGCTATGCATACAAATGTGTAGTAGCTAGTGTCGACCTCTCAGCAGCCTTTGACAATGTTGATCTGACACGCCTGTGGAAGAAATTATCAGACTGGAGCACCGACCAGGGCTTGTTTGTAATGATCCAGATGCTGTATTCCGGAAAGAAGACCAAAGTCAGGCTCAATCGTAGGGGGGCTCTCTCCAGAGACAAAAGGTCACAAAAGGGGTTTGTCACGGTTGCATAGTGGCACTGACCCTCCTTAAACTATATATGGCTGGCCTATGGAAGGAAGCATTGACCTGGGGTGGCTATGCACCAGAATGGGGGGATTTGCGGATGGGCTGTATTGCCTACGCTGACGACTTGATCTTGGTGGAATATACTCTGGCTAGGCTGCAGCACTGCCTGACTGGGCTTGGAAAATATTTGCAGAACACCCACCTCAAGGTGAATCCAGCCAAATCCATTGTAATGACATGCAGCAGAAGGACAAAATCAACCAGCTATACATGGAGAATTAATGACCTGCAGATTAGCAAGGTTGACTGCCTCAAATACTTAGGATTCTCCTGTATACTTTAAGATTAAAAGGAGAATTGACGAAGGTACAATGGAAGGACGGTTCAGGGGATGTCTTTCCATGGCCAAGAGAGTAAAGAGTACTCTATGTGAATTTTTGCTACTTCCTTTGATAGAGTTCTATCGGGCAAAGGTTTCAGAGGTGGCCCTGTTTAGTTGTGAGCTATCCACCGGTAGGAATAGAAGATTCCATGACACTATGGAAGGAAGAATCCTGAAGAGGGCTCGTGAGCTTCCAACCTCGGTCCCAGTCAGCCTGCTTAGACTTGACCTGGGGCTGGTGTCTTGGTGGGTGCAATTGATGAAGCGTTGTTTTACAGTATGCTTCAGGTTCAAAAAAGTGGGACATCTCCAGATAGACTACTACTTAAATACCTTGATGGAGAGAGGATCAAATCTCTTCCTGTCTAAAACATTTTTAAAGTGTGTACATTTCAGGGATGAGTTAGAACTTCGGAGACCTGTTTCGGATTCCATATTAAAGAGCAGGTTAAAAAGATGGTATAACATTGCGGATATGAGGCACATAAGTCAATTGAAAATGTATAAGGGATATGAGGCAGTGTTCCTTCCATAGAGGAACCTCAATTATATGTGAAAAGGTTCCCCTCAGCTACATTTCAGAATTGGTACCTAATGTTTAGGCTCAATTGTCTCCCAACGCTTGAAGTATTGTAGCCCAAGTGGGGGATTCCACTGGAGTTGATAGCCTGTAGATTGTGTGGGCATGAATTAGAGTCACTAAAACATATAGGGCCTCATTACGACCCAGGCGGTAAGTTACCGCCTGGGCCGTGACTTTACCACCATGGCGTAAACTACGTTTACGCCATGGTGGTTGGCGGACTTACCGCCCCATTCCGACCTTGGCGGGGCGGTAAGTCCCCAATCCCCATTTACCCTTCCCCATTCCCATTTTTGCCCCATAGGGCATAATGGGAGTGGGGAAGGCATTAATTACGCCACCGTAAATTACGGTGGCGTAATTAACTCCATGGTCCCTTAGCGCCATGGATTTTAACACCTGCTAAAAGCAGGTGTTAAAAGCGCCATGGCGCTAAGGGACCTCGTACTCAGGCGGTAAGGGTCGGCGCTGTTAACGCTGCCGTAAACCCCTTACCGCCTGGGTCGTAATGAGGCCCCAAGTAATGGATTGTCAAAAGCTAATGGGCAGAAGGCTTCATTTACTGGGCCCCTTTGTAAATTCACCAGCGAGCATCATATCAGCTGATTTGTGGCTCAGGCTCCTCACTACGCCTCAGCTCTCGCTCACGCTGGCCTTGGTGAAATTTTTGATTGTGATTTATGAGAGCATCGGTGATGTAATGATGGCAGCAGAAGTGGAGAGACTGGAGGGTTGTGGAGACTAACCCAGTTTGGCTCCTGAAAAATGAAATTGACTAAAATGATTGCTAGTAGGGTATTTTGTGCACTCCATGACTTGTGTGGAAAATTATTAACTAATTTGTTAGAAGGGCTTGATAGATTTTATTTTATTTACTTAAAGCTATTTTACTGGAATGATTTGCAGTCACATGTAATATAATGTAAAACTAAAATTGAGAGGTCTACTAAGCAATCAGTTCACTGGGAGAACCCAACATGCTGTGAAAGACCAAAGAAATATCGAGGCTTAGTACCACAAATGAAATACACCAATCACAGGCTGAAAAGATACAAGTATCTTTTATTACTCTACAGTTTACAAAGAAAAACAGATAGCTATCTGGCTCCCAGCACTTCGCAGTGTGTACCAGATTGAAACAGCGAGGAGTGAGAGTGCTGGACATCTAAACTCAGACATATTTATATGATTTTAGCAATATTGTCCAGCCTCTCTCTGAGTTAATAATTCGCGGCCTAGAGTTTGTGCCTAGTTCACATGACAGATGTTACAATATTATGCAAAGGAATAAACAAGTTTCCATGTCCATGAACATTCAATGGTACTGTTGGTTCTCGAATTCACGGTAAGCCTTGTTCCAAGAGTCACTACAATGCAGTTCAGCTAAAGCATACAATCATAGTTTACTCTTCATTGTTTCGGTGTTTATACGAGGATGAGGCTTGTGAGCACAGATACCACTTGAATGGCAGGTCGTATGAAGTGCAAGTTTCTTTACATAGGTTAAACAGTCGGCTCTCGGTCAACCTAAACATTGACGAAACTCAAAGGTCGTTCGGCTCGACTGCAAGTCGAAAACACAGTCCACTATTTTAGAACATGGAACATGAGTTGAAATCATAATGGAGGATGAGTCCTAAAATGGTGGCGAAGTTAACCCAAAATCAGAACTTTTCAACGCTGTTTTCTGGGTAACGCGAATGGGCTTAGGCCAATATTCATAATAAGGAGGCACTATATGATTACAGTTTAACAAACCCTCCTTTTGGCCTAAGCCAAGAGCTTTACTCAACCATTCGCTTTACTCAAAACCCCATGTCTCAATGTCCATACATCCTGAATCACATTCTTCAGATATATCAATCGCCATTAGGTCCTTGACAGTAATATCCTTCATTACAAAAATATTGGTCATTTTCTCAGGTGCATGTATTTTCGGTCCCACTGTACCTACAGTTTGCACACAACATCCCCCTTACATCAAACATATAGCAGGAAGGCATTGTATGCACCAACAACAGAACAATAGAATACCAAGGATTACCACTAAGACTGAAAAGAGCTTCCATCCCCAAGACCATAAAAAGTCCCAGAACCAAGCACTAACATCCTAATTTCCCTCGGGAACATGTACTTCTGTACTTAGGATGTGCAGATTTTGTATTGCCTTGAATATGGTAGGGGAGGAGTCAGGCACAAAAACACAACAAGCAGATCCCACCAATTTAATACTCCACCACGCTCAGCTAGGATGATGTCTAACACCATCCTGTTCTGTAGAATCACTAATCTAGTTGCTTTCTGTTCCGACATCATATTATATAGTATATCGGTGGTTCTGTTGATGGTTCACTACAATACTCTTGCCAGTCTCCTAATATCCTCGGAGTTCATGATCTGTCCCCAAAATGGCACAAAGGATTTCGCTACATCACCCATGACCTGTGAAGGAGTATCACTGTTCTCGCCACACCTTGGACGAGCTCTAGAGACCTCAGAGGTGCTGGCTACAAATACCCCTGGTAGCAAGACACCCAAATAACAAGAACCCTGCCAATCTCTAGGTAGCCAAGGATCAGCTTCAATGCCACAGACAAAATAAACAGGGTCAACTACATACAAAGGTCTGTCCTCACTAGTCAGATTTGCAATATTGGTACAACCCTCAAAAGTACCCTTGACTGAAAACCATCCCTTTTGATGCAGAAGGAAACAGAGTTGGGACTGTGAGTGATAGTGCAAGAAGGAGGCATGGCATCCCGGTTGCCTACGGAAGACATCTTGAAAGAAATCAATGATTGGAAAGGTCTAGAAAGTCTATCGGAAGGCCTAATAGAAGCAACATTGAGTTTGATCCTATTTTCGAAAAGGGAACATCCCAGAGGCGTCAGGACTCGTCTTTCAAATTCATTCAAATGAATCCCATTGAAGTTCCCAGAGATGCTATCATTCCAACGACCAAAGAACAGTGCCCTTAGGGAGGTGTAGCATGCAGTAGTCGAAGGAAGAGGATGAAAATACCAGCCCAACCCTTTTCCCCCGTGCTGTGGCAAATCCGAACATATCCAGCAACTTGTTCTGTTCAGAATCGCATGGGTCGCATTCATGATTATTAGAAGTGTATTATTGTGGTAACTCTGTCTGTGTTGGGAATCCCTAGAAGACAGAGTGTGCAGATGCAAGAAAGTTGAAGACATAGTGGGAACACTCTAGGTAGGTAACAAAGTCTCAAGTGGACTCTCAATATACCAAAATCCAAATGCAAATACAACTGTTAGACCAGTTAACATTATCACAAAAAAACAGTAGGTCCTCACGGACCATGATTTTTGATGCTCAATGTCTTTGTTAGCCACAAGACCGGCCAGTTGCTTCATACGAGTAGAGTTAGCGACGGGCATTGTTCCTCAAAGTTTGCTTTGAAAAGTTTCTGCGACAGACTCCTTAAGTTCGTTCGTTGGTGACCACCTGACCATGGATTATCTTGCTCGAAGGTAACTTTTCCCAGTCCCGGCCACTTCCTTGTGTTTCAGTGAGGGAGTAGCAAGGGGCTAGCTCAACAGTGATTCCTCATAGGCACAGCCATGCTGTGCTGTAAGTCTAGTGCCGTGGACACAGATCGTACCTCAAGACTCTAGTTACGGCATGATCTGCGAACAGAGTGTCGTTGCTTCCTGACGGAAGTGGTGAAACAGAAGCAAGATTGTTCAAGGGTGCAGAAAGATCTGAAGAAGAATTCAAAGGCAAATCAGCAGTCTCCCCAGGCCCCACGGGCTCAGGAAGAATCTCCGAAACAACCTTGGTGTTGTTCAAGACAGGTTTATCATGCAAAGCAGAACAAACAGTTTCCGTCTTTTATTCCTCGTCGAGTGGCAAAGGAAAAGGTATTTTCTTGACATGCGTCTCGTGTTTTCATTGTCGTTTTCCTGCTACTCGTACAGCGGTCTGTGTGGCCAACAGGAACTGGAGTGGTGCGAGACAGGATGATCCTTCAAAAGCTTTTGTTAGCACCCAGTCGCCAGGTCAAAGACGATGACCTGGCCCCTTGTATTTATCTGGGACAGTTTCTCACACCTGTTGATAAATCAAATACAATTTTTGAGTTAACTGGTCACAGTATTCAGCAAGAAGCAAATGTTCCACGTCTTTCAGTATTTTGGGTTTAGGTAGGTCCCAAATATTAGCTGGCCACCCCATCACGATCTCGTACAGGGAGAGTCCAGTTCTAGTCTGTGGGGTTGTCCGCATGGACAATAAAACTACTGGTAAGGCATCTGGCCATTTCAGGTTACTGCTAGCACAAACTTTTGCTAGCTTGTTCTTCAGGATACCATTATGGCACTCTACAAGTCCGGCACTCTGAGCATGTCTAGCCAAATGGAACCATTTATCGATCTGCAATCCCACGCATACTTGCAGGATAACAGCAGTGATAAAATGTGGACCATTGTCCGACCAGATGACTCTCGGCAAACCAAACCTAGGAACATATTCCTTAAGCCTGGTTTTCGCTGTTGTCATTGCTGTGGCATCTTTCACAGGGAAGGCTACAACCCACTTGCTAAAGGCGCAAATGACTACCAGAACATACTTGTAGTTGTAGCAGTGTTCTATTTTGATGTATTACCTCGAAAGGCACACAGGGGGGACCAAAACTACCCTTGGTGTCGCTGTACCCTTCCCCACATTATGCTGTAAGCATACCATACAGCTTTGGACTAAGCGCTCAGCAGTTTTTGAAATATTTACATTTACCCAAACAGGTTCTAGCAATTTACAGATTTTTCTAGCACATATATAAGTAGGGCCATATGGCCATTGTAACCATGGCGGTGACATAAGCATCGGGTATCATCCATTTTTTCTCTATGTTGTCCACCCAACACCCTTTCACATCCAAACTTGCAAAACCCTCAGCCCAGTGTAAGTTCTGTTGGAGTGGTGTCAGCTTGAATATTTTTTATCAAATCAATTCCTTCATCTGTTGCACAGGTATTCATAGCTTCTTTTGTTATATACATTTCTGAACACAATCAGTAGCAGTCTGTTTAGCTATCCTGTCAGCAAAATCTTTTTCTTCCCCACATCACTGTTACTTTCGGATGTGCGGTGCACTTCATGATTGCTAGTTGAGTAGGAAGCACAAGTGCTGAGAGCAGATGAACTATCAAAGTACCATGTTGGATTTTAGTTCCGTGTGAGGTCAAGAAACCTTGTTCTGCCCATAGTCTACCAAAGTTGTGAACCACCCCAAAGGCCTACTGGCTATCTATAAATATATTTACTCTAAGCCCTTCGGAAAGTTCACAAGCTCAAGCCAATTCGATAATCTCTGCGGCCTGCATGCAGTCATGCAAAATTCTCTTGGTTTCCACAATCGTGCTTAATGTAATGATAGCATAAGCAGCAGTGGATGTATCATCTGGCAGTTTGAAGCAGGAACCATCGCAAAACAGCTCCCCTTGTAGATATTTCAATGGTGTATCATTTAAGTCAATCCTGCCTTTGGTTTCTTGCTCTGTGGTACAGAGGCAGTCATGTGACATTTCGTCACTGCAAGCAATGTCTTGTCGGAGAGGCAGTAATTCAGCCAGATTAAATACGCAGCACCTCTTAATTTGAATATGCGGTGCAAATAGGATCAATTTTTTTCTTGTTAATCATGTAGAAGTAAGGTGTTGCACTTGCGTCCATTTTAATAGAACGTCTACGGAGTGGGGTACCATCACGGTTAAAGAGTGACCTAAAACCATACCCTCACATTGTTTTACAGACGCAGCAGCAGCAGCAACAGCTCTCAAACATCTCGGCAAAGCGCATGCAACAGGATCAAGTGTGGAGGAAAAATAACCACACGGTCTATACTTCCCCCCATGTTCCTGCGTTAACACAGCCAAAGCACATCCCTCACATTCATGCACATATAACATGATGTCCTTATCATAATTTGGTGTGCCCAAAACTGGTGCTGAACACAGTGCAGCCTTGAGCAGATCAAAAGCTTTCTGATGTTCCAAGTTCCATGGTAATGGCAAAGAAATGCCCTTCTTTGTCAATGTCAACATTGGTTTTATCACTAGTGAAAAATGAGGGATCCGCTGTCTACAGTAAGAAGCCATTCCTATCAAGAATCTGACCTTTTCTGTGTATTTGGGACAGACATGCTAGAGATGCTCTTTATCCGTTCAGGTGTCAATCTTCTTCCCTCCTTTTTGACCTCCTGTCGACAATACTGAAACTTTTTCAATGAAGCTTTATGCCCATGCTCTGCTAGATGAATAAGCAACAACACAGTACCCTCCTTGCAAGCAACTTCTGAGTTTGCAGCTAAGAGAAGATTGTCAACGTATTGTAACAATGTACAAGTGGAACGCAACTCAAGTGTATCGAGCTGCTCCTTCAAAGCCCTACTGTAAATGCTCAAACTCTCTGTGTACCCTTGTGGCACACGAGTGAATGTAAATGAGTGTCCCCCTAGGGTGAAGGCGAACAAATATCTACTATCCACGTGTACGGGAATACTAAAGAAGGCATTCTTAAGATCCACCACACTGAAATGAGTAGCAGAATCTGGGACCATTGTTAATATCGTGGTTACATCAGGCACAATTGGAAATTGTGGCGCGACAATCCTATTAATAGCACACAAATCAATAATAAAATGGAAAGGAATCACATTATCCCCTTTCTTATACACCGGTAAAATCGGGCTATTGCACAAACTTCCTGCAATTTCCTCGATAACTCCATGATGGACAAAATCAGAAACTACGCTCGTCAGAGCTTGCTCACCATTGTGGAATACGTGGCAACTTAGCTCTTGGCTTCAAAACAATTTTAACAGGTTCAATTTGCAAAATGCCGACATCATTGTCGTCAACCGCCCATAAACACGCCAGAAATTCACTAAATTCAGGCGGTAAAGGTCTAGTCAAAAACTGTGAGGCAGAAGATTGCTGGGGTGAAATTGTCAAACATACTCCATCCGAAGAACAATGAATTACCACATTTAATTCCTTCAACAGATTCAACCCCAACAAATTCTCACCACAATTCGTCGTTAAAAGAAATGGAGAGTAATCCATGGATGGCCCCAGTGAAATCGGTACCAGCTGAGAAACCGGACTTACCACTGGCGTGCCAGAAAACCCTACAGAAACATTATTTTGCCCTGACAATGGAATATCTGTAACCCGTGAATGATCAATGGAACACTTCTGTGCTCCTGTATCTATCAAAAATACATGCTTCCTATTCCCCACCTTCATCTCAACATAGGGCCCTTTCTGATTGATGGTAATAGGTACTGGTTCCAGACCCTGCTTCAGGCTGTCCTAACGAAACAATATATCATCAAAGACAAGATCTTCAGAAAGATAGGCAGTTGAAGGGTTATCAAAAATATTTCTACTATCTACACTAGGTTGCTGACTATCTTGGGAGAATGACTGTGGATTTTGAGCGAACTGCCTTCTACCAGGACCCACCTACCCCAGGACGGCCCCTGGATCATATATCCATAATACCATATGTGTTATTCGATCTTTGCTGAAGGATCGGGCATTGTGCTCACCAATGACCCTCTTGTCTGCAATAAGCACATTGGTTCATGTGCACAGGACCCAACTGTGTATTGCTTTGTGGAACAAACTGGCCTCTAAACTGTGTACTCCCACCTCTAGTTCCTATATCTGCTGCATCAATACTTTGGTTTTCAAGTCTCCCTTTCTCTTTTCAATCCTATCTTTTTCATTATTGACTCTATTTTCGTAATACTGAGCCATATGCAATACTTGGACTGTGATTTAGCTTGCCAAACACTTTCGGATGTCATGATTTGTGATTGGATATCAGGCAACAATCCATGCACAAATGTATCCACAAACAACCTTTTCCGTGACTCAGTGCTTAAATACTGTCCACTAAAATCTGAAGATACTTGTTCGAACCGATTAAAGAATTCGGTAGCACCTTCAGATTTCCCTTGGGTACAAGCAGTGAGTTTGTCCCAAACAATCCATTTCTCGGGAACCAGAGTTTTTAATTTCGTTACTATTCTGTCTGGCAAAGTCTGTATCACCTGCGGTGGTCTCTCATCAGCTTTCCTTTCTCCATCTAACCGCACCAAGTTAACCAAGTGTCACTCAGTCCTGCTTAATCGTCTACAGTCCTAATCTGTTTCCATAAATCAGCAGGTAGGATCACAGGGAACAACAAGTCTATATCACCTAAGGTGAAAACTGACGAATGCAAGACAGATTCTATTTCTTTATAAAACCCTGTTGGATTTTTTCTTATGTCTGGAATCGACTGTCTAATAGTGTTCACTTCCTGTCTGGAGAACGGGACATGAACAAATTGTGATACATAGTGAGCTTCAATAGTAGTGGCTGCTATACCTGCTGCGGCATTAGCTGGAATCTCAACTTTAGGAACAAATGTCGGAGGAACCTCACTCATAGGCAACTGAGTAGTAGGCAACTGCGAAAGTTTGTTAAGCAATAAAGCCAGATCCAGTGCTAAAGTGGTCGAAGCAGTATCGGGCACAAAGGCTCTCTTATAAACAATTATCAATTCTGCGGGACAACAAATCTTTTTCTTCATACACTCATCCTGTAGGTATTCTACCATTACCTGTAACACTTTCTTCTGCATTTCTGGAGTATACTGACTAAACTATCATATACTTCTATGGGAGACATTGATACATCTGAAATCCATCTAAGCGCATCCCTTTTGCAAATTTGCGTCTCTTCACTCGTTGATTTACAAGGAGGAAAGAACCGTTTCTGCACATACAGAGCGTCCAATCTAGCAACATCCACTTCATCCTTCTGTAACCGTTCTAACTCCCTTCTTAACTCAAAAACCCTCTTGACATGCTCATTTACTTTGTCCGCAGTATCCCTTGAATAAGCTAAAACATTCAAATCCCTCAACCCTTGTGGGACATCCATGTCCGTCAAATTATTCCACATTACAGCCAAGTGTATTCCCATCCCCTCAATAAAAACATTCTGTTCGGGAATACTTTCTAGATAAAGAAGTGTAGCTAAGACAACTGATTTTTCCACCTTCTCTATACATTTCTTAGCCAATGCATAAAAATCTCTCTTCTTATCTTTAGAGACTGTACTACGAGTCACTACTTTTGATTCAGCACTCGCCCCTTCATCTGCTACAAGCGGAGCAGAACCGCTTGGGAAAGAGAGAGTAGACAAATCCTGTACAACAGGTAGTGGAGACACTACTGCTGGCAACAAAGACGGAATCACAGGAACAGTAATAGTCGATAAGGGTGGAGATACAGAAGGAGAAACAACAATAGGAAGAGGTGCAACAGCTGGAGGTGGATGAATAACAGTAAGAACAGGGATTGCTACGGGAGGAGGTGCAACAGCGGGAAGAGGTAAGACAACAGGAAGAGGTACATAAGGAGGTGGTGCAGTGACACCAGGCCTAGGTTCATTTAAAAGTTTATCAATTAGTTCATCTGAGACATGAAAATCTTTAGACGGATATATTTTCTGTATATCAAGTTGAAAAGCCCTATCCATGTTTCTAACAGACTCTGGCTGTTTCTGTTGATCATACAATAATGCCTTTCTGAATTTGACATATGACGACATGCATGCTTCTCTTTACTCTTAAGTTGCTGCATAGCTTCGTTTTTCCAATTCTGAATTACATCAAATGCTGCAGGTCCAGCTTTTTTCTTTAACAATATACACTCTAAATACTGTATTCGGGCAATCTCAAAACTACCATTGACTGGCCACTGAAATTCAGAAGCATGTCTAGTTTGTCTATGGAAAATATCATTGAATAATATACTACCAATGCCGTACTTACAGTACATAGTACATGCCGCCGACCCCTCCTGTAGTGCTGGTCGGCCAAATTCCAAAGATTGTCTGTCTCTGCAGAATAAACCCCTGAAACAGGCAGACAATTTCCCAGGCATGTCAGATCACTGGTGTTACCTGCCATTGTTTGTGCTCATGAGGACAAAACTGCAATCACTATATGATTACGGTTTAACAGAAATGCTCAAAGTAACCAGTCTTATTTGGGTCTTTATGGAACAAATGGCAAAAGACTGGCTTAATTAACAACTAGAATGCTTTTATCTGGGCATGGCCTAGCTATGACACTGCAGGTAGTGCATATGCGACAATCATTAGCATAGAAATAAACATATTAAGATTGGTTAGAGACCATGTTTTGCTTGGAAGACTTTCTAATGTGTTTCAAACTAAATCATTTACAAACATATGCTTTAGAAACAGGATCTCACCAACCTACTTTCAAACTTGAAAGGTTCATAAATGACTACATACTACTTCCAGTTTGGTAGTTCTCAGAACAACACCTTTGAAACTTAATTGGATAGTTACTCGAATGAATAAGCAGACCCTGGCACAAAAGCGTTAGGGCCAATAGCTCTTTACATATTGGCTTTCAAAAGTAGCTGCATGTGCAGGGAGGATAGCTCTGGGGCAACCTGCTCACCTTGGAAGCAAGACGACACAGGGCAACACAGGTTCGATCCCCGGGTCGCGCTTAGAAACCGCTGGGTATCAAGCGCATTTTAAATAACCAATTAAATTACAATTATGGTGTGCATGGGATAGATGAACAGAGAGAACAATCCATGGATGACTAAAGGAGGCAGCAGCTGGAAGACATTGGACTAATCCCTTAAACAAGAATAGGCATAGATTGGGCATAGATTATGCCAGGAAATGCAGAACAAAAGAAGGCCTAACAACAAGTAACGTGGTTGGTTCACCGTGTCATCTGCTCATTATATCTATATATTGTGCATGTATAGGGTTTGGTGAGGAATGTATGTCTGCTTCTAGAAAAATGTCAAAGTCGTTCAATACATTAACTGTCTGCTAGCGGGCACTACTCTGGCTTTCATCCTCACCTGGTGGTTGGGAATGGTACCAAGTTAGTTGGGTAATTGGAGCCAAAGTACACAGTTTGTAAAGCGCTCAGATGAGTGTGGAGAGTGAAAGTAGGACCACAGAATTTCAATTAAGTCTCATTTGAGTTTGGGTGTGGTCTACACGCTGTCACGATGCCTGCCCCCGGAAAGCCAGACCAGGCCTAGCAACCCCGGAAGCAGGGATCATGCCACTTGAAGCATGCCCAAAGACCCCAGTTAGGGGCTATTTGGCTACAGTCCTGGCGCCTATTGTGCCAGGCTCATAAGAATAAAGTCAGTCCTGGTGCCATGGGCGCCAGGCTCATTACAGAAAACTTACCTGATGCAGACCATGCTGCATACCTACCTGATGCAGACCATGCTGCATAAAGCCACAAGCCAAATAAGGCTTAGAGGGACTATTTTACCTCAGGGACTCCTTTCCTCTCGGGTGGGGCTGTGGAAGAATACTTACCTGGGACTTCTTCCAAGGCTATTTAAGCCACACCCGGACAGCCACACGTGCTTCGCGTTATTCTGCGTGCTGCAGCGTAATGCTCACCGTGTCTTCAGCAGCTCCAGTCTTCAGCCACGCCCGCTTCAGCCCTAGAACACCTGGAACAAGAAAAGGAGAAGGAGAAGAGATCAGAACAAAACCCTTACCTGAATCCTTGATCCAGCACATTGTCGATCTGGAAGAGAGAAGCCTTCACAGGTGCGTTGCCACGCATCTCGTAGCGCCGCGCTGAACTCACCATCCGGGGCTGCAATCCTTTACTCCATCGTGAACCCAGCATCTCCAGGCCATTCTTCAACACCTGGGGGAGACAAGAACAAATAGATGAGCAAGGGCAATACAAACCACCCCCAAAGACTTACCTGATTACCACAGGGGGGTACTCACCTCATCTCGGGTCGGCGCAGTCAATCCTGCATCACCGCCGCACCCCGGCCCCTAAGGGGAAAAACAAGGACAATACAACCTACCCCCAAAGACTTACCTGATTACCACAGGGGGGTACTCACCTCATCTCGGGTCGGTGCAGTCAATTCTGCATCACCGCCGCACCCCGGCCCTTAAGGGGAAAACAAGGACAATACAACCTAACCCCAAAGACTTACCTGATTTACCACAGGGGGCTACTCACCTCATTTCGGGTCGGCGCAGTTAATCCTGCATCATCGCTGTACCCCGGCCCCAAAGTGGAGAACCACAATAGACTTACCAGGATCTTACCAATTGCCACTTGGAACTCTTCTAGTGGTTTAAATCTGCAACCTGCAAGGAATCTGGCAGAGTGAAGATCAGACTTTTGAACTCTTACGACGATTGGACTTTAGAGTCAATACTTGAACTCGCCAATTCCTCCATGCCAGTGAAGTAACTGGTCGTCTACGCGCCCCTGCGCTCGACGCAGGAAGGAGAGCTCATCTTTCCAAATCATCAGGTGAAATTAAGAGGGGACTTCTGGAGTGTTCTGTGGGCAGACAAGGGGAGTGGGAAGGCGGGTTAACGCTCAGATTATGGAAGGTTAATTCCCCTTCTCCATTGCAGAAAGATATTCGTACGAGTCCAACAAACGAAGCTAAGTGGGTCTGTCCAGTCTGTCATCTCGGCTCTACATGTTACTCTGGTGGAAGCAACAGCGGGCCAGTCCAGATCGACGCCCCCGTGGGAATCAGGTGAGCGTAACAGAATGCAAAGCCTACCCACAAATACCCACCTGGGCGTCATGGAGACCTCGGAAACTGATCAGTTGGCCCAATTATTAGGGGAACTAAGGGCCGAAGTGCATTCCGCGCGCCAGGAAACCAATGCCCTCAGGAGGTAATTGATAGTATCAAAAGAACGAACAGATGATTTGGCCAGACAGCTATTACAAAGCCAGGCTGGACAAACACCTCTACCTGGACTCGGGGCCAGCCCCGCTCCGGTGCCACCGAGTAACCCGGTGCAGATAAACCTTCCTGGAGCCGTTCCCTTGGCTCTGCCTGAACGCTTTGCCGGAGACCCAAAAAGGTTTGCTATATTCATGAATCAATGTCGCTTACACTTTTTATGTAGACCTGGAGCTTTCCCAATTGATCAAGCCAAGGTAGCTTTTGTACTGTCATATCTCAGCGGCAGTGCAGCGGACTGGTCCATTCCGCTAGTAAATCAGGATGACCCGATTCTTCGAGATTTCCAAGGTTTTCGAACAAGCATGGAAAGACTGTTCGTCCGACATTCCCAAGGACAGGCTTTGGATAACGAACTTTTATCCTTACGGCAAGGTAATCAGGATCTTTTATCTTACATTGCAACTTTCAATAGATTAGTTGTGGAAACCGAATGGCCTGAAGCCAAGCGAATTACATTATTCCATCGAGGGCTCCGGGGAGAACTCAAGGATGTTTTAGCCCAAGTCATGAACCCGCCTCTAGACTGTGCTGAATATATAGATTTTGTGGTCCAGTTAGATCACAGACTTCAAACCAGAAAGGCTGATCGAACCAAGTTTGAAAACAGGGTCTTGGTTAAAACCTACGTAAGCTCTAAGGGGGTAGATGCCTCAGAACCCATGCAAATCAGGGGGGTTAGAGGACCCTTAACCCAAAAGGAAAGAGAAAGAAGACGGCAACAGCAATTATGTCTATATTGCGGAGCTACTGGTCGTTTCCTCCGGAACTGCCCTGTAAAACCACCCAAGAAAACTATAGGAGCAGCAGACGAAAACCACTTGAAACCTGACTCGGGAAACGACCACGCCCGGCAAGCGTAGAGGTCAGCTTGCCGAGCTTAAAGAAGGACACTCTGACCTCGCATTTCACCATACCCATGGTCCTTATAGACCAGAGCAGCCATCACGCATGCACGTGGTAAAGGCGTATGTAGATAGTGGAGCCTTAGGAAACTATTTGGACTGCGGATTGGCTTCCAGGATGAATCTATCTCTCACTCGAAAGACCACTGCCGATGTTGTCACCACTGTTGATGGAACTGAAATTGCCTCTGGGCCCGTAACTCATTCCACTGCAGAGATGACATTGGTGGGTCAGGATGGACACCGAGAGGTTATGGTGTTTGATTTAATCAAGGCTCCACAGTTTCAACTGATACTGGGAATCCCTTGGTTGGAAAAACACAATCCCTGTATTGATTGGCGAGAGAAGAGACTAACCTTCCCAGAATGTGCTAACACCTGTTACCCAAAGAGAACTTTAAATTCAGTACTGGCCCCAATAATCCCAGCTGCCATACAATTACCTGCTGAATAACAAGACTTTCAGGATGTCTTTCAAAAGGAGCAGGCAAACACCTTACCACCGCACAGATCGTATGATTGTCAAATAGATCTCATACCAGGAGCACAACCACCTTGCAGCAGAATCTATGCCCTCACGGAACCTGAAAATCTCCACTTGCACCAGTACCTAGACCAATATCTTGCTAATGGCTTCATCCGCCCGTCCAAGTCCCCTGCATCTTCCGCTTTGTTCTTCGTGCCTAAAAAGGAAGGCGACCTTAGAACATGCATTGACTACCGTGCGCTGAATCAGATAACTAACAAGAATCGAAACCCATTGCCTTTGATCCCTGAACTACTAGACCAGGTAAAGAATGCTTGTATATACACAAAACTAGACCTTTGGGGGGCATATCATCTGGTACGCGTCAAAGAAAGTGACGAATGGAAAACTGCTTTTCGCACCAAGTACGGATTATTTGAGTACCAGGTGATGCCTTTCGGACTGTGTAACGCACCAGCGGCCTTCCAGTTCTTCATGTACGATGTCTTCCGAGAGCTCATCGATGTTTGTGTAGTCATTTACATCGACGATATCTTAGTATACTCCCTATCAGAATCCGATCATGTAAAGCACGTCCGAGCAGTCCTAGAGAAGTTACGCCAGTATAAGTTATATGCTAAACTGGAAAAGTGCATCTTTCACACTACGGAAGTAGAGTTCCTTGGATTTATTCTGACCCTGAAAGGAATCTGGATGGATACACGTAAGGTGGATGCAATTCTTAATTGGCCTTCGGCAAGCTCAGTCAAAGGAGTTCAAAGCATGCTCGGCTTTGCCAATTTCTACCGCAGGTTTATCCCGGACTTCTCACACATTGTACATCCCATTACAACACTATTGTGAAAGAATAAACGCTTTGCATGGACAGAAGAAGCCGAGAACGCCTTCCAAGAGTTAAAAAGGAAATTCACGTCCGCACTTGTATTACGACACCCGCTCCCAGAGCTTCCCTACATAGTGGAAACAGATGCATCCAGTTCAGCTACGGGAGCAGTGCTCTCCCAAAAGGATCCCGAAACTAACCGGCTGCAACCAGTGGCATTTTGGTCAAGAAGGTTTTCGGCTCCCGAATTAAATTATGCCATAACCAACAAGGAGCTGTTGGCCATCAAGTCCGCCTTCAAGGCTTGGCGGCACTATCTGCTGGGCGCCAGACATACCATTACGGTCATCACTGATCACCGCAACTTACAATACCTAAAGGTAGCCAAGGCCCAATCTTCACGCCAACTCCGTTGGGCATTGTTCTTCGCCGAGTTTGATTTTGTAATAACCTATCGACCAGGTTGTAAAAATGGAAAAGCTGACGCCCTGTCCCGAATTGGAATGGGAGAAACAGAAAGAGCTTTAGAACCTGTACCCATAATTCCCGAACAGAGGATCCTTGGTCTGACATCCATACACTCTCTGGAGGACATTCAAGAAAGGGTCCATCAACTCTTTGATTCCGATGCCTTACAGGGCTGGGCAAGGAAAGGTCCAGAGTATTCTGTCACCACAATCTACCTTATTACCAAGGCCGGCTATTTCTGCCACTGGAGGAACTACAGAAACTTGTCATTTCTCATTACCACGACACCTTGATGGAAGGGCAACCTGGCATTGCAAAAACTGAAGCCAAAATCAAGAAACAGTTTTGGTGGCCCACCTGGCGAAAAGATGTCAAGTTGTTTGTCATGTCTTGTGGCATTTGCGCTCAAAATAAAGGGGAAAAGAAAAAACCCGCTGGATTATACAACCATTAGACATACCACCTACTCCTTGGCATACCTTGTCATTAGACTTTATCACGGATTTACCCCCGTGCAACGGTTATAACACCATTCTAGTTATTGTAGATCTTTTTTCTAAAACGGCCCATTTTATTCCTTTAAAAGGAATACCTTCAGCTTCAATCCTGGCCAAGGAGTTCCTTGAAAATGTTGTCCACCTACATGGCTTTCCTTCCGTGTTAATTTCGGACCGGGGAAGTCAATTTATTTCACATTTTTGGAGAAAGTGCTGCCAGCTGGCACAAATTGATGTTAGGCTTTCAACCAGCCACCATCTCCAGACCGACGGTCAAACAGAGAGAACCAACCAGACTCTTGAGCAATACCTACGTTGTATGCTACATCAATCTGAGGGGGATTGGAAAGACATTCTTTGGATCGCCGAGTATGCATACAATAATTCTGTACACTCAGGAACTAAACAAAGCCCTTTTTTACCATATATGGTCACCATCCTCGAACCTCAGATTTAGATTCTCCCCAGCATTTAGAGATACCCGCGGTGGACCATCTCCACGCTGTTATCACACAAGCCTTTAAAGAGGCGACTGCACATTTACAAAAGGCTAAGGATAACTACAAGAAGGATGCTGATCAACACAGGAGTGAAGCACCGCAATACCACGTAGGGGACCAAGTATGGTTAGCCACCAAGTACTTACCACTGAAGGGAACACAGACTTTTAACCCCAGGTATTTGGGACCTTATTCTATTAAGGCTATAATTAACATAGTGGCCGTCAAGTTGGACCTGCCTGGTCATATGCGTGTTCATCCTGTTTTTCACGTGTCTCTTTTGAAGCCTGTGCAACCAGGAACTAGGCTAACCACCCCACCTGAACCTATCCTCATAGACGGAGAACCCGAATTCGAAGTCAAGAATATCTTGGACTCTAAAAGGGTGAGATCAAAACTCTTCTATCTCATTGATTGGAAAGGTTATGGTCCACAGGAAAGATCTTGGGAGCCTAGTGACCATGTGCATGCACCTCAATTAGTGAAAAGGTTCCACCAAGAATTTCCAGACAAACCTAGGCCGAGAGGGAGAACAGCTTTAGGAGGGGCCTTGAGGGGGGGTGCTGTCACGATGCCTGCCCCCGGAAAGCCAGACCAGGCCCAGCAACCCCGGAAGCAGGCATCATGCCACTTGAAGCATGCCCAAAAACCCCATTTAGGGGCTATTTGGCTACAGTCCTGGCGCCTATGGCGCCAGGCTCATAAGAATAAAGTCAGTCCTGGCGCCATGGGCGCCAGGTTCATTACAGAAAACTTACCTGATGCTGACCATGCTGCACGAAGCCACAAGCCAAATGAGGCTTAGAGGGACTATTTTACCTCAGGGACTCCTTTCCTCTCGGGTGGAGCTGTGGAAGAATACTTACCTGGGACTTCTTCCAAGGCTATTTAAGCCACACCCGGACAGCCACACGTGCTTCGCGTTATTCTGCGTGCTGCAGCGTAATGCTCACCGTGTCTTCAGCAGCTCCAGTCTTCAGCCACGCCCACTTCAGCCCTGGAACACCTGGAACAAGAAAAGGAGAAGGAGAAGAGATCAGAACAAAACCCTTACCTGAATCCTTGATCCAGCACATCGTCGATCTGGAAGAGAGAAGCCTTCACAGTTGTGTTGCCACGCACCTCGCAGCGCCGCGCTGAACTCACCATCCGGGGCTGCATTCCTTTACTCCATTGCGAACCCAGCATCTCCAGGCCATTCTTCAACACCTGGGGGAGACAACAACAAATAGGTGAGCAAGGGCAATACAAACCACCCCCAAAGACTTACCTGATTACCACAGGGGGGTACTCACCTCATCTCGGGTCGGCGCAGTCAATTCTGCATCACCGCTGCACCCCGGCCCCGAAGGGGAAAAACAAGGACAATACAACCTACCCCCAAAGACTTACCTGATTACCACAGGGGGGTACTCACCTCATCTCGGGTCGGCGCAGTCAATTCTGCATCACCGCCGCACCCCGGCCCCTAAGGGGAAAACAAGGACAATACAACCTAACCCCAAAGACTTACCTGATTTACCCCAGGGGGGTACTCACCTCATTTTGGGTCGGTGCAGTCAATCCTGCATCACCGCCGCACCCCGGCCCCTAAGGGGAGAACCACAATAGACTTACCAGGATCTTACCAATTGCCACTTGGAACTCTTCTAGTGGTTTAAATCTGCAACCTGCAAGGAATCTGGCAGAGTGAAGATCAGACTTTTGAACTCTTAGGAAAAATTGGACTTTAGAGTCAATACTGGAACTCGCCAATTCCTCCACGCCAGTGAAGTAACTGGTCGTCTACGCGCCCCTGCGCTCGACGCAGGATGGAGAGCTCATCTTTCCAAATCATCAGGTGAGATTAAGAGGGGACTTCTGAAGTGTTCTGTGGGCAGACAAGGGGAGTGGGAAGGCGGGTTAACGCTCAGATTACGGGAGGTTAATTCCCCTTCTCCATTGCAGAAAGATGTCCAGTCTGTCATCTCGGCTCTACGTGTTACTCTGGTGGAAGCAATAGCGGGCCAGTCCAGATCGACGCCCCCGTGGGAATCAGGTGAGCGTAACACACTGGCAGAACCAGTTAGTCCTTCCCTTCCATTTATGGCGGGCACAGCCGTCACAGTGACCTATTTTCTGCGTGCCCATTGTAAGGACTACCACTATGTTGCGGTTTGTAGATACAAAACCATGAAAGGTCCTGGACTGAAAAGGCTTGCACAGAACTTAAAATACCCCATTCTTGGGCATTCGGGCAATCTGTATTGGCCGAGGTCTTCGAAATAGTCACATTATTCGCTATATGTCCAAATAGGATATACGTTGGCGACGCCACTTTTGTAATCTAACTCGAACTGGATGGAAGGAATGAATGAGAGGCTCACTGGCTCCCTATCAAATAACGTATTCTGTTCAAGACACTCACAATCACGCACAGATGTCTATCCCAAACAGCACCTACATACCTGGCAGAACGGCTACATCTAGCTCAATCATTCAGACCCAAGCGCGATCTATACTCTAATCAACTCACAATTCCCACATACAACAGAGCTAATGCAGGCGGCGCCAGCTTCGAAGTGCTAGCACCAAATTCGTGGAACTCCCTACCACGCAGCCTCAGGCAAGAAACATTCCTCATAGCCTTCAGAAAGACACTGAAAACCATACTATTCAAATAATCTGCATCCACTTTATTGTTCCATTGTAACCGCAGAACATGAATACTGTCTGAGATGTATTTGAATCTGTATCTGAGAGTTTGTACCTGTTTATCGGGTACTAAGTGAATTTGCTGTAACAGAGCCACGATGCCTCGAGGCAGTTGTGCGCTTTATAAATGTTAAATAAATAAATACACCAGATAAATCCAGGCATAGACACTGAACTCTTAAGAGTGCACTGTGTCCCCTTGTGATCTACAGAGATGGCTGTACATGTTGAATGGTCTTTCATTTGTTACAGGAGTAAATGCATATGCAATTCATTATTTCAAAGCACATTGTTAATTAGGTCTGTCCTTTTCTTTTTTTAGTGTTTCTTACTATTATAATGAGGGCTGTTAATGATCCTCCATTCAGAAATTACCTTGTCTTGTTAAAATCTAACATAACATTATTTAAATATAAATATATATAGCCGGCTGGGGGGTTAACATTGAGGAAAAGAGGCGTTCACATCTAGCCCTAGAGAGTCAAGATTGTACAAGGTCGGTCGTGTTCACGCGTATTCCGGTTGCTCTCTTTGTTTGATGTTGCTATGCAACACATGGCAGCCTGTAAAAAAATGTATATATCTTATTACAGGGTAGTTATGACAACACTACTGACCTTTAGTAAGGAAATTACAACACTACTTCCCTGTAATCAGTTATTGCGCCGAACCTCGGTATACTTGGAAGCCTCGCCTGTTTCTAATAATGCTCAAAGGTCATTTTCAATAGGTTTCTTGTCCTAAATGTTGAGACGCCCGATTCACGCTGTCCATTTCGGTTATTTATAGTGCATACTATTTTGAACGTCCTCGGAATGCCGTGGGCTGGTGCAGTGACGAGAGTCTTGGAAATAAGTGGCTGCCAATATGCCAAAGCGACCAGACTGGCCGGTCACGCGCCAAGTGCTTGTGAAAGCGATGTCACAACAGGTCAAGTTCTCGTCTGGCTTTTGTGGCTCCTGTTTCCTGGCGCCCACCTGGGGGTTCGAATCTCCAGCGTTGATGTAAAACATCAGAGGGACGCTCACTAGAGACCCGCTGCGCAATCCCGGGAGTCTTAGGAAACCCCCTCCGTTCAAGCATGGGCGCCCCACAAATTAACGGCATCGAACTAGACACGCGCGTAGCGGCGCGTTCATTCATTTATTGCTGGTTTCGGGGGCGCCGCATGCTGCGCGCGCGCTATTTCTATGAGAAAGCCTTCCTTACGTTTGAGTCGGCGTGGCACGTGCCTGACCCCCCCCCCCACCGCCCATGTGATCAAATGATATGTGCATGGGGGCCCCCAACTCTTCCTCCGAATCGAAGGAGGCACCAATCATTGTTTTACGTTAACGATGTTATGTTCTCCTACATATTGGGTTCTGTACGTCATAACACGATTTTTGTAAACATTTGAATGATTATTTTCACAGTGTTTTTTGGCATAATAAACCGATTTGTTTTGCCAAAAATTGAAATTCTTCCTTGAACAATCGTTTTGGTTTCGTAAGAAATTGATTTGATTTCACTGCAAGCTGATGTGCTTTATGTTGAATCGATGCGTTTGTGTCACGTTGTGTTCTCTTTTGTCTAGTATTGAATCATATTTCTTGCAAATCTGTTATATTGTGAATCGGAATTTGTACTGTGCAACTTCTTTTCGATGTAATTCGCCGTGTGAGTATCACTCCCACACGCCTAACATAACATAATGTGTTTTAGTGCAAATCAAAATACACGTGCTACACCAACATTTGCTATTTCACACAGAAAATGTTTTTTTCTGAATGTCGTGTTTCACATTTCAATTTTTGTTTACGAATCTACAAACTTCTTCGCAAATAATTGTTTTATGCCACAACATGTTTTGCATGGATATTTTTTTTTGTTATGTTAATTCCAACTCTTTGTTCAGCACACATTGATTCCATTTCGTCGCGAATCCTGTTCTATATTTTGCATTGCCTTTCAGCACATGCCAATTTCTTGACATTACAATCGATTTGGTCTTTTGAGGTATATAAATTGCTGTTAAAAAAATTAATATCTTAAAAAACTGCCATATCAAATCGTTGGGACGTTACTCAAATCAGGTGACACTATATGTTTTGTAACCATTTTTTTTTTTTTTACAGTATTGTTTAAATGTGCTCCCGACACAGAATGACATGAAACCAAGGTCAACTAGTGGTAAACAGGAACGAATATGCAGGGTG